>NW_026137579.1:0-692500 GCF_009805555.1 Andrographis paniculata | reverse complement strand
TGCTTTAACCCCATCGCATAATCATTCTTTTTACTGTTTATCATACATGCATCAATTGCAAGTTTCCAACAAAACAAATGATTTTATTTGTTACCTTGTAGACAAAAAACATATTTTATTTTCCTCTCTCAAGAAAGAAGCAACCAAATACATGCAATGACTTTTGAATTCTGTGTTTTTGGACTTAGTAAGGTCTTTGTTTTTATTTGGCAACTTGGTGTACGAACCAATTCATTTTGGTCCTTTCTAAAACTTTTCGAATAAGGTAAGCTTTTTTCCACCCTCTTCTCTGCCTAGCCGCTGCATATGTGATATCGCCATTGAACCCATCAAAATCATGTGCCATGGCTAAAAGTGTAAATGAAAATTTGAAATATACAAGTTGGATATCCTGATTCCTGACTTTGTGAAGTGACAGTAATGATGGAGTACAATAGGTAGTTCATCAATGTGAGGCTCCTATATGCCGATTGTTTGCAATTTTACTTTTCTGTATTTTTGAATATTTTCTGCCATTCCTTATTGGTATGCAGAGTCTGGCTGCAGATTTTATGGCAGATTATGTCTTTCTAGCTGTTGGAAGAGTTGGCTCGAGTACTGACTTGATTGTCCAAAGAGTCGAGTATGTGCTTGAGACAGATAAAAGAAGTCACCTCATGGACCTCCTTCATGCGCAGAGAGGGAACGGTATTCCTGCAAAGGTGAGAATATATTACATTAGGTGAATTGGACAGATGGATGGCTTGAATACTCTGCACTTTAGGACACTGCTAGAATAGACGGGTTCTATGCATCAACATACATTCTTGATCTGCATGCATATAATATAAAAGAACTACAGGAGATTATTCTATTCGAGTCATATGATTTTGTTATATTTACTGAATGGCCATTTGTCTTATTTTAATTGAAAGGCTGTTTACAAACTACTATTACTTTTTTATAGAATTTTACTTCTACTATTGACAAGAAATTTTAAAGTGCATTTTTTATGCTATTTCTATATATATATATATATAAATATGCATATATTTTCCTCTGTTTCAGTTTTACTAATACTAACCCTGGCCTTCTGGGTTCTGATATTTAGCAAGCTCTTACACTGGTTTTTGTGGAGACTAAGAAAGGCGCTGATTCACTTGAACATTGGCTCTCCATGAGTGGTTTTCCTGCTACTTCTATTCATGGTGACAGAACACAGCAGGTTCGTGTGACTTATATTCTCTATGGCCTTGGTCTTACTGATCTTGAGATTTTTTTTGTTTATGTTTTGTTTTTCTTGAAGTACGTATATCAGACTTTGTGAATGAAAATGGTGATATATGGCTTTATTGGGATTAAAAAGTTGAAGTAAATTGGATTAAAAAGAAAAAAATGTACGATGCAGGTCATTGTGATGAAAATTTAGGAACAGTCTGGCATATTGAAGAGACAAGTCATGCCATAGCTGCATCTTCATTTGTTACATATAATATGTATATACACATAATTTGTATTTTTTTTTTAATGTTATGCCTACTGATACGTACGTTTTGTATTAGTAATGAATTAAAAACATTAAAAATGTGAAGAATTGGGCTGAAAATTTTCTGAACTAGTATCACGATTCCAAAACTGATAGGAACAGCAGTTAATAAAGCAGAATGTTACTCTTGGTTTTGTTCGGGTCCTAGATTTGTAGGAATTGGGAATGGCAGTTTCCATGAATATGCCGGCCTGCTCTTTTTTCAGTTTTGTTATATATGTTGTGTCACAGATGGCAATTTATTTTTAAATAGATAGCTTTATCCTAATTTATGTGGACTGTGAAATATTTCATTTGAAGCCCCAATAAGTTTTAATCTGGGTGCATTTCAGGAGCGAGAATATGCCTTGAGATCTTTCAAGACCGGCAAGACTCCAATCCTCGTTGCAACTGACGTGGCAGCAAGGGGCCTGGACATTCCCCATGTTGCCCATGTTGTAAACTTTGATCTTCCTAATGATATCGACGATTACGTCCATCGCATTGGACGCACTGGGCGAGCTGGCAAAACAGGCCTGGCAACTGCATTCTTCAACGACAACAATTCCTCACTGGCCAAGTCTCTTGCAGACCTGATGCAAGAATCAAACCAAGAGGTACCCGCGTGGTTGCTGCGCTTTGCAGCCCGATCTTCACATGGGAAGGGCCGCCGCGGGGGAGGCTCTGGAGGAAGATTCGGTGGCCGTGATTTCCGAAGAGATTCATCCTACAATAGAGGTGGAATGGACTTCCATGGTGGCGGTGGATACAATGGTGGATACAATGGCGGATACAATGGTGGATACGGTGGGGGCAGCATGAGCAGTGGGTACAACAATGGTGGATACGCCGGAGGCTATGGCCCTCCTGTGACGAGCGCGTGGGACTGACTAATCAACCGACCGACTGATTGCTCTTCCTCTTCGGCCTGTTCTTGATTGCGATCATCATCGTATTTTGAAGTATGTATTTTCTATGACTCCTCTCTTTACTCTATAGTCACTTGTTTGGCAGTCCCTATTTTTCTTCCGGCACCTTAGGAGTAGCTGCACATATATATATATATATATATATCTCTATAATTTGGCAATGAGCTTTTGCTCTACTGTGTGCTTGCTTTACTTTATATTGTGTTACTATTTGCCTGCAAATATCTTCTTCTTCTGGTTATTATTACAATTCCAATCCCACATTTTAGATTTCATAGCCAGCCAGCCATCCCTCCCTCCCATGTTGTCTAATATAATTTGGCAACAATCCATACTACATTGAAATCTTGTTTTTCTTCAAGAAAATAAACAAAAAAATATAGAGTCCAGTTTTGAGTGGAAATTATAAGTAAATTCATAAATCAAAGAAGTACATCCATATCCATCTACCAATTTATCATAATCCTTATTAATCAAATTCAAATTGAAGAAGCACGAGCAAGTTGGAGGGCTTTGGCAGAGCAGGGTGGGACATCCTGGAAATCCTCGACGGGGAACTTCTGGGAGAGAGCTCCGACACGAAACTCGATCATCTCACCATCGACGGCAATGGCGGTGACCGACACCCAGAGGAAGAGCTTCTTCGCCTGAATTCCAGAAACCTCGGTGACTTTTCCTAACCCTAGTTTTCCTGTAATGATTTTGTCGTAGTAGACGAGATTGGCGTCGAAGTGGACGTAGCAGGGGTGGGAGCTGAGCTCCACTCTGAAGGAGCCGTCGGATGGGGAGAGGGAGTAGGATTTGATGTCCATTGGAAGAAGACCTTTGGGGAGGTTGAACAATGGGAGCAGGTCGTGCACGTCTTCCACCTCCCCCATGGACGCTTCTGTCGAGAGGATGCAGATGCAGATCAACGCCGTCACTGCTGATCGGAAAGAAGAAGACAAAGAAGAGGAAGAGGAAGAGGAAGAAGAAGAAGCCATTGCAGGGGCAAAATCCTCGAGCGGGATTCACTAAACTGTCTCTGTACTTGAGCTATATAAATCTGAAGGGGATCGGGATTATACGACGTCGTTTCCATGATTTACAAATTAATTTTATTTATTTATTTATGAGATTCGATTATGTTTCAACTTTCTATATGTTTTCGATTAATTAGATGAAACCAAATTGAATAATATAGAGTATCTTGTATATTTAAAATTTTATATTAATAATTATAGTATTATATTTGAATTTGAATTTGAATTTGATTCGAGTAAAATTATTTGCTGTAAATATTTTCAATTAATCAAATATTGGATTCACAGTTTTCGTGACCTTCGATTTGAACTTATAATTAAATTTTAAGCATTCTAAAGGTACGTTATGTTTGGTTTAACGTTTTCGTTTTGAATTTTAATCTAAATAATTGTTAAATTTATTATTATAATAGTAAGACACTAAACTGAGTTGTCTTAATTATATTTATTCAATCTATTTACTAATATATTAATAATAAACCTGAGTCTATCATCAAGCCCATACTCTACTCACAAGATAAAATACAAAAATAAATTGCGACTATTATTTCCATATTTTATTATTTATTTATTTTTTGATGTGGGAACAAATTAGGCTAGATAAGTTTAGCAATATTAATTTTAAAAAATTACAGTCATGTAAGTTTAGCAATATTAATTAATTAATTACTCGAAAATTAAAATTAGCAAAGAAAAGATGAAGTGCAACCAACATGATTGAGACCACTTCAGTCCCGAGCCATGCCATTCTTCTCCCTCTCCCGCCACCATTCTGGCTATTAACATTCCCGGCCATAGTAGTAGTTGAATTTCCTTAAAATTTCAATAAAATAATAATAATAATAATAAAAAGAATTATAATAATATGCAAGAAGATTTGAACTTGCAAATATAAAAATATATAAATTTATTATATATATCTCGTGTTGTCAAAATATGTGATTTATATTGTATAATGTGTTGTTAAATATTCATTTTATATTTTATTTATTGTGCTGACTAAACCAAATTAATATCTACTCTGAGATCGCAATACAAAAATTGAAATTTAAATTTTAAATTGCTCTGTTAAATCATATCAACACAACAATACTAAATAATGAATATAAAATTATACAGAATCAAGATAATGAATTTTTTCGAATATCTTAAAAATCAAAGCACTTTGAAAAAGGTTTTTTTTTTTTTTTTTTTTTTAAAAAAAAATATATATATAAAAAGCTTTAAAATAAAATAAACTAATAAATAATGATTACCAGAAGAAGCTGGAGGCATAGCATTGGTTTCATTTCCACTGTTTGTAAAGTCCTGAAAAACCTTAGCCTCGGTTGAATTTGGTGGCAAGTGTAAAATTGCTGCACAACAATAAATAAATAAATAAATAAATTTATAGATCTCAATTTGTGGCCACAAACATGACCATCATCAACCTAAAAGTAGATGGTATCATATAGAGCAAATTGGAAGCCTACCTAATTATTACTCCCACATCTTGAATCAAGTATGGATATAAAAAATTTAAGGTAATAAAATACTATTATTTATTAATTTACAGACCAGGACAATCGGCGATGGTGCGGTTGGCGGTGCTCTTACAACGGGCGGGGAGGGTAAGGGCGAGGGTGGAATTGATGTTAAGGCCGAGGGAAGGATCATTGCGATCCTTGATCAACAAGCATATGCAGTCGGGGTTGTTTTCCAAGACTTGGTTGAATCCCGAGCAGCAGTCGACGGGCGGGAGACGGGCCTGCCCGGTCACGTAGGGCAGGCACGTCGCCATGCCGAGAACCGGAGTCTCGCAACGTTGCTTGTCTTGTTGAACGTCACAATTTGCAACATTGGTTAACAATAATAATATTATCATACTATTGAGGAACACAACTTTCTTGGAGATGATCATCATCATCATCATCTTCTTCTTTTTTTTTTTTTTTTTTTTTTTTTTTTTTTTTTCTTGCAATTAATCTTGGAATGAATGGATCAAGGGGAAATGAAAAAGGGTTTTGGATGTGGCCATTGAGGGATATGTTATTGCAACTCTTAATAGTATGAGATAGAGAGAGATGATGGGATGAGTGAGAAAGAAGTGAAAATGAGAGGTGGGGTTGGAGGGAGTTGGGAGTATTAATCCTTTGGATTGTGGGTGTTACATGTGTCTACTTAATTTATCTATTAGTGAATCATTTGATTTATATGATCTATTTTATAAAAATAAATTACTACCCCCGTCCGGTTTTAAGGGTCTCGTTTAATTTTTGCGTATTGATATTTGAATATTAATTATTATATCTAAACATAGTACAAATTAGAAAAAATTACAAAAATAGTTTTATTAGTATCTTGTAATACTAATAGAATGACATTTATACGAAAAATTATACAAATATAAAGATATTTTTAATGATAAGTACAATACAAAAGTATTTTCTCCAATTATATTAGTGAGAATTATTAACATTAATAATAATAATAATAAAATAATTCATAAATGAAATACTACATTGATATAAAGTGAGACATCGTCTTTAGTCTTAGCTGCCTTATTTATTTTTGAAGTGTGACATATGATCAGAGATGAGCCCAGTGTTTACGTAAATGTTCTTTATTATAATCAATTTCCATTTACTACTCATTTTTTAAGTTTTGAAGTAATTTAAATTAAATTATTAGTATTTGATATGATATAAATAAATATTTAATTTAATATTTTATATAAAATATTTAATGTTTTTAATAATACATCAAATTACAAATATATATTTGATTCAATTATTATTATTATTATTATTATTATTATTATTATTATTAATGTGACCATGCAAGCCACTACAAATTCACTTTTTATATATAAATAAATATAAATGAGTCTTCTTGAAAGTGCAAGATGTGCATGGAGAAAATTATTCTATATTTATATGTTTTTGTGCCCTCGTATCGATATATTTTTTTTTTATTACTTTTTTCTTTTCTATCAATTATTGTGGTTATAATAGTTTATATATGTATATATTTGTTATACAAGAGATGTATATACAAATATATAAAAGAGTTTATTCATTTTTTATTTTTACATTAATTTACTTTTTATATTAGGTATATGCAATTGTATTGATAATATAAAAAATTATTATTTTTGTTTGAATTGTTAATTTTTTGTAAATTGATAATATATATTATACCGTGTTAATATGAATATATTTGATTTGTTCTTTTACTATTTCAAACTGTTAAGTCTTTTAGGTGAACGGATCGATTACATTACTTAATATGTATATGAGTGGACAAGTAGACAAATTATACAAGAAGGGAGTAGTTTTTTGTAAGCAAAAATATTATATCAATTTTTAATAGATAATATTAAACATAATGATTTTTTTTATTTTCTTTTTATTTTTATCCAAATAGATAAAAAGAAAACTTAAATAAAGAAAGCTTTTTGACACAAGATTAGAACATTGATTAGCTCTAATTAGCAAACAAGATATATTATACTCCCTACGTCCCAGAACTATAGTCTTAATTGAGTTGGACATGAGATTTAAAGAATATTGATATTATATTGGTAGTTGGTAAAAAAATATAGATAAAAGACTTTTTTGCCTTTGTGAGTGTATTAGTGTAAAAAGTAGTGGCAAATGAAAAAGTAGATGTAATTTTATGGTGATATGGTTATTTATGAAAATAAAACTATTGTTTTGGGACGAACAAAAATGATAAATAAAAGTATTGTATTGGGACGGAGGGAGTATGTATTTAGAACTGATCTGATAAGCATAAAATACATATTAATATATTATAGATACATAATATGGGTTAATAATACTCCCTCTGTTAGGCAAAAAATACTGATAAAAGACTTTTATGCTCTTTGAGTGTATTAGTGTAAAAAAATAGTAACAATTGTGTAATAATAATGAAAAAGTAAAAGTAATTTTACACTGATATAATTATTTATGAAAATAAAATTATTGTTTTAATCGGACAAAAATATAAACAAGACTATGTATTGTGACGGAGGGAGTATCATATACCAATTCATGCTATACTTATTGATTTAATTCTTAATTTTTATATAAATCGAAAAACAGCTGTATGACTTAATTAATGGTCCATATGAATTTGGAGGCTATCAATTAAATGTTCTTTGGTCCCACCTTCCCAAATTACCCTGCAATTAGGGCAGGGTATGTTTATACTTACACAAAAATAAAATAACATAAAAAATTAAATATAATGTAACAAAAAGATAAATATAATATAATTTTTATTATAAAATATGTTAGTAGGTAATATAAATTCACTCCTTGATAGATATATATAGACTTAAATTTTTTTTTTCTTATTTTTATTTTAATCTTGAATATAACTTCTTAGGGAAAATTATTGTTGAAAATAAAGAAATGATTTTACTAAAAGATATCAAATGAAAATATATTTTATCATCTAAAATATTATATATTAAAAATAATATTTTAATTAAAAATATCAGTAAAAATATATTAAACCGTTCTTTCAATTTAAAATGTAAATTTAAAATAATAATAATAATAATACTAATAATGAAAGCTGATTGAGAAGACAATTGGGCCCACTCATTATGGGTTTTAGTATTCATAAAATTTTGGGCCCAATTCGTAGACGGTTCAATTCATTGGGATATCAAAGCAAAATAAGTTTGGTTGTGTTTGTTTGGAAGTTTTTTTTTTTTAAAAAAAAAAATCAAATACTCCCTCCGTCCCAAAAACAATTGTCTTTGTTTCCTTATTTAAGTAGCCGTGGTCTCCACTTTATAACAAAATTATTTTACTTTTTTTCATACTACCTCTAATTTTTAAGATACTCTTTAAAATCCTTTAAAAAGCAAAGACATTTTAGTCATTTACGTTCTACTTTATACCAATTTTTAATTAAATACTATTATTCCTTAATTCACGTGTCAACTCTCAATAAGATACTTCTTTTGGGATGGAGGGAGTAATATTTTTTATAAAAATCATACAAAAATTAAAGTTTACATTCAAAATATTATATCTACGCCAATTTATATCATATAATTCATATAAAATAATTATTTTCATTAAAAAAAAATTATTATTCAAAACTCAAACCACTCTGTATCTGGTGGTGGTGTAGAGGTTGGACGTATGACCGTGAGACTATAGGTTCAAAGCCCCGACGTGACTTGCATTGTCGGATCTAATATTTAAATGTTTGCTCAAATTTGATAGGTTGATAAATTATTCTTTCCACAAAATAAAATAGTGGGCAAATTAAAACATGCAAGTCAATATTAAGTTGGAATTAATGGAAGTGTATGTTGATATTTTGGTATCATCCTCCATCATTAGTGTGGTAACAAATCCATTCAACTTTGAAGTTTGTGCACCTTATCACAAATTCAAATGTATATTATAAAATTTAAAATATAATTATTATTTTTTTTAAAAAATATATTATTCAACTTTGAAATTATTTTCAATTTGTAATATGTTGACTACACTGTACAAATATTAAAATTGAAAAACAAATATTTATTTTGTTTTTAATTATTGATTTAATTTTAAACTATGTTTACGTAGTCATTTTAACAATTTTGAAATTATTTACAAGTACTTGTTAAAATATATTTAGAAGTAATATGTTATATTTATAATAGTTATCTTATTTAAGAGATTCGTAGATTCTTGCTTTATTTAGACGATTTATATATCACTATAAATATGTATGTATTAAATATAAATATATCACTGTAAATTCAGTTTCATATTCTAACAATACTCTTTTCGCTTATAAGAGTCACATTTATCTTTTGTGTCATTATATTTAACATTCAAATTATTCTTATATTTGTATAATTTTTGTATAAATATCATTTTATTAGTATCATAAGATACTAATGAAAATATTTTTGTAATTTTTTTTAAAATTATACTATATTTTGATATAATAATTAATATTAAAAAATTAATATACAAAAAATAAATAAAATCCTTAAAATCGTACGAAAGTAGTCGTTATACTGATGTGACGGGATTAACACGAGATCCCCACATTCTTTTAACATTTTAATTTTATTTATTACATTTCACTAATCAATAACAAATTAAATATAGTAATATTTTTAATAGATGTGATTGTTCACATTTTTTTTAAAAAAAAATTAAATTGAAAAGGGGTTATTTTTTAAAAGAAAAAAGTGAAGCAATTCCAACAAGAACTTTCCTAGGCACTAGAGACCTTTATTTGAAATTTGATAGTAAAAGAATGAAGGAAGGAGGGGTGGGTGGATGAGTTAAAATATTCGGAACCGACAAACACGTCAGAAATGGAAACACACTATTTTCACCTAACCCACGCCGTTTCTCTCCTCCACCTTTTTCTGCATTTATTTATTTATTCTAAGAATTAACTGAAATTTGTATTATTATTATTATTATTATTATTATTATTATTATTTATCTAATTACTTCAATTTTGTTTAGTTTAGATTTATTTACGTGTGTGAGTGAGAGTTAAAATCTAAAAAGAAATGAAAAAAAAAAAAGTGAAAGGCTTAGAGGCTCGTTTAAATGGGTTTGCTTTTGTCTTATATTTCTAAAAAAATATATAATAAATTAATTCTTAATTAAAAAAAAAAAACTAACTTACTAAAGTATAATCGAGAAAATAACAAAAAATTATACATTGTGAATCAATATATTCCCAAAGGCATACTTTTATATACTTATACAATATAGTACTAAATATTATCATTAGTAAATCAATAATTAACCTAAAATATTATTTTTAATATTAATTATATATTTGCCACGCCTAACAAAAAAAAAAAAACAGTGAACAGTACTCGTGGAGCGAGCCAAGGAAGCAGACTACTATATAAGTGCTCGACATTCATTCGTTCCCACTTTCAGTTTCAGTTTCACCCAATCGATCCAACCATGGCCGTCGGAACTGCGCTCCTCTCCTTCCTGACGCTCGCCATTCTCACCTCCCCGGCCCTGCCGGAGCGCGACGACGGCCTCTTAGTCGAAGTCGACCTCACAGCGAAATTGAAACCAAAAATCAGCCACTTCCGGCTGTACTGGCACGATGTCATAAGCGGCCGGAACCCTACCTCAGTCCCCATCGTGAAGTCGCCGACGAAGACCGGGTTCGGGCAGGTCAACATAATCGATAACCCGCTAACACTCGGGCCGGACCTCGGGTCGAAGCGGGTCGGGCAGGCGCAGGGATTCTACGCGATGGCGTCGCAGGAGGAGCTCGGCCTCCTGATGTCGATGAATTTGGCGTTCGATTACGGCAAATACAACGGCAGCACGCTGACGATCCTGGGGAGGAATCCGGTGATGAACAAGGTCAGGGAGATGCCGGTCGTCGGCGGCAGCGGCCTCTTCAGATTCGCACGTGGCTACGCCCAGGCACGTACCAACCGGTTCGATCTCAAAACCGGGGACGCTACTGTTGAGTATAATATTTACGTCATGCATTATTAATTTATTATTATTGAATTTAAATTATCGTCACTGCCACTTTGTTAACTGCTAGTATTTATTTTATCTTATCAGTTTTATTTTTATTCTCTCACTCTTTTTTTATTTTTTTCATTATTATTATTATTATTATTATTATTATTATTATTATTATTATGTGTACGGTGCGGGCTTATAAAAATAAGAAGTTTTTATAAATAAAACCACCACTAACTACTATTTAAATGCTATTATTTATTAAATTTTTATACAAAAAATAAATACATACTACATTTTAATCAGATGAAGAAAATATTAAATAAAAAAAAAAAAACCTCAAAGCCAAAGTAGTCAATTTCTAATAAGAAAAAATCATGAGAAAATATATGGTAGTTGTATGCGTGTCCCACTTTTAACCTTTTTAGTCAAATAATGTTTAAATTAGAGGTTCCACAATGATTATTTTAAAAATAATAAAGAATTAAGTAAAAAATAGATATTTAAAATATGTAAATAAAATGTTCTTTGTTTTAAATAAAGGTGAACATTTCAATTAAAAAAAAAATATTGAATAAAAATTTAGAAAAAAAGGAAGAAAGTAATAATATAAAGTTTTAACAATACATATAAACAGATCATAATATGGATCACCACACATCAAAATTGAACTCAAGTTTCAGCTCAAATTAATAAAAAGGACAAATAAACCGCGTATACCAAACAGGACAAAAGAATTAAATAATATTCCCTCCGTCCCATATAATTTGTTTTTATTTTATATTTTCATCCGTTCCACGTAACTTGTCATTTCTATTTTTGAAAATATAATTATGCACTTTAATCGCATTTTAAATTTTAGATTTTATAATTTTCTTAATTTTAATTAAACTATTTACTTATCTTAATCTTAATCTATAATTATTTTTACTAATACATTTTTTAATTACTTACTAATTATACTTTACCTAAATTCTCGTTTCTATACACCCATATTAAATGAGACGGAGGGAGTATATAATTACATCTAACGTGTATTTAACGCTACAAAATTCAAACATTCCTTAACTTTTAAGTCACTAAATATTAAAATTATGAATCAGCTTTAATTAATAGGTCAAATTTGGTTTCTATTTCAGGAGTCTGTCTATTAATGCTTGAGCTTGACCTTTTAACATGCTGGCAG
The DNA here is from genome assembly GCF_009805555.1 of Andrographis paniculata. Lineage (NCBI taxonomy): Eukaryota > Viridiplantae > Streptophyta > Magnoliopsida > Lamiales > Acanthaceae > Andrographis > Andrographis paniculata. The sequence goes on along the minus strand of NW_026137579.1, from coordinate 680,393 downwards.
ATATTTTATAATTAATTATTCTTGGATTCATCAGAATATAAATTTTAAATTAGAAAATTTATATACAAGAGTTTGATGGAACTTTAAATAAATATAATTATGTTAAATCAATCTGTTTATGAGAGAAAATTGAATGAAGTGATTCTCTGTGTCAAATCCAATGTGCCTTAAGTTATTCATTTTTTTTTTTAAATCAAAGAATAATGTCCAAAATTTATATATAAACAAAAAATAAATTGAGCATGACATGAATTATGAAAAATGCTATATATTATACTATTTGATTATTTGCACTATTCAAAAAATTGCATACCCTGTGAGTTGTTTGAGTGGTTTTTATGTTTAAAAATTTAGAAAAATATATTAAGAAGGTAAAAATATGCATATATCAAAATAATAATTCAAGTGAATAAAAACAATACTAAAATTTTGTGGGATATAATATATATAGACTGTTGGGACTGAATCAACTCAACACTAGTATGATATTGTCGACTTTGGACTGAGTCTGCACGGATTTATTTTTGGATATTCTCCAAAAAGCTTCATCTAGTGGAGTTCACTTGGGACTTAGTATTAAATTTTCTTCACAACCTTTGCACCTCAACATAAACAATGACGGATCTACATTGGGGCTTGAGGGGTCAACTGACCCTAAACCCTCCAAGTCCTTTCCAATTTTTAATTTATAATAATATATAATATTTTTATTTATATATATATTATATAAAAAATAAATATTTTATTTTAAATATTATTTTCGTTCATTTTTTTTCTTCTTCACAACCACATTATAGTATTAATAAAAATTGAAAAGTTAAGATGACATCAAATTGGTATAAATGAATCGACGAGAAAGTTCTTATATTATTTTTTTACACACAGAAACAACTGATTCAAATAAAAAAAGAGACTCGAAATAAGTTGAATCTAAAAATAAACGATAAAAAATAAAATAAATAAACATAACAATTTTGCCCGGAAGCCGCAAAGCTGGTTCCGTCACTGTATATAGATATCAATATTATTTTAGTTCGTTTTTTTGCAGCGTTTATGAAATAGGATAACTATAAAAAAATTTACTGGATAACAAATAAGTGCATAATTTATTTTTATTTTTTATATAAATATATTGTATTATTTTTAAACTTTAGTCCCGGCCTTTTAAATTGAGTTTTGATTATGCAACTAAAATATAATATGATGTTATAACTGAAATGCTATAGCTAATTTGATTTTTAAAACTAAAATCCTGTGTAATAACATCATAATTTATTTTAATTGTCAACCTGTAATTAAATAATACAATAACCCTGCTTTTTACAATAAAATGAAACATATAGATATTAGGGGTGTGTTTTTTTTACGAGGTTTTGAGAAAATTTTGATTTGAATTTGGTTTTTATTTAAATTTTGATGTTTCTTTTGAGTTTGAATTTGGTTGAAATTTGATGAGTTTTAATGTGTGGATATAAATATAATAATATAAATGTACAATAATTTGTATAATTTAATTATAAATTTATATTATATTATATATATATTTTTTTAAATTTTTATTTATTTGTATTATAAAAAATTTTATTCTATATATATATATATAGTATGTTTTTAAGTTTCAATTATGTATGAATACGCTGAACTTTGATACATATATGCAATTAGAATTTTTTATTACTTATAATATATTAATTCCTATATTTAGTGTGGGACCCACAAGCATGCTAGTCTCCAAAATTGTCTTCATAGATTTTATTTAAATTATATAATAATAATAATAATAATAATAATAAAATAATGATAAAAGAACGTCTGGAGTGGAAGAAACATCACGCCCGACGTTATCATTATTTTACTTTCATAATTATTTTGGTTTGCCAGTTTGCATTTTCTCTAGCTTCTTTTTACATTTATTTATAATAATTTATTTATTTTTATTACATAACATTGTGTTATATAGTATTTATTTATTTTTATTATATTATCTATAAAATTTACTTAAAATATCATATTAAATAATAATTTATATTTATTATTATTTTTTAAAAAAAAAAGATAAAACACACCAAACAGATCAGTGTCTTATTAACTTCTATTTATTATATATATATATATATATATCTATGAAATTTGTGTGATGGATGGTGTGTTTATTTGTGGGCTCGGTTTTGATTATTTTAAATTAAAATAATTATATAATATAAATACATACTAATTTAATATTTTGAATGTTTAAAGTAGTAAAATTCAAATCCAAATCCAAGTCACACAAATAAACATTAGTTCAAAATCGACTCTAAGGTACATTTGAAAATTAACATCATTTTAATGTGAAGCAAATGTTGATAATTTATACCAATCTTATTTTTAATTTTATCTTTGTTTTATTTTATTTTTATTATTTAATTCTATTTTGCAAATATTCTATTTATGTTAGTTTATTAATTATAATATTGCACTTAATTTAAAATGATAAAAAATTGTATATATATAATTTCAAATAAACAAATCTATCAACAAACACACAATTGGATAAAAGAAGAATTATTATTTTAAATTATTTTTTATATTTACAATTAATGTTATCTTTACAAAAATAATAAATAAATAAATAAAATTAATAGGCAAAAACGAAAAAAAAAAACGAGCACCCTAGATTTGATGCATTGTAGCCCACACCAATTTTTGTTTTGAAGTATGGAATTAGTAAGAAAAAACAAATATTTTTATTACCAAAATTTCTATAGTTGAATTTTAAAATACATTATTATTTAAATAAAATGTCATACTCACTTACTATATAAATTAAAAAACAATCAAATACATCTAAGCCTACCACCTCTATATTACACAGCACAAGGTTTGTATATCTTTCTTACAGCGAATAGGTAAAGTGGGAGGCAGTATATCGTCAGCCAGTCAGTCTGTAGAGAGAGTAGTATTTGATGGCTTGTTTGCATGCGAGGAAAGGGGAATTAATCCATGATTGAGTCACTATGTTCGGGGGACAAATGCTTGAACAAGGTAATGATCATTGCTGTTTTGTTATTTTAATATCTGAATTGAGAGATGGTTTCACGGCAGTCTTCCACAAGCGTACAATACACTGGTCTTCTGCTTTATTCAGGCCACTTTTTGGGCACAAAATTTTGGCAAGGAATGTGGTGCTTTCTGGCATGTCCATGTCCCACAAAAAGGGGAAACCCTTTGTACAGTTTTGCACAGAAAGTGTTCGACGAAATGCTTGAATAAGACACTGTCAGCCCAATCCTGTCTTCTTGTTTTGTTTCCTCTCCAGATAACTTCCAGTCGGGATTATTATCCTCTTCAATGGACAAGCATCATCACCAGCAGATGGCTAAGAGCGCCCGCCAACGTTGCAGCGAATGGTTTGTTTATTCTCTATTTGTGAGCTCTAGTATTCAGCATGTGATTCTTCTCTTGATCGATTGATTGATCCTGCTGTAATTGCTTGGTGCCACTGCTTTGATGCTTTGAATACAAAATGTTCTTGAAAATTTCACAAATTGTTATGATCAACGCTACTGAACTTGTTTCCTAGTTGTGCTAATTTTCTGCCGCAATTCTGTTGAAGGAGATGAAGAGGATGTTCTTGATGTATGTGTGTGTCTGTGCTTAGTCAAAACTAGAATCTCAGGAATATTCTTCTTATGTTTTTGTAGGGTGTTTCGAGACGTTCCTAGCGATATAATCATCGAAGTAGACGGAGGTACATTCTCATTGCATAAGGTCAGGCTCTTCATCCATGTATGTATAATCCCACCAATTATTACATTACTTGTAAACCTTATGCATTCCAGCTTCCTCCAATTGCAGTTTCCTCTTGTGTCAAGAAGTGGACGAATTCGAAAGCTGGTTGCAGAGCATCGTGACTCACATGGATCCAGAATCGAGCTCCAAAACCTCCCCGGAGGCGCCGAGTCGTTTGAGCTTGCAGCCCAGTTCTGCTATGGCATCAATTTTGAAATCACGGCTGCCAATGTCGCGCAGCTCTGCTGCGTTTCAGACTACCTGGAAATGACTGAAGAGTATTCGAAGAACAACCTCGCCTCCCGAGCAGAAGAATACCTTCGAAGCGTGGTCTGCAAGAATCTAGAGATGTGTATTGAAGTTCTCCAACAATGCGAGAGCCTGCTCCCACTCGCTGATGAGCTCAACATCATCACCCAATGCATTGACGCCATTGCCTCCAAAGCTTGCGTCGAGCAGATCGCTTCAAGTTTTTCACGGCTAGAGTACAGCAGCTCAGGGAGACTTCAAATGAGTAAGCAAACAACCTGCGAGCGAGACTGGTGGATTGAAGATTTGTCCGTTCTTCGTATTGATTTGTACCAGAAAGTGATAACTGCCATCAAATGCCGAGGAGTCAGACCAGAAAGCATCGGAGCTTCGCTCGTTAGCTATGCAGAAAGGGAATTGATAAAAAAGCTGGGCTTATGGAACCAAACCAATACTCAGTCGTCCCAAGTGGATCCAGTTTTTGGCGACCACGAAAGGCTAGTTGTCGAGACCATAGTTAGCCTCCTCCCGGTCGAGAAATTCGCTGTTCCCATGACCTTTCTCTTTGGCATGCTACGCACTGCTGTTATGCTCGACTGCTCGGTTGCATGTAGGCTCGATCTTGAGAGGCGGATAGGATCCCAGCTAGATATGGCTACTCTCGACGATCTTTTGATACCTCTGTTCCGCCATGCTGGAGAAACCTTGTTTGATGTGGACACGATCCATAGAATACTCGTAAATTTCTGTCAGCGGGACGACAGCGATGAAGACATGGATGATGATGATGGTGATTCAGTCTTTGAGACAGGCAGCCCTTTGCCCTCCCAAACCTCTCTGTTCAAGGTCTCTAAACTGGTCGACAATTACCTGGCGGAGATCGCCCCTGATGCAAACCTCAAGCTCGGAAAGTTCATGGCTGTCGCAGAATCTTTACCTGCACATGCTCGCACTCTCCACGATGGCTTGTATCGAGCAATCGACATCTACCTAAAAGTAAGTGCTAATCCTAGTGAATGATATCTTTACACGTTTTTTCATTTCTTGTTTACATTTGGATTTCCAATCCATTGCAGCTTCTAACTAATTTGCGACTTTTGATTTTGCCAAGGCTCATCAGAATTTGCCAGAGCAGGAGAGGAGAAAGCTGTGTAAATTGATCGATTTCCAGAAACTATCACAGGAAGCTGGCGCACATGCTGCCCAAAACGAGCGCTTACCTCTCCAATCAATAGTTCAAGTGCTCTACCACGAGCAGCTAAGGCTTCGAAACTCATTATTTTCTTCCTATCCGGATAACGATCCGAAGCCAATGCACCAATCATGGCGAATCAACAGTGGTGCTCGCAGTGCTGCAATGTCCCCACGGGATAACTATGCTTCCTTGAGGCGAGAGAATCGGGACTTGAAGTTGGAGCTTGCAAGAATGCGGATGAGATTAAACGACCTGGAGAAAGATCATGTCTATATGAAGAGAAATCTGGAGAGATCCACTTCCCGGAAACTCTTGAGCTCCTTTTCAAAAAAGTTTGTGAAGCTGAACATCTTTGGCCATGGTTCTTCAAGGGGCTCAACCTCGCCGGCGTCAAAGCAATCACTTAGATCAGAATCAAGGTTTACTGAAAGAACATGACGAAGATCATTTTCAGGTATCTAGTTTCTTACACGATCATCATACTCTTGCTTGTTATTTACCATGCCGCCCTTATTTTGTCTTCTTTGATTACTTAGCATGTTCGATTGCTATCTCATCTATGAGTTTAAATTGTTACGTGCGCATCTTTTTTGTGTATATTTATACATTGCTCTAGAATATCACCTACTCGACAAATAGTGACTTCGAAAGAATCTTGATGATAGTAGAAATTTGAAGGAAAGATGACTCAACTTTGATAGGTACTTGTGCAGTTCTTCATGTCCTTTAGTTAATTTCAGATTTCTTGTTTAGTACCATAAACATACCTCGTCTTTGATTGTGACGAATCTACTAAACGATCTTCTTACACAACAACAAGATTGTTGCATCATATGAACAAAAAAATTGAATGGTCTGTGCAGGTGGTTCGCAGTTGTCCGAAGTGCATCCATTAACAAAGCCTCGACTGCAACCAAGATTCGACTGTTACTCAGTACCCGATCTTTCTCCTGACGAATGACTCGGCGACTCCCTCCGGCTCCCTGCGACGACAACAGAATCTGCAAAACTCACCCTCAGGTTAAGTCTTTTCCGGTCACTGTCTGGCTGCCTCAGACATGATTTCAGTTTAGAATATACAGGTTCAGGGCTCGTGTCGTATCCGCCACTTTCCGGTTCAGAAAACGGCGAATCGAGCCCCAAATCCAGGCGATCGAACCTTTCCTGATCGGTCATGAGATTCCTCTTCATTTTATTCCATGTGTGGTAGAATGATTGCTTGTAACGACTCCCGCCGTCCGAAACACGGCCCTCCAGCGTCCCGTTGCCGCCGCGTCTCGATTCCTGATCGACCCATTCGAGGGCTTTAATGGGCGAACGTGATTGTCGAGGCCTGGCTGACAGATTGAGGGACTCCAACTGCTGTGTCTTGGCCTTAAGCAGCTTGTCCAAAGTAGTATACGGCACGAGATAGAAGACCTTCCCGGGGACAAGAACGGATTCGGGACGGACGACGATCCAGGGGAACTCGAACACGTCGGGCCTGGCAATGCAGTATCTGGGGTACCTCCTCATGATCTCTCCGGCCGGGATCGGGTCGCGGAAAAGCTCGACGTATCCGCGGGGATGAACGATCTTTAGGACAGGATTCTTCTTCCGAGGTTTGTCTTGCTTCTTTATCTTCTTCCTTGTGAGGATTCCCATGTCTGCTGCTGACTGTCTGATAACATATGCATATATATATATATATTTGTATTGTATGTATCTGTATGTGTGTGTATGAGAGTAGGAAGGAGGGGGGAGTAGGGGTGGGGGGGGATGGGGTATTTGTAGGGAAGGTGATGGTGAGATTGGGACAAAAATGGCGTGGAGATTTAGAGGTTTGCCTTAGGAAAATGTGGGATTTTTTGTAGTGGCTTGTGATTGGATGAGATTTGGTTTCTTAGGAAACTTCGAATGGAAATTGATCCAAATGGGAAAGGAAATATCTTGGCAATGGGGAGTGTTTCTATTATTATTATTATTATTATTATTATGATATTTATTATTGTTGTTGTTGTGGTTTGTATGTCAAACATGTTTTGTTTTGTTGTGCTTTCTTTATTTTTTGCACGTATTTATAATTTTGATATATTTATGTATATTAAATTGAGAGTATACTAATTAATTGGAATTTGGGTGGTATTTGTGCATATATTTCGAGTCTGCTTCTTACCGTTATCTTTATTCGATGGATCCGATGGTGCGCTGATATGCTGACGTCATGCTTAAGAGTCATCTTTTTGTATGTTTTTCGATTTTTTTTAATAGTGTAAAAGAAAAAAAAAAAAAGAATATATATTTGTATTTTGGGCTTAATGCTGAGGTCGATCTAAAGCCCAATTTGGATTGGAAGCTGCGAAGACAGAGAGAGCATAGAGCACAATAGACTCCAAAATATCTTCAAATGTATATATATGTTCATACAAATTATTATGTAAATGAAATTATATATCAGGTGCAACAGTAAATACTGCACTGTAATATTATTATGGTAATTATATGCTCAAGCAGAAAAAAGAAAAAAATTTAATTGAATGACCTTATTAACCAACTTGTCACTAAGCCAATCAATGACAATGTAATGCATTTTGAATTCAATATTTGAATCTCCCTTTATTATATACTTATCCAAATTAATATTTTATTTTATTGCAAGATACGTTGTTTTTATATTTTCATACAAATGACAAATACAAAATCATTTTCGTATCGGAGAAATATGTTTTCTATGGTAAACATGAGATCTTTTGTTTGTCGGATATAATAATATAATTATCATGGTCTATGTTCGAAATATTTCAAAAAAGTAAAATTATTCTCAAGTTTAGGGATTCTCATTCCTGACAACAACATACAACATGGGATACAATTCATTGGGATCAATTCCTAAGACAATCAAGAAAACATTTTGACAAAGGTCTTTCAAGTGATATTCATCAACACCAATAAAAAGTTGACATCCAAATTGAAACGCACACATATTGGCGTTCAAACATACATAATACTTGCTAAATCTACATTCGTCATTAATAAAATTACTTTCTAATTTCATCAATACATTCGACTAGGATTAGACTGTTCCAAAGCTTCGGAATAGTCCCACAATTTGTCATATTACTCTTCAACATCATTTTAAGTTATTTATAGTGCCCACTTCTTCGCCCTGTATGGTTGCTGTTGTGATATATTTCATCTAATGCTTTCAGCTATATTTGTCCTAAATTCCTTTATAAATTGTGTAGAATCAAATCAAAACAACAACTCATTTTTCTGCAAGCTACGTCGACTTCACAATTTTCACATTCATATCACACATTCACTCATGGTGTAAATTATATCTTCTAAGTTAAGATGATGATTGATCGGTCACCTTTAATTCTTTTAGTTGAACTCATAATGTAAATTATATGTTCAACCGTGACATATGATTGTATTTATAATGACTACGCTTGTGTTCAATGTACGTTTCATATATGCATGACTATTCGATGAAAAAATATCGGTGTTTAATGTGTAACAAGATTGTGTTCAGTAGCAAACACGTCAATGTTTATCTGAACAAGACACAACGGCCGTGTTCATACGCATTTGTTGATATGGCCGTGTTGTGCGATTAAATACACCCGTACGTATTGGAAATACATCCATATTGAAATATGTACATAACAAGTTCGTATTATGTGAAATAAAATCGTATTTAATCTTCGACGTAATCATTCGAAATTTTTACAGTAAATTAAAAATGGATTAAATTTTTCTAGTGAAATTCAGGAGACTAAAATTAGTTTTGTCTCAATTAAATATTAAATAAAAAATAAAATTACGAAACTCATTTATATAGATATATGAAACTTTATCCAAACCGTCTCATTACTCGGAATTCAAATAAATTCAAAATCCCTTCTAAACCCTATCATTTCTGAACTACCCACAGCCGAACCCTTAATTTCCATTTCGTTTTCTTCTTCTTCTCTTCTTCAAAAAATTAGATTACGCAAATTCACCCATCCGTCCATCACCAAATGGACGACGGAAAAGTAAATCCCGGCCATACTGTCCTCGCGGCCGATCATAATGAAACCGCCCGGAAAGCAAACGACGAAATCGTCGTCGCTGATCAAAACGAAACCGCGGAGAAAGTAAACGGCGGAATCATCGTCGAACATCACAACAAAACCGCCGGGAAAGTAAACGGCGGAATCATCGTCGAACATCACAACAAAACCGCCGGGAAAGTAAACGGTGGAATCACCGTCGAACATCACAACAAAACCGCCGGGAAAGTAAACGGCGGAATCACCGTCGAACATCACAACAAAACCGCCGGGAAAGTAAACGGTGGAATCATCGTCGAACATCACAACAAAACCGCCGGGATAGTAAACGGCGGAATCACCGTCGAACATCACAACAAAACCGCCGGGAAAGTAAACGGTGGAATCATCGTCGAACATCACAACAAAACCGCCGGGAAAGTAAACGGCGGAATCATCGTCGAACATCACAACAAAACCGCCGGGAAAGTAAACGGCGAATTTGTCGTATCCGATCATAACGAAACCGCCGGGAAAGTAAACGGCAGCGAATTCGTCGTCGCCGATCATAACGAAACCGCCGGGAAAGTAAACGGCGGCGAAATCGTCGTCGCCGATCATAACGAAACCGCCGGGAAAGTAAACGGCGGCGAAATCGTCGTCGCCGATCATAACGAAACCGCCGGGAAAGTAAACGGCGGCGAAATCGTCGTCGCCGATCATAACGAAACCGCCGAGAAAGTAAACGGAAACCTCCAGCCGGAGAACGGCGAGGACCACTACGAGAAATGGGAGTCAGAAAAAGTCCGACGCAAGAGGTACATGAAGAAGGGAAAGGCCAAGGTTGCCGACGATCCTAACAAGGTATACATTAAGTCGATGGATTTAAGATTCACCTGTGGCTTCGACTACTTAGACTACTCAGACTTGGACGACGACGACGACGACGACGAGAAGAAGAATGAGAAGGTCGACGACGTCGGTAATGGTGATAAAGATGATAAAGAAAAATCAGATGATTCAGCGAAGCAATTGGAGTTGAAGAAGAAATTGGCTCAAGAAGAATACGACTTCAAGTTCGCAATGATGCTGCAGGTTCAGGAGAATATTAACCGTCTTCCGCTTCCTCGTCCGCCGCACTGCGGCGGCGAAGCTATCGGCATCAGTGTGCCTACCTTTGCAGATCGGCCGGACTGGTCCTATACTCCTCCTCCTAATCATGTGCAGATGGATACAGGCAATTGGATGAGGTAACTTATGTCTAACTAATTCATTAATTAATTAATCCCCAAAACCCTAATCCCCAAATTGATTATAATTATATTTGGATGATCAGAAACCTACCAGGCAACGACATCTGCGTGACGAAGGTCCTAACGGAGAGGGAAGTCGTCCCCGGCGGCCATCTCTACCTCAACGACATCTACGAGGCAGCCGCCCTAAGCGACGAGCCTGAGTTGGTCGACAATCCATCTCTTGTGCAGTATAAGGTCATCTCCATGTCCGGCACGGACGACATAGAATACCGCATGGTGCTGAGGCAGTATCCCGGTGAGGACGACGACGGAAATGTCAGCTACCGCCTCACCCACGGTTGGGACCAGTACGTGAGGGTGCATGGACTCAAGGCTGGCGACCAGATCGATATCTACAGTATGCTAGATGAGCGGCTCACCGAAGGCTCCTCCTACTTCGTCATCAAGTACTTCAGGAAGTCGCCATTCCTGAATCACAGGCCGGTTATTCCTTCCGAAATAGAGAGGTCGCCATTATCGCTGCCGAATCAACTGCCAATGAATCACAGTGCGTACCGTAGGGTGGAGTCACGGCCAAATGAGAATGGTGGGGTTGTTCTTAAGTTCTCGAAGCAGGAGAAGAAGGAGGAGGATAATGAATTGCAGGTAGCTGCTGATCATAATGAATGAGTGATGATAACGATGATGATGAGCATTGGATCGAATTGATTGATTTGTTTGTTTGTTTGTTTTTTGAGTTGATCAGTGTACGTAGAGAACAGATGATCAGGTTTGTTTTTGCAATGCAATTTGTTAGTTAGTACATTTTGGCAGAGGAAATAAATGAACAAGATATCAATGATATACTACTGTACATGTTCTCCAGTCAATGTTTTCTCAACTTAATTAGTTTTAATAGAAAAATATATCATGAAGAACGTCATATATATAACCTCCATTATCCATAAAAATTAAGTTTTTGTTATTATTATTAGCTAGCTAAACAAGGAAGCGTGACTTTGACCCATAATTAATAGGATTATGAAATTCCAGTGGGATGCTCTAGAATTAACAAAACATAAAAGTAATAGTAGTAACTTCTTTGACTACAAGTCTAAAAAGTATGGTAGAAATGACTATTGATGCTGCATTAAAAACTTATACTAATCATAGACAAACTATTATTTAAAAACAAATAAATAAATCACAGAATTGTTGTCCCATCATTACTAATTGACTTCAGTGACCTACGATTACCATATATATCTATGAACTCAAACCAAAATAATCCCATGAACTGGTAGTGCTAGCCAAAGATTGATCCTGTTTGGTCAATCTCTATTATTACCGAGAGATTTTGACCACAAACAACAGAATGAACAATGACATAGATATATAGGGGTAATAGCTCATCATCACTTTTTTAGGAATGCAAATTAGCTAGAGAATACACGAGACTAATATATATTCACAAAAATTCCAAAGCCTTGGGGCCATAATAATATCAACCAACGACAACAAACAATACATGGCGACCTAACCAGGCAAAAACAAATAGAGCCAGCCAAGCCATCCAAAAAGAAGAGCAACAAAATTAAAACAATAAGGGAATGGAGCCAAAGGAAAGATGAGACCCTGTACAACTACCTCTACAGTCTCGTCTTCCCACAAGCCCTACACGGCAGCAATGTCCATATACAATACTTCCAAAAATTCGATGCCCCGCGTTCATAAATTTCTTGGACAACTCTTGATTTTGCCAAATGAGAAGTTGCCACTCCTACAGAACCACAAAATGTATGGATTAACCAGACTAATTTTCAAGAATTCCCTATTTAACAAAGAAGAAATCTTCCAAGAATCATGATAGTTTTTTTTTCTATAAATAAAGGAGAGTGCAAACAAAATGCAATAGTAAAATGCGCAGGAAACTGAAGTTTCTAATGAATCCTTAATTCGACCCAACTAGACCATATTGGATTGATTTCTAGTATTAAATTTTGAACATATATCTCATACAGCTATGCAGAAGAACTATCCAAGTACATATTTTTGCTGGCCACATAATTTGTAATTTATTCCCTCCTTCATCTAAAAAAATTGGTAATAATTGTTTCTTTTTTGCCTTTTATAGTAAAAATGTACAAAAAAAATGTACTTTTTTTTTGCTAAAAAAGGAAACAAAAACATCTTTTATAAGCAAAAAGTAAAGTGAGCATAACTTTGAATAACTGAGGGGGTATATCTCTATGCATGCATCACATTTATAGTAACATACACAACACATAAGTTCAACACATAAGTAGGGTGAGGAAGACTTTTTCTGGAGTAGTATGGTAGACACAACAGACTTACATTGCTAGAGAATAATTTTAGTGCTGATTTGAAGAGAGATATATAAGATATTACCAGCTTCCTTTTCATTCTTCTCTTTTGCCAGATATCAAATCTAAAATTCAGACTGGAATGAGAAATCATGTACATTTAAAATATGGAATTGGAGAAGAATATAAAGAACCTCAAAAACATGAATAACAATGAACAAAAAGAGACATTTCTAAAAATGATACCTGTACACGGTGTTTCAACAGCATGCAGATCAGAATTGGGTAGGACCAACCACCGTACACAAATGTTGGATGTGCTTCATTCCAATCTGTGTTCACCAGCCCTACTATACAAATTATCATTCCCTGCTTTAATAAGCTGCGCCTGCTGCTGAGAATGTAGTGGCGGCTGGTGTTGCTGAGGCTGGAGCACAGGTGAGTTTGGCTGCTGGTGTTGCGATGACTGATGCTGCCATTGTGTACTAGTGTCATGCCTAATTGATGGCAATTTTGCTGACGACAGTTTCTGGCACATCCCCAGGTTCTCCTGAGGAGCAGACGCACTAGCAACTGAGGGGGCTGATGCCAAGGAACAATTCGTTGCTGAATTTGAAGTCTGTGGATCCAATAATGGTTCTGAACCAGCTGAAGAGACCTGAACCACGTTTCTTGCATTGTTAGCAGCCGAACACAATGTTGCCGTTTTATCCATCTCAGCAGAACTACTTAATGATTTCTTATCAGTATCTGAATCTCTGGCTTCTGGCTTATTCAATAAGTCAGTATTGACCTGGCCATTAGGTTGACCAGATCTTTGAACAGCCAGGTGCTTTGGAATCTCTGGCGTTTGTTGCGACAGCAGTGGCACCTGGAGATGGTTTAAACCAGCCATGGACAAAGAACCAGTGGACTGTTGACTAGCTGACAGACCTGTAGCAACTGCTGGAACATGATTTCGGCTGCCACCGTCCATATGAGAAGAAGGTTGGTTTATGTGTTTCGCTGATGAGATAGACTGGCCAGAATTCCTTTTTTGCTGAGGCATGGATTGGTTGGATGATTTTGAAGCCCCATACTGCTTTGCTGGTTGTTGGACAGCATTTAGTGTTGAAGCAGTATACAAGCCCTGGCCTTGCATTTGATGTGTGGCCCCTCCTTTCTCAGCAGATTGGTTCCCTGGGTTTGTAGAAACTCCATTTTCTGCAACAGGGTCAGCTGGGATATTCTGCTGCAACATCAGGTTTCCTCTCCCAGCTCCCTTCGAAAGCTTAGATGGCTGCTGAGCTTGTTGCTGCTGCCTTTGCTGGGGATGTTGCCTGTTAGCCTGAGAAAGCTGTTGGTGCTGTCTTTGTCTTTGTTTGTTGGGTTGATTAGTCATCCCACTACCACCACCTTGTGCATGACGTACAACTCCCTGGGATGGCGCATGATGCTTCTGCTGATGCTGTGGAATAGAATTCAAAGACGATGCTGATGCCAAAGGCGATAGTGAAGCTGGTACAGAGCCTGTTTGCAGTTGGCCTTGAGAAAATTTTTTAGGAGACAATATAGGAAGTTGAGACGGTGATTGTACATGTGACATTATAGTACCAGATGCTGCAAATTGTGGTTGCTGCTGTTGCTGTTGCTGCTGCTGCTGCTGCATAAAACGATGCTGTGGCCTCTCTTTAGCCACGCGAACTGCATAAGACTGCTGCTGTGGGTTTGAGATATTATTTCCTGGTACTTGAATATGTAGATCATGAGCACTAAATCCTTGAGGCTGCTGCGGAGACATTGGATGTGGTGGTTGGTGATGGAGAGAATGCGACGTCAAGGAGGGAGAAGTCTGGTTAGGAAAGGAGGAACTCAACCCACCAAAGTGGGTTATTCCTTGGCTACTTCCTGGTGAGACCTGCATCTGAAGATCAGGTACCATCATTTGTTGCAGTGAATCCTGACTCAGGCCAGGCTACAAGACAGAGAATTGAGTGTTACTAAAGAGTACACATTATAACTGTAGAATAGGGATGCATGAGAGATGCAGCTCAACCAAAAAACCTATGTTTGCATTCTTCTGAAACCTGAAAAATGCATAATCCAAACACGTGCCATTTCGAAAACTCTGCTACACAGGATTTGTAACATAAATTCGAAATTCTTCCCTCCTATCAAAAGCTCTATCTTCTTAGAACTTTCAAACTGTTCAAATAGAAACTCTTTTCAAATTTTTTGTCAAACAGATACAATCTAACTGTGCAATTCTTCTATTAATTAAAAGATATGGTTTGAAATAATTTCAACTGTAAGACAATTTCCCCACAATTCAGTGCTGAAGAAGTCATTTTACATATCACAATCTAAACATTTAAACTGTGCAAAAAAAAACATTTTTTATCTTAAAACTTACACTTGAGTGAGATGATACTCTCCCACTCAAGGCCTCAGTGGAATTACCAATCATCACTTCCTTGAAAGCTAATATTACTACATCCTACAACTTTCCACTTATGATACAAAAATCTAAATAACAGATTACTAAAGCATTAAGTGGTTATTCACCCTACAAGTTCCATTGCCTATGTAAAATTGTAACCCATCCTTGGAGCATTGTTTTCTGTGTGTAGCATACATGCACTTTCTGCAAGTGACAAGTGCCAAAATAATTCATTCTCATTGTTAGAGAAAGCTTCAGATAGAAAAGGAAAGACTATATTGACAAGGACATTTTCAAAAGATGCATCAACTATACATCTCATGCCCATAAAGCACAGAAGATAAAGCAACGATGAGCTTATATGATTTATCTCAAAACGCCTTCCCAGTTAAAGTTTCAAATCATGTAGGCAAATCAAGGTTAATCGCCAGAAGATCTAATCACATACCTGAATCATATTCAATGCTTCACGAGGTCTCAACATTGAGCTTCCGTGCACAGAAACCATACCAGAGTTCGCACTAGCTGATGTCATACCTGAGGAAACCATATTTCCAGAATTTGTAATAGAAGAAGAACCAATACCTTGAAGCCCATGCCTCATCATTGGCATGCTTCTATTAACGCCACATACTAAACCCATGCCACTACCACCAGGAAGGAGACGAACACCACGATCCATTCCTTGTGGAGTACCAGAAGGAGATATTTGAGGCATACTTCTACTAGACATCATTTGATTATACTGGTGTATCCTCTGCTGTTCCTCAGCTGATAATGACGCAGACCTAGGAATCCCATATCTACCATCCCTATAGAAAGGCAAGCAAAATAAATGTGTCCCCTATCAAAAGACAAAAGTAGAATCAGAAATAAGGTTATGTCATTACATCTTATTACCTGACAGACGAATTAAGAGTGGCTGATGATGATGATAAGTTATTGCCAAGCATAGTATTTGGGGATCCTTGCAACACAGAACTAACACCAGGTGCAGGATGGAGAGGAGTTGCAGTACCCTGATTAGGATTGGCTGACCCACCAGAATGTTGCCCTGGATACCCTGTGGAAGGTCCAGGCGTGGTAGCATCACAAAGATCCAGAGGACTTTACAGGATCATGTGTAGTGAATTTGACGAAAGGACCAGGAAAAAGGAATAAACAGCCAGTCAGTTATTTATAAAGATACATTCCACCAACTCTTACAATTTCAAGTTCAACCATGAACAGTTCAACTCCAAATGCACACAATCAAACCAGTGAAATCACTTACGTAAAATTCCCTCCTTCATGGAAATTTTGGCGAGCTTGGGAGATAGCAACCATGTGAGAATTATGAGGTGGTTGAAGTTGTTTTGGGTCCTGATTATCATTCTTAAAAGAAATAATGTCAACATGGAAAATACATAATGAATAACAAGGGAAAATAATAAACCATATAAGCATCAAGCTGCATGTAATCCACAATCACATAATTAATAATATCTCATTCAAAATGATTATTAGTATGTCCATTACAAAATTCAATAAATTACAAATATGGAAATGTTAATTACAAGCAATAACGTAGCATATAATGACTATGAGCAGCCAGATGAATTTTTGTTTTGCCAATACTGCACCAAGTAAAGACATAATGAAATAAAAGATTGCAAGACCAAACCCTGATTATTGCAACGTAAAAAATGTCATGATCGGGATAAACACAAACCAGCAACCTTACGAAAGATCTTAGTTTGCAAAATATAAAGCAGAATTATTTAGAAAAAAAAACAAAAAAACGCACACACATACACAAACCACCCCTCCAAAATTCTAACCACTCGCTCACAGTTTCAATCATCACGCAGAACAATAAAAAGATATCTAAATTAACATGATACTGTGAAAATAGAGCCAAGACTAGCACTCCTTATCTACCTAGCTCTCAAAATAAACATGGGAGTATTCATGCAACAGTAAGAATAAGCAAAACACAACTCAAAGGCAAGTATACCTGCAGTTAACAAGTAAAGATATAAACACAGCATATAAGCATTCACAGAGAGCTAAAAAGCTCAAAAGAGTGAAGCAGATCGTTCTACAGTGAAAAAAAGAAAAAAAAAAGCTAGCAAACAAAAGAGAAGTCCACAAAAAATAAAATATTTTCAAGAAATATAAAAGTGGAACATGAATGTATATCACATTTAATTTCATTAAAATACCTGAGATTTACGATAATGTTGTTTCTGCCCGATGATGATAATCTTCTCAAAATGAGATTTAATGGTCTCCTCCTCCACTGGCCCTTGCAAACGCTGGAACAACTGTCTGGCACTTCCCTATATGAAAAAAATGGAAAATTCTAGGTTACAGGTAAAAGGATTATACTATGTTAGAGAAGAAAGAGGAGAAAGAAATTTTACTTTGGGAATGCCAGGTAAAGTCGAAGGATAAGGTTGGGAAGACCCAGAATCTTCAGCACTATCTGCTCCATCACCAGAAGTTCTATCCATCAAAAAGTTATGGCGCTCCTTGCATTCCTTAGCTTTGCGGTATGTACTCTATTGCATAATATGAATAATAGGATTTAAATGATAGAGATTCAAGAGAAGCTTGCATCTCCATCTGATTAAAATTGTACACGTCATAAGAAAAGATTTCCAAAATCCCCCTACGAAATACTCGAGTGATCGATTCCCAATAATCCACATTAGAAGTCTTGGGTTAGAATTCATTCAGATCAGAGTGCAGCATAATCTTTGTAAAGAAACACAAGATAAGAGATATAATAAGACTTAAGACACAGTTACCTTGAAGTGCATTGTACCATTTAGAGCATCACTCACAAGCTCCCAGTTCGGGCCCATATCATGTACCAGGACAACAAGAGCCTAGAAAGTTGAACATATTGCACATGACAATGCCTTCCCATGGAACAAGATACATGCAGATGTATTATTTTATGTGCATATGCAGTCAGTAAACAAAAAATTCACCTGGTCTTCAAAAAGTGTCCAGGGACTTCCTGGACCTGGTTGCCCAGAAGTTATCTGATTGAAATTAAAATGGTTTTCAGGGTTTCTACCATGCACACAATAAACAACTGAAAAACTAAAGGGGTAGTATGGAACCACACATACCTTGAGAACTTTAGGTTTCCTACCCCGGTCACGGCCACCAAGTATTTTAATAAATTTATTTGAATTTGACATGTTACTCATTTGCGAGGCTACTGGAGAAGGAACAGACCCGCTAACGGGTGTGATATTCTCAACAGAGTTATCATGTGATTGCCGCATACCCTTGGACTTTTTCATTGAGGGATGAGTTAATAAGCCTTCAAAAATCACATGTAAGCACATCAGCTATGATTAAGGATGTATTCATCATCAAACACCACCAATATTATTAAGAGATCAAAAAGAATAAGCACTACCACTGCCGCCATTAGTGTGAAGCTGATAACTCTTCCTCAGGTGATCTCTCTGGATATGTTCATAAAACAATCAACACTTCACAAATATACAAGCATAAAATAAATAAAAATAAATAAAATTATACTCTTATGTGAGAAATGAAAACATAAAAATAGTAAGGACTTCATTCCACGACCTTCAAGATGAATAAGGTGTTAATATAATCATATTTGATCCCTTAAGATTGGCAATTACCAAGCCAACGCCTTATAAATGATGATGGCATTCTAAAATTTTAATTCCATATAAAATGCTAGCATCCTATCCATAACAATATTTATGAAGCACAGTATTATAAGTATCAAGTTAGAAGGAAATTTCAATAATAATGTATCTAGCTTTGCACTTCCAGACTGAAAAATATAGATCAGTCAAACAATGTAAATTGACCCACCTGTTCATTCTGAAAAGAAGAATCAACCTGCCATCGCTGCTCATATGCAACATTCTGACACAATGCCAAACCAAATGAAAATTAGTTGAGGGAGCAATTATTCTTCCCCAATAAAAGCACAAATTACCAGCACATAATTGAAATTTGATGTCACTTCATACCAGATGCTTTGCTTTCTTCTTCTTCTTATGTTTTGTAGATATTTCTGTAGAGTCACATGGAAACTGCTTTTCAAAGTTCCCAAATGACTCAACTTCCAAACCACTAGGAATAAGTGATCCACCATATGGAGTACCCTGATCATCCAGAAATGAATTATTCTCACCACTAGAAGCATCTGTTTTGGTTGAAACCAGAACACCTCCAGATGTTCCAGCATTGAAAGGGCTGATAATTCTCCTGGAAGCAGTTCGAACGCGTTTTGTTGGGATTGACACATTAAGATTGCCACCTGCCCGCTTTGCCGGTAAAGCAGATTGCTGTGTCAGACGTTTAGTCTCAGAATAGTGTATACCCAACATATCTGAGCCAACTTCATACGCTCTCATGTCATATGCATGGGTCAATTGTTTCCTCTTCTTTTGACCCTTTCTTGAAGGTGCCCTCAAAATGTCATATGTGTTTGTTTCGCCTTCATCCTCGTAATAAGCATTATCTTGAGATTCAATCTCTGTAGTAAATGAAGATTTGATAAAAGCAATTTTCAAAATATAACAAGGAAGAATCTAACAGCAGTATTATCAGGTTTACCTGAAATAACGTCACATCCAGATGTTTCAACCTCCTCTTGAATGTTTCCTCCAATTCTCTGAGCAAGAAAGTGAGTTAGTTTGGTGACAATATTGAAAGCCATACTTCAATTCATTAGCCAGTATTATAAATAGTCCCATTCCCATGGCCATAGCATCAAAGAGCAGAAAAAATGTGAACTATTTCATCCTCGGACCATGATTTGAGGTACTTATAGCAAGCTTCTATGAATGTCTGTTTCATTTTGTTGTTCCTTACCAGCAAGTAATATAGTATATTCCTACTATATATAAAGCAGTGTCTAACAAAGATGGACCATAGAGTCGACAAGATTCTCTACAAGTATGCATTAATTTCATTTTTCAAGAAATTGACGAAATCAGATTTGCAACATTAATGGTAAATTCAATGCGATGAGAGGAGAGTCTTGAGAGAAATGGTTAGAGAAAGCTCATGGAAATGAAAATTTTAAATCAGCTTTTTGGCAGATTTTTTTCGCAGAAAAGCGGCGCCCTAGGCAGCGCAGACTATCAACTGCTTTAGTTTCAGTTCCGAATAGATAGCTTTCGTAGCTCAAGATTATTCCATCTTCACTATAAAATATCCTATACTCCCGAACTATGAGATAAAAAATCCTTCTGTAAATAAATCTACTCTACTCTCCTTAAAATAAGAATAAGAAGTCCAAAAATATTATTTCGCATGAAGTTAATTTTATCATTTATACACCTGTTGTTTTGTATATAATAAAATGAAATTATGAAGGTTATTACGATAATTTGACAAATTTACCCCTATGTTAAAACAATACATAGAGAGTTGTAAATGCCACAAGGCACCGGCACGGAGCATAAGTTTTAATATATAATAAATATGCAAATATATATATATATGCAGTCTGGTGAGTTGTGACATCACTTTTAGCATTCTTACAAAATTACTTTATATGGTGTTTTTAGTATTAGAGTTCAGAAGTATGCTATAGGTCAACGTACAATATTTTCAAATGATGACATACTTAGTGGAAAGCTAACAAAAATTAAAACAATACCTACACTGAATTTAAATGAAATAAAATAAAACTAACATAATGCAAGAGTGTAGGATTGGATGAGAGTGGAGTGGAGGATTGGAAGCAGAACAAGAGAAGCAGATACGGAAGTATGCAGGAGAGAAGTGGGAAGATGATTTTTAAGGCAGAAAAGGTCTGACATCTGGAAATTTTAGACACCAATAAAACTAATTAGGACCAAAAAACAACTGTGGCAAACACCATTTCGCCAAGGCATGCCTCTGCCATAGAAAATGGAGCAATGACGTGCCACATGTGCTATTACGCATGGTATAAAATTATGATAGCAGGGATATTCAATAGTTGAGTGCGGATAAAACTGAGATTTTTGTAGTGTGAAGAGAATTATCATGACATTATAGTTGGGCTTCATTAAGCCCATGTATTTTCCATCATATCCAGAAACTCTGGACCAAACAAGTTTCAAATAATATTTTTATTATATCTTCTAAATGCATCAAGAAGCAAAAGAAACCACTTAATCTCTGTGTTTTTCATTAGACTCCAAAACACCTTTTCCGGGACTGAAAATACAGCAGACCAGACCCATCAAAGTTTCCATACAAACCCACAAGAATTTTCAACATCTACTTCACAAAATATATATATATATAAATAATAATAATAATAATAAACGGGATTATGTAGCAGATAAACATGTAAAATGTTTTTGGTTTACTTTAAATAAATTGTGTTATTGATACGTTTATAGATGATTAAGGTATTTAATGTGTTCCGAAAAACATGTATTGTAGACCCAAATTTGTAAAACAGAATGAACCACCCAACTCAGACAACTACTCCCCGTCTAATATAAAGGACCAGCTACATTTATTAGAATCCAAGACCATGCACGTCCATCATTATGTTGAAACAAGTTTTATGGACAACTTAAATGAAAATTTCACATGCTACTTGAAGTAGAGATTATTTCTTCACAAATTTTATGCATATTTATAGGTACCCTGCTAGAGAAAATAAAAAATAAAAAAAAAATAAAATAAAATCATTATTTGATTCCTATACAATTATTTTGTAGACAGAGTAAGCATGAATACTTGCGAACAACCACGTAATGCTCATCTAGGAAAATGGTTATGTATGTTCTAAAATGCATACCCATCATTATTTAGAAATTTCTCGGGAGGAAGACAAAGTAAACAATATGCTAACAAAATTAACACTTCAACCAGTAACAAGCAAATTCATGAGTAACCCATTTAATTGTTCGGGTCACTTCATGATTGAATAATACCAACTTGTTCTTATTATTCAACAAGTTCAACAGATCACTTGTAGTTAAACTGCAACTGGGTGCAAAGGATGAAACAGTAATACATTGTTATTTGTAAATTGTAATGAGATAGCAAACTAAGTATTCTTTTTTCCTTTATAAAGAGGTGAACTAAGTATTAATACCTCATAATGCGACACGAATGATTCAATTGATTTTATGTAGGTCTTCATGGCCATAGGAGGCACTGTGTAGAAGAGGTTCTCCTGAATGATAATGACAGAAATAATGAATAAGTAAACCTATTTAATTAAGAGCTTCATAGGGGGGAGGGAAAGCATAAAACAGAACATGTAAAAAGGAAAAAGAAAAGCTTAAAAGACATTAGCTCATACAAAAGGTCAGGCTCAGTATAAGGTGACTAAGTCGGGGGAGGAGTGGGGTAGAATATAAGAGGGGATATCATGCTAAACACAAAATAACAAGATACTTGGTTGACAATTCATACTTCTGTCAATTTATCCTCCCACGAAAGGTCAGGAATTTCCACACCAATTGATCTATCTGGTGTTGAAAGCACCTCAGCTTTAGTATGAGCAATACTGTTGTTATATTTCAGAAATCTTATAGCATATGCCTTCAGAGAATGTTCTCCATCATCTTGACTTTTCTGCTCCACCACTTTTCCTGTCTCCTGTAAATTTGCAAATAGGTAAAAAGAAGAAGTTAGAAGATGGAGATCAGTGATGGCCTTAACATGTGTCATCACCCTAGGCCTCAAAAAAAAAAAAAAAGGGTAACACGAGCAAAGTTACACAAGGAGAAGAAAGGAAGGAGAGCTAATCAATGAATGATGTTCCCTGAATGGGGAGAGAATTATAATTCAAAATTATCATGCATATTTTACCATCTGAACAGTGCTTTACAAAAACACCTAAGAAACATTTACTTATATAACTTGTGATTTCAAAAGACAATGACTTTTTTAACTCACAACCATTAGGAGCTCCAAGTTAGACCTTGATCCGCATGTATCTCATATTCTCATTAGCACTTCATTTATATAACAATTTGTTTAGCAGAACTGTAAATCAATTTCAAAAAGAAAGAAGCATATTAACTACATCATAAAAAAAGTAACCCCATGATAATATACCTCTACAGATTGCCAGAATTCCAGAACAGAATTTGCCAAGTTATGAGCAAGTTTCTTTCCCAACAAACCAGAAGAACTTTCTTGCTTTCGTAACGAATATTTGTAAGCAACTTGGGAACTAATTTGAGCAGCAGCAGCTTTTTTCCATATTCGTTCCTACAAAATGAGGAAACTCTTAAAAAAACTTACTATTTCCAGAAAACAATATACAACCTACCAAAAAAAGACTGTGCAAGCAGAATACTGAATGTGAAACAAAAGTATCTGGGGTATTGTTAATTATAATTCCAATGGAGATGAAAAAAAAAAAAAAAACAAAAACAAAAGTATCTGGGGTATTTAAGATCAAACCTGTGCAAAATCATTGGCCAACCATGCCATTTCTTCAAGCACAAAATCCCAATGCGATTTCAGCTGGCGTAGCTTTGGAGGAGGAGCAGCAGATAACTCCATGATCCTCCTTCGCTTTGCCTATTCATTTCATAAATTTAGGGCTTAACAATATATTACATTAAAACTTGTTTCAATCACAACACAACTAGAAAAGTATTGAGTAAATGAGTTATTATAACCTCAATAATACGGGCTTCTTTCAAGATTGACTCCTCGTCAACTGAGTCAGGCCCAGAAGATTTCTGAGGTGGCTGGGAAGGAGTACCACCATCATGAAGACCAGGAATTGTAATGTCAGGAGAATCCAGAGGCTTAACACTGAAAGTACTTCCATTATGTGACCCATGTTTATTTTCCAACACCTCAGAGGTTTTCCCCCCTGATTCCGAAAGAGTGGTCTCACTGGGTTCCATCCCTCCACGAACAACTTTATCCTTCACCTCATTTTTTGAAGCAGATCCACTATAGCATACTGCTTCACCAACTAAGATCTTAAAGCCATTCTCTTCCAGACCTTTGCATGAATGATTGCCCTCCAACTTGACTAGTGTGGAGCTATCAACACCATTAGTTTCTTTTTCTTGTACAAATTCATCACCCTGGACAACTAGAGTGCCATCAGGTACACCTGTTTGATCCTTAATCATCCCATCTGAGTCAATTTTCCTCGTTATAGTACATAATTCATTGTTGCTATTCCCATCAACAGTTAAGCTGGTTGGGGGGTAAGGTGAAGCAGAATCCAAGCCCTTGATGACTCGTAAAGAACTGCTATTTGTAGAATCATTGTCCATCCCCTCCATTTGGGTTCCAAAACCATTCATATCACAGGAACTGGGAAGGTTATCAACATTAGCAGCTAATACACTTTGCTGACACTCAGAAACTGAATAAGTCACCTCTTCCATTGCCTGAATGGCCTCAGGTGCATCAGATTCCACTTGGGTAGATATTATCAAATCCCCTGATTGTGGATTATGTTGACCATCCAGTGCAGTTGCAGAAGCAATAGCACCTGATGCCAAACCTGTTGGAACACTTTCAATAAGATGTGAAGTTGATTCAGCAGCCCTTCCATCAACTGACTTATCCTGCTTATTCTCTGTTGATTCAATATTTTGAAAGGCATCATCTGCTGCAGTTGTCGACTTATTACTACAATTTGAAGGCGTTTTCTGATTTTCAGCATCTGATATTGATTTCTTAACTTCAGTGGGGCCATGAAGAGAAGGTAAAGAGGAACCATGATCGCCACAAGTTGGATTAGCACTGGTCGAACTTGACCTAGTTCCATCACGATTGGGGCGGGACCTGTTCCGGCGCTTATAAGCTTGTCTAGGGATGCAAAAAGCAGCGGAATCCCCACTTTCCTGAGTTCTCTGCTTTTTGTCTACCTGAGCCAACTTTGCAGAAAGCAAAGTGTCGCCCTTTCTGGGATGTGATGAATTTATATTGCCCTCAGAAAATGTACGTTCTGCCTCTAATAACATAAGGTTATCCGCACTATTGGGCTCACAAGGAATTGCCCCAAGTCTACCACTACTTTCAACAGAATCTCCATGAGGAGATGCAGTCAATGCAAAACTACCTTTTGCTTCACTGTAAAACAAAAGAAAACACAAACATAGTTCATATGATGTACAGCCAATTAGATAATCAATAAAAAGTTAAGTCATGTAAAATACCTCACATATTGCTCAGGATGTTGACCTGTAAATGAAGTTGACTGGACACTAAGGGAAAAAGTATTCCTATCCTTGAAATATTCTAGGGGATCTCCACCCTGCCAATGAAATAACCAAGCATGGATAAATTTTAATTCTACTTGGGAAATGCAATGAAATTACTAGATCCATACATTTTCAAGAAACTCCAACTCCCGTTGCCTTTTCTCCCGAAAATCATATTGTTGCCTGTCAGCATCAGTAATTGTTCAGTGATATGATCACACATCTTGCAGAAAATAATGTATGTTCCCCAACGTAAGATCCACAAGCATTGCCCTATTACCTGAGCTCGACTTGAACTTTCTCAATTGCTGCTCGTCTGGGAGAAGTTTTGTCAGTAATACCAATCCCACCTTCATTAACTTCTCCCATAGAATCAAACTCCGCATTGACTAAGAGAACAAGATGGGAACAGCATCCACGCACTTCCAATTCAAAAGCCAGCCAGCATTCCCTCGATCAAGTCATGCCAAAATCAAAATACTAACAAACAAGAACATAAAAGATTGTTAACAAGAAAAAATTAGAGCACTCAGAAATGAGACAACAGGTGAACAAATATGTTTGAATGTTTTGTTTTGGAAGCATATATTCATTTCTTTTTCATCCTTTTGAATGATAAAGAGGAAGGGATTCTTTCAGAGATATGGTGCAGGAGTCCAAATGAGGAAGGGATTCTTTTGGAAGCACTACAATTGAAACATACTTACCATGGTAATCAACTACTAACTAAAAGCAAAGAATGATAGTTATGTCCAAAAGAACTGATCAAAGAGCAATAGTAATAAATAAGTGATTGACTGTGTTCCAACAAAAATAATGTATATCTACAATAATGCATAAAAAAAAAAAAAAAAAAAAAAAAAAAAAAAAAAAAGTTAATGGCCTTAAACATAATATGCCAACAAGAAGTGACCTAAGAAATTACATTAAATATGCTCGAACTAGATATAAAATAAAATAAAATAACATAGAAAAGTCAATAAAGATTTTACATTGTTCAAAAGCTAAATTTCCAAATACTAATGCACAGCATGAAGTGTTACATTCTAGATTTCCACAAACGCAATAATTGTACAGTATCATTTGATACAATATTACAGGCAAAGGCAAAGGGTGGAAAAAGTAATCAAATGCCTACAGCATCTGAAAGAAGCCCAAGAATTTTTATCTTATATTGTTCCACAACAAATAACTTTCATTCTAGTACACTGCATGATGAGCCATTCCTTCAAATTTTCAATGTACATTAATAACCGTACAGTGAAATTTGATACAATATTACATGCAAAGACAAAGGCCGACAAAATAATCAAATGCGCACCGCAGAAGTCATGTTCCATAGCGCCTGGGCATTTCCCAAGCTCAGCAGAAAAATGTAGAAAGCTACATAAACAGGTGGCACCACATTGCATGCGCTTCACTTTAAGTTCTACTATAAAGCAATTTTACTAAAGTACCAGTACAAACACATGCCTAATACAACAATTCAATCAAAACTTGTCCGAGGAATAGAAAGCAGTCCCAACCTCAACAAAAAACGATTGCCATATCTGTGGCCATGATTGTAAGTGAAGAAAGAAGTTGAGGAGACTCGAGAGAGTATAAAGACACAGACATTCAAACAGAGTGACCAAGAAACTTCGTGTTCACATTTTTTTGCATGCGATCAACTAAAGCATCGGAAAAGTAGAATCACTCCATAAAGAAAGAACTCAGTTAATTCTACGTGCAACGCCTCACAAAATCCGCCATGTCAGACGCGAACCTTGTAGAAGCTTGCATGTGCCCATATACAAGTAGACACCGGAAACCCTCGGTGCAAATTCAACCAAAAATGTATCGAAACGGACACGTGGACGAAAAAAAAAAAGGAAACCTCGATCACTCCGCCATCATTAATTACACTAATCAACCCAAAGCGCGGGAAGCTTTTCTAGGTTAATCCCAACTTAAGCACAGCTCCAAAATTTTCTAGGGTTTCCAGAGCTGGGGAGGAGAGAATAATACCTCAATTGCGATTAATTGCGCTCCTGGGGTGGAAAAAAGAGAAGACCCTTCGAGACTCCGCGGTTGTCGCCTAGGGTTTTGCGTCTGATGCACACGGCACTTGAGCTAAAAGCAGAGGGGGGAAATTGAAAACGATTTTGCCCTAGACCACGTCCAATTATTGAAGCATTTCCACTACACCACGGCAACGGAGATGAATAGATACATAGAAATGCATGTGTGTATCGTCCCCGCGCGAGATTCCAACGTAGAATTTGTTCGTCAGCCTCGTCCCCTTCGCGGTCGACTGGCTTCCCAGAAAACTCTCTTCGCTCTCTCTCTGTCTGTCTCTCTCTCTCACACAATAGATTTCTATTTTATTACTCGCTCTCAGACAAACAAACAAACAGACAGCCAAACAGAAAATGTAAAAACTACAGTATTTCCGTCGCCACGATTTGGGCCTTTTGAAATATTAAATTTATCTGTTGGGCTCACCCTAGTTTAAATAAACAGGCTCTCTTCTTGTGTATTTTAACTTTGGGTACATATTTGATGATATAATGGACATATATTATAAATATTTGCAATAAAACTATAGGAGATAAAATAAATAAATGCAAAAGTTGCAATTGAAATATAGAAAAGAGTAGTAATGAAAAAGAATGGAACTATATGCTATTCTTCTAGTTCTATGTACTCAATTCACACGAGATTGGACCATAAAATAAATACTCACAAAAAAGGTATCTTTGTTAGTACCAAAATTCCCCCAATATCCACGAAATGGTTGCATTTGAATTTCAGACATAATTATCAAACTAGACTTACATATCAGGTAAAATCCAAACTTTTGCAAGAAAGACGAGATACAAGATTTTGAGCAAATGTAAGAGAGGCCAATCATGATTCTATTCCTTTAAAGTTCGATCCCGTGACATATCCTTCGTCGATATCGACCTGGAGACACTTGTTTGGCCCATTCTGCAACAAAGCATGCATAAAATCAACCAATAGGCAGTTAATACTATGCTCAAATCACATATGCAATGAAATTGTCTGAATAAATAAAATGTCAAATGCAATGTAGGAAATTGTGGAACTTATGCCCGGAAAATATTACCAGAATTTCATACCTTAAGGGATGGGGCTTGATTTGTGACTATCGTCGCTTAACACAAATGTCTACAACTTCTTGACTTTCCAGGCATTATATTTTCTGGTTTCCTGCTTGTATCTTTTCCATTCTCTCAAGGCAGCGAGGAGCACGTGAAGAGAAACCGGAAGAAAGAAGGGCTGCCAAGAACCAGAGCAGACAATTAGACAAAAACTCTTAACATCGCGGTCTAAATAAATGGAATGTTGTTAAACCATGTCACTAAACATCGTAAATTCATGAAAGCAGAGCTATTAAATGGTGCGTCACGTGTGGCAGGGTAGATTTAGAGAGAGTTCAGTTCTACATTAAGTTCAAGAAGACCCTGAAATTGTTTTCTCAACTTTTTTTGAGCTGTTTTAATTCCAGCTCTTTCACAAGGAAGGTGTAATGTTAGAAATGTGTGGAGATATAAAGTTCATAAGCATATATATTTTGATAACTGGTGAGCTTAGAATTGCATGAATCCTCCTCGCTCTAGGGGTGAGCATTCGGATTTTCGATTCGGATTTTGCAAAATCCGGCAAATTCTGAACCAATCCGAAAATCGAAAATTCGAAATCCAAACTAAAAAAATCTGAACCAAACTGAAAAATTCGAAATTCTAAATATTTTTAATTATTTTTAAAAAAATTTAAATTTCTTTTATATTTTATAATATTAAATATATATAATGTATAAAAATTAAATATATTAAAATATAATTAATAATTTTGAGTTTTTTATATTAAAATATAATATTTTCTTATAAAATATTTAAATATATGTAATAAAAAATATATATATTAAAATGTTATATTTCGGATTTCGGATTGGTTCGGATTTTAAGTATACAAATCCGATCCGATTCGAAACTCCGAAATTTGTCAAAAATTCAATCCGAACCTATCCAAAAATCCGAAAAATCCGAACCAAATTTTAAATTTCGGTTTGGTTCGGATTGGATTTTTGAATTTCGAATATTTTGCTCACCCCTACCTCGCTAAACAAGTTATTATTAACCATGAATCAATTTTCGTCCTCTATTTTATATGATTAACGTATTACATAATCAACGTATAGAAGAGTGTTAAGACTTACTGAGTAGACAGCAAAACAATGCTCAAATGAGTAGTAGCTCACAGACATCATAGATGGGTGATAAAATGCGTCTTCAGCGAAGGACCTTGCTTGTCTCGAAGAAACTGAAACAAAAGGTGTTACATATGTCAGCGTATATCTTCGGTGCAACTATACAACAATCCATCATCACAGCCAAATTTTAATAGTAACCATACCGGCAGAGGCATCATAAGATCCATCAGACATATTGCTCAATGCCAATTTTGCAGCTTCAAGTGAATACTTTACCTGCTTGATATTGAAAAGAGGATAAACATATCGTATGTCTAATTGAAATAGAACTAAAAGCTGTAATTTCCAGTCTTTTATCAGTGGGGAAAAAATCCTAACAGATAATTAGTTCACTGGGGAGGGTGAATGATGTATCCATAAGCTGGTTCAACCATTTATTAAGGACATGCATTTGTTAAGAATCGATGTTCGTACAGCAGGTTAGAAACTTGTCAAGCAAAAAACCTGAGGATGAGAGAGAAATTTTGTCAACATCACAGCCCAGGAGTTTGATAGGAGTCTTAAGTCAATATTATCAAGATTGAAACCATTAAGAACAAAAATCGCACCTCATTGCATACATTTCATACTATTGGGATACAAACATAAAATAATTTAAATTACTGCAGTATCAGCATCTGTGGAAATGCAAAATTTAATTTCACTTATAACAGACACTAGAAAAAAATAAAAGAAATAACTGCTAGGACTCACCTGTTTGCCAATTTCATCCTTAATGATCATTCTTGGAAGTGACTGAACCTGTTTTCCAATTTTATCTTGAATGCTTAATAGTCGAGAACAAAAATAAATATATATATATATATATGCAACTGTGCATGGATGATGTACCAATCGAGAAAGTGATCCAAGAGTTGTGGCACATTGAAGAAGATTAAAACACGTGTGCTGTCGTGACAAAACATCCAATTCCCTTCAAACCAGAACAACAAATATGTGATCAGTTTCAGGCAAGCACTGGAGTAAATCTCAGACTACCAGCAGAGATATCTAAGGAGACACGATGGAAACAAATATATCTTGCATCCAGCTATTCACTACTATAATGTTGGGCAAATATTAAGAACTTGGAAAATTAGCATCTTATTTTCCCAGGGTCTTGTCTGATCTTTATCATAAGCTCGACAAAAAGAACCCAGTAATTCACATTCACTACCCAAAACAGAACATGGATCTCCATGAATTCCAACATAGAGTCAGAAGTACATCTTACAAAAAGCGGGGGTTGGGGGGTGGGAATGATTCAATAATTAAGAAAGAGTTGAGCATTATGTTTGTCAAGAGTGCTTTTACTATGGAACATCTCAATCACCAAATAGGCAATTTGCAATCATATAGTAGATAAAAATTTTAATTTACTATCAGCATATGAAGTGATATAACAGAATTTTCTCTATTGTGATCAAGAAGTCATTAAGCAATTAGGATATAGTATTTCAAGCATAAAACTACTTTTTTTTCATCTTCTAAAGCCACATTTTTTTATCACCCACAGCTTGTTTCTCACCATTCAGTGAAGCCTCTTTCACTGGTCAATAGCCGAAATGTCCCTGATACATCACCAAAGTGGTCTTTGGACCTCAGACTGAAGAGTTGCCGCAACTGACCTACGAAGACTTCAAAAATTTTTCGCAGATCCTGTTTTTTAGAAAGAAAATTGAAATAAAGTTGAAAAAGTTGCCGGCATATATATAATATTGTACAGGGCACAGGAAGGATTACCAAGGTCTAAAAACAATTAATTACACTGTAATTCAGTGCACGGATTGGACAAAAGGCATAGATGAAAAAGTATTATGAAACATCAACTAGATTTTCATTATTCCTGCATACTCATTACATATATAACCCCCTTAATCAGAAAAGGATATATTTCTGTAAGTTAAATGTTAGCAAGAAAATTTCGCTAGAGAAAAATAAATGATTTCTGGTTGAAGTCTCCATAGAATGATCCCTAATACAAGAACAAGATTTGATTGATGTAAGGAAGGGTACCATGCACTGCAGCTGTTTTCATAACCAATTCGTGTATACTACCAAGAAAAAGAAAGGGGGGATCTTAGATTCAGTATAATAATAAAAATTACGGTTTCTAGTTGAAAAAAAATGTTATAATTTTGCATTTGGTGAAATCTATCATGGTAATTTTAATCAATAATCATTAGTCTCTTGAAAACAAAGTAATGCATGACTCATATTTTGAACACCGATAAAATTGTAATCAAGAAAATACAGTGCATGAAGCTTAGAAACATTCTCGCTCTAAAAAACAAGAGTAGTTGTTGACAAAATTGTGGCCAAATTTTAACATGCTACAATATAATATATAGTACGAAAATTGAAAAGTAAGAAATGGGGCCAAAAACCCACACCTCAGTAATTTTTGTGATGGTTAATTAGTAAAATAACAACCTTTTTCCATACATTGCTAACAACAGCAACTTACCTCAGGAGAAATTTTTTGTCTGACATGCGACTCTACTTTCGAATCATTCAAACAAGCTGAAGGATTCCAAACAACAACACTTCCCCACATCTAAAAGTGGACAACAGATAAACATTAGATTTCATGGGGACAAAAAAGAGAGTAAACATGATGCATACACATGTAACTCACTGGAGATATATATCCATTAGTTGCAGAAATTTCTCCAGTTGGGAGCTGCAGTTGAAGTGGACACTCAGATGCAGATGGCACGTATCTAGCATAAGGGGAACCAAATCAAAAGGCAATGACATTCAACAGTTTCCAGGTCAGATCATAGGGTACTTACTGATACTGGAATAAATTTAAATTTGAATCATGATAACTCAGAAGCCAACTACCATGACTGCATAGGAGCTTTAAATCAAAAGAATATTTTATTATATTATATTGTTAAAGTTGCTGTCATCCACTCTTTTATTCTTTCAAACAGGGACTCCAACAATAACTATATCTAACAAAATTATTATATGGTTGAACTGAATGATATTATAAGCAAAAATATTGCATAATAGTTTATTTTGCGGATCCAAACAAATTGAAAATAGTGCTAAAGATTATATGACAAAATTTGGAGGCTCTAACTGTGATAATTAAGTGAGTTACAGATCATATACCACAAGCTGCTGTATCAAACTACAAAAATAAAAATAAAAATAAAATCAAGAGAGTTAAAGATTATACACCACAAACTGGAGAATCTTCGAGCGCCCTCCAGCTGCAGTTGAACTATCCAAATGCCACTCATTTGAGTTTACCTATGATGTTTTGACAGATGAGTTGAGTCGAGAAACAACTTAAAGTATTTTTGTAAAGGTAAAAAGATCATTTCTTGAATGGCTGACCAAAGTAGAATAGAAATAATGTAAATATAATGCAATAAGGACGTATAGATAACATCAGACAATACTAACAAAGGTCAACAGATACGAAAATAATCAGCAGGTTTTTCAGTGATAACAAGCTAGTATGCTAGTGATCATTAATCAAGGACAAGGAAGCATATTTAGGGAAATTCAACCATAAACAATATACCCACTACTTTTTCCTTTTCATTCAATCAAATCAATGTATTAATGTCTATCTTGATACATACAAGGTTACTTTGTAAGCAATCAGTTTTATAACAGAACTTTTACCATGCATGGAAATTTTATGCTATATTGTGTTCATAATAGTGAAAACATTCAAGAAACTGAGAGAAAAAATAATAAACATATGATATGACTGAACAAAAATAATAGTAGGTTCTTGTTTTACCAAATGCAATTAACCTTAATTAATTGAATCTCTTTTAATGCAATACTCAAAACATGAAGATAATATAGTTCAATTAAATAGTCAAACTATCATTATAGTATCATCAATAAATTGTCTATGCGGTTTTCCCTAATAGGAAATTTCCAATAAAGAGGAAGCACAGGGAAAACATACAAAGAAAGGAAGATCTTTCATGGTAAAAATATAGCTGCCCAGCTTGTCATCAAAGTTGGAAAATGAAGACTTTGGGGTGTGGTATAAAACCTGTGTAATCAGAAGAAATTTAAGAATCCAATTAATTCCAATGGTGTCATCCTGATAAAACAACTGAAACTGAAAGCAGAGATAAACAAGAGATAGGCATGACCTGGCTCTCCACTCTAATATCCGCAAGAGGCTTCAAAGATTTGGCTATAGGAGCTAAGAGTTCATCATCCATCTCTTGGAATTCCCTGCGGAAACAATTACTTTATTTGTGCATTTTGTAATACAGCAGACATGCCAACTCTCATCTATGATGAAATTGGATAAAACATTGTTTGTGTTTTTTTCCCAAAAATGATTGACTTGCAACTCTATGAATAGTTGAATTAACTCATCAGTTTATGACTTCGACAACGAATATTACACTGGCTGGGCTGAACAAGAAATCAGCTAAACAGGTCCTCCTTGTACAAGACCCACAGTTACTCACAATAATAAGTAAGTGCAGAAATTTATCATTTTCAACACCATGTAAACAGAGAAATATCAACAAAAGTTCCATACCAGTCGAAAGTCCAATCTTGTGGATTGGCATTCAGCAAATTGAAGGAAAGCACAATCCTGCCATCAGCCCCCACAGGCATAAACTCCCCGCTAATCGAACCTTCTTCTTTTCCTCCATTAACAAACACTTTCACAAAAATCTCTGCCACCTTCCTAACAGCATCCTCCTGTGGAATCCCACCCACAAGCCACGCATGCCTATACTTCCCAACAACTGCCCTCACTCCCTCCTCCTCACCCCTTCTAACCACAATCACTGTATAGACTGTTCCATCAATTCTGAGGTTACCTCTATCATTAAGCAGCGAATGCAGATAGTCATCAAACAACTTATCATCATATTTTCCGGAATCCTCATACTTACTCAGCTCATTTAACACGCCGCATTTCCAGTTCATACTATTGGCGCTGAGGAAACAACCAGAGCCGGATTCTAAGGCCACGGAAACACTGGAATTATAACTGCAAGCGCCACAGGAATTGAAATCTTCCACGGCAAGTTGTCTCATTTGAGATTCAATTGAAACCGATAACTCATCAGCAGAAAGCGAAGATCCAAGGGTATCTACAAAAACTGCTTGAAGCTTGCATGGAAAATGCAGATGATTTGACTCAACCGAGGCCGACAAATCATCGATTTCTCGGAACGGCAGCGGTGATCTGTAAATTTCCACTGATTTCAACAAAAATGGAAGACCTGCACTCAAAAAAGAAATGCAAAACTGTATAAGCACGACAATTTGACTTCACTATTTAAAAGCTGAGAAGGACTTTCAGAGCAGTAGACGAGAGATTTTCTGACCTAACACGAACGATACGAGCACAGTTAGAGTGAGGATCAAACGCTTCAATCCCGGTCTGGTCTTGCGCATGGTCTCGGGGTCGAAATCTTGGTCGGATTTCGAGGCATCGGAGGCTGATGGCGCCTGAGCTTCTGAGATTTCATCCATCGCCGGCGGAGTTGCTTGGCGGTCACGGTGGCTTCCACCGTCACTAAAGACTTAGCCTAATTGCAATACGATCCCTGAAAATTACGAAATATCTAGAAAAGCCCTTGCGAAGTAGTCCCTCCCGTCCGTTTACGTTTTGAATAGCATTTTAATTTTTATAATTTAAAATTTTGTTAATATTAATTAAATTATTTATCTTAATTTCCAATATAACTGGACAATTAATACTCGATGGAGAAAGTATTTTAATATTGAGATTACCGATTCTCAGCATGTTCTATAATTTTCTTGAGTTAGGTAGAACTTGAACCTAATTACTATATATTTATGTCAAATATCAAATCAAACACCTATTTTTTATTTTTTATATTATACTAAAAATCAATTTTACTCAAAATCCAAACCCCCAAACAAACACACCCTTAATAGAAAATCTATTTGGGATGTGTTTGTTTGAATTAATCCATTTGGGATGTGTTTGTTTGTTAATTTTTGTTTTTGGATTTGAATTTTTGAATAGTAAAAATTTTAATGGTAGTTTATTATGATATAAATAGATTGGTGAGATGTTTTGAATGTAAAATAAATTTGTAATATAATATAAAAGTTTAAAATATATATATTTAATTTAATATGTTAAAAGGAAAAAAGAATATAAATAGGAAAACCCAAACAACACAACCTTACGTTTGAAAACCACAGAAGCATTTCCCCTGAGATTTGAACATGTGAAAATTACAGGAACCAAAGGAAGTCATGAAGTGTGCCATAAGAGCATTCGATCATACACTCTATATCCCAAATGTCTTCAAATCATAAAACATCAAACATAGATTATCAATGTCTAGTTCGAACCCGAGGTCGAGGGCGAAAATTCAGAAACAACAAAAGAAGAGATAGACGGGGGAGCAATGCAGTGGCCGAAGATAGGGCGAGCAAGCAAAGGGGGGAGCTCCCATTATTCCCACAGCTTATAATGGCACAACGATGGATGGATGGGCGAAGCTCATCTTTTAGCCTGTTTCTTTCTCCACACAGTGCGACCCCTGTTGATTTCAGACCCATTGTCCGATAATCTTAACAAATGCAAGAACTGAAGGCAGTCGTTCTCTTCTTTACCAACTGGAGAAGATGATCCGTTGGTTCCCTGAAGTTCCAAAACTGTTTCAGCCACTGTTGGCTCGGGGCTGGTGAGGGAGTCGACCACATCATCATGCTGGCACTCGCGCCTGTAGTCCAATGTTATGGTTTGCAGCTCGTGGGTGTCGATTATTTCTTGAGGCATGCTCTGTGGGGAAATAAAAAGAGAGTCAAATAGCAGAAACTGTGCTCGCTAAACCAAGAGAAATTGGACGACCGGATTTCACTTATGGAGCAAGATAGTAAAGGGCTCAGTTTGTGTAATTCAAAGATTTTCAAAGAGCTTTACAATTTGTTGGGTGAGTAAATTCCAGGAATTTAGAAAGCACACGATCATGTAAGATTAAATAATCTTCGACTTAAATTCAAAATTAAAAATTCATAGAGTCAGACCAAAACCTAAAGAAGTGCTTTGATGAAACCAAGATTGAAATGACAACATTAAATGTTCTATTTTACCAAACTTACATAAAATACGAACGAAGTCTAAAGAAAACGAGCAGAGAATAGCAAGGGGGCACCAGTCATAAATGAGATATGATCATAAGTGTAGAAGGTTGACTATATTTAATCCGATGTTATAACTTAATCCCTACTCAGCCCTATTACTTTAAAATTGCCTAGAAGAGGGGCTACTTATTGAAAGTCGTTTCCCTGAACCACATACATGACCAACCTATGTAGCACCTACAGAGCATAATTTATGACCAAGTCTGCAGTAAATTCAAGAGATAGCAACGAGACGAATAAAACCAATCGTAGGCAATTAGAATATCAAGAAGTAGCAAATAGCAACCAACCTCTAGAACCCATCCGATGTAGGTGACATTATTTATGTGCTGGTTCATGTCAAGATCAGCTCGCCTAGGCTGCCAAAACAGAATACGCACTTCAGGTTATTGAAGGTGCAACGCACGTTTACTCGTGTAAATAAAAGCGCAAGATCACTTACCACAAGCCTGAGTTTGGAATACTGAGCTGGATCGTCTAGTTTAGCAATTTTCTTCAGGCTGGCATTATTCTCTTCGGGGAAAGCTAATCTGTTATTGACATTACAAGAAAAGAAAAGAAAGATATGGCAAAAGAAACCTGGTATTTGTAGCGGACATCGTGTTAATGAATAGAAAATAAATGCTTTACCTAAGTGTTTTGGGGCAAAAAACTAGGTATTCGTCGCGGACATCATCAGAGACTTTCTGAAGCCTTCTGGTGTCTTGATTCATCATCACCCATTTACTGCAATAATATGACAGGTTATCACAGCTACTCTGGAATTCCCGAAGAGTCTGAACTACTATTAAGCATCTAACAGCATAGAGTAGCAATCAATGTAACACTGGGAGAGGATATAACCTAACATTATCGTCCATTATAGCTAAACAATATATCCCAAATTTAACATTGTGTGGCACATTATTTTCAGATTCACGGGCATAAAGCAGGATGAGTTAAATTGCTTCGTGTGTGTTGTGTTTGCTTCCATCCTTGTTCTGTGATTCATTGTCTAATCCAAGCTAACCGACAATCTTTATATGAAATTTATTAAGACCTGGTTGCCCGTCCGATGACTTCACCAGTGGCACAATCTTTGAGAATCCAATCACGTCTGGTGCCAATCCTGCCTTCACCTTGGCACCACGTCTCAATCTCAACAACATCGCTCCTGTTTCAAGAGATACGTATGAAAGTCACACAACATGAAGCTCGGAATTGCCATGATTGGGTACGAATTCAAGCAACATTACCAGGCTGGGTATTTGTAGATCTCAATGTGCATACGAGACGTCACCCAAATGAGATGTAGTTTTCTCATGGTCGGTGTAGTAGCAAATCCATCCGTTGAAAAACCAACACTTTGAGCATGATTGCCGCCAACCTCCTGCATAGATTAACGGCATATAGAACAATTAACAAAAACAAGCAAAGATGAAAAAGGTATCCCAAGAAAGA
This sequence comes from Andrographis paniculata, assembly GCF_009805555.1. Lineage (NCBI taxonomy): Eukaryota > Viridiplantae > Streptophyta > Magnoliopsida > Lamiales > Acanthaceae > Andrographis > Andrographis paniculata. Next base: position 642,168 of record NW_026137579.1, on the reverse strand, counting down.
TGTAATTGCACCAAGGCAGAAAACAAACAAAATTACGACGTTTAACAAGCATTCGAACAAAGTATCCAACTACACATAGAAAGCCATCTGTCATAGAGAGGTGTTGGCATATTCACTCACCTCATCTTTGAAAAACCATTCCTTATATCCCACAATCAAACAAGAACACCAACAACAACAGGACAGAACATCAATAATCATCTGAACTTTTTTTCGAACAAAATAAACTGCCCTTCTACTTACCCTCCTATCTAATGCCTAAATAATTGACCAAACCAAAGCCCTAAATCCCAACCTTGTTTGTCGATCCTTTTGTATCATTTACACTACAAGTTAGGGGGAAATTGTACAAACAATAGTAGCCTACATTGCCCAAATCATGGCAAATAAATCAGAAAGCAACCGTCTTTGCCAAGAGCATATGCATGCATTCCCAATTCCAAATCTATCAGTTTTCCAATTTATAAAACCATATGAACTTGGGGGAAATGGTCTGAATGACCTGAATCCATGAACAAATAGCTAAGCAATCGCTATGAAACACAACACCTCACAAAATACTAGAAAACCAGAAACAAAAATTGGACACGAAACCTGCAAAAGATTGGCGATGGTCTCAACGGTGGCGGTTTTGTTAATTCCAACCTCATAGCACCTCACAATAAACTTCTCCTTGTAAGAAAAGCCGTCCTCAGTCAAGCTGCCCAGCCGAAGCCGGTCCGCCAGGCTCGGCTCCTGCGGCTTGCTCTTCGGCTCGCCCGTCGCCACCGCCGCCACACGCAGCAAACGCGCCCCACTCCGAGCCCCACACCGGACGACGCCGTCGCCGCACCGCCGACGAATCGAGCCGCAGAGGCGTGTGTTCCTCTGGCCCTCGCCGACGCTGACGGCACCGCAAGGCGGAAATGCGGCTCCCTTGAGCAACATTGGTGGAAGAATCGGTGTATGGAGGAGCTGAAAGGCGGTTAGATTTTAGCAATTCTCAAAGAATTGCATGCCACAGAGCAGAAGGATCTGTTGTGTGAGGGGGAAAAGAGAGGGCAGGCAGCAGAGAGTGTAAGAAAGAAGAGAGAGAGAGAGGTTGGTTTTGTAACGTGGATGGATCGATCGATCGATCGATGTGAACGAGGCGAAACTCCCCTCCCCAACTTCCCAGGGTGGGACCGCACCGCACCGCAGCGGAGGGTAGGGTGGGCGCTGAGAAAATGGGCTCGATTTGGGGCGAAATTGCGATTCTTGCCACGCGGAAGATCCGCGAGGAAGGAGGGCTTTGCGTCTACGTCTGCATCTCCGCTGGGAATCGGATCGAATTTTGTGGGCAATAAAGTGAGGGAAGGGGAAGGCAGAGGTGGATCGTTCTTGTGACCACGGGCAATTACTGCTACTGAACTGGTAGGCAATCTGACACTGCATCTGCATCTGAATCTTGGTTAGAACCCCTGCCTCCCCCACTTCTTTCTTGTTCTTTTTTCTTTTATTTTTTCCTTAAAAAAATAAAAGTGAAATTAGTCCACTAATCAATAGCAGCATAAATTCACAGTAAATAGTTAAATTTTTGTAAATCAAACTGATGCAAATTCTCAGTCAAAAAAAAAAAGAAAAAAAAAATTGTAAATCAAATGATAAGATATACTCCTTTCATATTGTCATTTTTCGTTACTATTTCATAATTCGGTAATTTGCTACGTATAATAAATATTCTTCCAATTTATTTTATTTTACATAAATGTCATTATTTTTATATTACTAACAAAAGTATAAGATGCAATCCAATATAAATTTTTGGACTCTATCTTGCAAAATTAAAATTTAAATGCGAAAAAAATAGAATTTAATGGAAAATTTTAACATGCGAGTAAAGACATAGCTGCATAAAATTAAATAAATTTTAAATGTTAAATTTTAAATTATATAGAAAATATGTATTTTAAAGCGATAACTAGGGTGTGTTTCTTTTGATGGGTTTAAAAAAAAGTTTGGTTTGAGTTTAGTATTAAAATGATGTATGATGAGATATTTTATAAAAAAAAAATATATATATTTTTTAAAACGCATAGTCCAAATAGTAAAAATCTCGAATTTTTTTGCAATAAAAAACATATTAAGAAAAAGTAAAAATGTGTTCTTTTGACGGAAAGTTTCAAAAATTTACTGTAGAGTAAAAAAAAAAAAAAACACAAAATTAAAGGCTACTAGACAAAGACTAAAGCTTACATTCGTAAAATACTACATAATATATCTCTCTTTTTATTTCATAATTCACTTTGTTCATCCTCAACATGTATGGTCGAAACTGTTATATTATCTTAGGATATCATTTTAAGGAAAATAAATAAATAATCACTACATAACACATCTACATTTTATTTCATCTACTTTTATTTTAATTAATAATAATAATAACTTCTAATTCACAACACTTCTTTTAAAAAAATTAATTTTTGTTTAAATAAATTATTTTATTTAGAAAAACAAAATTTAACAAGAATATGAGCAAATTTTCACGGTTACATAAGAATACAAAATGAGTTCTAAAAATAGTTCTAAAAACCACAAGTCACAATCCCTCTAAAAGCCTTCAAAATAAATCGAGTCATAATTATATATATCACTGTCAAATAAGAATACAATTTTATTTTACTTTTTAGGTGAAAAAATACAATGTTCAATTTTTTTTAAAAAATATTACATATATTCATTATTTTTATATTATATATACAAATTTATATACTTCACATTAAAGAAAATATCACTTTAAACTATTTTATAAAACAAACACACCTTATACAGATAAATAAATTTGAAATTACTTTAAACTATTAAAATTATCAAATAAGACCAATTAATGTCAAGATAATTTTTTCATTAAATTTTCTAATTTATTTAAAAATATTATAAATTATATTTAAAAATTTCAAATAATCTAGCATAATAATAATAATACAGATAAGACGATCATTTAGATTAAGAACAAAATATTTTAAATAGTGTAATTTAATAGGTTAATTACAGTAATTGTAATATTATTTTTTTATATAAATGGTGTTGTTAATCTTTTTAAAATAAAAATTAATATAAATATATATAAATAAAAACATTTTAAAACATGTGTTTAAAACGTTATATTTCAATAATAGAAATATCATTTTATAAAAAATAAAATTATATAATACAAATAAATAAAAATTATATTTATTTATAATTAACGTAAATTTATTTTATAAAATATGAAAAGTTTTAAATATAGATATAAAGATATATAGAAATAAAGAGATTTAAAAATAATCTATGTGTAATAGATTTAGAATTTTATTAAATTGATTTAAATTTATCAAATTTACCAAAATAGAAAAAACATATCTTACATGGAATGGATTAAAAATGAAAAAAAAAAAGTTAATATGTGACTGAAATGGATTAAAAATTTACTTTCATTAGCCGTCCATTCAATTTATCTCATTACTAATTTTGACAAAGTCAAATATTTAACATTTAAATTTTGCCTTTCATTCAACATAATTGACACTACTTTTATTACATTATATTTTTATTTTATTTAATTACTAGCTAGAATTTTAAAATATCCTTAACTATTTTTTTATACTATTTTAATTTTAATTTTAATAATAAAATTTTATTTTTATTATTATTATTTTTTTTTTACTATAGCCCATTATGAACAGGCTATATTTTTACAAGTATATATATATATATTGTTGGTAGAAAAAGGTAAGTTTTATAAATGAAAGGTCATTAATAAATGAAAAGTTGTGACCTGTCAAGTATAAAGAATAGAAAATATTAGAAACCGAGAAGGGAAAGTCATTTGTAATATTCTTCCCCTCCAATTAAAAATGATTTTTTTTTTTTCTATTTTTAATAAATTCAATTAACTTTAATTTAAAATTTAAAAATTTTAATTTAAATAATATTTGATACTATATATGTCATATGATTACGACACCATATCTTTTGATATAATTATATTTATATAATTTATTACACAAAATATATTATATTTGTATTATATTGGACTAACATAAATATTTTTGTTATTTTTTTATGTGTCCTAAGTATTGATTTAATAATTAATATAAAAAATCTACACACAAAAAAGTCATTATACTCGTCCTATAAGACTAAAGTAGTATAATATTTTATAAATAAAAAATACATAAAGTTTATTTAATTTTATTTTTATTGAAATAATATTTTAATTTATATTTCATAATAAGAATATTTTTAATTTTTATTGAAACATTCGAGACTCAATGTCGAAAAATATAAAATTAATTAATTTTTTTTATTTTTATATTATACTATAATTTTTTTTTTACATTTAAAATATAATATTACAATACATTTATTTATGTCATATCAAAATAACTATTTAAATTTTACTTTTTATTGTTAAAAAATTTAAACCCAAAAACTCAAACCTTAAACAAACACATCCTAAAGAGTTAGCCCAAATATTTGTACTGAAATACATCAAATATAACTCTAGATTACAACATAATATAAAATATTATTTCGCAAATATACAGGGAAGTTGCAAGGGTGTGTTTGTTTTTGACATAATTTGAATGTATATATATATATATATATATATTTTTTTTTTTACGTAAAATATAAAAAATTATATAAAAAATATAAAAATAATAAATATCTATAATATATTAATATTTTTAAAAGATTGTATGATAAGAACGTTGAAAGAACGCACCTTGAGTGTTTAAAATTTAAATCATAAAATTTTGATTTAATTTATATTCTTAGGGTGTGTTTGAGGATTGGATTTTAAATATTAATTTTTTTTTCTTAAAATATCAAATCAAATATTTATTTTTTATTTTTTATATTATATTAAAAATCAATTTTACATTTAAAACATTACATCAATACTTATTTATATTATATCGTATGACTATTCAAATTAAAAATTTTTATTATTTAAATCTTAACTCAACAGACCCAAACAAACACATTTAATCATAATAAATGATGGGATCGTATTTTAATTTGAATTCATATTAATAATATAAAAATTATATTTTGAAAAATACTTATAATAATATATATTTGTTATACTTGTCTTTGAAATCATGCCAGTTTTATTGAAAACATAAAAATATTAAAAGAGATATAATGAGTAAATAATGAATAATATATCAATAAAATAATTATTATATAATAAAATAATTATTAAATTAAAATTAAAATAATAAAATTAAAAGAAATATAATTAATAAATAATTAATAATATATCAATAAAATAATTATAAATTAAAATTAAAATAATAAAATTAAAAAGTTATAAATTAAAATTTTAAAATAAAATTAAATTGTATAATTATTTTATAAAACGAAATATTTAAGGAGACCAAAAATTGATTGGGGCAACAAATTCACAAATTCTTAAAAAACTCCAAACAAACACGTCCCAGTACTTGCCTTTTATTTTATTTCTATTGCTAATCAATGCACCGCGCCGATCTGAAACTTCTCCGTCGTCATCAATCTCAGTTTCCATATACCATCTAATCTGAATTGCGCAAAATCGATCGGTGCTCTAATCTCGCCAAATGGGAAGCGGCAGCGGCGGCAGCGATGTGGAGGCAGGCTTTGCGAAGCTGCAGGGTGAAGATTTTGAGTATTATATGCAGACCTACTCCATAATCCTCGGTCGCAACTCTAAGAAATCCACGGTCGACGTCGACCTCGCCTCCCTCGGCGGCGGGATGAACATCAGCCGCCACCACGCTCGCATTTTCTACGATTTCCAGCGGCGTCGATTCGCCCTTGAGGTTCTGGGAAAGAACGGCTGCTTCGTCGAGGGGGTTCTTCATCTCCCTGGTAACCCTCCGGTGAAGCTCGATTCACAGGACCTTCTGCAAATCGGGGACAAGGAGTTTTACTTTTTGTTGCCTATTCGGAGCATCCTCGGCGGGTTTATTGGTCCCAGGCATCACATGAGTAGTTATCAGATGGGGAGTTCGGCGCATCAGTATCATCATGGCGGTCACGGCCAGCAGCAGCCGCAGCAGCGTGTGCCGTTGCCCCCGTCGGCCGGTTCTGGAGGAGTGGTTTATGGTAAGAAGGGAACTGGAAGGGGGATGGAGGAGTATTATGAGGGCGAGTATAATGAGGAGGATGGTGTTGGGGAGGATGGGCAGTCAGGAGGGAAGAGGGCGAGGAGGTTTGATGGGGTTGATGGCTCCAGCAGCGGTGGTTATGGGTATGGTTCTGGTGGGAAAGCTGTGGCCTCAGGGCAGTTGGGTGAGTTGTTTTTATCTGAAGATTTTGCTTGTTAAATATTCTCTGAGAAATTACTCATTGGTCATTTGTTCCCGAGCTCCAAAGCCTCAAACATAACTTAATTTTGTTATCATGTGGGGGTGAATGTGAATGCTATGTTGGTTGTTTTTATTTACCGGAAGAGCTTTCACTGCTAATCAATTGCTTATGTTGTGTTGCATACCTAATCTATAATCTCATATAAGTACTTGCACAAGTCAAAGCTGATTGAGAATGTCTGTTAGTTCAAAGAGGTAGTAACCTGGACATATGATGAAATGGTGTTAGTGAATCTATTCTGCTATTAGTTATGATTTTTCAATGTGTGGGTTAGGCATAGCCAAGAAAGTTTCCATTGCAACTATTAAGCTTTTGGTAGTTTTTGCTTAGTCAAAAATTGAAGTGTTGGATTTGATGATCTGTTAATATGGCAGAGAAGTATGATTAATCTTTCCTATCTTTTTCTTTTTTTTCCTGATTGCTTTGACTATCTACAAGGTTTGATCTGATTTTTGCAGATAAAAGGGGTGAGGGAAGATCTCATGATAGGGAAGCTGACAACCAGCAACTCCTTCAGTTAGAGGAAAAGGATGTGGTGACCTCAGTGGCTACAGTGCTGTCTGATTTATGTGGTCCTGGAGAATGGATGCCGCTGGAGAAGCTTCATTCTGAGGTTAAGCTTTCCCCTAAAAATTAAAAGTTATGCTGAGGAGATAACTATATTTTAATGACTAGACAGTAAAACGTGGTTTGAATTGAGCTACTTATTTCTTTGATATTCCTTTTCTTCATTTGATGCAGCTACATTAAATGACCTTGCATATCTCTATTTGTTCTGTGTTTTGCGGAATTAGCATTGGATCTTATCAAATTTGATTTAGACCTTTGGCATGTGATTTGCACTTCATGCTCACCAATTTCTTTTTACATGCTTATACTAGATTTTGGAGTCGATTCTCAGTCTTAAAGATTGTGAATCTGTACTTCATAAATGAGGTGGTTTATCATACACCCTTTCCTAGTTGACTCTTTGCCATCTAATTATTGAGGCAGGTGCTCATGATAATAATTAAACACATGTAACTTGATGTTCTATGTGAACACTCTATGCTGGAAGTAGGGTATTAACTATTGAAGATTTTTTCTTTTTCTTTGGAGGCTTTAGAGCTTAATTACTCATAAGTTTTACTCATTCTGTGTCCATCAGGTTATTTTTATATTCCACCCTCTTCCCCATAGTGGGTTAATTTATTTTTATTCTTTTCCTTCTAAAGAATACATGCATGTAGTCTCAACATTTTCACTCGTTAAATCCATCTAGAGGCTTCCAAACATTCACCCTTCATGAGGTCTAAGATTTCAATTGATATACTGTGGAGGGTAATACCCTTGTATGTTGGTACTCTCCAATCATAGACCAAAGTGCTTTTCTAAGGATAGAACCTTTTCTTCAAAACCAAGATTTATTAGGGGTCTATTATGTCAATGTATGTAATGGAACAATTTGGGAAAAAATGTGTTAACAGTGCATGGTATACTTAGTACAAAAGCCGTAACACTCAAATTTAGTAAAGTTACGTTAATGATTCAACTAATTGAGCATATTTGTTATATCAATGCTTTATGAAATTAAACTTAAGCAAACCAAGAGTGTGTTTGCTTTCTATTTCAAATAAGAAATATTACTATTCATCACGGGTTCCAATAAAAATACACTAGTTTCTCTCACAAAACATCAAACATCACATTAAAATACTATGCAAACCAAAACTCAATTCAATACCATATTTCAAATCAATTTCAAACAACAACGAAGGTTGTGTTTGCTTGTACGGTTTCCACTATGTTTTCTACTCTTCATGAAAAATTTCTCTAAAAAATATTTAATCGAACACCTATTAATACATATTTATATCATATCAAACAACTATTTCAATTTAAAACCCAAACTCCACAAATAAATACACCCAAGTGTGTGTTTTATTTGGTGAAAATTGTTGTTTGATATGATGTTTTGTAGGAAAAATGAATATTGGATGTGATGGTTCTTGAAGAGAATAAAATGGAGTATAGAAAATGGGCTTAGAAATACAAATGAACAAACGGCAACTTAATTACTAATGCAAATAGCTCTGTGATTTTAGGGTTTGTTTGGTTTTGATTTGATTGAGTTTTTTTTATCTGAGTTTTGGTTTAAATAATATTTTGATGTGATGTTTGTGAAAAAAAAAATAGTATATTTCTATTGATAATTGTACGAGCTGAATAGTGGAGTTTTTTATTTGAAATAATCAGACACACCCTTATCTTTTATATTACATTAAAAACTAATTTACTTCCAAAATATTATATTAATACATATTTATATCATATCAAACAACTATTTCAATTTAAAACTCAAACCCCACAAACAAACACACCCAAGTGCATGCTTTATGTGGTGAAAATTGTTGTTTGATATGATGTTTTGTAGGAAAAATGAATATTGGGTATGATGGTTCTGAAGAGAATAAAATGGAATATAGAAAATGGGCTTAGAAATAAAAAAGAAGAATTGACAACTTAATTACTAATGCAAATAGCTTTGTGATTTTAGGGTTTGTTTGGTTTTGATTTGATATTGAGTTTTTTTTTTTATCTGAGTTTTGATTTAAATAATATTTTGATGTGATGTTTGTGAAAAAAATAGTATATTTTTATTGATAATTGTGCGAGCTGAATAGTGAAGTTTTTGATTTGAACTAATCAGACACACTTTTATCCTTTATATTACACTAAAAATTAATTTACTTCCAAAATATTATATTAATACATATTTATATCATATTAAACAACTATTTCAATTTAAAACACAAACCCCACAAACAAACACACCCAAGTGTGTGTTTTATGTGGTGAAAATTGTTGTTTGATATGACGTTTTATAGGAAAAATAAATATTGGATGTGATAGTTTTGAAAAGAACAAAATGGAATAGAAAAAATGAGCTTAGAAATACAAAAGAACAAACGACAACTTAATTACTAATGCAAATAGCTCCGTAATTTTAGGGTTTGTTTGGTTTTGATTTGATATTGAGTTTTTTTTTATCTGAGTTTTGGTTTAGGTAATATTTTGATGTGATGTTTGTAGAAAAAAAACAGTATATTTTTATTGGTAATTATGCGAGTTGAATGGTGGAGTTTTTTATCTGAAAAAATCAGACACACCCTTCTTGTTTTTAGAACTATTCAGTCAACTATAGTTATAGTTGAATAATGGTAAGTCTCTAAATAAATGCATTGCAAGTTTCCGAGAAACATATCGCTATTGTGCATATTACAAAGAGCGTAAGAAATTACCTTTTGAAGCAATTGCATGGTAGTAACATAGCCATCATTTCCATAAAACTTCTATTCATTGATAATATAATAAATGCATCACTCTTTATAAATTTCCATGCTATCTCGTCATACAATTAAATGTATAACACCAGAAAATTATCCTCATAAAAAAAAACTACAGACTGCATAAGGCAATTTCATAGCAAAATATAAAATGAATTGTATCTTGTTTTTGTGAGTGCCTATGCAAAAGGTTCTTGTTGTATGTAATGGTATGATATGAGGTCGGACAATATTAAAGTTTATGTTAATGATGAAAGGATTGAGTTCACTTATCGTGGGCACAAGTTGTCATCTTTAGAGTGGGCTTTTGTTTTATTTTATTTTTTAGTCATTTATTTATTTAGTGAATCTTTGAGTCGATAATGTAAATGGGCCCATATATACAAGGGTCCATCTAAATCAAATATATGGGCTATTTATTTATTTGAGTTTGGTTGAAATATTATTTTGGTGTAATGTTTTATAATAGAGAATAGTGGGTTTGTTCACTCTGTGTTTTTGGATGGATGCGTTTTTTATGTTAGGTATAAAAATTTGTGTTAATATAAAAAATAATATTTTGTGTTAAATTGTTGATTTTTTGTTAGTGGATGAAATATATAGGATACATATTGTGTTAATGCGTGTATTGTATTTTTTTAATAATATTTATGGGGAATCGTACCACCCAACAATACTAAGCGAAGAAACCCAATGTATTTTTATTGGAAACCGTGCAGGCTAAATAATGTTGGTTTTGATTTCAAATCAAAACCAAACACACCCTATACAAGGGGGAGGATCATTAGGTTTTTCGTTGATGTCAGAAGAATTAATTCATCGAATCCTCAATAAAGTTCATTGTTTTCCTCTTAACCTACATCCTATCATTGTATGCCATAGCAAAACCCTGTGGAATAGGAGTGGACTAGTATTAGTTTAGTGCCAACATTGCGAAAGTGCCTTAGCGGGTCATAAATAACTATAATAGCTTGTATGGAATAAAAGCACATTTCATTGTTCTTACCATATAGACTTTTTTCTTTCTTGCATATATTGCTGAATGTGAACCACAATATTATATGAAATATATTTTACCACATGCCAACTGGAGGTCGTAATAAATATGCACCACTAGATAGATTTGTACCACATTTTATTAACAATTGAGGGAATCTAAAATAAAAAAAAAATAGAAAAAAAATAGTCTTACCTAATAATGGGAACAATCTCTCACCATCAATTTTATTATACTTGTATTAAGAAGTTCTTTTGTGGCTATGCCAAATGTCCCTTGTGTGTTTTGACTTTTGCTTGTCATAAATAGAAATAGGCATTAAATGGCAATGAGCTAGCGCTTTTGTTGTGGAATCCAATCAGTACATCAATAAGCAACTTTAGTTCCTTGTTTAAATTGTAACCCTTTTGTTAAACTATCCATGTGTTTTGTAAATTTTGAATTTTTAAGATTTTTTGGTTTTCAATTTTGGGTATAATGGTGCGAAGCAGTGTGCGCGTGCACGTACACACACGCACACATGGGCGTAGGTTATAAGCTTAATAATATTGGATAGTAATTGGTTATAGTATTATTGTTACTGAATGACGTGATAATGCATGAGATTTTTGGTTTGATTTAATGTATAAACTTATGGGTAAGTGTGGCTGTGAATAAATTTAATTTATAATTGCAATGGGGAGTAATAATCAGATGATTATTGAATTTGGAATATATAACTAGATTTCTTTATTGAAGAAGTAAGATTAATTTATTCTAAGAACGCTTATGTAAGAAAACATTCCATGGCCCATTGTTGAATTGACTATCTTATGTGTAAAGTATAGATTGGTATAAAAGTTATTGTTAACCTCAGGCACAAATGTTGCCCTTTTGTGTTCGACACTTTTTTAACACAATCTATATTTATCTTGTAGTCCGCCCTACAAAAGTAATTTACTTATACTATGTACTATGTAGTGTGCTTATTATAAGATTTTATTTTCTCATCATATTATGTTGCAGTAAATAATTAACTTTTAAAGAAAATTTTTTTCCAAAAAAACTTGAATTTATTAATCTATTATGCTGGAAGTTTGAAAAGTTGATAATATAATTAGATCGTGGGTATTTATGTTGAGTTAGTACTAATTCATGTCTTAAAAATTGATTTGGTTTTCTTGAACTATACAGGATGGTAAAATATATTTTTGGACATTTTGTTGAAATGAATTGATTTCAGTTAAGATATATAAAATACAATAGGTTGTTGTAAATCTATAATATAAAGATAATAAACAAATTCAATTCTAATGTCGAATAAACTTGCAAATTTAATAAATTTAATTTTTTATTTATATAAAGTTAGCTTTTTACAATAGAGAAATCTTTTTGTTATAAGTTGATGATAATATTATCTCAAAGTTTGATATTGATTTGTCATATGAAATTGGTTGAGAATTTCAAGTGAAACTTATTGGGGTATAGTTTAGTATCGATGTGTCGTGGCCTTAATAGCATAAATGCCCAACTTAGACTATGATGTAAGTTGTGTCAAGAGGTAGTGCATTCACACTTCGGTGATTAGCAAGCAGAATGTATGCTGAAACCTACTGGGGAACATAAGTGGGTTATCGTGCCACGTGTCATGCATGATGTCTACCTCATTTTTGCGACTTACAATTGTGGGGCTACCAATTCATGTCTATTTAATTTCTAGAAGACATGCCAAGGAAATATTAGGGAAGTACATGCTAGTTATGTCTATGGGTGCTGACTTTATATTATATTTCCTTGATTAAGCAATCAGGTTTAAGTTTAGAGATCTTCTAGTGTAATTTTGCATCTTTGAAAATACTGTTGTTTATAGGTTCATAATAAATAAGATATAGCTGATATCGTATAATGCACTAATAATAATAAAGTGATATGCGTGTATAATGGGGTGATACTATATTTCCTTGCTGGATATGCATATGTTAATTTTCCTATGTATGCGTGCACGAAATAAAAGTACATACCTCAAAGTTGGCCTTGTTTCCTTTGCCATTTCCACTTGTACAATATGGAGCACTGTGTAGTCATTGTATTTAATATGGCGCAGCCTGTCTAAGTTTTTCCTTCGACAATTTGATGCCTGTGCCATAGTTACTAACACTACAGTACCTGCATCTAGAAGTCAGCATTATCTTTTCTTCAGTCTTTTCTAATTCTTTAATGATATACATTTGTGCAGCTGGTGGAACAATTTGGCAATATATGGCATCATAGTCGTGTGAGAAGGTACCTGACATCTGAGGATCACTCCAGCGTAGAAGCCAGGGGAAAACCATGGTATGGTTTGCTTATGCTGCTAAGGAAATATCCTGAGCATTTTGTTATCAACACAAGGTCAAAAGGTCGTGTTACTCTGGAATTCGTCTCCCTTGTCTCATTACTGTCGTAGGAACTTCCGAACATCAACTGATGAAACCTGTAAGATATTGTATCTTCTAATTGCAAATTATGATTTCTATCCTTGGAAGTAATCATGGTGACAGATTTGGGATCATCCTGTTATACTCTACTACTTCTCTTTTAACCACATGCGAGATTGATTGATTTTTCTTTAGATGCATCCTTTGTAGATAGTCAGCATTTTCTTTGGGGCTTTACTTGCATGCTTTGTAATTTATTTTATTAATTGTTTCTGCATTACATGTGATACATAGATATCTTCTTTTGGGCAAGCATAGAGCTAGAGATGTTTGGATATTGTGTATTATTCAATTATAGTACTTGTTGACATCGTTTGGTTCGCACCTAGCTAAGATAGTGAGTTTGATGTCATGAAAATGATCGATTCCATAACAAAATTATGGGATAGCATATGTAGGACAGATTACTGCAAACTACTTTTCTTATCCTGTTTATTGGAAGAACAGGCTACAAAAATAGGATATGCAATCCCATACTTGTCTATTGTTGCAGACAATAGAAAGAAACAAAAAATACAAAACTGCACTTTTGAACTCATAGCTATGTGATCCAAACAGAAGTGAGTTATACAAATAACAGATGAAAGCCAAAAATATAAGTGATGTAGAATGAAGCCATTAGGATTCTTCTCCTTTGAGATTGTGGATTTTTCTGTAAGCCTGCTCTTCCCGAGCTCGTTTTGCAGCAAGAGCTTCTTCATCGAGAACTTGGATTGGCGACCACTCTGGTAATTTCAGCCATCTATCTTTGCTCTCAATCAATTCTTTCGCGACAGGCTTTAGCCTTAGAGTAGCATAATCGACAGCAGTCCCAACAACAGCAAAAATAACTGAGTAACGAACTGCGCCTAGCTGCCCCCCTAATCCACAACAAGAGCATAGAGGTTGACAAACAGAACACCACAAGATATTAGAAGCAGCCCGACATCGTCGATTAAGTAGAAAGTTTACATGTCCCAATTGATTAAACTTTGTAAACTCTGCCTTACTGTTAGATGAGGTGTAACATCACCAGTTCAACTAGTCAACAATCTCAGATTAGCATTTGTGCAAGCACTTCAACCAAAAGGCGCAAGCGCATTACTCCCAACACAAACACAAAATGATGGAATTTTTTACCTTGAAGGCGTCCAAGAAGTGCGCCACTTCCGAAACCTCCTATCACTGAGTTAAGCAAGTCGTCTGGTTTGTAGGTCCGACTCACCCTTACAAATTCACGCGCTCCTGTCACCATAACAACTGAATTTGAGCAAGTAGAAAAGAAGCAAGGTCTTAACATACCATGCCTAAGATTTCATTTCATCCAAGACAAAAGTAGATAATCATGTTTTGGTGGAAAAAATGGATACAGTTTCCATGATTTTTCGAAATACATATACATCCAAGACAAATTGTTTGTTTCCTAGTATGTGTTCAAGGGTTGTAAAAGCGACCAAAACAATAAGAAACCTCATTGTAAATCTGTCGATGACTGATGATCAAACTCTCAAACTACACTTATCCTTGAGAGGACAAGAAATATGGAATAAAACAAGAACACACCATGTTGTAATATGTAATGGTGATGGCCGAGAAAAACACACTACGGCAGGAATGTATGATCCTTTTCTACAATCAAACCACATAAAGCAGTGATAAATAAAGGTAAAACGCAACATTGAAATACGCCATAGGAAGACCAAAAACTTGTAAAGCTACAAAATCGAACACTAAAAGATACATGTAAATGTATCTCCAAACAATCAAGCATCACTTTGTTCACAGAATTAATGAATAGTCGGTCGCCATTCAAGCCACAAGCTCGGGATCTTAACTGCTATACTTCACAGAATTGATGTTGAAATGCTAAGAAACATTCCTAAATCGAACACATTTCAAACCAAGGTAAAAGACTACCGCAATAGCTGCCAGCAACGATTGCAAAATTAGTAGCATACGTCGCTGATATCTTTTGAAGGCCGTGAACTTTTCGATGCTTCGATATTAACCCAAACGCCCCTCCAGCAATCCCTATTTCACAACAGCAAAATTCAATGAGACCAACAGTCGTTCGCACGCATTCTTGTATTAACAATCAATCCATTTCACCGCCAAAAACACATGATCCACAAATTTCTTCCGCCGAACCAAAATTTATCGCCTAAGAGAAGAGAGGAAAAACCTGCGAGTACAGTAGGGATGAGAATCCGCTCTTTCCAGAGTTCTGACGCCGAAGAAACTGGAGACGGAGAGTTCAATTGACCAGAGTCATCTGAAGCCATTCGCAATTTGACAGCTTCCGGAGGCGGTGTGCGAACGGAATCAAGGTAGTCGGCGGTGGTTCACGGCGGCAACGATTTCGCTTATGAGCTGTGAAACAGATGGGCTATGGCAAAAGCTCATAAATTTTTCTGTGGGTCGAAAATCAGGCTATTGAGCAGAAAATAAAAAATGGGCCTATTAGAAATTAATGGGCTTTACCTAGGCCCAATTATAAAATGACCCAATTCATTGGGCTACAATTTTTAGCCCATTGGGAAATCCTTATATAAAATTCTTCCTACGCAGTAACGCAGTTACCATAGACGCTTTTTGACAAACAAATTAGGGTTTTCATACGGGAACAAAATTAGGGTTTGGTGCTTAATCCGCAGTGTAATCCGAAGGGGAAAACATGATCTACGACGTGAATTCTCCGCTTTTCAGGTCGTTCCTCAGCCAAAAGGGTGCAACATCCGACAAGAGGTATTTCTTGACCCAAATTTGTATGAATATATTTTCAGCTATTTTTTATTCGACTGGTACTGTTTGTATTTTTTTGAATTTTCGTTCATTTCCGAGGGGATTTGAATTGTCTGTGATTTTGACAGAATACTTGTGTATATACCGAGAGAATTTTCACGGTTAATACTGTTTTTATGTTAACATGGATGCTGCCCTTATTCGGTGAATGTGATTATTGGTTTCAGAAGATGTTATAATGTCTTATCGTTACAGCTTTTCTGTATTGGTTTGTAGCTTTAATGCTTCGAAGTTTTGTGTATGGATTAGTAGCATTATAGCTAGTAGAAGTTTTTAGGTTATTGATGCAGGTTGCATTTTCGTTCATATGTTTGGACTATGGATTGCTGTGTATCCTTATTAATTCAATATCTTCGTGAAACTATGCACGTAGATTTGTGGGGCTAAAAATCACATCTTTGGTGTCACCGGAAAGCCACATTTCACTTTAGTCCCATAGTTTATTATCCGTAATTGGTCACACAATCCATTTTCTATTTTGATCTAATCCAATTTACATGAAATGTAAGTCCACACCACAAATGCTGTGGGAATGTAAATTGATGAACCAAAATTATAAATTTTCGTAATTTTAGAGTAAAACTGAAATGACTAATTCTAGTGTATCTTTTATTTTTTATCTTTAAAGAACTTTTTTATGTACTTGTGGAAAAAGTACAATTTTTTCTTGATTGTGTTTTTACTTTGTGCTGCATTTACACCGTTTGACTTACATTCAAATTCAACATATTGTTGGCGTAATATTGTAGTTTTAATTGTATGGAGCATGCATTTACGTGAAGTTTTATTTATATTTTAAAAAGAAGTTTGTTGCTTAAATGTATATTATCATTATTTTATCTGATGGCTGTCTTACTTGCTCAAATCTAGGAAAACTGAAGAGCAGAAACCAAAGGACCAGAAGCCAAAGGCAAATGAAAATAAGCCTGTTATGACAGAATAATTGATCCATGGTGCAAGTCTGGCTTGGACGTGTACTTGAAAAGATGCTGGCTAGAATTACCTTCAAGATACTGTTTTAGTCGGTCACACTTTTGGTGCCAGACTTTTGGATATAAAATTTGCCTATTGTAATAACTCCTGCAGATGTGGTGGTTCTCATGATACAGAGCTTTTATTTTGTTGGATAAGTTGCTTCCTTTCAAATCTATTGTTTGATTGTTTTGTACAGGTCAATACTTGGTATCTGGGGCATTTCTATGGATTGTTGGGGAATGAATTATTTATGAATATATTCACTCATGAGGATCACTACGTTTGCTGTATTTCGTGTTAAACATTGGTTTTGATTTGTGCCTTTTATAAGCAGATATTGTGAATTTCAATCTGGTCTGATCTTATGTTCTAGTCGGAAGTTTATTCGCTATATTTTGAGGCTTATGCCTTAAGTGCTTCTTCCACCTGTCTTTGCATGTTGATTTTCAGTGTTACTGTTGTAGGAAAGTTAATTGGGATTAAGGGGTAAAATGCCTGTCTGTCTATTTTCATTTTAGTACAACTTATTCAATATGGAGCCATATCAGGATACCTTTGATTCACCATTTAATTTTATTTTTTAGCACTCAAAGGTGATTTGGAGTTTCAGAAATTTTGACCTCTAAGTCGTACTCTATAATCAGTTGACCGAAGTTATCAAAATATGAGTGGGATTAACATTGAAGGAACAGATAACACCAGCTGACAATATTTTAAGGTGAATCACTTGTTGATGCATTCGATTTATTGTACAGTACACTGGTCGATAAATTGTGACTTTTGATTAAATAAGTCTTATGAAGTGTTGTCGAACACGTCCTAGTTGATCAATTTTGTTCCCATTGCAAACTGCTGTTTTTTCAAATTCTTTCTTTAGAGGATATTGTGTGTTTGCATATTATGCTAACCCTGTTTCTGTGGTAATGGAGTTGTAGTGATCACATGGAGCACAATCAAAAAGATAAATGATCCCAGGTGAGTTAGGATCTGTCAGTCAGTCTGTCTCTCTGTCTTACCAGGTAAATTAATGGCATTTCTCTCACATTACATGGTCATATACTTGATTTTGTGTTTCTTGAATATCATATGACACCATTGCTTTCTGACATGATTAATTTCCCTTCCCTTAATCACGCCATGTTCTCTACTTTAAAAGTAAACTGACCACACACTTGTGATTCTATTTGCTAATACAAAGAATCTTCTTGCTTCTTCTTCTTCTTCCCCATTTTCCAGTTTTCAATTCTTTTCTTTCAACACGTCTAAAAGATAATATTATATATATATATATTTATATATAACTCTCTCTATCTCTCTAGACTATGACTAAAATGGGACAGGGAAAATATCTGAGTTGGTCCTCCCTCCCAAGACTCAATTTTCTTCTAGTCTTCTCCTATTACTGACTTTGTCCACTTTTGTTCCTTCATTGTTTCATTCTCACAATATTTGTTACATTTTCATTCAAGTTTCTAATTCTTTCCCTCATCCTGTGATGTTTGTTCATTGCCTTATATGCTAGCTTGCAGCAGGCTTTTGTGCTCTCGGAAACACTAATGTTCATCGTATGGAATGTAAGAGAGTCTTCTGAAACTGGGTTGAGCTGAAGCTATGGAGGACGCCTTGCGAGAAGGAAACCATCTGCAAAGATCTTATCGAATGTGCCAGAGCAGTTGAATTGAGTATCTCAGAAAGACTTCATTCTTGATCAAGTACAAAACTTATCTAAATGATTTAAGTTTGAAGATTGAGGTTGCTGGATCAATTTGGAAGGATGATTCCATCTGACATGGAAAAGAAGAATGATCGAAACAGCCATACTTGCGATGCTCCAAGCGGATGCCATTCCAACACCAGATGCCAAATTGAGAAGAATAGCTCCTCGAAGAACAAGAATTCTCCAGATCATGATGATGGAACCAGCAGATCCACAACAAGAGAGTGGACAAGGACCTTGGCAGGCAAATTGTACGAGGAACGGCGGAGTGTGGATGGAGGTGAAGGGATGGACTTGTTGTGGGAGACTTACGAACGGGAGTCGATGAAATTGAAATCAAAATCCAGGCCGGAGATTAACAGCAGCAGCAATCATCATCATCACAAAAAACTCAATGAAATGGGAGTGAAGGACAGAGTTGGACATGATCAGGTATGTTGGTCGAATGCCCTAAAGTGGAATGCAAGAAATGTAAATTTCTTAAGGTTTGGAAGACCTAATCTTGAGAGGATTTCAATGGCCATTAAAGAGTTTCGATGGTTTGGTCATTTGAGGAAGAAGCAGCAGAGACTTCACAGGAACAGCAAGAAGGTTCACGACAATGCAAGTAATAGATTCACCTATACTTTGTAAGAATTTATTTATTTTCCATTTATTGTTATTTCACTGTGATTTTTCTTTTCATAAATCAGAATTTGCCAGTGGAGTTTTGAATTTATTTCTGTGACAAAATTGGTTTGAAAAGATGATTGCTTCTATCTCCCTCTGCACATCCAAATGGTGAAAAATATATAATAAATTAAAATAACATATATAAGAATAAAAATAAAAACTATATTTTGTTACAATACAATAGCGTATGGCATTATTAATTTATTATTTTATAACAAATAAATACGTAATAGTTAAATAAACTTATTTTAAACACAATAAGAAAGCACACTTATATAATTATATTATTTTTAATTCCAACTACAAATAAATACTCCATAACAAATTCGTTAAACTATAATTATATTTTGGGAATTTAAATAGTACCATTCTCACAGTTGCCGACAGCTGGAAAATCATTCGTTATTTCAAATCGTGTGCGCCTGCACCGACTTCATATGCATCGCAAGTTGTACCTTTTTAATTCAAATATACCCTTCCATTCAGGGTACAACACGCCTAAAGCTTACGGGTGCAAATATTTTTAACGAACCCTGCCGCATATTATTCCGCCTCCTTCTAGAGCATCCACATAAACAATATCAATCATATCTCACACAGCCAGTCTCGTTAATCCTCTGGAGAATCAATGGCTGTAATTGCCGGCCGGATCCGCCGCAACGCGGCGGCGCGTGGGGTCACCAAGCTTACACTCCGAGGCTCCACATTGGGATTAGGATGCTTCGTCGGTTCTCTGGTCGCCGTTTCGCTTTTCCTCACTGTATCATTTCTGTTCCCCGCTGCCTCCGACCACGCCGATCTCGAATCCGTGAGTGTTATATATATACCTATACATGTATATATATATATTGTTCTGGAATCTGATGCTATTTGGTGCGGAGTTCATGTTGAAAGTAGAGTGAACGTAATTAATATGGTTTCCCTTCGCAGTTGTGATTGATTGATTAATGAGGATGATTTACCTGCTGAGTAGGGGTCTTCGTGCGTTTGCTATGCATTTATGATCTTTGTGGTGGATGTGATTTACAGTTCGCTCAAGTCTTTAGCAATTTAATGCTCAAACTATTTTGCACTTCTTCAAACTGATTGACGTATGATTCGTATCACGTATTCCTGCTTTCTGTTGAATTACTTGCGTTTGACGTCAATTTGGCCTCTTGGTTTTCTTTCATGAATATTTGTGTACAGGAAAATGTGCCAAGTATGTTTACCTTACTATGTTGAATTTTAGGGCGTTGTTGGTAGTTCTTCTGGATTCCGTCCTCCTTTTGGGAGATCAATTTTGGCGTTGAAGTCAGATCCGTTGAAACCACGGCTAGATCAGATTCGCAAACAAGCAGAGGATCACAAAGCTTTAGCATTATCTTATGCTTCATACGCCCGAAAACTCAAGCTTGAAAACTCAAAGCTTGTTAGAAATTTTGTTGATCTTTCTTTGAATTTCACTGAGTTGATGTCCAAGCCGTCGTATCGATCATTGTTTGAATCTGATCGTAATTTGTTTGATGAGTCTGAGCTCAGACGATTTGAGAAAGAGGTTAAGGAACGGATTAAGTTAACCCGGCAAGTGATTGCAGAGGCAAAAGAATCTTTTGATAGTCAGTTGAAAATTCATAAATTGAAGGATACCATCTTTGCAGTAAATGAGCAGCTAACAAAAGCAAAGAAACAGGGTGCTTTTTCGAGTTTAATTGCTGCCAAGTCGATTCCAAAGAGCTTGCATTGCTTAGCTTTAAGATTGATGGAAGAGAGAATTGCTCATCCTGAGAAGTATTCAGATGAAGCAAATCCCCCAAAGCCAGAGCTTGAGGACCCAAAGCTTTACCACTATGCCATTTTTTCGGATAATGTGGTTGCTGCATCTGTTGTAGTAAACTCTGCAGTGAAGAACACAAAAGAGCCGTGGAAGCATGTATTCCATGTCGTAACAGATAAAATGAATCTAGGGTCTATGCAGGTGATGTTTAAAATGAAAGATTATAGCGGTGCACATATTGAAGTGAAGGCTGTCGAAGACTACAAATTCCTGAACTCGTCCTATGTTCCAGTGCTGAAACAGCTCGAATCTTCTAAGTTACAGCAGTTCTACTTTGAGAATAAGCTTGAGAATGCAACAAAGGACACGACAAACATGAAGTTCAGGAACCCAAAATACTTATCAATATTGAACCATCTCAGGTTCTATCTGCCAGAAATGTATCCAAATTTGCACAAGATTTTATTCTTGGATGATGACATCGTTGTTCAAAGAGATTTGACTGGGCTGTGGAAGATAGACATGGACGGGAAGGTGAATGGTGCTGTAGAGACATGCTTTGGATCTTTTCACCGCTATGCCCAGTATATGAATTTCTCCCATCCACTTATCAAAGCTAGGTTTAGTCCGAAGGCTTGTGCATGGGCTTATGGGATGAATTTCTTCGATTTGGATGCTTGGCGGAGGGAGAAGTGTACTGAAGAGTACCACTACTGGCAGAATCTGGTGAGTAAAAACCTTACAAAGTTCCTACAAAGTATTTGACTGCATGAAACAATGTTTGTTTTTATGGATTCATATCAGCAATGTTGTAGTAATTCTTTGATGTGCTTATATATATGTATATTATTTCATGATTTGATTGTTTATTATGACACACTTCTTAATATATATATATATATATTTGTTTGTGCATGTGTGTATAACTTCGAAGTTATATGGAGCTGATTATTGAAATAAAATATTTTGTGTATATATGCATATTAAGTATGAAGCTATTAAAGGAGGTATTTGTTGTGAAGGAATGTACATAGTATCGCTAAGTTCTCAATTTTTTGGGAATACCCAAAAAAGTGTGCACCTCATTTGCTTTCAACTTACATTTTATTTCTTATGACACAGTATTCATCAAACTCGAGGATTCTAAGTTCTGTAATGATCAGGATACAGATTATGTGCCCTGTTTTTGTTGTGCAAAAATTCTCTGATTCATACATACATTGCTCGATTGCATGAGTCGGACCAGTCCAGTCACAGTTTTTTTATACCTTGCAAATTGTTGCTGAGCTAATTATATTTGTTTATGCTGTGTGCAGAATGAGAACAGAACGCTCTGGAAATTAGGGACGTTGCCCCCAGGTTTGATCACTTATTACTCCACAACAAGGCCACTGGACAAATCGTGGCACGTATTGGGGCTTGGATACAATCCAAGCATTAGCATGGATGAAATCAAGAATGCTGCAGTAATTCACTTTAACGGAAACATGAAGCCTTGGCTGGACATTGCCATTGCCCAATTCCGCCCTCTTTGGACCAAGTATGTCGACTATGAAAACGAGTATGTGAAAGCTTGCAATTTTGGTTTATAATTTGATTTTATTTTTAGCTCAATTAAGCTGTTAAAAGTTGTGGGATTAGCAAAGCTAATTCTTCAACAACTTAGGAGGCTTAGCACTCTCCTTACACACATTGATCTCATGTCATGCTCACTCTATTTTTTAGTAGTAAGTATTTAGATGTATGCACTCGAATCCATGAAATTAGAAAAGGGTTTTGTCCTCTTTGTGATACCCAATATTGCCAAAATGGAATTTGCTCAATAATTTTTATTTTTATTTTTTTTCCCCACTTGTGCAGAAAATTTTGTTATATTTGTGCACTGTGGCATGTGTGAATTGAATAGCTGAAATAGTTGAAAGAAATGGAGTTTTGTTCAAGTTTTCTGTAGGAGAGGAGAGATAGAAAGAAACTAGGCTTGATAGTTAGTTTTGTTAATTATCAATTAGGCCCTCCGTTTCCATAAAAATAATAATATTGTTCATTCTTTTAATAAAAATACGTAGTTTTGATTATTTTTTACTTTTTTGTTTTTATATATGATTATCCATAATAAGTAATATCCTATAACGTATATTTTCATTTATACACAGATTACATTATACTCTTTTACAGTGTTCAGTACTTTCGTTTCAATTCTTTTCACATATCTTTTATTTTTTTAAAAAAAATTATATATTTTAAAATTTATAATATATAATTTTCTTTAATCTTAATAAATATATTTTTTAATTTCTTACTAATTTTTTACACTAATCTGAAAATTTTATCAAATACAATATATATATATTTTTTTAATATTTTTATCAAATAAACAAATTTGATTAAAGTTTGATCTTTTAGAATTTTATATAGATAAATATATAATATAACGAGACTTTTGTTATATACATTATGCAATTTAATTAACAAACAATCTTTGTATTAATATTGTTGTAAATAAATAGTTCAAAATATTATGAAATTTATTCACTTCATATAATTTTTAAAATTAATTATAAAAAAAAATTATATTGATAATATAAAAATATACATATATTATAGATTTTGTGTTAGTGATATATTATTTTTTTTTTTATTAAAAAAAAAAAAACCACCTAAAAATACGACTTAGTGTGAAGAAATCCTTTATTGTTATTTTAGTGGTAATGTAACCCTATCCTTTATTGTTATTTTAGTGGTAATGTAACCCTATCCCATGATTTATGTATGTATGGCTTCAATGAATCGCAACAAACAAAATGGACAATACTCTTTCAAGCCTAAATAAACATATCCTCTGCAGACAGACCTACCTATACGAAAGATCATTTATAATAAGAGGAGAATTAATATCACATATCCTTCGACATCAATGACATTCACCTGAAATTCAAATTGCCCAACTTGGAATCGATTCAAGAACTGCCTGCCTGCCATTCCTATGATTATGAACGATCCGACCTCTACTAAAATCTCAACTACCATATCTAACCAACAAATGGAAAACTCTTTTTCAGACAAATTAGTACTTGTTGGAGATTCTGCTGACAAAAATTTTGGAGCTGAAATATGATGGATGGAGACATTGGGTGGGGTGGGGTGGGGTGGTGGGTATTTGGCTACTAAGAATTGGCAAATTATATGGGGAAAATAATGCCTAATGAAATCTCACACCCTGACTTGGTTCCAACATGCATACCTCAAGCAGTAGCAGGAACCCGAGGCATAGTGTTTCTTGCAGTGCCATTAGACATCCCACCAGCTCGGTTCATACGCCCACCACCATTGTTGCTGAAGTTATCGGACCTCTGATATCCATCACGGTTGGAGGATCCTCCTCCCCGGTTGCCAGTCCTGTTTCCGAAATCACCCCTGCCATTGAAGTCACCTCGGTTGTAACCCCTGCCACCACTGTAGTTACCACGCCCTCTAATTCCTTCATTTCGGAACCCAGAACCTCGTCCAGGTTGGAACCTCCCTCGATTATTCCCTGGAGGTGAACCAAAAAAGATTTCATATAGAGCAAAAAGATATTATCAATAGATTGGATAATGCAGGATTCCTATCATTTACTTGCCTCGAGAATTTGTAGACCTCTTTTCTTCAACAACCGCTTGGCGCCCACCTATGGGAACCGGAGAAGCCTGAAAAATCAAGATACTCAGATATTGAAACTGTACAAGGCAGGGCACAATAAGATTATATTATTAATTTAACAAAATTGTCATTTTTGTATCACATTAAACTACAAAGCAACTTTATCATATGAAAATGAAATTCAATTAATTGAGAATATAACTTATTATTTTATATATAAATGGCTTTAGCGTGTCAGAATATGGCATGCATATCGTATCAAATCAAGCGAGTTAATTAATGGTTTTGTTTTTATTTTAAAAAAAGAATGACTAAGGCATAAAACACATAAACAATATAAACAATGTTTGTCACTTAGCTGACACAGCTCCTAACACTAATTATACTCCACTATTTGGAAAGAACACAACGTACTACCATACTTTCAGCTACCTAATTTATATTGCAGCCTATCCAAGAAACCCCACAGACATACCTCAAGGGCTTTTTGCACGGAGCTTGCCTCTTCAAATTCCACAAAACCAAAACAGAACCCTTGTTGCTGCAGAAAATACATGATAATTAATATCAGTTTGCTGTTCTCAATACTTGTAGACTGCTACATATCATGTCATAAACTAACTAAAGTCAGGCTCTAGAACATACTCTGTTGCTTCTAACTTGAATTCCATCGTTCTTGATAGTACCAAACTTCTTAAAGATTTCCTCCAGCAGTGATTCAGTAGCATTCATTGGAAGTCCTTTAATATATATTGAGCAACCATCAGCTGCATAAAGTAGAGAAAATGAGACCAGGGGAACAGCAAAAATATCAGTTTAGAAAAACGTGAGACAGGTTCATAAATTCAGAAAGAGAATGCGAGTGTCATGCCTTCACCCTCTTGGTTATGCTCATTATACGTAGAATCCAAACTGGGAACTGGTTCTTCAGTTGTGGATACAGAAGACAGGTTTGCTTGCTCCACGCTCTTTGCTGGTGCTTTACGAGCAGCAGCTGGAGGGGGTGAGAAGCTACCAGCATTTTGCTTCAGATGCATAACCTAAATTAATATCGGTAAACATTAGACGTACAGACAAGAACAAAAAGAAATGCCAATCTCACAAGCTATACTAAGCATACGGATGAAAATTAAAACTTAACCACAAGGAACCCAACCAACAACCAGAGTGTTAGACATAAACTACAAATGGTTCAAGCCAACGGGAAGCTGTACAGCATAATGACATGATAAATTGCTAAAAAATCAGGGGGCCCTTACAATAGAAGCATACGACTTCTTAGGCACTTCTTCAATTTTGGCACTGGATTCAACCACCAATTGTGCATCATCCTGAACTTCATTAATGACCTCAGCAACAGGGACTTCTTCTTCAGCACTAATCACATCTCCATTTTCAGGTGCGATGTGATTTTCTTGAGCAACAGTTTCATCAGCAGATGGAGCCATCTGCTCAGAAACATGATTTTCTTGAGCTGGAGCAGGAACTGCCAACAGTAAATGTAAAGTTGAGCTCAAACAATAATAAAAGAAGATGAAATTTAGAATCGAGACTGTCATAGTTACTTGGATCAGCAGCATTTGGCTCAACAATATTGGGTAGCCCAACATCATTGAGAGGTAATGGATTGACTGTGGCATTGTCAACATATCGGAACATGTCATTCAAAACAAAGTACCCCTTGTCTTGTGGGGCAAGGAAGAATGTTTGAGAAAAATTGCGGATGGTGTTGTCCTTCCCTGTCAGATAACCAGTTACAAGAACTTGAACACCACCATTTAAAGAATCTTGTGCATCAACTGACTTAATCTCAGCTCTAAACTCCTCGTAATTGAGTGATACAATCTTATCATTGATTCCCTGCACAGTTGAGCCATACTCATTATGTCCAATAGAAACTGGTTAAAATCTCAACCATCACCCTTTTGCTTGCATGCTTCTAACAAGAAGAATGCATTAATACAATAAATATTATGGTATTAAGGAAACAAAACGATGACAATTCAAACACCTCAAATATGGAGTATATAGAAATCATGAAGATGGCCATTTTCCAATCCACCATGAAATTGTATTACCTACTGTCATTTTGGCACATGGCCGAACCAAAAGCAAACCAAAAAAAAAACATGCATTCTCTTCCACTCGTTATTTCATGGAAATGACTACCAAGCAAAATAAGCAGTTCAGCGACTCAACAATCAACCATCACCAGACACTTTCTAGAATCAGCCAAACCCAAATTCAGAACATAAACTCATTTAGCAAACTCTGGACGTATTAGAAAACTTACTTGCATGGTGGTGGTGATGCTCATGGAACCATCCTCTTCCGGACGACCAAGTTTACTGACATCCTGATAAAACCTATGAACAAGACCCGGGGAGTGGTGCAGTATGCGATAGTACTGCTGAGCGAATGCATTCCCAACCTATTTTCAAAACAAATTTTGATCCAAGGTATATCAACAAAATAATTACAAAGGAAATGCATAAGTTTGGCTGAGGGAGTGAATATATATATATATATACACGTATATATCAAAAGACTAATTGCCATAAAGGAAGAAGAATATATATAAGCGCCAGAAAAAAATAAGAACGGAAAAAAAACACTCACAACTTGCGCAGTTACAGGTTGCTGAGATGCCGCTGCCGCCGCTTCTGCTGCCATCAGTAATCGATTATCCGACAAATACCTAACCACAAAATATAAATTCAATCACAAACCAGCCAGTGTCTACATACAACCTTCGCCGATCCTTATGTACCAATCATATAACCTAATACCACAAACACAATATCTAGAACTTTCAAGTATAATCACGAACACGAGATCTTCGAATCAGTTCATTACCTGGACGCGCGTCGGATAGGATTGAGCGAGCGCGAGAGCAAAACCGGATGCGGTCTCTCTCTCCCTCTCTTTCTCTGCTTTCAAATTCTCTAGATATGGAAAGTCCGGCGAGTATGCCCGCAGGACCGGCGGCGGTTGTATCTAGGGTTTAAGAGGAATACGGAGGCGGAGCGGCAGATCTCAAAGAGGCGCGGAGGCGGAGGGCTAACGCAAATATAATAAGAAACTGAAAAGAGAAAATTCCTTGAGAAACAACAAATAAATATATATATATAATTCTCCAACCCTTATTAGTGCGGGATCAATTTTACTAATCCAACTACACTCCAATTTTATTTTTTCTATTTTTTATTGTTTCTATAACGTGAGAATTAACATTCCAATTTGTTTGGGCGCAAAGTTGTGTAATATTCAATTTGATATTGGGCTTAATATAATAAAAATATATATTTATATCTCACTAGTATTTATTTCAATAAATTACTCCCTCCGTCCCATGTATTATGGGCCTATTACCGTAGATATGAGAATTTAGATAAAGTATGATTAGTAAGTAATTAAGAAGTGTATTAGTAAAAATAATTATTGTATAATAAAAATAATTGTGGATTAAAATTAAGATAACTAAATAGTTTAATTAAGATTAAAAAAATTATAAAATTTAAAATTTAAAATGAGATTAAAGTGTATAATTATATTTCCAAAAAAAAAATGAACAAATTATGTGGGACCGGACGAAAATAGAAAATAGGGACAAATTATCTGGCACGGAAAGAGTAAAATATGTTATTTCAACCACTCGCCAATAGTATTTTCTCAATTTGATAAATTAATATATACGAAATTATCTTTGGAGTGTGTTTGGTTTTTTTATTTCAAATAAAAAATTCAACTAGTATTATTCACTTGGACCTTGTTTTATTATAAATGCATAGTCTTTTGTAATTTTTTTTTATTTTGTTAAATTCTCTGTGTAATACTCCATCTGTCCACACATAAAATATATAATTATTTTTTAGCATTGTATTTAACAAATAATAGTATTTTAATTATAATTGGTAGTGTAATAATTTGCTCATATTTTTTTGTGGAACAAACAAAGAATGTGATATAAAACATACTTTCTACTTGGATGGGAGTATTAAAATAGATATAGAATACTTTCTTCATTTAAAAATTTAAATTGCCTGTAAATAGTAGCCGAATTATGCCAATGTTACGGATATAAATGGGTGAAATGTTGTAGATATTTTTTAATAAAATAAATGAAAAAATAATCAGTTCTTTTTATAAAAATTAAATGACAATTTATTTTATTTTACATGAAATAGAGAATTAATGTAATTTTTATTACCTATTTTATAAAATAATGATTTTAAGGCCTTATATCTTATTTATCCGCACACAACTTACATAATTATGTATGTACGTATAAAAATAATCTCATTTTGTGTAGATAAATAAATAAAAATGATGTGCATTAGTAACAATTTAAAATTTTATGTGACATTGTCGTATAAATCATCTAACAATTTTGCATACAAATTTTAATATGCTATGTATTTTTTGTTTCTTAAAAAATAAATTGTATGATTTTATTTTTTTTGTTTTCTTAAAAAATCTATTTTTTCTACGTACAAAAATAAAATAAAAATCACAATCCTAAATCCAAAAATATATACAGTTAAGATTGATTCCAACAAGACAAACATCACGAGCTCCTCACTTAACGATAAGAAGAATGATCCAAATGATCAGGAGGAGTTCAAAATTAAAAACATCCGCACCTTATAAACTAGGAAGCCAAGCAGGAGCACGGGAACGACATAACTCATAAATCGCCGCCGCGCAACACGGTGATGTGCCTCAATGGATTCGAAATGTTGACGCCTCCGGCATGCTCCACGAACTCAGCTGGCGAAAACGAGTTCCCATGGCAACCGCACACGATGGTGACCTCGTTGTTTGTGTACTTGCACAGAAATCCGGTGATTGTTTTGCCATTCGGACCATTTCCGGTGGCCGAGACACAAGGCATGTATGCTGCCGGAGATGTTGCTTTGGGGAAGTTCTTCTCTGGTTTTGCAGTGCAGGGGATGGTTGTCTCTTTTGATGCAGTTGATGCAATCTTCTCTCTTGTGCTGGTTTGGGGAATGGTTGATTTTTCTGTGAATTTGCTCCATATGTATTGTGAGATGGTTTGCTCGGCGCGAGCTTGGAGGTGTTCCAATGGAGCTTTTCCCAACGTATGGTTGCTTTGGTGACTCGATTGGCTCCCACTGTCGCTGCTGCATCCTCCTGCTAAACCACAAGGATCTTTTAGAATAAATTTGAAGTCTAGAAGATCGTATGATTTACAGAGTTTATGAACTCTGATGATTATGCTCAACACATTGATGTGAATCTCATGTGCAAATGTAGCTCAATACAGAATAGTTCATTTTCAATCGATCAGAAAACCGTATGAACAGCAAATCTAGAAACTTCCACTATAGAGAAACGCAGAGAAGAAGAACAATGCTAGAGTATCTTAATTCTCTTTTACCTTTTTGTGATATGCTCTGGTGATCGGACGAACTCCGCTCCAATGAAGATACATTCACCGGCGGGTGTGCATAGCCGTGTTGTACCTTTGGGTACAAGCATACATTCTCATAGCCATTACCATTCGCGACCTTCCTTCCCAAATCTTCTGCGAAACCATCTCTTTCCCTAATTTCTCTATCCCTAACCCTAGCTTGCAGTTTCTGTGCCTCCAGGTACACTTTGTCCTCCACAACTCGAGATTTCTTAATCCTTTCTTCTCGTTTTCTCCTCGCTACTTGTCTCTTCATAGCCTGAATCTCTTTCCTCCTCTGCGAGTCCAAACATTCCGCCCTAGATTCTCCTCCATTGCAACGAAAATCAGATCTCGAAACGCTGAAAATGCCGCCTAGATTACAGCCATTGGTATCGGGAAAATCCATCGGTCTCCCCTGTGAATTATCCTCCTCTCTGTAACCATATCTTCCGCCTATCGACAGCTCCAAACTCAACTCGAGATCATCCTCTTTTCCTTCCTTCTCCGATGGCGTCTTCAATGCATCCATATTATCGCACTCTTCCGCCCAGAATTCAACTGAAAAAATTTGTTGCGTCGAGAGAGGGAGAGAGAGGCGTTGAACGAATTCTCCTGGTTAGGGTTGGACTGAATTTGAAGCTGTGGAAAGGTATGATTGAATAGAATTAAGGAGAGACGTGGAGGTGCAGTGAGGTTTCGACACGTGGCGAGCGGAGAGCGAGCGAGCGGCCGGTTGATTGATTAATGCGGAATTAACGCTTCCAAAATCCAAAATTAAGGGTCCCTAGTCCCTTGGCTTAAACTTAATCCAGCCATCTCCATGTCAGGTTCAACCGTACCACTCGCTCTTTAATAGAAACGTGGCAGATCTGTATGACACGTGGACATTAAAAGATACGGTCATACCGATCTTGCAGTCTATTTTATGAATGGATTCGTGGGCCAGGAACAGGGTGGTCAAGCTCAGCCATACGTGGCGCAGTCATGTTTTTACACGTGGAACTGGTTGGTGGAGTTCAGGCATATGTGGTAATAAAAAATTGTTAGACACATCGTGAAAATCCGCCGCCGCTATCAGAAAATACGCAACGGTCGTACGTTCACCCCGGCACCACCGTGCTAAATTTTATGTTCTTCATTGTGGCTGATGTGGTCATATAGCATGTCCTACATATCAAGTCATCTATATTCTACATTTTTAAGGTATACTCACTTTGTTTGGCGATTAAGTATGCATTTATTTTTTGAGTACATTTTTATGGTATAGTTTGTCTGGCGATTAAACGTGCATTTATTTTTTGAGTGGAATTTAAAAAATAATATTGTCTCAGTCCACTTATAAACTATATATATTTTTATTTTGAAAAATTTAATTACAAAGTAAATATTTTATTAAATATTTTACTTTTTTCATAAATACATTTACTTTACAACACATAATTACTTTTACACTAAAAGTAAGGGTAAAAATATCATTACATTACTTTAACTATTCACTATAATTAAAATACTATTATTTTTTAAACATTAAGCCAAAAGTAAATGTTTATTTTTTATGTGGACGAATGAAGTGATATTTTAATTGTAGTCGATAGTTAAAAGTAATGTAAAATAATTTTGTTATTTTTGTATAAATATAATAATGTGATAATAAAATATAAACATTTATGAAAAAATGAGATATTCTTAAATTAAATAGTTTTGTAATCGAACAATCCAACAATATATATATATATATGCTTTCTGGCATGATGGATGTATTTTTAATTGAATTTTTAGTTTTTCCAACTAAATCATTATCTTGCTATAATAGATTGTAGGGTTTTTAAATAAAATTATAATATTTTTTAGGAAATAGTAAAAAATAATAATAATAAACACTTTTTTAAAAAAAAAAAAAACGGAGAGGGAAGGAGTAAATTTATTATTATTATTAATTTTTTTTTTTTTTTTAAGGAGAGGAAAGGAGTAAAATTTATATTATAGACTTAAAAAGAAATAAAGTTGTTGATTTGAACAAAAATATCAATAGAAATATTTTATTCGATAAAATTATGTAAATTTATTTGGACGAAGATAAAATAGTAATATGATAAAATAAAATATAATAGGTAAAATGATAAAAAAAAAAAATGGTGAAGTATAAAAAATAGTAATAAATGATTATTACTGGTTAAATAATTAATAAAGCTTTTGTCTATATATACTTAGTGCTAGTGTTTTGATTGGAGTTTTATTTAAAGATTTTTATTATTCATTTTTTAAAAAATATTAAGCAAAATTATTACTCCTCCGTCCCACGTACTGTTTTCTGTTACACTGTAGACACGGTATTTTACGAGGGATGTAATTAGTAGATAATTAAGAATGTATTAATTAAAATTAAAATAACTAATTAGTTTAATTAAATTTTTTTAAAAAAATAAAATTAAAAAGTTTAAAATGAGATTAAAGTGTATAATCATTTTCCAAATGAAAGTGACATGGTACGTGGGACACGAACAGAATCGTAGATATGGTATGTGGGACTGAGGGAGGATTATTTATTATATATATTTATATTGACCAAAAATTTAATTTTATATCAAAAATATCATATTAACATCAATTTCAAATTCAAATAAAAATTTAATTGAAATTAAGCTATAAAAAAATAATGATAGAGAAATAAATCAATTAGAAAATATATGAAAAAATATAACAAAGTGAATTAAATCGATATAAAGGACAAAACATTACAGGTGTAAAATAAAAAAAATAATCCTTCGTAAACAGACCCCTAAGGCCTCAGTTTACTTGAATTTAAACTTTGATTACTAAAATTATATTTTTTAATAGGGAGAAGTATGATTTAATTTTTAAAATATAAATATATTATTTTAAATGAAATATTATACTAAAGTAATATTATTTTTAAAAATTAAAGCAAAATTTCAATTTAAATAAAAATCAAACGGATCAATGTTCTATTTGATAAAAGTGTCTGAAGATAGTAACTTGGATTTATGATTTATAATTTATTTTTTATAAATATTTATATTAATTTAGTAGTGTTTATATATATATATATATATTTATTACCAATGATAAAAAAAAACAATCAGTTCGTTCGTTTTGAGAAATTTTTTCAAAATACAATTTGTTATGAATTAGACAGCTATATTTAAGTCTATTGTAAGTCATAAATTTTATTATTATTATTATTTATTGTTTTTATAAAATTTTTGGTAGTATGGGTGAACTAATTCATGTGTATTTACTTGCCAAATTTTAGACTGATTTTATTATTCTATTTTTTTAAAAAAAATATCAAATCAAATATTCAGTTTTTATTTATTTTATTACACTAAAATTTAATTTTATATTCAAAATATCACATCAACACATATTTATATCACATCAAACAATTATTTTAATTCAAAATTTTACTATTCAAAATCAAAATCCAAAATTAAAACCTCACAAGTAAAAACAGAAGCTTTTAGATTGCGATTTTCCACTATTTAAAAAAATAATACTCTCTCCGTCTCAAAAGAGTTGTCTTGTTTTTCTATTTTCATCCGTCCTAAAACAATTGTCTTGTTTCTTATTTAGTAATCATGATCCCGACTTTATAATAAAATTATTCATACTTTTTCCAAATTATCTATAATTATTACTTTAATATATTTTTTAAATTTTTAAAAATATAAATATATTTTAATTTTTTATATTCTATTTTATACTTAGTTTAAATTAAATAATATTATTCTTTAGTGCTTAACTCCCAACAAAACGGTTTTGGGGGGACGGAGATAGTAATAATTTATTATTAACGATATGTACTTCGATATAACTTCATCGAAATTTCCTTCAACCCAAAAGCACAAAACAAACCCACCCCATTTATCCCTCCCGATTGATCATAATCATCTCAAGCAGCGCCATTTCTTCACACAATCATGGCGGCCAATTTCTGGGCTTCATCCCACTAGTGAGTCCCGATGCCAGATTATTCTATTTCCTTTGCGATAGATCACGTATTTTTTTTCCATCGTAAGCTTAATTTAATTTAAAACTTCCGTTTTCGTTAGCAAACAACTCTTGGACGCGGAAGAGGTCGATGTCGTTCATCCACTCGATAAGGAAAGGGGTCTGACTCTTGAAGATTTCAAGCTCATAAAGCTGCACATGTCTAATTGTAAGTATAAATCCAATTTGTCTTTCGGATGGCGTTTTTTTTTTGGTGTGTGGGTGGATCTTTCGAATTTCTTGCAGTGTTTTTGAATACTAGACGAAATATTAAGAGAACTGCCTTAATTCCATTTCTTTTAATTGAATATCTATGAATTTGATGTTTTGATGAACTTTTTGTGAAATTTTACCGAGTTGCGATGGCTTGAATCTACTGCTGTTATTCTTGCTGAATTTACTGTGAGCTTATAATGTGAATGTGAAATTTGATGTACTGATGCTTGTTCCCTACTTCTTAAAACCTTGGATTTCTGTTATCTTATTAACCTTCAACTGGCCAGATATTACAAGATTGGCTCAGAATGTGAAAGTGCGGCAAAGGTTAGGGTTTTATCCTGTTTTAGCTTCTCTTGATATTCCTTTTTTCCAGTTTTTTGGGTTTGCTTAGATAGTGATTTTTGGAGGTTTTTGGAAATTTGGAAGTTTGGAAAAAGTAAAAAAGTTGGTATTTGATTTGATGTTTTGTAATGAAAAAAGTGTATTTGATGTGATATTTTTTTAAAAATGAATAGCACCAAATGAGGGAAAGTGTGTTGTATAAATAGACCGTTTATTTCTGAAAAATGTGAAATGCAATATTGTAAGCATAATGCTTTAGATAAGAGTGTCTTCATATTGAATACACTCAAGAAGCTTATAAGCCTCTGAATCTTCTCAATTTCTTTTGACTTATTTACTTGGAGGAACCAAATGGTTAATTTTACAATGGGCTTCTTTTTAATTTAAAGTAAATAATTTTTTCTTCATATGAAGCTCTTTAGCACTGAACCAAAGTATGCTTTTAATTTTAGACTCTTCTATTCTTTCATTTGGGCAAATAAATGAACTCAAATTTTTATCCAATTAAAGTAACTGAACTATGTATTTAGAACTACTTGCTCCTATTTTTACTTACATTTGATGATATGATCAACTAGAAAATCCAGAAGGTAGAATGAAATTCCAATAATGCACTTCATTTATTTCTTTATATAAATGTATATATACATATATATTTATTATTTCCCACCACTTTTTCGTGTTCATACATGTTGGTTAACTTTGCAGGGTTGTGGCTACTGCTATTGCATACATGAGACGTGTTTATGTGAGGTATGTTGCGTCTATTCTTTATTGTTAGGCAACAACCATGCATTTAGGCTTGCCTTTGAAATTCTAAATATACTAATAGGTTAACAATACAATGACTTATAATTTTTTAAAACTATGATACATGGGAGCTGATAATTAGAGTTTCACTCTCTGACTAGATTTTGGTAAAAGAAATACCGATAAAATTTAATTGTATGCTTTAATTGCTTTTAGTTTAAATTCTGAAGCATTACTTTGTTGCTGCCTCCTGCTCCATTGCCATGTGATTATCTGTTTCTTGAATGGTAAATGGTTGCCAGGTGTCTTCTCCTTAATCTATCATCATTTCGAATCTTAAATGCTAGTCCTATTCACCCTTAGTCAGACAGTTTTCACACACGACAAACATCAAGGGGTTACTTTCACAGCTTTCAAAATAATTCCGTTCATTTAACGTGTTTAGATAGATTGATTTTTGGTATGTGGTATGAGGAGTTGTGTCAAAAGTATAAATATATTATAGTAAGTTGAATATTTGACTTTTTGACATTTTGAAATGAGTATTTGAAGTTTTGTTTAACTTTTTAACTTTTATAAAAAGAATTTTTGTATTGTTTATTATTATTTTTGGGGAATCGAAATTAAAAAATAGTGTTGAGAGAACGGAGTGAATGTTCCTGAAGTTTCTTGCTCTCTACAGTTGTTTCTGCATCTTAATGTGGTTCCTGTTCTCAAAATTATCAATTATTATCTTTCCAGGCGAAGCATGACTGAATGTGATCCTCGTCTAGTTGCTCCAACCTGCTTGTACTTGGCCTCAAAAGCTGAAGAAAGCACCGTGCAAGCAAGACTTCTTGTGTTTTACATCAAGAAATTGTGTAATTTCTATATTCTAATATGCTTTGTGATTGATATGATATCAGTTCACTTTCACCGTTATGTATCAACATTTTTGTATTGCAAATTTGAAGGAGCCACCCTCTGTTTTGCAGATTCAGATGAGAAGTATCGATTGGAAATAAAAGAGATACTGGAAATGGAAATGAAAATTTTAGAAGCCCTGGATTTTTATTTAGTGGTTTTCCATCCTTATCGGGCACTACCACAGTAAGTTTCTCCACATGTATATGCGTGTGTGTGTGCACGCGTGCATATTAACCATAGTAGGGACAGTCTTGTTTATTGTTTACATTCATTGGTGTTCAATATGTTATAAAATTTTATTAATAAACCAAACTGGAATTTTCTGGGCATTTGCATAGAGTAAATCTAAATCTACAATCCCAATTCATTAATTTTTCTCTGGCTGTATTTTCAAAATTCGTCAATTTGAACAAAGGTAAAATTAATCAACTGAAAGATTGATTCAAATTTCTTTCCCATCTTCTTCCATATTTAAGTTCTATTGTATTTTTCTTTGCATTAATTCTTCCTATGAAATGCAATCACGCCAGCTCGTCAGTAGGAAACCTTTCAGATGATCGACGCGTGGCAATGTGATGCATTGCATAAAAGCATTCTCTCTTTGGGAATCCAAAACCTGTATAATTTTTTCCCCTAACTGCAACTCTACTAAATTATAGGTTGCTTCAAGACGCTGGAATGAATGATGCGACTCAATTAACTTGGTTAGATTTTCAGATGTCTTTCCCTTTTCTTATTATAAAACAGAAATTCGTTGGATCAATGTCACTGAAGTTAGTGTGATGGACACTGAACTGACACGTTTTTGCACTTGTCTGTGGGCATGCTGCAGGGGAATCGTGAATGATACTTACAAGATGGATCTGATTCTCATAC
This sequence comes from Andrographis paniculata, assembly GCF_009805555.1. Classification (NCBI taxonomy): domain Eukaryota; kingdom Viridiplantae; phylum Streptophyta; class Magnoliopsida; order Lamiales; family Acanthaceae; genus Andrographis; species Andrographis paniculata. The sequence continues at coordinate 604,972 of NW_026137579.1, read as the reverse complement.
ATCCTCCTTATTTGATTTCATTAGCCTGCATATATATTGCAAGTGTCCAAAAGGAGAAAGAAAACACAGCCTGGTTTGAGGAGCTCCAGGTCGACATGAATGTGGCAAGTCATCCTATCTTGTCATTCTAGATTGGAATTCATTTGAAACTTAAATTTTGTTTTGTCCTCATTCTTGGTTTGCAAATTGCAAGATCAATATGATTAAAAGCAAGGGAATTTGATTTATGACTGGAGATTTATATAATTCGGCTAGCTCAAATAGTATCCTGAATTTTATTTCATTTTTTCAATTGGGAACAACTGATATTGAGTACAAATTATACCTTAGAACTGCCTATTTATTTGCATAATCACATCCCAATGTATGATGTGGTACAGTCGTATGTGTTGTTGTATAGTGATGCCTCACTAAACCAACTGACCAAATAATCATATGGCACATCACAAATATCCGTTCTATGGTTTGTTTTAGATGTTTTAACCTGGTTAACTAGTGTGCTTTACCACCAGAGTCTTGAACTTCTTGAAACTTTTTTGAGTGTTCATCTGTAGACTTTGAAGATATTTTGCAGGGTCAACATTGACAAAAATCTAATCAGATATTTACATGTTTCATGATATTTCAGCTAGGGGACTCCCCGATAATGTTTAGGGCCAAGGCATACACATATAACTGCCATTTCAAGAACCAAACACAACCAATGCTCACAAATATATCAGTCTTTTATTCCATCGATAACTATTCTTGTTTGCTCAAATTTGCTAGCTGGTGTTCATATGATCAGACTTTCATGACCACAAATCTGTACAATCCTAAAGTTGTTCCATAGCTGGATACTAACACTATTCACAATATGATAAATAACTTAATGTCATGCTGCAGTTGGTTATTCAGATTTCAACTAGAGTAATATCTTTGCAATTCTGGAATGGTCGTAGGCATACATCATACTTTAATCTACACAAGGCTACAGCCTCTTATCACCTCTGAATTTAAGACATCCATGGAAATGTATCATGCCTTATTTTATGTTGGTCAATTATGGAATTTACATCGATTAATGTTCCCACTCATGAATGTCAGTTTTAAACGTCCGTTTTTATACTTCTTGCATTTTTCTTTTGCAGTATAGGACATAAATATTGTTTATACTATACTTCAATTTATGTAACATAAATTAAAAGGATTGTGAACCGTTGCCATCATCATCATGCTTATTATTCCTAAACTGTTTCATTATACACAACAATAAGTGGAAAGGGTTTGCACTTCTCCAAATTTAGATTTTGGTTGTTAACCTTAAGTCTTTATTTGCATCATCATGGATACTTGCCCTTTTGCTTCATGAGTTCATTTCATTCATATTTGAACTTATTTGTTCATAAGGCCTCCCACTGACAATGCGTGCCTGTTTGGGATGTTTATATGTCTAACTCTCCACCTTTACTCATTCTTTCTATTATTTTGCCTGGTTTAATTTGACAGGTGAAGAACATTGCAATGGAGATACTAGACTTTTACGACAGCCACAAATTGATAACAGATGAAAGGGTTAACGCGGCCATGAGTAAGCTGGCCAGGTAGGCGACGGCTGGTTTAGGGTAACTAACCCCATCTCATTGTTCTATATCTGATCCTTAAGTAACCAACATAATCCTTCTAAGCTTATTTGCTGGTGAAGCATAGGGAAAAAAAGCGAAGACTTTTCCCGTGCATATTAATGTATAACAGTATCTTGATTCGGGCCTGGAACCCGATCAAGAATCCCTTAGAATTCTAGATAAGCTAAGAAGTGATGAAGTACCCCTGAGAGAATTATCTTTGGTAGAGTAATGGAATGCTTCACTTCTCTTCTCTTGTCATGTTATATGTTTAAGTTCTTGGAACATTGGTAGCTATTCTGTTGTAAACATGTGCCTGAATATAATCCCTTAGGAGTGAATTCAAACACAAATCACATGAAATGTTCGCATATCTTACCATAAGATCAGTCCTTGATCTCCAAATTTTGGTGACAAGGATATTGATTCTTTGATTGTACATGGGCTCACCTAAATCCCTTGTGTTACTTAACTATGTGCTTTATTTGTTCACCGGATTGCTGTCAATTAGTAGTAATGTAGAAACTCACATAATCTATTGTTGTTAAATTTGGATAAAAACAACTATAGTACTTCTGTCCAAGGCTAATGAGGTGTTCAACGTTAACAACAATTAATTGTGGATGATCATGGAATATGTCATTAATTTGGAGTGGGGTTGAATTTGTACTCTGGCCTTGTTTATTTATGTCGATTCTATATTTAGGTGCGAGTCGGTTCTATTTTTAGGTGTGAGTTTTGCATAGATTTTGCAGCAATAGGTGTATGTTTTATATGTGTAGTAGATTTATGTTCTGTAAATTTGGATTTTGTTTGTTTTTATTATATCAAATAATTATTAACATGAAGAAAAGAATTTAAAACAAATAGTTGTAGTTTGCTTGGTTTTATTTAATCTGTTAAAATTTGCTTATATAGTAGTTGTCTATATTAAAAGAATGTGTTTATTTTGTATTTTATATAGCAATTTTTTATTATAATAAAAGTAATTTATATATAAATATAAAACATCTTTATTTTTCTATTACAATATTAGTTTTCTTTGTAGGTAAATATTAAAATCATCTTACATATTGTTATTAATTAATAAAATATTATTACAAATAACATATGATAAAAATATAATAATATTATATAAATACACATATTATATCATATAAAGACAAATAATATATAAATTATATTAACATAATATATATAGACAAGGCTCACACAACATATAATATAACATATATAATAAAAAAATATATAAAAACAAACAAGATATAAACATATTAGAATTGATTTTAACATACAAAACATATAAATACAAAATATGTATATATATTTTTTATTTACCATTAATATATGTTTTATTTGTTGTTCAATTGTATACTGATTTCACAGAGTATAAAAATTAAACAAGAGTAATTAAATGACAATTAAAAAAATTGAAAATAAATTGGAATGATAGTATTATGTTAAATAAAAATAAATACTTTAATTTAAGTGTTTCACATTTGCTGATTGATTTTCCCATTCAGTCCTATATGTAACCCCGGAGGGATCATCAGCCCCCTCTCTCCCGGCATCGGATCACCTGTCCAAAGTCCACTTACATATAATGTACACCCTCTACCCACATTGGATGTTTGCATTAATGTATCCAAAGTCCACTTACATATAATGTACTCCATTCATCCACGTTTGAATGTTTGGGTTAACGTAGATACAAAAATTTATAATAAATATAATTAGTAGATAATTAAAAATATATTAATGAATTAATATAAATAATTATAAATTAAAATTAAGATAACTAATTAATTTAATTAAAATTTAAAAAAATTAAATTAAAAAATTTAAAATGAAATAAAAAATGTATAATCATTTTTCGAAAAAAAAAAAAAGACATGAGATGAGAAACGGATAAAAAAAAGACAATGTGAACATAATAGGTGGGTATATACGTACACGTATGTATATGTATGTATATATGCATATATATATATATACAGGTTGTATATATTGTATGTGTATGTATACTTGCATAATATATATATATATATATGTGTGTGTAAGCGGACCGATTGCTAATAAAAAAGTGCCCAATTTTTGGTACCAGCCCTTGAAAAATAACAATTATAGTAGCCTACGACAACACTGGCAATTAAGGATCCATGCATTATTATCGAACATCAAATTCATTAAAATGACATGCATGATGACGTCATTAAATTAACACAATAATAGTAATTACGAATTAAGGAGTATCCCCTCCAACTGGTCGACGAAGTCCGTCAGCAAAGCGTCCTGAAAACCACCCTCCCCGTCCTCCGCCAGCACCTCCTTCCATTTCCTCTGATTCTCCCTCACCCCTTTCCCCACCGGATTCTCCCAAACCCTAACCATCAAACTCTCCACCGCCCCCCGCACATCCTCCCTCCCGAAACCCCCGTCCTCATCCCTCCGCCGCACCTCCACTGCCGCCCCCCAATCGCCGGCCACCAGCCGGCTGTTCAAGTACTGGTCCCCCTTCTGCGGCAGCAGCACCACCTGGCAGTCGCTGGTTATGGCCTCCAACACCGAGCTGAACCCGCCATGGCAGAAATAGCACCCCACGCTCGGGTGGGCCAGGATCTGCCGCTGCTGCACCCACCCCGTCGACACCGCGCCTCTCCCTTCCACCCTCCCCAGAAACCCCTCCGGCAGCGCCCTCTCCAGCGCCGCCGCCGCGCCGGAGGGGAAGTTCAGAATCAGCAGGAACGGGAGGCCGGTGAGCTCAAGCCCTAATGTCAATTCCCTGATCTGATCGTCGTTGAGGAACGTCTCGCTCCCGAACGAGCAGAAAACCACCGATTTGGTCTCGAATTTCGACAGCCAATTCGCCCATTTCTCGTCGAGAATCTCGCCGGCCGGCGGCGGCGGGACGAGCGGACCGGTCAGCAGAACCGGCTTTTTGAACTGCGACTTGATGTAGTCGATGTACGGCGCCTCCATTTCGTAGCAGGTCTTAATAACAAGCGCCGAGCAGCCGGCCATGCCGGCGATGATGCGGTCGTACACGCAGGGCGAGCCGTAGAAGCTCCTGAACAGATACTCGAAGTCCCGGGCCTCGAAGGTCCGGACCCCGGTGACGGAGGTCTCGGGGAACCCGGGAGGCGGGAGCTTCAGGTCCTCGAAAGAGGGAGACGTGGCGGGATCTGGGCGCCTGGCGGGGACGGTGAGGTAAGCACTGGACAAGGCGGTGAAGACGCAGTAAAGGCACGACTTGATTCCGAGATCGGCGGCGATTTTGGGGAGCCATTCGTGGGCGAAATCGAAGATGACGAAATCGGGGCGGGGTTTTAATTCCGACAGGATTTGTCTGATCTGCGGCTGCATCCGGTCGAGGGCGACCTTGAGGAGCTCGGCCTGGAGGGGGGTGAGTTCGGCGGTGCTGCCGGCGTCCGGCGGGAGGCCGTCGACGGGGGGGATGGTGAGGGGGACGATGTCGGAGTTTTGGAGCAAGGGTTGGATTCGGGGGACGATTGGGGCGGCGGAGAAGAAGGTGATCTTGAGGCGGCGGCCATGGGAGAGGTAGTTGGAGAGGTGGATGAAGGGGGAGATGTGTCCGAAGGCGAAGAATGGGAACATAACCAGGTGGAGATTGCTGCCATTGGCTTTTGGATCCATTATTACAGTGTCTGTAGGAAGAGGATGGGTTATTTATTAGAGGGAAGGAGGGTAGATGGGAGGAGGAGGGGGAGGGATTTACGATGTTGGACTCAACTGAACTGAACTGGAGTGTGTACGTACGTACGAGAGTTGAATAAATGATGTTGTACTTTGTTTGCACAGTGGTTGTTGCCTGCTCATTACTGTTGCTATTATTCTTATTATTATTATTATTTTTTTTTTACTTTTTTTTTTTCGCAGAATGGTTGTTGCCAATATATAATAAAAAATATATATATAATATAATAAAAGACAATAATGTCAATAATAAAATAGGAAATAAATCTGCTCCATCAGTATGCCCTATCATCAATTAATTCCATTAAATCTGCTATTTTATTTAAATTTTCCCATAATAGGGCAGACTGAATCAATTTTATCGTTACGCAGTGGGTGATTGGGTTCATTTATAGGTAACGGAGGATTAAATGAACTTCAACTGAATTTACAAAAATACCCTCCCATTCCTACCATAACACTTCAAGGTATTAATCTGTAGTTTCGCAGCGTTATAAGAAAGCCTCCTGGCTCATATAATATCCCGACATACCAAATGTAGCCGGATATGCAATTGATTTTCTACCATTCTTCGATTTTTTTTCTTTAAAAACATCAAATTATATATATATATATATATTATATATAGAAAAATCAAATTTTCATTCAAAACTAATCCCCCACTCTGCAACAGACTACTTATCCCACAGCATACCATAAATTTCGTCGCTCGGCGATACCCGATCCTTCCTCATTTCGACCAAAATATTCCTCGCGCCGTCAATTTTTCCCCTCCGGAGAAGACCAGCGACGGCAGCCGTATACGTAACGATATTCGGCGGGCACCCATCTCGTCTCATAAGATCGAACATCGCAAACAACTCAGCCATATCACCTACTCGGGAGATCCCAACAACCAATATGGTATAAGTCACAACAGAAGGAACCAAACCATACTTCAACAGTTTCGCCAGCATCGAATTTCTCGCGCCAACATTACCTTCCTCGCCGAAAACATGAAGAAACACATTGAAAGCATGAGGCCCCGTCATCGTCAAACGCCACTCTTCGATCATTTTCTCGAACAGGAAAACGGCGTAACTAATTTTCCCGGCCTTACAATAACCATCGATAATAACAGTCCACGTCACCTCGTCGATACACATTCCAATCTTCATCATTGTTCCCAAAACAACGCTCGCTAGCTCGAGCCTTTCGATTTTGCAAAATGTGTCGATCAAAGTGGTATAAGAAACTCCATCGGGTTCAATCGAGAACGAGCTCATCGACTGTAGAATACCAAGGGCTGCATTTACCCGACCAGCCCTGCAAAACCCGTCGACGAGAATATTAAAAGTAACTTCGGTAGGAAACAACCCGTCTCGAACAATCTTCCTCAAAAGCACGACGGCTTGATCAGGCCTACCGGATTTACACAGCCCTTCCATGAGCTCGTTGTAGGTCCGGATATTCGGTTTGCAGCGCTTCTTCTTCTCCATTACACTAACCAACTCAAACGCCGAAACCAATCTTCCTTCTTTACAGTAACCATTTATCAGAGCATTATAAGTTTCGACGCCCGGATTCATCCCATCTTCGAGCATCTTCCTAAACATTCCATTCGCCTCCTCGATCTTCCCCTCCTTACACAACATATCTAATAGGACTGTGTAGGTGTAGACATTCGGTTTGCAGCCGTTCTTCGCCATCTCATCTAGCAAAACGAATGCTCGATCAACCAACCCCCTATCACACATGGCTTTAATCAAGACTGTGTATGTTCGGGTACTCGGTCGACAGCCATTTCTACTCATCTCCTCCTTCAATCCAAATGCTTCGTCTAACCTCCCCGATTCGCATAGGCCATGAACAAGAATCGAGTAGGCAACACTATTAGCACCACAGCCCATCAAAGCAAACACTCTAAATGCCTCGGCTAGATCAAGAATTCGACAGTTTCCCAACACTAATGAAGCATAGATATAAACATCCAAATCGAATCCAAGTTTCAAAACCCTAGAAATGAAAGTTAGTGCAGCTTGTAAATGTCCATCCTTACACAGAGCATTGATAACATTCCTGTAATCAATCTCACTCGCCACAAATCCAATTTCCGCCATTCTCTTGAACACCAAAAACGCCATCAAACCCATACCAAGCTTCGCCAGACGCTTCAAAAGCAGACTGAAACAATAATACTTTATCCAAAAACCGTAAACTCGCCGCAGTTCTTCAACGGCGCGAATGAGCTTCAAAACGTCGTCGTGAGAACTACAGCAGTCTTTAATCAAGTAAACAATTGATTTATCCACGACGGCGTACAAATTATCGGACGCACACATATACATTAACTTAATTCTACTGTCCATATCGTAGCAATAAGTGGAGTGTTTGCATACCCATTTGAAGAACTCGAGACAGAGCGGGGCATCCTCGCTGTGGAGGTTTATGATTTTGGGAACCAAGAGAGGGTTCAAGTGGGAGACGAGGGACTTGAGACGCTGATTCTTTTCCCAGTGGGGATTCTTCAAAAAGGCCGAGATTGTAGAAACGGTGTCGTCTGACTGCTGTGGACGAGTTGCAGAGCAAAACGGCAACAGCCATTGGAAATGAGGCTTGAATAGGCGGCCTTCAGGTCCGATTGCACGAAGAAACATACACGAGCCGCGATGGAGGGATTCTATTGCAATTGCAGATCAAATTAGGGCTCTTTTAATGTTGGACATAGTTTCCGTTGGCCCCGAGTTGTTTTCTGCATTTTCACGAAACAGTCGAAAGGCAAATTGCAAATTACTATGATTTATTTATTAATTATTAATTCTTTTTTTTTGTTTTAAAATTCAATTGCAAATTATGATTTATTTATAGGTGTATTTTGACAAATGAATTATTTCTAATTTTCAATTCTTTTTCTCTATAAGATTGAATCAGCCAGCGGCTTATTTTCCTTTTGTTACAGGCTGCTGCGTAAATTATTAAGCCGAAAATAGGTCTTCAGGTTGAATAGGTTACTTAACTAACTCTAATTCAATCCATTTACTGCATCGTCGGGTTTATTATTTATCTGTTATATTAGTTTTTATTATATATATATATATATTTTTTTTTTATAACATAAAAATCCGCTGACATTAGGCCAACTATGAATGATGTCTTGAGACTAATTTTTATTTATTATTATTATTATTATTATTTTTTTTTTATAAACATGGAATCTAAGTTAGTTGCTATCCGAAAATGCACTTGGGGTGTGTTTGTTTGGGGGTTTGGATTTTGAGTTGGGATTTGAATAGTAAAAATTTTGAATTTGAATAGTTGTAGGGGAAAAAAATTGGATGAATAGTGGAAATCTATCAAAATCCTTCAAACAAACACACCCCTGGTGTAAACTTCAGCCGAATCTATCCTACAAACTAAGCCCGTTAGATAAGTCACACTAGTTCAGAGTCGAAAACCTCAACGTGTCGATCCGCATACATAATCGAATTGTATCGTTTCAGTTTTTGCGAGTTCCAGAAGGTAAATTGTAATGTAGATTAACTCCATTGAAGAACAGAAATTAACAAGACTACTAAATTAAAGCATATAAAAAATAAACTGACAGAGTGCAGAAAACATCCTCGACTCTTTGTAAATACATACATATGATCTATAAACCAAACAACCATACAGCCAACTTTCTTGCAACTAAAAATTCTTCAACATAACATCAGATCACACCAGACCACACCACAACAAGATTGAAATTTAGTTTTCTAAATTAAGGCTTGACGATGATCTTACCGGTGGCATGGCCGCTCATCGACTTATCCCAACCATCCTCAGCTTTACTCAGAGGAACCTCACAGTCGATCACCGTCTTCAGTTTCCCATCTTTCGCTAACTCGATGACGGACTGCAAGTTCTCCGGTTTAATCGCGAGGAAATACGGCACCAGCTGTTTCTTCGAGAAGGTGATTTTCTGCAAGGCGACGGTGCAGAAGGCGGCAAACTTGGGAGTGAGATCGAACACTTTCCCATTCGGGCTGAGGTTCGGCTCGAAGACTGACCATGGCGTAGCAGTAGCGCAGTGGATCACTGCGTCGTACTTCTTGCCCGAAGGACTTTTCAGAGCAGCTCCTTCTGGGGTCTTGTAATCGAGAACCTCGTCTGCTCCGAGGCTTCTCACTAAATCGATGTTACGGGCACCGCACGTGGCTGTGACGTGAGCGTTCCCCATCTTTGCAATTTGAACAGCGTAAAGACCGACGCCGCCTGAGGCTGCTGTGATCAGGATGTTCTTTTGGGGGCCCTTTCCGTCGAGTTTAATCCCCACAGTTTCGGTGATGACTGTTAGAGCTGTTAGGCCTGCGCCGGGGAGGGCTGCGCCTTTGGCCGTGGAGACTTCGGGAGGCCTCAGAACTACTAAAGTCTCCTTGCACACACAGTACTCTGCCATTGCACCTCCTGACTGTTTATTGAAGATATGAATCGCAGAAGAAAATGAAAATTGTTAAGAAACATTTGTTCATTTCACATGGAGATGTTCGGTAAATTCTTGAATAATTTTGGAGTGCTTACAGTTGGGTTCAGCACGGTGATAACTTTATCACCGGGTTTGAAGTTTTTAATTCCCTCCCCAACCTCAACCACTTCTCCGGCAACATCACCGCCTGCTCCAGTGTAAGGTAAAGATAAGAATGAGGCCAATTATTGGAAAAGTTTTCGATAGTATGCTATGCCATAAACGATAAAATCTGAGATAGGAACAAGTTGATGTCTAAATAATATAATGAACATGATTTCTCAGCTATGATTTATTGTATCCTATAGGGCATGGATTTAAAGCAGAAGAGCATAGTTCTAACCGATATTTTGCTTGAACAATTCAGTGGATTCACACTAATTAAGGATTTGCTGTAATCTTACCAGGTATCATAGGAAATTTCCGAGGGAACAAAGGGCGAAGCATGCCGCTCTGAATTTTCCAGTCAATAGGGTTAATGCTCGCCGCTTCCACTTTCAGCAGCATTTCATCTTTACCAGGCCTAGGAACAGGAACTTCAACATGCTGCTAGAGTGTTAAAATTTTCAATAACTTAAACTTGATGACATGAATCTCGAAAAGCACTCATAATTGCAACACATATATTGGGCCTTGCAGTTTACTAAGATGTCAAAACACGAATGCTACACAAATACTTAGATGTTAAAGAGCATCTTAGCAATTGTTAGAGAGGCCAAGGAGGAATTCCATTCTATCTGCCCAAGTGCTACTTTGCAATCCAATACGAAATCTTAGCCCTAAAAAGTTTGAGAAAATGACTCAACGCTTCACAAATCCGTATAATCCAGAGAATTCATTTCATAGATGAACCACACAAAATAAAAATATAAAAAATCGGAATATACCAGAAGCATGCACAAATTAGACGAAGCAACAATTTGAGATTCGATTACGATAGAGCAAACGGCTTAAACGAAGAACTCAACAACACGCTTTAAGCAGACAACGGGAATTTCAAACTCCACATTCAGTTTTAAGAGAACAACAAACAATTGAAACCAGAATTTCCTCCTAGAACTATAACCACCAAAAATCAAAACTCTACCTTCAAGGCGGAAGCTCCACCGCCATAGCCATTGTACTGCACTGTACGCATAAGCTTCCCCTCCATGGTCTTATGATTTTAATCAATGAAGTCATCCATTTTTGCTCCTCCCCTTTATATATAAAAAAAAAAATCATAAGACGGAAATTTTTTTTAAAAAAATATTATTCCTTACTGATTTTCCAGAAATATTTTAATTATTCAGCCGCTTCAGGAGAATGGGTCATAAACTTATATTTGTTGTTTTTTTAAGTGATAAAAAAAATAAAAATAAAAATAAAAATTAATGAGTATATTTCTATATTACTACTGAATATCATTAGTAATTACATATATATTTTATTGGTAATTACATTTATTATACATGTCTTATTAGCAATTACATACTATTATTGTATATGTAATTACATATATTATATATATCTCTTATATAGTAATACATTTTGGTAAGAAAGGTAAATAATTTCTTATCATCACAATTTCACGGATATTATTAGTTGTCGCTTTCTCTTGTTTATTCTAAAAATTATTTATTTTGGTGAATTCTTGAAGTCATAAAAGGGATTTAATTTTATTTATTTATTTTCATAGGTAAGCCAAAGTATCAACATATAATCATTAGTCTTGATGTTGTTTAAATAAAAATAATAATATTAAAAAATAAAATAAAATTTGGTTTAGTAAGATCCCAAATGAAATGCAGAATAACAGTTGAAAATAAAAATGAAAGCAAACTAATAATTTAAATAGATAAATTATAATAAAAATATATTATTAAAAAATAACTTTTTAATAATAATAATAATAATAAAATTGTTGTCAACTATCAGATTAATCTTCACGCAAAATCAATGTTGGTCAATTAACGCTATGTGTAAAAAACATTGTCTTGACTTTTGGCACTTAATTTGCATTATTTAGAATTGAACAAGTAAAAATAAAAGAAAGGATTTGTTTATTTATAATTTTAGATACAAATTTATATTATTTACTTTTTTATAAAATATTATTTAAATATAAATTTAAATCAAACATATTATTTAAAATCAATTTCAAACTGGAGTCGAATAAACTAAAAAATATTTACATAGCCTCTTTAACAAATAAGAAAATTATTTGTGGATATATGTAATTTATTTTATGGCCTTAATTTTCTTAATCCAATTATCAATTATGTTAATAAAGTCAAATTAATTCATCTTGTTTTTTTCACGGAGTTTTAAAAATATTAATATTATATTGGAATAAAGTAGAAATAAAGATAAAAATACTAAATTATCTATTAGTATTTATAAAAATAATGATATTTGTGTAATATATTGTAATTTGGAAGGGTATTTGTAATGTTAGGTAGACGATACAATTACTTAAAAAATAAAATGAATACTTTATTATGAGACGGACCAAAATAAAAAAATTGATAAATTATTAAGAGACTAAGGAAATATAATATTTTGAATAAAAAAAAATATACTACTGTCACATACAATATACAATTGATATAAAAAAAAAAACTTGAGTTAAAAGTAGTACTCCTCCATCTTCTAATTTTTATGGTCAAAACATTTTAGTCTTGATATTAATAGGTGGGATTTTGATTGAAAATTTTATTTTTTATAATAAAAAATAGTAGTATAATATTTTATGAAAAGAAAGATATAAATATTATTAAAAGACAAACAAAATTGAACAAAATTGTCGAAGATTAATATTATATTTTTTAATTATATATAATACTCTTTTCGTCCACAAACTAATGTCTTACTTTTTTTATTTCGGACGTCCAATAATTATTGTCATATTTTCTTTTTTAAACACAAATTTTATATTTTTACACTTCATTTATTTATTACTTTTAATCTCTACCGTACAATTAAGGGCAAACTTATCAATTCATAATAAAAAGATAATTATCTAAAAAATTGTGCAAATATACTTTAGAACAATGGAAATTAGATGGATGAAAGTATTTAAATTATCAAATTCTATCCAAAATTTCAAAGCCACGTGAAGATTGATGACTTGACTGAAACAATGTCAAATAATTTGAGCTGACCCAATCCTCTGACCTCTGTAAATATAATTTTATATGGAGTAATACATATAAATATTTATTTGGAAGGAAAATTTGATATATATATGTTCTTTAAAAAAATATATATTTGTTTGGATTCAAGATTACTTTTGACTTATAGAAATCAGAAAAGAAGAAACAAGCGTGAACAAAAAAATTGAGAAGAATATGTTGTGATCGTTTGTGGAGTATTACCACAATTTTACCATTTATTAATCATTTTTCATCTTAAAAATATTTAAATAAATATATATATTTTAGTTTTATATTATATTAAAATTTAAAAGTTTACATTTTAAATATTATATCATACTTAATTTTACGGGTTCCATATAATTTAAATAAAAACTCCAATTAACATAAATCAATTTCGAAGTACTATTTGGTTTATTACAATTTGTTTAATTGTTTATATTTGTTTAGAATAATTAATACTTTATTCGTGTCAATTTGAAATACTCATTTCTACTATTTTTATCCGTCAAACTTCAAATTATTATTATTATTTTTAAAAAAATAATCATATAATAATATCAAAATATTTTTACTTAGATTTATAAACATATTATTATTTTATATATAAAGTTAATAGACAAAAATATCAACAAAATTTATACACTCTTATTAATTCTTAAAATAACATTATAATTTTTTAATTAAAACTCCCTCCGATCCAAACACCGTGCAACATTTGTGTTTGACACAAGAATCTAGGTGGGGTATTAAGTATGATAATTTGAGATAATTTAGATATTAAGTTATGTGATATGAGAGAAAAATAATTATTTGTTTTTTTTATTTGAGCTATGTAATAAGATAAAATAAAACGTATATTAATATATGTTTATAAGTATTATTAATTATTTCTAAATTTAAAAATATTGCAGTAAATTTAGAATTAAAAAAAAAAAAGTTGCAGAGTGTATAGGATTTTCAAAGCCCTCTAATTTTGGAACGAAGAGAGAATTTTAAGTCATTCTATGTGCTCTTTTTAAGTTTTTTAGGGTGTGCTTGTTTGGGGGTTTGGATTTTGAGTTGGAATTTGAATAGTAAAAATTTTGAATTTGAACAGTTGTATGATGTGATATAAATAGGTGATGATGTGATGTTTTGAATGTAAAATTGATTTTTAGTATAATATAAAAAATGAAAAATAGGTGTTTGATTTGATGTTTTTAGAGAGAAAAAATTGAATGAATAGTAAAATTTTGTTAGAATTCTACACACCCTATGTCTTTTACACAACCACAGTGTAGGCTGATCCATTCATGCCAACATAGGTTGCATTTGGCTTGGGCTTTGTTTAAAATTATGCATTCTTTACACCCCAAAAATGGTAACACAACATCCCTCTAAATTTTCGAAGCTGATTTATATTGATAGCCATTAAAACTTAAAATTCACAAAAACACTCACTATAAAGTATAAACAGATCTACACTACAATTGCTACTCCTATTTTCTCAAACAATAATATATAAACACATATATACATACAAAGACTGTACGTATTTCTAGAGGTGTTCTTCCCGGAGCAGCATATTCAAATAGAGAGGCTCAACAGCAGATTTGATCCAATCCTCACTCTCCCACAAGAAACACCCAAAGGCAACACCTTCCAGCATCAGCCTCTTCACACTCCCAAACGACGTCGTAATCACCGCTTCTTCCCCGACTCCGCCGAACAGCGACAAGCTCCGCCTCTCCACCACATTTGCCGCTTCCTTCGACTCCGGCGACGCGCATATCACCACGCTCTCTTCGTCGAATCCCATCCTCATAAATGATCTCGATCCCAATGGAACAGGAAGATTAGATGAGCTGGAATGAGCGCTGTTGGCGACGTTTAAATTCCACTCGAGGCGACGGCGCAGTGCAGCCGACTTCAGGAAGTAGCCGAACAAGACGGAGGCGGTGTACATTTTGCAGAGGCACGAGCATCGGATCTTCGTCGTCGCCCAGCATTCCTTCACGCAGGAATTCGCTCGGCATCCGGTAATGGAGCTCACGTGATCCCTCACCATCTCAAGAACTTCGATGCTGTGGATCGACTCGAGCTCCCAATCCTTGGACGGAAAAATCTCTAACCTGCTGTTGCAGATGCATTTGGAAAGCTCGGGGACCAAATAAACGCGCATCTGATAAAACTCGTGGAGTATGATTGCGTAGATCACGTCTTCAACTGCTGCTCGGCATTCCTGTTTCTTCAGCTCGGCGATTCGCCTGCCATTGATTGGATCGATCACAATTCGATGTTAGCCGGGAAATGTTAAGAATCAAAATGCTGCGTGTAAATCGACTGGCATTACCAACCAATGATTTATCGATAGGCACACGCCCGGTGGCAGTACTAGTCATTTTCGATGCACTAGTACACCCTCGTTGGCCCGTGCCATTCTCGACAGTCTCTGCGCTTATCCAAAGATGTACAATTGAATTCATACAACAGATACTTTGCAAGCAATTGTCAAATGTATAAAGAGATATATGTGAATAACGATCTTAACAAACTCTTCGATTGATCAAATTGATTTACTTATGATGGAATCGAACAGAATGCTGCTACTCTTTCAATAACCTTCAAGTTTGCAGAGCAGATTAAAGAATAAACTCCAATTGAATCAAGAATCTTAGCTACCAAATAAGAAATGATGGTCAATGCAGCAGCAGAGTAGAACAAATACATATATATATATATACATATGTGTGTGAGAATTGATGGCCATTCACCTGTGAAGAGGAGCCTCATCGGAGCCACGGCTGAGTTGGAGGCGCGCCACGGCTCCATCCGTCTGGACGGCGAGCCGCTCCAATTCGGCCCTAGCAGCCGCCCGGAAGGCGTCGCGATCATCCAACAGCATGCCGCTCAAGTGCCTCCCAGCCGATGACCTCGGCTCGAGCGGCGCGGTCCATCCCCCCAACTCGCACTTGACGCCGACCGCCGCAACGACGAAGGGGCGCAGCCTGTAGGCGATCGGAGGGGTCCAAAAGGCCGATGGCGGAAGGGCGAACCGGGTTTTGCAAAGGGTAGAAGAAAAACCGCAATAGTCCATTTCAGAAATGAAATTGGAACAAGGGTTTATGGAGGGTTTAGGATGGATAGGATTTGAAGGGATTGAATTAGCTTAGCAGAAAGGGCAGCAGTAGTAGTACTAATTAGTTAAGTGGCCTCAAGAAAAGAAACGAAAAGTTTCGAGAACGACACAGGAAACGGATAAGATCATTCATATTCATGTAAGAGCAGAGCTTCTGAATTCAATATACTGTACTGTACTTACTAGTATAAGAGGAATTATTTTTCTTCTTTTTTAATTTATTTATTATTATTATTGTCTCAATTCTCAATAATGGAGGTCGGGTCAGGTAAGATCGCCGACCGATGACGCACGCTACCATGATCCATCCATTAAAAAAAGGCCAACCAATACAATGTAATGCAATGCTCATCTCATCTCATCTCATCTCAGTGGGACCACAATGCCCAATCATATTATCATATGTATGTTTGTGTGTATGGTCCTCCGTCTACTGTGCTTATCAAAAAGCCCTACAGATATTTTGAGGAAATTAATTAAATAAATGAAAAGATTAAACAAGGAAAATGAATATGTTTGCTTTACTTTGTGATATAAATATTAATTGATTAATCAATAAAAGATTGAAGCAAAGATTTGTTTATGGAATAAATCTTGTAGAATCTTCTAATTATCATCGAAATACTAATTTCCTTATATGTAATGTTACAGTGTTCTGTCTATATATTGTTTATTGACATCGTTGAGTCGTAAGGGTTTTGGCAATATGTTGAATTCAAGAGTTTCTATATCTTTTTCGTTTTTGCAATTTGAATATTCATTAGTAGCAGTTAACCGACTCAGTCGCGCAAAACGACAGCGTACAGGGTTCGGATAACTCCGCCGCTTGCCTCCGTCACCGTTAGATGGAAATTTATTGGCAGTTAATTAATTAATCAATTTCCGTATTCAATTTAACAATGGAGCGTCCGTCACGGCGTCACTGGTGATTATGATTGCAAAAAAGAATATATGAATTCAGATAGCATGTCCACGACACAGTATGAAAATAAACACATAAATAATCAAACTCTCTTCGTTTGATCAATATTTCCATTTCAATTTCCTTACACAATACTACTCTTCCAATTGCCCAAACTTCAAAGATCAATTTTGAATTTAATTCTAAATATAATAGACATTATATTTCAAGCTGCATACCAATAACTATTAGGCTAAGGCCAAACAAACCAAAAAGAACCACAACCAAAACAAAACATCATTGCAAGTCATAATGAGATAACATGCCATACAAAAAACAGATGTCTGAAAAAATAGCAGCTAAGTCGAAACAAAATTTGCCCCAAAATCTCCTCATTCAATCTTTCAATTATAAGTAAAGAAATAAAAAACAGTCACCAAAGAAATAACACTTCAAGCGACCTGCTTACTCGTCCTCCTGGCTGCGCAGCCTGGCCAATTTGTTCGTCACAACAACATCCAACTGAGCTGCCCGTTCAACAATTTCCTTCCTCTTCTTGGTAGATACGTTGTGTGCGATTTCAGCACAATAGGTTCTGACATAACATACATAGAACAAGGTCAGCAATGAGCCCATGTATAGAATGTAAGTCAAAAACTAGAATGAGGAGAACTGAGAGGAAACAAATGTTTAGTAAACCTGTTGTGCATCATCAAGACTTCGAGCTCGCTGACATTGTGCACAACAAACTTCTTGAACCCATTGGGAAGGTAGTGGCGCGTCTTCTTGTCTGAGCCATAACCAATATTTGGCATCAAGGTGCATCCTTTGAACTTTCTTCGGACACGGGAATCAATACCCTTGGGCCTCCTCCAGCTAGGCTGAAAGCCAGAAGACAAATAATCATATAAAGCCAGTTGAGATTAACAACAGCATTTAATTAAAGGAGAGGGGCATAAGAACTTAGTGCAATTTGGAAGTTGTAGCTTACACAAACACAGGCCACTGAATACAAAATATCAGGTTAACAGATTGTCTAATTCTCTTTATTTTTTGTTATAATCAGCGACAGCATGCATCAGTGGAAAATACAATGTATCAATTTATCAAATATGAGTGCTGCAAAGGTAGAGAATGAATTCATAGAATATACATATGCTATGCATCAAAGAGATTTCTTTATCTCATTACTACAGACTGTGAAGAGAAACAATAAAACAGGAAAAATTAAAAAGTAGCAAGCTTAAAAAAGCATATTCCAGTGCCAAAGAGACAAATGCAGTTGCTAAACAATGTGACCATGAGATACACAACAGATAGCAGCAGAAACTGCAAAGGCACTTAAAAACATCACCATTCAGCTAAACAATTGCAGTGTAAATGTAGGAAGATACCTTCACTGAGATGAATCGATCACTCTGATGTCTCTTGAACTTCTTGACGCGCTTCTTAACAATCTTCTTGTCCAGCAATGGAACAGCCATGGCTTCTGTAATAAAATTCTAAAGTTAGAAAAGAATAAAAAAAATCTATCTCACATATTATATGTTGCAATAACGTTTTGTTTGATTTGCTTCTTAAAATATCATCAAACAAATTTATTGAGTGATTTTCAATTTCCACCAGGATTCAATAAACTAATACTTTGTTGCTATGCATCTTAAAACATCGCCATACAAATTTCTAGTGCTTATTTTCAATTTTAATAGTATATAGTATCGCTTTGTTTGAATTGCATGATTCATGAAAAGAAAACAAAATCAAAATAAATTATTTTCATCATCAAACATCCCTAGGTTTCAAAGAACACAGCTTATAATTTGGTAGATACAATCAACTTTCGAGAATTATGAAGATTCAATCAACAAGACTACATAGACAGACAAAGCCTTCCATGATATAGTATAACCTTCACACCATTCAACAGCGAACCAGAACCAGAACCAATACGAAGCGACTTACAAAGACAAAACAAACAAATAGACACCATTTGCAACAGCGGAAGTTTCAGTTAATTCAACCCAAGCACAACATCCAAACAAGAGGAATGTCGCAAAATAAAGCATGCATATCTCCACCAACGAAACCGAATACAAAGACGAAACATAAATTTAAACATGAAAGTAATTTCCAAAACCTGGTGGTGGCGACGCCGCTTCTCTGGCCTCTGTGGTGGAGATTGGGCAGCGGGAGATTGGGCAGCGTTCGCGAAGAGGCGATAAATAGAAAAACAATACTAGGGTTTTACGCTTTTATACTAGGACTGGGCTTTTAATGCATTTGGGCCCAAATTTGGTGGCCCAAAATATATGGGCCTTCTTTAATTGTACCAACATCTTCAAATAATAGCGTGGGTATAATTCGATTAGGTCCGACCCGAGATGCATAAGTCCCTCTGATCCTGGCCCTTTTTAACTCGGGCCGAAGTTCAACAGGCCTAAAGCAGGCCGGTCTGGTCAATCCAAAATAAGAAAAATAGTTCGAAACCGGTATTACAGTCTGGGTTGGTGTAGTTCTGGACCGGCCCGGCTGACCAGCAAAACAACTTCTAGAAATAATTTGCTAGTGAATTTGTAAAATAGGATAATAATCATTTCTATAAAACCCAGAAAGTAAATATATATATATATATTTATTTCAATGATAGTGACAATGGAATCTACTGAAATGGAGGACATAATTCAAAACAATTATTGGGTGGAATCACTCAAATATTGCGGAATTTGTGGCCACACTAAGTGCCCCAACTTGACATATATATATATATATATTTTATACATACAAATAAAAATATTAGAATGGTGGTGTAAGAGTTGGACTCATACGCGTAGAAATAGTAAAACCAGAATAAAAATTTATAGGTAAACACACACACACACGAAGAAATACTAATTCTACAACTAAAAGACTAGTAAAAGTGTTGGAATTAAAAATAGTACTATTATTTTACCATGCAAAAAGACTAGTTGCTATTTCTAGAATATAACGAGAGCAAAGACAATAAGTCAAACATTGTTCTAGAGCTGTTTGGAAAAAATAGTTTATTAAAAAATATATATATATATTTTATCTAATAATTTTTAGTTGGTTAACTAGTTAGGCAGTTAATTTTAATAATTAATAAATTAGTTTTTTTTTAAAAAAAAAAATTATTAAACCTTAAAATCTAGTTTTTGAAAAACATTATACATTATCATTTTTTATCTTAGCCAATATATTTTATTTTATTTTCTCATTTGCCTCTACACTTACCTCTCATTTCACTACATTGGGGCTTTTTTTATTTTTTATTTTATTTTTATGACGTGGAAACTTGCGGCTATCCGAAATTGGTCCTAAACCCAAGCCAAACCTAATACATTGGGCATTTTTTAAAAATACTTATTTGTGATTCTCATAATATGAATATAATACTAATAATTATATATGTTATGATTTTTTTTCTTGTATTATTTAGTAAGTTTTTAATGTATTTTTATTTTTTTAAAAATTATAAAACAATTGAAGTTGTTTTTTGCTATATGTAAATTACCTTACATGTAAAATATAGAAATTTATTACAATATTATTAATATATATTTTTTAAAAAATAAATTTTTAATTTTATAAATTTACAGAAATTGAAATTATTTTCTTTTATATGAAATTTATTTTATTTTGTAAAAATATATAAATTTATAAATCATTATAGGTTTGTTTGGATGTTTTTTATATTTTGGTGTATTTTAAATATATTTTTTATATACTGTATAATATTTTTAATAAAAAGTATATAAAACATGATATTTCAAGAGAAAAACAATTAAATTACTGTAAATAACACAATCAAACAAACCTTTTCATTCTACACTAATGTATATAACACATAAATAAATAAATAAATAAATAAATAAATAATAATAATAATAATAAAAGACAAACTATAATGGGTCAAAATATCTTCCACAAACAAATTAGCTTGGCTGAATTTCCCACAAATATTATAGTCAACAATATCTGCACAATAATAAATCGCGTTCCACCTAGATAGTGTTAATCCATTAACAATTTGCGCATTTGAAAATATATACTCCCTCCATCCAATAGGAAGGACCGCGTTTGCTTTTTCACAAATAAATTTTTTAATATTAATAAATATTAAATTATAATAAAAAAATATAAAAATATTTTTATTAGTTAGTATAGTATAATATAAAAGTAATAATATTTGTATAATATATTGTAATTTGAAAGAGTATTTATTATGTTACGTAGACAGTACAATTATCAAGTTAGAAAATAGTATCATTGTTTTGGAACGGACGAAAATAAAAAATGGTAACTTTTCAATGAGACGGACGAAGTATATTAATAAATAATATCATTAAAAAAATTGTACATGTAAATATAAATGTATAAAGCAGTGTCTTCCTCAGCTCATTACAACACCCATAAAAAAATAAGTCATAAACTCCCAATCTACTATCATCTCTTGCTGCAATTTGCATCGACATGAAGATGAACCTAATTATTATTCTCTACAGTTCCTTCTCCCTGCTTTTCCTCTACAGTTCGTGCAGTGCAGACCCTATCCACCATCTCTGCGGCGACGACACCAAAGTAAAAGACTACCCTGAGGTTTCTAGAAACATCGCCATCCTCGTAGACAAAGTCGGCGCCGGAGCCACCAATAACGGCGGCGGCTTCAGCGCAACCTCCTACGGCGCCGGACTAGCAGAAGCCTTTGGCCTCGCCCAATGCCGCCAGGACGTTCCCAAAGCCGACTGCGCCGCCTGCATCCGCGACGCTACCGTAAACATCCGAAAGCTCTGTCCGGTCCAAGCCGACGCCAAGATTTGGTACTGCCTATTTTTTTAATTTTAATAGTACTATTTAATCTATAATTTTTATTTTGAAATGAATTTAATAGTATATTGCTACCAAAATAACAAAAAAAAAAAATAAAAGTTGCGACCGACTATCTCCGTTGCAACCCGCTATTTTTGAATTCTACATGATACGTGTTATGAAAATATTTGAAATTTTCTTACTTGTGCATTTTATTAAGAAAACATTTGCTGCTATTATTATTATTATTATTATTATTATTATTCATGCAAATTATAAGTTATCAATTATATTTTAGCGTTTTGGTGAACTAATTTTTTGTGTCTAGTACAAAAAAAATTGTGATAAATATATAAAATATATTATTTTTAATTGAATATTTATCTTTTTATAATGAGTATTTTGACTTTTTTTTAATTTATTTTTGTATAAAATATTTTAGATTTATTAGTGTAATTGAAAAATAATATTGAAAAAACAGAACTATTGTTAATATACTTAGTTAAAAAAAAAAAAAAAAAAAAAAAGCTCAATATTTTATGCAAGAATTTTAACATGAATGTGTATTTATTGTTGTATTTTTTTCTTTTTTTTGCTTTTTATAGTAAAAAATACAAAAAATAATACTTATTTCTCTCACATGGAGTGTCTAATCTTTTCACTTCGGTTGTTTTACATAATTTGTAATTTTTTCTGAAAATAATTATACAGTTTAATAATATTTTAAATTTCATAATTTATATATATATTTATAATCTTAATTAAATTATTTAATTATCTTAATTTTAATATATAATTATTTTTATTAATACATTTTTTTTTACTATTTACTAATTATATATTTTCTAAATTATATATTTAAGATAAAATAGACACTTTATGTAATAAAGATGAAGAGTGTATAATTTTTTAAAAAAATAAAAAGAATTAGATCACAAAAAATAAAAAAATAACCACAAATCTAGATGGCTGTTATCTATTGAGGAAAAAAAAAAACTTATAAGTGTTCTTTATTAATATTTAAATAATAATTTAATATGATATATATTTTATAAATTAGCGTATTTTCAACAGGTACGACTATTGCTTTCTAAGATACAAGCTCGAAAACTTCTTTGGACAAGTCGATACTTCGGGCATATATTATTACAACGTGGCGAACGCTGACGACCCCAACACTTTCAACAAAAAGCTCGGGGCCTTAATGCAAGTTGTCCGATCAGACGCGACCAAGGCAGGGAACAAAGGCTTGGGGAAGGGGCAAACCAAGATTTCGACATTCCTAACATTGTACGGATTGGCGCAGTGCACCAGGGACTTATCGGACATAAATTGCGCTCAATGTCTAGCAATCGGGATCGGGAACTTCGAAAGGTTTTGTAAAGACAAGATTGGGTGTAGGGTTGTGTACTCCACTTGTTATATTAGGTATGAACTTTATCCATTTTACTTCCCCCTCGATGCAACGGCTATGGCCAACTTGTCCGAGAGGAGTGCCGGGAAGAATTACAAGACATTCATACCTCGGACGCTTTAGATTGGCGCACGAGGATTTATTTGTGCACGCGAGTTTGTGAATTCGATCTATAAATGTTGTATTAAAATGTTTAAGAATAATAAAATGTATTGTCGTAAGTATTTGATTTGATTTGATGTGATAAGTGTTTGAAAATTATATTTTATATAAAAAATAAAAAATAAATATTTTATTTGATATATTCTCTCATTGAATTAAATTAAAAATTGTTACGATAATATATAAAGAAAAAAACAATTAAAAGAATCGATAGCCTTAGATGGTTACATATTCAAAAGTGGCCACAAGCTGAAGCAGGCGACGTGGACATCTCAGATGGTCCTCACATGAAACAGTTAAAGCCCAGGTTAGTACCGGCTGGACCGGGTTCAGTCAGGCAGAGTTTGACTCGGTCATTGAATGACTCTATATGATTCAACTAACTTTTTACTTTATTTATTTATTTTTTTTATGTCGGAACTAACTTTTTATTATACGCTAGCAAAGAAGTTATTGTAATTAAGAGCTTACATATTAAAATAAATAGTTATAAAAGTTAATATATTTAAAAAGGAAAAACGTTTTCACGTGATTCTATACCTAAAAAGTAACGAAATAAATAAGTTCACTTTTTTTTTTTTTTCTTATTTTTAGATTTAAATAATAAGTTAATCTAGTCTTCTACATATATAAAAAACAATATATTTATATAAAAAAATAGAAAGGAAAGAAAGTCATAATAAATCAATTCCCTTACTCAACTAGTATAATACAAACAAAAATATATGATTGGCCTAACGTGACTTTCCTGATGAACTTAGTTTGAAGGGTATTAAATTCGGCCGAAAGTTTATCCAGTGTACACCTTTGAGTAGCTACTACGGCTTACGGATTCCCACGTTATAAAAATAAAAAATAAAAAAAACAATAAACAACCCAACACAAGTCCTACATTATTTGATCACTTTTACTTTCCACGATCACCTATTTTTTTTCAATTTACCACACAACAGCGCAAAAACAAAAAGTACAGCTAAAAACCAGACCATCAAAGATTCATTTAAAATAATAATAATAATAATAATAAAGATTCATTTACCCAGAGCAGCTCCCGATTTCTGCGATATCAAAAATAATAATAATTATTAATAACTGAAGCTTAAATTAATTATTTTCTTAAAAAAAGGAAAACAAACATAACAATAGATCCTCAATTACTATTATCATGACACAAGAGTGATCATCTTCAAACTAATCCATGGCTTTTTATCTTGAATCATACTATTACCACTGGTTTTTGATTTACTGCTGTATAACTACATACATACATATATATATATATATAGTCTCACATTATCCGCCGAATGTATTGAATGCATCGACACGGCAAACTCATACTTGGTCGGGACTCAACGGAGACACACCGGGCGCAGGCAGCTCGAAAAGACTCCCCATCCTCTCTTCTGCACGAAAAAATGCAACACAATTTTTACATATCACCAAAACACATTTAAACCAAAACAACAAGTAGATAAAAAGATCCCTCGATCCAATCACTACATTCATCGAGTTTCAAAAGCTCCCCGGATTTCAATTTCATTTACTATAGTGACCGAAAAATCAAAGATTATTACATGTCTAATTAAGCACATCAAGACAAGTAGATGTTAGCAATGTTGAGGATATTCAAAAACTTTTTTGTTTGGATCTTGTCAAGTTTCGGATTGTCCTAATACATGTCGATTGTCGAATTCTGTGCTCACTTCCTTTATAATTTATCGAATCAAAGCAATGTGTGTGTGTGTGTTTGTTTTTATATATACCCTTTTGGTGTTGGCGCGGAGGAGGTCGGGGGAGATGGTGTACAGATCTTGGTCGACTGGCTTTGCTGCCGCTGGCGGTGGCGGCAGAGCCACAGATGCCGAGACAGGGCTTGGTGGTTCTTTGAATTCACCATCACAATTCCACATCACCCACTCATCATCATCATCTTTCCTCCTTTGTTTCTCTTTTGAATATCCTACTTTTGCCTACAAAAAGCACTCATAATCAACGCTAAAAGATATAATTATAAAATTATATATATAGAGAGAGAGAGAGAGATGAATTGCTTAGTGATCAATTCAAGAATCTCAATTCATCGGAAAAGAATGGATGGATACATATATAGGATGCTAAGAGTTGTACCCTGTGGCGAGGTACAACAATCACAGCGGGAGTTACAACATCGTTCTCGTACAGATCGCCGGCGACGTACAAGTCACGATCCTCGCCGGAATAGCTGCACCGGAGCAGGCCGGCCTCCCTCGCCGATTCGAAACACTGCGTGAACGGCAGGTTGCCGTCGCAATCCCAGCTCCCGAACGCAGGCACGCGTCGCCTCCTGAAATTGAATTCCTTCCCCCACCAAACAGTAAAGTGCATAATTTAAAATTCATCGATCAAATTAACGAAACCCTAATTACACAGGCTCCATGTAAAAAAACTCGAAACCACGGAATTAGTTGCTTACGTACATCCATGGGGAAGGGAGCAGGATTGGGACCGAATGTGCGGAGATATTCAGAGCGCCCAATGGGAAGGGGATGGCTTTTCCTGTGTGGTTGGTTTCCAAATTATATAGGGGGGAATGAATTGGGGTAAATGAGAAATCGAAAATCGTTTTGAGGCCTCTCTCTCTCACTGAGCAGCTATTTCCTTTTGGGGAAAGCAGTGAAGGCGATGGCGATGGCGAAATGCAATGTGGGGTATGAAGAAAAGAGCAGGAAAAAGTAAAGCAGCCCAAATATCTAAGAATATGCAGGAGACGGGACAAGGGACTGTCTCCGGGAGGAAGACGATGGACTCTCTCTCTCTCTCTCTCCTCTCTTTCTCTCTCTGTATCAGTTACAATTCAACTCAATTCTGCAGCTCTTCGTCACCTTTATCTGACGCCAATGAAATGAAATCTAATCTTATTTTGTATCTACAGTGCAAAATATGTTTCTTTTGCCCATAAATCTTGAATTTTACTATTTTGTTTTTCCGTTTTTCAAAAAAATTACAAATTCTTTTTTATAAAATATTCTATTATATATTATATTAACATCAAATTTAAATTAATTTATTTTCAAATTCATTTAGGGTGTGTTTGTTTGGGGTTTGTATTTTGAGTTGGGATTTGAATAGTAAAAATTTTGAATTTGAATAGTTGTATGATGTGATATAAATAAGATTTGACGTGATGTTTTGAATGTAAAATTGATTTTTAGTATAATATAAAAAATGAAAAATAGGTGTTTGATTTGATGTTTTTGGGGGGAAAAAATTGGATGAACAGTGGAAATCCACCGAAATCCTTCAAACAAAAACACCCTTAAAAAAATACTCGAATTTGCTTCCCTCTACCATGATTTTTTTTTAAAAAATTTATTTTGGTCATTTATTTAAAAGTATTTATTTATTACAATAAAGATAACACACTATTACCAATAATCTTTTAATTTTTAAATAAATACAAACGTAATTTTTTACATGAAATAAATTTTTATATAAATATGAAAAATAAAAATATCAAAATTATTTTATATATTTTATTAATTAATAAAATATTATTATTTTTTTAACTTATTATAAAATTTCAAAAAAACTTTAAATTAAACGGGAAGGAATATATTTTTATTTTTTTTAATAAAATAGTATTCAATAAAATATACTCCCTCCGTCCCAAACACCGTGCAACATTTGTATTTGACACGGGAATTTAGGTGGATAGTATTAAGTATGATAATTTAGAAATTAAGTGATGTGATGGAGATAGAAATATATATTTTATTTTTTCATTAGGATGATATGAGGGGATAAAGTGTGGGGTAGAGATTAAGTATAATTAATTATTTTCTATTTTGGAAATGTTGCAGGGTGTTTGGAACATACCAAAAAGAAAGTGTCGCAGGGTGTTTGAGACGAAAGGAGTATTATTTTTTATATTAATGACATAATTCACATGTTTTATACTCTCTCCGTCCCATAACAAAATATACATTTTTTTATTTTAGTCCGTCCGATAACAAAGTATCAATTTTCTTTTTTAGTAATTGTACTATATACCCAACATTACAAATACCATTACAACTTACAATATATTACACAAATGTCATTACCTTTATATCACACATACTAATAAGGTTATTTTAAGTATTTCTACTTTATTCTTACTATATTCTAATATAATACTAATATTTTTAAAATTAGATGAAAAAATAAATGGATACTTTATGGGACGAAAAGAGTATAAAAAATAATTTAAATTAAAATACTTCAAAACACACGCAATTGTTTATTTTGGTACAATAATTTCATTTATAAAGTACAATATAAATATGAACTAGACCGTACATATTTGTCTATAGTATAAAATAAATTATGCTATACAGCAGTATGCGCTATATGATATTATTATATGTATTGACTAAGTGTTGATTTGACTCCATGAAATAAATAAATTCAAAATAATACCGAACAAACAATTTCTCTTGAACAGTTATATCATTACGTAGCGATGGTAAATACCAAATATTTAATGCGGAGTTTGCCATTTTACTTAGGTATTCAGCATTTAATAGTATTTAATGATCATTTAAGTTTGGTGTAAAAGCATCGGTTAGTTGGTTGATTTTAGGTACTTTTCATTATCTTGTTGTGGTAAAAAAATAAATAAATAAATGAAAAAAGAAATATAATTTTAATATAACTATAGAGTAAAGTACTTTTAACTAAAAATATATATATATTTATTAATAATCACATTTGTTGAGTTAAAAAAAAAATTAAAATTAAAATGAAAAAACTAGAAAATTGTCCTTGTGATTTTAACTTGATTTGTTTACTACTTATATTTTGAAAAACCCATATAATATAAAATTTAAAATATTATATCAAACAACTATATTCATCTTATAAAATATATCAAATATTAAAATGAAAAGAAAATATAACTAAACACACTTATGTTCATTTTTTTTTATTATTTTTATTATTACCACATGAAAAAGATGAAAGAATAATTATCTATTTGTATCAATAGTATATATATATATTTTTTTATTTTTTATTTTATTGAAAATCATCAAATAATATTGATTTATATTTGAAATACAAATCAGATATATCCGTAATTTAGCCCTAACCAATTTGTATAACTTTACATGCATGCATGTCTTCCGTGCAGTAAAAAGATTGAAAATTGAAAAAGGGAAGGTTTTTGGGAAGTTAAAAATGTGCTTTAGACGTAACCCTACATTCAACATTGTGCTATGCGCTAAGTTTAATTAATTTAATTTTATATATTTTGTACATTTTATTTTATTTAAATAATAGTTAAATTTGATATCATGTATATATATATATATATTTATTTTAAAAATATAAACGATCATATTGCACAATATATATTTTAAAATAACAAAATCTAAAATTGTGTTTTTTCTAATTCGGTTTAAAGTAAAAAATAAAAATAAAAAATAGAATGCAATATTTTATACTCCCTTCGTCCAAGATACCGTGTCTGTTACACTGTAGACATGGTATTTTAGGAGGGGTGTAATTAGTAGATAATTAAGAATGTATTAGTGAAAATAATTATCCTATAATATAAATAATTATAAATTAAGATTAAGATAACTAATTAGTTTAATTAAAATTTAAAAAAATAAAATAAAAAATTTAAAATGAAATTAAAGTGTGTAATCATTTTTAAAAAAAACGAAAAGTGACGTAGTACAAGGGACTGAGGGAGTATAAAAATTGTACTACTACACCTTAGAATTGTGCATCCTATAATAAAATTTTCAAGAAATATCTATTTTGTTATTTTTTGTTGTCTAAACATTAAGTATTCATATTCTCTTTTATTTTAAGACTATAACACATTACACTATATAAATTGTGTCAAATTTATACTTACCTATGTCAGTATTAATCAAATTAAATCATAATGACATAATAGTGTTTACATATAAATAAGGTACAGTTAACTATTATTAAAATACAATATTTATACTAAAGTAAAGCATACCTTAAGATCGATATAGGGAGTCTTTATTTGTATATTTTATTGTAGGCCATAGATGGTTAAAGCAAATTTTCAGTTGGCTTTGTTACATAATAAATAGAGTTGGTACCTCAAATTGCTAATCTACTTTGTGTCATCTCTAAGTTGTAATTATAATAAAGTTTGAACTAAAGTAATTTGAAGATTGTGAAAATTTTCAATATATATATATATATATATATATTAAAAAGCCTCAATTGACGGAATTATTTTAACAACTTATTAATTTTATAAGAAATTGGATAAGATGTTGTCTGAATGAAAAAACTTTTTGTTATTTTTGGTACATGGACAAATATGTTTTTTTTTTTTTTTTCTTTTTGTCCTGCATCAAGTGTTTTTTTTTTTTTTCAAGCAGTCTGATGTTGCAGTAAAATTGTTACTGCAATCGTGCTGCAGTATGAATCTGTGTGCTTGATTTTATTCATTGTGTCCAATCTCTTAGATGTCCACGTGAGTCAAACATGACAGTTTGAGAATGGTCAGACTCGTGTAGATTCATTGAATGACACTATATCATTTCTTATGCTAAGGAAAATTAACGTGAGGTGTCTTCTTTCCAAAGTTGCATGATATATACAACCAAAGGAGAAAATATTTGGTGGTGAGTGAGGTTTGAGAGCCAAAATATAGAGAGAGAAATTATTGTGTGTGCTCTCACATTTCTTCTCATTTTCTCCATGTTTTGAACTGTTGTTTAACACTGAAACCTACAGGAGAGGTCGACAAAGATCGGAGATAATGGAGTTCCAACCGGAGATGATGATCAAACTCTGAGCTGCTCTGTTGTATGGTCATTGTTAGTACGTGTTTGTGACAACGTGAACCTGTTGAGATATTTTTCTAGGTTAACCATGATAGCTTTTTGGGTTGAAGGAGTTGTTGTTGTTTTTGTCCTTAATCAGCACTGGTGAGTGAAATATCTTTTGGATTGATATCCTCGGATATAGATTGGTTGATAATCGAACCGAGTTAACAAACACCTTGTCTCATTATTGTTTTATGTTCTGCATTGTCTTTCGTTGTTAAAACATTGTTATAACTGTGAATCGCCCACGCTTATAGAGTGGGCCCTTTAAAGTGTTCGAATATGTTTTGTTCGATTAATCACTTTCCCCGACATATTAGAATATAATCGTTCAAAGGTTTGGAAATTAATTACTTTATTTTGTATAATTAACATATATTGTTAATATATTCATATTAATAATTTTTAGTGAAAGTTCATTACATGTGCTGAATATTATAATCATCCAGTGAAATCATTTATTGTTATTACATAGCTAATGATATTGTTAAACTTCTTTTTAGGTATTTCCATTGAAACATAACAAAAGGGTGCATTTGATTGCAAATTATGTGTAATTGAAAGTTTGTTTTTCTTGCTAAGTAGTAAGATACTATTTGATTATAAATTATGATATAACAACATATACTTAAGTTACAAATAATTTTTGAATGCTTTAAACTTTATATTTTAACAATATATATTTGATATGAATGTTATTTTGTATAAAATATAACTTTTATGTAAGAAAAAGAAATAAAATACATATTTATACATAATTGATATGAATAAGTTTATAAAAGATAAAGAATTGTAAAATATGATTATATATATAATATAAATGAGGGATTATAAGTAAATCATACTTTTAAAAAATTAAGATAAAAAATTAAAATTACAATATAATTTATTAATCTTGAATGCAATCGGTAATAATCAATAAATAAAAAATCGTATTAGGTGAACGATGAAGGCCTAAAAACATTAAAAATATTTAAACTTACTCACTTCAAACTAAACTAGTAGATCATCTCTTCCAGAATCCTTATTAATTATATCAAATACATGAGAGGTTGTTTACTTGTGCGTTTTTTCTTTGCTTTGATATTTTTAAATATTTGATTTTATTTAATTATTTCATAATAGGCATTAAGCATGGTTTATTAAAGAAAAAATTAAAATTTTTAAATTTAATATATAAATAATCACCTTGAGTTTTTTAATATTCATTACTAACATACTTTGCAGTTATTAAATTCAAATTCAGTGCATATCCAAATAATAGTGATTGTAAATTCCTATATTACCAAATAATCATAATAATTAAAAGCAATCAAATACAATTTAGAATTCATTATACTCAAAAGAGCCGTCTTAGCTCAGCCGGTAGAGCGCATGGCTTTTAACCATGTGGTCGTGGGTTCGATTCCCACAGACGGCGGTTTCTAAGATTTTAATCTCTAATTTTTTAGGGTCCATCGATGAAATATTTCTAAATAAATACACGTATTTGTTTGTATTTTGAATATAATTTAGTTAATTAAAATTTTAATTTATAATATAAATAAAGATTTGATTAAATTCTTTTATAAACAAACATGTTTATCTATTAAAAACACAGAAATAAAAAATGCCACTGTCAAAGTCAAAGATTCAAGGAGCTATTACTTATTTTTTTGGGTACCTATTTTAAGTTACCATCCAAAAAAGTATTTGTTCCTTAAAAATATCATATCATTATTCTTTTTTAAATAAATTTAAAGTACAATATAATTATTTAAAGTTAAAATCCAAAACCACAAACAAATGGAGTACAGATAGTAACAAAATAATATTGTGGCAGTAGTAAATAAACCAATCTATAGTTTAATTAAATTAAAATGAGATACTACTTGAGAACAAAAACCAGTGCACGTGCATATTCTGCAAGTCACGTGAGCCAAAACTAGAGATATTTCCTTAGAAATTACAGGGCGGGCTGGGGGCTGGGGGCTGGCTGTACACTGAAAATTAAGAGTAATTAAGGGATGGATACCTTCGATATTTCTTAACTATTTTCATATACCTTCTTTTCCTTATGTACTTCTTCTTCTCCTTTCTTCCTCTTCTGCAATAAGCAATTCACCCGACCTTCCATTTCAATTTCCATTTCCATTGATGGATCATGGAAAATAATCAAAACATATATAGAGGGTAGAGCAACCTCCATAACTGACTCAACTCAACTCATGCATTTACTGTCCGTCGAGGAATCACCAGCCATGGCAAGTCTCTGATTCTGAACCCGCTGCCCCAGAACGATGCCAGACAAAGACCCATGATAGCCATTGCAACCACCGAGCATGCCGGGGGAACGGCTTGTGTGCTTCCCAGGAAATGGCTTGCCAGAAGCCCTGCTAGCGTCGAGCTTTGCATTCCTGTGCACAGTGAGATTGTTCGCGAAACTTCTTCTTCCAACCTGTAATCATACACACCCAAGTTGCTTTTTTTCCATCAATCTTGACAACAAGTTCGGATATTATGGAATAAAAAATTAATGTGCATCAGCTTTAAATTGCATTATATTTTAACGTAGAAATAAAATGGAAAGTGAACTGTAACATATTGATGCTGCTTACCCTAGAAAATGGATTTTGGTGATCCAATAGCCCAGAGTAAATGCCACAGCATGAAAGAATAGCACTGGACCGATCAATCTCAGACCCTCAATGGACAGGATTCGGTTCCTGTTTATAGCAAGAGGGCTTCCAATGCACAACGAAGTACAGATCATCGCAACAAAAGGCATCACAGGTTGTAGGATTGAAACGACGGGTTTGGCATAAGTATTCAACACCAATCCAAGCGCGATAGGCGCAAGAACCACCTGTAAAAAATTACCCAGAAAAAAGTAATTAATCAGATAATAAAAACCAGGAATGGTTTATCAAACAAAAATCACATGAAAATTAGCAAGAACTTTTAAGGGTGTGTTTAGTTTGAATGATGACTTGAAACCCTTGATAAAACCTAATTATTCAAACTTATTAATCCTTCTAAATTATCATATAAGATGATTTCAATCAAACAAGTACACTCAGCCTGAAGAGATTTGGCACCTGCAAGATCGATTTTGACATAGCAAAAGCATCAACTGGAACAACGGAGCCGATGAGAAGGCCTGTCAAAAGAGGAGTCACAATAACTGCAGCAATGGTCGATGAGCTAGTCAGTAGGATGCTCAAAGCCACATCTCCCTTGCTCAAGAAACTGGCATAGCTTGATAGCTGAGCCCCCGCAACACATGCAGTCAGAACAAAACCTGCATAGAACATAGGCGGAACACGGAAAGCTTGTGCAACCAACACTCCAAGTGCTGGTTTTAGTGCATACTGTGCAATAAATCCAATTGATAATGGAAGTGGTCTGCAAACAAATTAAAAACGACACCAACAAATCTCAGATACCAATTCACCAAGAAACTGCGTAGCCAGCAATGAAGATCAAAATGCTTAGAACAATAAAAGTTGACCTGTTAAACGCTAGAGCAAAATCGGTGAGAGAGAGCTTAATTCCGATAGACAACATAATCCCTCCGAGTGCAGGTGCATACATTTCCTTGGAAACCCTGCAGTTTCTCTAACATTTAACAAAAAACACTGGAAAAATACATACACTTCTTTAAAAAGCATTTTAAGGATATTCGGAGTAAAATCAATTGAAGGAAACAAACAATCACCATGGATAACTTTGCTCAAACCATGAACAACTTATTATCTCTTTTGTCTCTAACAGAAAATTCAAGCATTTTAAAATATCTGGAAATCTATTTGAGACTACTCTGTTTTACTTCTATAGCGGTTTCAAAGATCTTACGACATTTAGCGAGAGAAGTAATACTTGCGCTAAGGGAATAACTACATGAACACCATACCTAGTACGTACAACTATTAACATACCAAAAAAATTAGAAAATTGAGCACAAGTATATCCAGAAAGCATCAAGCAACAATAAAGCAGTACAGATTTTTGAGTAAATAGCAAAAAATTTACAGTGCATACCAAGTGAAGGTCGAAGGCTTGGACAGTGCCATGATGCCGGTGAGAGCCACCACGAACGGAAGCAGAGCAGATAAAAATTGAGAAGCATCCGGTTTTGATTCAGCAACCACGCCGATCCTAGGGTCCACTCCGAACGACAACAGCGAAAAATTACCCTCTCTTTTCTGAGCCCCAACCTTGCCGATAAAAGGCGATGTAGTCGAGCACGCAGATATCACCAACGAGCCATTTTTTACACTCTTATCAGACCTCTTCTGAATCGGGAAAAAAACACTGCTCTTTAAACCTAACGGAATCGAATTTTGCGGCAAATAGCAAGGGGCATGGAATCGAGGAGTTCTGGATGCGGTTTGGACCGTAAGGCATGATATTGGGGGCATTTTTTGGCTGAATTCCTCAGCAGGTTGTCTCGACGCCGGAATTTGGAAGTTTTCCGGCGAGGGAACGGCGGAGGAAAAGAAGAGGAGGGGGATAAGTCTGTTAAGATATGTGGCTTATTCTCTAATTATAATAATAATAAACACGTATATATATATATATATATTTATTTATTTATTTATTTATTTATTGAGCCGAAAAAAGGGAAAACTATCTAAAGCCGAGGCAGGAATTGGGCTTGTTATTGTAACCAATATATATTAATATAAATAATATTTACATTAAATATTTATTTTGTATTTAAAATTGTGAGTTTAGTATTATAGGAGTAGTAAAGAGGATTGAGATTTAAATCACGTCGTCTAATTAAATACTTTGGAGATTATTATTATTATTATTATTATTATTATTATTATTATTATTATCATTATTGTTATTATTATTATTATTGTTTGTGGTTGTTTGGAGGTTGTTAGAACATACTAATTTAGTAATTTAATAATCACTTTTCTGATATAAATAATTAAATAATATAGGTTGATAGCCAATTAGCTATAGTAGCACTTATTGAAATAAATTTGACAGAAACTATATAGCTATTAATGAAATAAATTGTGTGGCTGTATAGATGCATTAATTTAATTATGCAAAAAGAAAAAAAAGAAAAGAGAAATAATAATATGGTTTGAAATGACAAATTATTCATATTTCCAATATTTAAAGATTATGTGTGTTGTTTTATATTTAATGTATACATATATATATATATATCTCTCTTTTGCATTCGTATTAATAAATTAGTTTTGTATATTAATCATAGTAAGTGGAATAGAGAATGATACTTTTTGCAATGTCAATTTCATATTTTGTCGTCGTTATAATTAACACACAAAATATCATGAGAAGCCAAAAAAATATGAAAGATATTTAAGTAAGAAATGACAAATAAGAAAATATCTTCTTACTTCTCGATATGTACAAGGAAATAAGTGTAATAACATAGTTCCTCCATAATAGGAGATATGCGTATACTCTGGATATGGATTTTTTTATATAAATGAATAATAATTAATATATTTTTTTTAGTAACAAATAAATAAGGTTTATTTTTAAGATGAAGGAAAGAGAAAAAGATACATTTATCCTCCAAATCTCCTCTAAACATATTATTTGATCTTTCCTTTCCAATGAACTGTTTGTCTTTTGTTTCTGTTTTTAATATATATTCATAAAATCAAAAAATAATAATATTTTATTAATTAATATAAATATATAAAATAATTTTGACATTTTGTCTTATAAATACAAAAAATATATATATTGTTATAAGAGATACTAATATTTTGATATAAATCATTTTTTCTACTATAGAATATAGATATTTTTTAATGAGACATCAAAAAATAATAAAACATAAATAGTTACATCTACTTATTCTTAACACAGTTGCTATTATTTATTAAAATCGAAGCTGTCGTTAAAATACAATATTTGTTAAACTCTATAAAAATTAAAATTAAAATTAAAATTAAAAAATAAAAAAAAAAAAAAAAAAAGCACACTCAAAAGTTACTCTTAACTTTTCGCAAATGTCAACAATTCCTTCCACGCAAACACAAAGAGACATGAGAATCGAAGACAGACAGGGTAGGATGGACCACAGAAGACAAGAGGGGGGCATTACAATGATCTCAAACAGCCAGTGAGAGTGTCAGTGTGAGTGTGTGATTAATCAAATCAACACAAAAACTACTTTA
This sequence comes from Andrographis paniculata, assembly GCF_009805555.1. Lineage (NCBI taxonomy): Eukaryota > Viridiplantae > Streptophyta > Magnoliopsida > Lamiales > Acanthaceae > Andrographis > Andrographis paniculata. The sequence continues at coordinate 568,618 of NW_026137579.1, read as the reverse complement.
GAACAAACCAATTATTGTAAACAGAATCCCATGGTCCTGTAAAGCCTAAACAATCTTCTTCTGCAGACCATAATAATAACAATAACAATAATAATAATAATAATAATAACAATAATAATAATAATAATACATATCAGCAGCAGCAGCAGCAGCAGCATATATTCCATCCTTCTTGCCCCCACCCCAAATGCAATAATTCCCACATCCATCATTCTCAACAAATATACATACAGCTAATGTATATAACCACAATCTCAATCAAGAAGAAGAAGAAGGCATCAATTTTTGTATGTTGTCATGACAGTGGATGGCAAACAATCAATACAAACTCCACCACCAGTAAGAAGCAAACAGTCCAATATCCTCAGTTACAACAAATTTCGACACCAAACGTTCGAATAAAACAATGTCCCACAAAACAAATCAGAAAAGATTTATATATTTGCAGTAAACCACACATAAGCTGAGAAACAAGTATGGACAAGTTCGGTAAGATGTAAAAGTAGTCGTTCGACAATATATATGATTCGGATTCTTACCCTCTTCTTGGAGTAAAGATCTGTGGCATTTCTTAAAATGCAAACAAGAGATATCAATTCGAAACTAAAAATGATGAAAAAGCAGTACTTTTATTCCTTAATTTCATCCACAACCAAAGTATGCAAAGTGAGCTCACATCTATCATTATACTACAAGAAAAAAGATAAATCAGTTCAAGAATCGTGCTTAAAGTTCACATCCTTAATCGCATTATAGAACACTCGGGGGCAAATTCATCACCTGAACCACGAATGCACATGCTCTCCCCCATGGATATTTTGCCCCAATATCCAAAGATTTTTTAAACTAGTTTTGTATCGCTGCCATTGATTGATCTGTTGAATGAATGCCTCCTTTTGTCGACCATGTTTTGGAGAGGACTCGGCATGACTACAGAATGAACAGCAAACATGCAACAGTAGAAAGAAGAAATACGATGGTTGCCAGAACAGACTTTGCAGATCTGTACATACACAAATTCCATAACATGATTGAGCTAATGTGCATCATATCATCTCCCACCGACATAATCTACAACGCCGTTCTTGCAGCATTATCTTCACCATGCTGATTCTCCAACTTCCCTAATCGAATCTGATGACAAAACACAGATCAGGCGCTGTGAATGCTCGAACATAAGGCTAATTAATCAACTTATAGCATCAACATAAAAGCAAATCCATTGTTTCATCCATCTACCAGTTCAAACACATTTAGCATCATGGCATCAAGTTCAGAAATCTGGAAAAAGTGAGACATTTCACACAAGTAAATCATGAAACTTAAATACAGTACAGGCAGGTGTAAATATGGAATATGGAAGAACCTCATGGATTCTCCATAAGAGGTAAAATCACTTTTTGAGTGCAAAAATAACCACACAAGGCAAAAGAACCCTACCTTTTTACACCAAATGCAAAAAGTGGCTTCTGTAGCCAAACTATACAATTCATTTCTCACTTCCCTAAGGACTCAAACGTTAGCAGCAATGAAGAAGCTTCCCATACACCTTTTCTCTATCCTAAAATATTTATCTCAAACACGAACTCCAAAAATCAAAAGGCAACCAAAGACAGGCAGAGATTTCACACAAAAAACCCAAAATCGGAGAAACAGAAGAAAAAAGGACCAATCATGATAACCCTAGAATAGCACTAGGTATTTTTGGGAAAAAAATCCTTTGACCTTAGAAACAGTTTGCGCTATTTCCCTTCCGCCTACAAGATCTGAACGCGGTCCCTCCAAACAATCCCTCGGAGTTTCGAACATAGACAGGGAGAATTGCTTGGAAACAACGCCGACATTGAAGTAAATCAATCCAGAACTCGGGATATCGACTCGGATTTCGAGAACAGGGAACCACAGAAACAAATCCTGCGCCGAAATTCCGGATAGCTCGTTGATCTGCCCGAAGCTTAGGATCCCGGAAACATTCATATCGTAGTGAATCTCGTTCTCGAACTTGGCATTGCAGGCGCGATCTAGGTGGACTTGGAATTTCCCAGAGTCATCAAAGCTGAAATTCTTCACTCCCTTGGGGAGCAACCCCATCGGCAGCCCGTGGGCCTTCAGAATTTCGTACGCCGAAAATTTCGGGGCCTCGTCGGATATCGCCACCGGTACCAACAATGAACAGATTAACAGAATCGAAAAGGAGATGAGGAGGAAATGGCGCAAATATAACATTTTCTTTTGAAATCTTCAGGTCTGTGGCATGGAACTTTCTGGAATTTGGATTGAGCAGGGAGACTACCGTCGGAGCAGGAGCGGCGGCGGCGACAACGGCGGCGGCGGCGGCGGCGGGAGGGAAAGTGCCAGGGATAATACAGAAGGGATCAAGAGAACCGAGTACTTATTGATAGTGAAGGAGAAGGAATCTAGATTTCCTGCTATTGCGGAGCAGTGAGCCGGAGAATATGATTGGAGGTCCTGAGGGGTAAAATGGGGATATGAAAGTGTATAGTTATTTTTTCTGAGGGTACAGAATAGTTACTGTGGGGAGGCGCGTACTGGAAGGTCCATAGTAGTCTCTGGCTGAGGACTCGAAGTCCAGAGCGACACTGAGGGATAAGTACGGCAATAATTGGAAAATATGACGTGGAAATTAATTAAGATAATAAAAAATTGAAATCCAGCAGGGCAAATAACACCTCACTTTGATTGTAGGCAACAGCAAGTGGGCTGGACTTCGAGTCCGAAATATCCGGTGAGTATCTTCCGGCGCGCGTTTGTAGATTCTTATGTCATAAATTAAAAATATATATATATTTGTTCCATCGATCTTAATTTGTAAATTATTAGATTTGATCAGAATTTATTACTTATGTGATTGCGAATTCTCAAATTATCATATATATATATATATATGCTCACTTTGTTTCATTTCAAATGAATCATTTATTTTTTTAATAAATTAAAAATTAATAATATTTTATTATTTAATAAAAATATGTAAAATAATTTGATATTTTTTTATAAAATATAAATAAAATAATAATATATTTATAATTTGTGAAAAATAAAATATTTTGGTATTTATATGTAAAATACTTTTACTATATTATAAAAACAATATTAATGAATGACATAAAAAAATAATAAAAATGATATTTTAAATTGAGATGAAAGTAATATATTTCTTTAAAATAAATACAAATTATATTATAATAAAGATAACATAATACTTAATCCACTATCAATCCTCGGACTTTGACGCTGTTACTATGCTTATTAAACAAAATCAACAGGATACATAAGCTAAAAAATAATTAATACGTGATACAGATGCAAACAATATATACTGTGTTAAATAAATTTACTTAGTTGTGTTGGTTTTTTATTATAGATTATATTGAAATAATTATAAATTGTATTTGTATTTGATTAATATTTATAAATATAACAAATGAACAAATAATACAATTCATAGTTAATTTATATACAACCTAAAACAAAGACAACAAGTGAAAGAAAATACTAATGTATGATTATTTTCATTGAAATAACAAAAAAATAAAATAATTAAAAGGGAGTGATAATTATGAATTTTAATTAATATTCATAGAAAATACTTTTGATTGAAATAACAAAAAATAATAGAAAGAAATACTTTAATTAAGAGGGAGTAATAATTATGATTTTTTTTTATAAAAAAATATATTTATTTTCATAGAAATTTTTTAAACTTAAATTATTACTCAAAATTAAAATAAAAAATATATCAATCTCTAAAAAAAAATAATTATGTATGTGTATATCTAGAGAGAGAGTTATAATAATACAAAAAATGTGATGTGTAAGTGTGTCTGATGTAGCACATTTGGAAGAATTGCATGTGAAGATAGTGATGGATTTTGTGACTATTAATTATGTTTTTTTTTTTTTTTTTTTTTTTTTTTTTTTTTTTTTTTTCACTTAGATTTGTTACGGTGTGTTTGTTTGAGAGTTTGAATTTTGAGTTGAGATTCAAATAGTAAAAATTTTGAATTTGTATAATTGTATGATGTAATATAAATATGTGTTGATGTAATATTTTGAATGTAAAATTAATTTTTAGTATAATATAAAAAATTAAAAATAGATGTTTAATTTAATATTCTTGAAAAAAAAAATAGAATAAACAGTGTATTTAAAATTAAACCCCCCAAACAAACACATCCTTAGTTTCTAAATCAAATAATTGTTGAAATGTTGGGTTGTGTTTTTTAGTATTTTAGACCCAAATACTTTTTTTGTTAATTAATTATTAGGATTTGCTAATATATTTTTTGAATTCTGATATTATTGTGGATGAATAATTATTTACTGACTTTTTAATATTTTATTAAAATTTATGCAATATACTTATAACAAGCCTCTATACATACTATTTCAATAAAAATTTTGGTTTATGTTCATAACTAATACTCCTTCACGTATCATGACGCGCTTTCATTTTCGTATGTCCTACATATTATGTTTTTTTTGGAAAATATTTTACATTTTAATCATATTTTAAATTTTTATTAGACTAATTAATTATTTTAATATTAATTTATAATAATAATTATTATTATATTATAATTAATTTTACTAAAACATTTTTAATTACGACAACTGTGACACCATTACTGAGACGGATGAAATAGTTTGATTGCACTTTGCCAAAGAGTAACTATAATCGTTTTCATACCATATAAAAAAAAATTAGGAAAAAAAATTCTGATTTTGAATTTATTTTTTTTAAAATTAAAAACAGTTCTTCATTTCTTTTCTAATACGCAAGTAAACAGACTTGTAGAATTATTCTTTTGTATCTTTATTTTTGTGAATTATACTCTATTTGTCTCACATAATTTGTCTTTATTTTTTATTTTCGTTCGTTTGTTTTTTTTTTAAAAAAATTGATTATACACATTAATCATATTTTAAAATTTAAAATTTAAATTTTTTAAAATCTTAATTAAATTATTTAGTTATCTTAATTTTAATTTATAATTATTTTTAATATATAATAATTACTTTTACTAATATATTTCTTAATTAATTATTAATTATATTTTACCTATATTCTCTTATTACAGTAATAGGCTTATATTATCTACCATGGAGGCAGTATAAAACAATCATTTAATATATTTTTTTTTAGAAAATTAAAAATATTGTATAAAAATTTGGAAAAGAGAAAACCTTATTTTTATTGCAAATTATTTACTTACTCTATTCTCACACCAACATTTATTTGCTGGCTTCTCACTCTAGGTTGCTGCTGCTCTATTTCTCTCTCCATATATATATATATATGTATATATCATCATAATGATGAATTATATAGAAATAGTATGAATTGTTTTCTATGAATTCTTTAGGTACCTTTTGTAAGTTTTAAATAATTGTGTTTGGCATCATTAAATTAAAATATTATTATTATTATTATTATTATTATTATTATTTTATCGAATAAATTAAACTTTTTTATTATATAATGAAATAAATTATTAATCATTATATAGGTTTAGAATAGTTAGATTTACAAGACGATTATTTTAAATTTGAAAATATTTGCCTATGATAAAAAATATAAAAACAAGGCATGAATGCATAAATATATATATATAGTGGAAGCAAAATTATTGATACGAGGTTAAACCATATATTTATAATGATAGCTTATGTTGCCCTATATATGTATGTAATTTATTTATTTATTTATTATGAAATGAAAGGTGTAAAATAAAAAATATTAAATGATAAAATTCATCACTTGTAACATAAACTCATTTGAATACAAGAGAGGGAGTGGGGGTTTGTTTCTTGTTGATTTTAGATTATTTTTCTTTTTTTTTTTAATCTATAGTTAATATAAAAAATAATAATTTATATTAATATTGAATTATATGATAAGATGATATATATATATATATATATTGGAAATCGTATTGAAAAAAATAAAAAAGTTAGTAAAACAAATCATGTCTGTGTCCATATGTGATTCTAGGATATGTTATTTATTTACTTTAATAAGGGAATGTATTTCACTATTATCTTTTGAAGAAGTATTTGATGCAATTCTTATTTATCTTTGTAAGACAAATATTTATATGATAATTTTTAATAAAAAGTATAATTTATTATAAGTTATAACTAATTTGATGATAGAGTTGAAAAAAATACAAACAAACACAAATAATCTTCATTCATAATGTGACAAGAAGCAAATGATGTAATAAAACTAGTGCTCAATGGTTGATGTTATTAGGCATGCATGTAAAGCAATCTGTAATTATGGGTTAATTTAATTAATAAAAATGATAAATGTATCACAACTTATTTTGAATTAATAAAAGATCCATTATTTTAGAATTAATTTTAAAAAATAATATATATATATACAAAAATAACCTTGATAAATATATATATTGCTTTCGAATTATTTTTAAGAAAGTGTTTTACAGTTTTTTAAAATTTGAATAAAAATAATAAAAAAAGATTTTATAAAAACACATCAAACATTATTCAAACAAAAAATTCAAATTAATATCTGAACATTTCAAATTAATTTTAATTTACAACTAAAACAAACATAATTGTTCATTTTTTATTGTGTGTTTGTTTGAAAGTTTGGATTTTGGATTGAAATTTGAATTGGAATAATTGTATGATAATGATATAAATATGTATTGATGTATATTTTAAATGTAAAATTGACATATTACACTTTTGATATTAATAATTCTATTTATTTGCAGCTCATGGACTCGAATAATTATATATTTATAAGGATTATTTCTTGAATAAATACTATATACTCCCTCTGTTCCGGATATTTTGGCTTATCACTGTAGATACGAAAATTTAGGTAAAGTATAATTAGTAGGTAATTTAGAAGTGTATTTGTAAAAATAATAATTATTTAGTAAAAATAATTATAGATTAAGATTAAGATATGAAAATAGTTTAATTAAAATTAAGAAAATTATAAAATTTTAAATTTAAAATGAGATTAAAGTGCATAATTATATTTTAAAAATAGAAAAGATATGTGAGACGGTGGAATACGAGTATGTTTGTTTATGTTTGAAAGTTGAGTTTAATAGTTTGAATGATAAAAAATTAAATTTTAAAAGAATGTACTATTACATTATATAAATAAATATTAATGTGATATTATAATATAAAATTAATTTTTATTACAAATAAAAAAATTAGATATTTTATTGTATATATATTAAAAAATTAATAAAATTTTAAATTATAGGAGTATAATGATAGAAGTATAATTTTAAATTATACACAACGTGTTTCTCCAATCCAAGGTATCGTATGTATGTACAGCAGTTATACGTATCCACTGCACAAATGAAAATTCTTCATTTCTTCTCGAACCTAATTGGAATGAAAACCGTAGAAATTCAAAGAAGAAAGGCTTATCTGAGGAACAGTTCGCTGTTTAACATCACGAGCTCAACGCGGCGAATCCGCCGCCTTTCATCATCTGCCGGAACTCGTCGAAATTAACCCTACCGTCGCCGTCGACGTCGACTCTGGTGATCATCTGCTTGCAATCCTCCAGCGAATGCCCCTGTTTTAACCCCAGCGACGACAACACAGAGCGTAGCTCCTCCACCGTGATGTATCCGTCGCGGTTCTGGTCGAAGACATTGAACGCCTCCAGCATGTCGCTTTCCTCGTCGCCGTTCTGGTCGTCCTCCATAACCGTCGCGTAGAGAATTCCGAACTCCTCTATATCGACGTATCCGTCGCCGTTGGTGTCGATTGTTTTCATCATCTGCCCGAGCTCCTTCTCCGGAATGTGGATCCCCAGGCTCTCCAGCGATTCGCTCAGCTCTTTCCTTGATATCTTCCCGTCGCCGTTGCGATCAAACATGGCAAACACGCGTTGTAGGTCTGAATTCGCCGTTTCCATGTCAAAATTCAACCCTAGCAACCAGATTCCAAAACCTCAATCCTACCAGAAATTAAAAAATCCGCGGCAAAAAAAGATGAAAATTCCTGCAATTACTGCTCCGAAATAGAAATGAAACTGCTCGGAATGATGAATCAACACAGATCAACGCCAATTGATTATCTCCAGGAATGGATCCGATAGCAGAATTGTGTATAATCAAAACGCAAACTCTCTCTCGAAAAGTCGCGAATGAATTTCAGATTTCTTGCTATTAAAAATAAAACGCCGCAGAAAAAAGAAATACAAATAAATAAGTGGCGGGAAACATGGGTAGCCAATAAAAGAATATTGATCATATAATTTATAGATTACAAAAATAAATATGTAAGCACGAAAAAAAAAAAAAAACACCGATAAAATGATAAGAGTATTAAGAATCTTTTGGACCATAAAATTTAGTATACTTTTTTTTAAAAAAAAATATCATTGCAAAATAATTCCACTAACAAAATATCAAAGAGTTAATGCATAAAAGTCAATAATTATTTACTCGTATTTATTATTATTATACCGTTTCTAAATTAACATGGCAATTTATTTTAGGTGTATAAAAGGAGGCCCAAAGTTGTAAGCCCAAAATCCCAATTAAGGCCCAAAAAAGTGCATTCCAACTTTCAGCGCCATTCAACGGCAACAGCGCAGAACTGAGAGTCAGGAGACAGCGGAACTCTGGAGGGGACAAAAATGGCGGTGAAATCTTTAGCACGCAAATCTCTCTGCTTCCTGTCCAAGTCTCCATCCCTAGCGCCGTCCTGTGCTCATGGTCGCCTCGCATTTAGGAGTTCTAGGTGCTTTTTCCCCCCCTTAATTAGGGATTTAGTATAAAAAGTTACGTGATATCTGCGTTTATTGTGAAATGGTTGAGCAGAATTTGATTCGACTATGATTTTGGTTTAGATATTTGAATATTTGCGAGAAGAATTTTCCGGTTGCTTTTGGAAGCTGGAACTCGCGGCATTGGGGAATAGGTGCTAGAAGGTGTGACGTCGGGGGTATTCAGTGGATTCACTCGGGTCGGGTTATGGGAAATGTGGAGCGACCTATGGAGCAGGGTGGTGAGGGTGAGGTAAACAAGAGGAAGAAACTGAAGGGAAAGAGGGCGATGGTGAGGTGGTTGAAGCATTTCAGGTGGAAGAAGAAGACGACTTATGAAAGAATGACTCCTGAAGAAAAAATCCTCTACAAGTTGGGGAAGGTAGAAATATGTTCTAATCTTGGCTCAATCATTATGCTTCTTTGAAATTTATAACTCTCCTCTGTTTATTAGTTATATATATGTGTGTGTGTAGTAGACTTAATCTGCTTGGTTCTTCATGGTTGCACGTGTATGTATGTATGTAGTAGGCTGTATGTGCTTGGGGAAGGTAGAAATATGTTCTAATCTTGGCTTAATCATTATGTTTCTTTGAAATTTATAACTCTCCTTTGTTTATTAGTTATATATATGTGTGTGTGTAGTAGACTTAATCTGCTTGGTTCTTCATGGTTGTACGTGTATGTATGTATGTAGTAGGCTGTATGTGCTTGGTTCTTTGTGGTTGGTGTTGAACTCATCCGACTATTGTCGTGTACACTTTCTTTTGTATGGTTCATTGGGATCCTTTTTATGAGTCTAATGCTAAACAAACTTCTAGAGTTTTTATCAATCAACTTAGTTTTAGGACTATGCTTATGTTGAGGATTAGGTTGTTAGTTCAACCTGACAACGTGTTCGTTCATCGATGAGAAACTTTGATGGGATTCATTTCTTGAGTAATTAGCGAAATATTGGGGTAATTATTCTTATTCTTTCTCTAAGGCTCCGTTTGGTTGGATGGATTTCGATTTGAGGGTAAATTTAAATGAATTTGACTTACTTTGGTTTTGCAATACTAAATAATTAATATCTACCATCTGGTTGCAGTAAGTATTTGAAATGTAATGACCTTCTGAAATATCAAAGTGGATGGATTTGTAATCCACAACCAATTATGATGATTTGAAATTCATCGCATTGCCAAATGAAATTAGTGAATGTGATGGAATCATTTGAAATAATTTAAACCCAAATCCCTCAAATCAAATGGGGCCTAATGTTTTTTCTCATTAGAGTAAACATGGCTTAGTTGTACAGTGAATTTATACATTAGTGGAAACTTGAAGGCTAATAGACTATAAATTAGTCCCCCATTATATTGTCTCAATATTGGACATTACCGGTATTTTCTTTTTTTATTCATAGTTTCAAACTTTTTTATACTTGTACTGTTTCTTTTATGAAAAGGTTGTTGGTACATTGGCCATTAACGAAGTAAGAATTGTGGTTATGGGGATTGCGAACTGTGGTATTTGCTAGCAACATATTTGGGTGATTATGAATTTTCAACTATAATTTGGACATTACCGGTATTATCTTTTTTTATTCATAGTTTCAAGTTTGAGTTATTCATGCTGGGAAAGTGCTTCAGTATGCTTGAGTTATTGATGAGTTTAATTAAAATAAAGATGAATAGTGTACCACTGTTCTTTTCTGGAAAAAAGCTGTATGCTTTCCATTATTGAAGATTTAGAGTGAGAAAAATCAAAGTTTGTTAATCTTGATGATGCTTGGCGTGATTAACACCCATCTTTCAAGTTGTTTTGCATATTATGAAATATATATCTTTTTTTTGTTTTAGTCATGTTTGTGAATTCCTGCACCTGGTTGCCTTTGATAACCTAATTGAGTGTAGTCTTCTTTAATTGTCTTATTATCATTTAGTCATTGGAAAAGTCTTACCATACTTATTGTACGCTCTGCCATTTACACTTCGCCGGATTAATCCCATAACGATTTTATGGTAGAAACAAGTTGTCTTTCTATGGCATTGATGAAAGAATGAATATATGATTGCAATATAACCAGTGTTGATTTCTAATCTGCAATATAACCAGTGTTGATTTCTATAAGTGTGTTTGTTTGGGGGTTTGGATTTTGAGTTGGGATTTGAATAGTAAAAATTTTGAATTTGAATAGTTGTATGATGTGACGTTTTGAATGTAAAATTGATTTTTAGTATAATATAAAAAATGAAAAATAGGTGTTTGATTTGATGTTTTTTGGGGGAAAAAATGGGATGAATAGTGGATTGAAAATCCAATCCCCCAAACAAACACACCCTTAAGTATACTGCAGAAGAAGAGCTAGGATGTCCTTCCCAATTTTCTTTGTTTAGCACTTGTAACTTTATGGTTCTTATAGCGGTTTTGATGCTTTACCAAGGCTAGAAGAAAAGAACAGAGGTTAACTGAAGCTCTTGAAAAAATCATACCTAAACACACTTCCGAAACCACCCATGATCCCGAGATATTGACTCCCGAAGAACACTTCTACTTTTTGAAGATGGGAGAGAAGTGCAAGAATTATGTCCCAGTTGGGAGACGCGGGATATATCAGGGTGTCATATTGAACATGCACTTGCATTGGAAGAAGCACCAGACTTTGAAAGTCATCGTGAAGACTTTCTCTCCCAAGGAGGTGGAGGGCATCGCTTCAGAGCTAGCGAGGTTGAGTGGTGGGATTGTGCTCGATATTCAGGATCACAACACGATTATCATGTATCGAGGGAAGAACTACTCCCAGCCCCCTACAGAGATAATGTCTCCAAGGATAACCCTATCCAGGAAGAAGGTATTCTCATTTATATCTTTCCATAGTTGTACGACTCATATTTGTAGCTATCAATGTTAAAAGATTCATAAAGCTATCTTTCTTGAAATGGCTAATAACTAAATAAATATGAGAATCATGCATCACTTTAGCAATCTAAACTTTTAGTTGAAGCTATAGCCGAACAATTCTGGACATTTAAAAATTTTCATGTTTAAGGTCTTATAAGGGAACATTGCCTGAATGAGTGAGTGACTAAAAGTTCCATAAATGTAAAAATTGAAAAGGACTAATAATTATATCTTACCCTCGTATTGGATGATGTCTTGTGTTACTTTGATACTTTAAATGAAATGGTATGATCATCTTTCAAATGTTAAATATTGTATACTTTTTTATTTTCATGGCTTTATTTATTTATTGTTATTATTTTATTTATACAGGCTTTGGACAAATCCAAGTATAGGGATGCTCTAAGGGCTATTCGGAGATATATCCCAAAACTTGAGCAAGATCTGGAGCTGCTTCGAGCTCAGGCCGAAAGAAAAATTGGTGTGAATGAAGAAAAACATACGGCCGACGAAAATTTGGAAAGCCACTCTAGCCAAGTTTTGGAGGGATCCGAAAGGCTGAGAGAACTACTGGCTAAAAGTGACATAACTGATGACTATAATTCAAGTGCAGATTCTGATCTGATTTCAGATTCTGAGTCTCTATCCGATATTTTTGAGATGGATTCAGAAGCTGAGAATGAGGAGAAACCCGAAAAGCCTCTTTACCTTGATGAGTTGGATAAGATTCAAGTGCATGACAACGGACAGGATTTTGAAGAACACCTGCGTCAAATATCAGCCGATTCCAGAACACAAAGGATGTCTGAAAAAGATGGGGAGGAATCGCAAGACCTTGATGAGGTTGATCGACTGGTTTTGCGGGCTGCTTCACTTTTGAAGAAAAAGAGGAAATAAATAGGTGCCCTTTGCGTATATTGGATGATGGAAATTCTCTACTTGTTGTCTGTATGCTAAACTGATTTCTGGAGCATTAATCATCATTTGAGCGAGGCAAAGCTTCGATGGATAAAATTCTGCAACAAAGCCTGCCTACATTACTTGATGAGCAAAAAGAGTTATTCCTCTGGTTTTTCAAACTTATCCCAAATGTGGAGACGATTATACCAAGTAAGAGGTGAAGCTGTAGCTCCCCAATATATGGGTTTGTGATCTGATTGATATAAGTTGGAAAGTTTTAGATTATTAGTATACTTGCTTGTGTGTTTAACTATTTATACTAATAATGACCAAAATTGTCTATAGTTGCAGTTTATGGGATCACACATCTTAAAGACATCTCATCTGGATTACTGGAGGAATACAATTTAGGAACAGCGGATACTTGCAAGAAGCTAATCAGATCATTGAATAGCTCTACTTATCCTATCTGCGGAGATCGGTCTGAATCCATCCTTCATGTGGTTGCAGATTGTCCTCAGGTAACACCGATACGTTATCTTTTTTAACATCCGGCAAATTACAAAGCTTTTTACATTATGTATATATATAACTTGTGCCCGGCTCATGTTTTATCAAATTGTCATTGTTTCTTCAATGTCCAAAACCACCATAGTATAGACTACATTTTGTAGGCAGTAGCACAATTTCCTCAGCTAATTAATTGTATGCATAATGTTAGATAACTAACCTAGATCTCACTTGTCTGTTATACTTCTTACAATTTTGGGAAACAAAGCTTGAAAGAACAATAAAAAGCCATTAATGTTTAGGGATGTCAATGGGCCGAAGAATTGTGAATTGAAAAAAATAGTAAGTTGAAAGATAGTACTACAATATAGTTAAGCTTGTGAAAAATTGAAAAAATATAAAATCATAAACCCGTTGGTTAAGATTCTTAAAATCCATAACTCACCCCAATTGCCTTGCTATAAATGTCTCCCTTTTTGGTAGACAATAGGAGAAGAAATAAAAAGCACAATGCAGAAGCTAAGGCAACAACACAATCGGCACTGCATTGCAACTTAAAAACTGACCATAATCCACACCACAGCGAGCTATAATAATTGAGCGGCACAGCAAAATGTAATGACAATAGATTTTAATTTGAGAGAGTTGCGAAAAGTGAAAACATTCTGCTTTACAATCACAAAGGGGGCAGTGCAAAAAAGCTGAATTGGAGTATAATGTGGTATTGCGAATGAGCTCACCATCCGTATTTTGCCTGGGTTTGAGCTTTGGTGAGGAGGCCCTGAGAACGTCTCTCGGCCAGCTCCATCTCCTTCTGTTTCATGTCGAAATACAGAGCCCCGATTTGATGCTTTCTCTTATGCAGCTTTGTGGGTTTACCCTTAGTTGATGTAGGCTACACGATAACATAGGATGTAAGATGATGTTAGATGCAAGAAATTTTGCACTACTGTGAAAGAATGGCATTAGAGTATGGATCAAAAAGAAAAGGGAACAAAAGTTTGTTTAATATAATTTATTCCAGAGGATATATAGCAATATGAAGAAGGCAAATGTTTCAAGAACCTTCTTCTTTCAAAGAGAGGATCACCAATATTTTGATTGGAAAAAACACTATGGGCAATTATAGGCTTCTAAACATCAAATGGTTTTTTCAGATCACTTCACTTAAGCAATGGAAAACATGCCAAAGACAACAACAAACAGATGGTGCTAACTATATCTAATCAAATCACAACACATGAGAGCTTTCCACAATTGCACCCTGACTTTCGTTATACCACAGAATAGTTCTCAAGTACAAAGCCGAAGAGCATAAAACCACAACTTCTTCACTAACAAACATAAAGCTCAAGACAACTTGTTATGGAGTTGGGTAAAGTCAGGTCTATATTAGAAGAGGGAGAAGCGCCGTAGTCACTTAGGATAATTACTATTTTATTCTTTATTATTTCTCTGTGGTATTCTATTTTTATTGATTCAAATAAATTTTCTCTTCAATAACCCTAAGTCATAACACAATTATAATTTGAAAATAATGCGAAATCTTATAGCTCACATGTTACAAACTATTATATGCCCAATAATCATATAAAACACCTCTGAGTATGCACAAACAGAAAACTCTCCGGTTACTAGGTTACATGGACACACAGGTTTGTCTTAACATAATTCTTTCCTCAACCCATCTTAAACACACACTTAAAAAATTCAAACATTTGCAATCATACCTAATATCTTTAGATTTACTTTTATAAAAAAACAAGCTGAATTTCAAGTAGATAATTCACATGGGCATAAAAAACATAAGATAAACTACCTGATATGCTGGGCCAAATGCAATCCCAGTTAATTTGACCTGGTCTTGTCTTGGCCGATTTTTCATCAACTCATCCTGGTTCACCTCGACTATTTGTGGTGGAACATCTTTCCTGCCCCTCTTCCCAGGCACCGGCAGGACATTTTCAATTACTCCCGAAGCTTCAGGCACAGCAGAAACAGTGACCCAATTATCCTCATACTGTGCATTATTACCATAACCACCGTCATAATCTGTATATCCCACATTTTGCTCATTCACATAGGAATAATCAACACCTTCATAGGATCCTAAATTGGTGTTAACATTCGCATCATCTCCTGCTGTGGAACCAACGTTATAAGTGCCATAATAAGCATGGCTTTCGCCACTCAAACCATCTGAATTCACACCTACGCCACTGCTGGAGACCGAACTATAACCACTGTAATAAGCCTGGGTAGAATAGTCATACACCATTTCACTAGACTGATCCTTCGTATATCCATCATCAGCATTTGCAACCTCGGCCCCAACTGTACTTGCACTGGAGGCTGGAGTATCAGTTTCAAGCATGGATCTCCTTCCAGTACCGGATGCCGAGGGCAGTGCACCTAATGTTGTTGAGTGCTTGGGGGCAGGAATGCTGGACAAGAACGACGATGCAGAAGATGTAGACAACGATGCTTTTGATCTCTTCCTCTGCCTTTCCTTTTCATCCTCTTCCTCATCATCATCTTCATAGTCAGCACGAGCGGCGTAAGCACTCGTCATCGTCGGAGGTCTGAATTGAACAACCTTTTTAGAGCTGGTAGAAGAAGAAGATGGCGCAGTCAACTTTGGCGAAGGAAGAGAAGAGAACAACGATGTAGAAGACGATGACTTAGGGTTAGGGTTAGAAATCCCTTCGCGCTCATCTGCTTCTGCTCTCCGATCGACTTTTCCTTCAGGCTTAGGGAGAGGCAAATGATCGGATTTTGGCGGGGGAAGCGAATTGAAAAGTGATGATTTCGTCGGAGGCGGTAGGGAACCGAAGATCCCGCCGCGCCTCGTGCCGGAATCCGGAAGAAAGTCTCCGTCCACGTTGCCGCCGGCTATCGATTCCGGTTTCGATCTCCCTGGCTTTCCCGCAGGCGCTGTAGGCAGCGGTTGTTCTTCGCCGTCGTCTTCATCTGAGGAGGCGTAATTTGCGAGCAGAGAATCCATACGAGAAATCGGATCCCAATTACAGACCGAAAGAGGAATTAGGGTTCAGAGTAATATTTTTGTCGAAAGGAAGATTAATATCGATCGGGGATCGACTCCACAATATGAACTGTTAATGGGCTATTTGACATCGCACAATGGGCTTTTATTAGGCTAAAGGTCGGTTATTGGACCTCACATAATGGGCTTATATTAGGCTTTGGTTGGTTAATGGGCTGGACCTCGCATAATGGGCTTATATTAGGCTAAAGGTTGGTTAATTGGGCCTCGCACAATGGGCTTGTGTTAGGCTAATGGTTGTTTGTTGGGCCTCACATAATGGGCTTATGTTAGGCTAAGGTTGGTTGTTGGGCCTTACATAATGGGCCATATTAGGCTAAAGGTTAGGTATTGGGCCCCTCACAATAGGCCTATATAAGACTAAATGTTAGTTATTGGGCCTCATATAATGGGCCATATTAGGCTAAGGTTATTATTGGGCCTCTCACAATGGGCCTATATAACCTAAAGATCGATTGTTGGGCCTCGCATAATGGGCCTACATAGGATGTTGGTTATTGGGCCTCGCATAATGGGCCCATATTAGGCCATGTTGGCTATTGGGCCCCACACAGTGGGCCTATATTAGGCTAAAGGTTTTTATTGGGCCTCGCATAATGGGCTTATATTAGGCTAAAGGTTGGATTTTGGGCCTCGCATAATGGGCGTATATTAGGCTAAAGGTTAGTTATTCGGTCTCGCATAATGGGCCTATATTAGGTTAAAGGTTGGTTATTGGGCCTCGTATAATGGTCTATAGTAGGTTAAAGGTTTGTTATTGAGCCTCGCATAATGGGCCTATGAAAACTGCTGTTCTATATTTCATTTTAAAGTCATTATTGTCGTTATTATATATAGTGGAAAAGAAAGGAGAAGCAGCGGCGGCAACCGTCGTCTACTGGTAAGAGTGGAGCAACTTTTAATGGCATCCACGGACGAGAGCAAGAAGAGGAAGTTGGAGACGGATGAAGATGATGATAATGAGGTAACTACAGAGATATAAATATATTTCAGGGGAGATTCGTTTACGTAGTGTATTTGGTAATTTTAGGGATAATAATTCATTACGATTGGCCTCTCTTATGCTATTTTCTTCATAATTGAAAGTATAAAGGTTTATGAGGTGCGGAGGCGTGGTCACTTTGATAATTTGTTTTTGGTGTTCACGCGCTTGAGCTGATGTTTAAGCTGTAGATTAATTTTACTCGTAAGATGAATTTTGATGAAATGGAATGTTTGATTATGTGTGAAAAATTAGTAAGTATTTTGTCTAGAGTGGATTCTACTTGTATACTGGTTACTATGAACTAGATAATCTTTCGACTAGAGTGAATTGCATGAAAGCCTTTTTCAGTTTTATTCCTTGAAATGAGATACATGCATCTTTGGTTGAAGAGGTGGAGAAAGGGGAAACTGCAAGTAGGTATTCTCGATAAAGAAATGACTGTAACTTATGCAAAATTTTGCATATATGCATACTCTAATTCGGCTGGTATCTGACAAGGAGGAGTGTGTATCTAGATTTTGGGACATTGATTGAAGTTTTGCATGTCAAATTCCGGTCAAGTTATAGCGTTTTTGATTTCATGAACTTTCAAATTTTAAAGTCTGTGTATATATCCATTGTGTTATATCTTGTCAGATTGAAGATTTAGGTAATAGGAGAGAATGGACAGGCCTACCAGTTAAAAAGTGCAAATTTTACCAGGAGAAGGAGAACATTTTTGTTTGATTATTTCAATATACTCAGAAATTTTGAAGTTATCTTCGCTGAATTTTGTCAAATATATGTTTTTCCAAATTGATTTTGTGTTAGCAAATTTATGCATATTGTGTTCAATTTCAATTTCTGCTATTGCACTTTCATTTAAATGCTACCAAAAAATGAAATCAATAAGTCAAAGAACTGTGAAAGGAAAGCATATTGTGTTTTACTTTAAATTGAACAAATACTGTGTTTCTAACCTCGGAGCGTGGCAATATACAGTAGGTGTTTTTGGAAGCTTTATTTGATTTGATTTTGTTTATTATTTTTTTAGATTTATATATGTATAATAATTGGAGCATATGATTGATGATAAAGATTGATCCTTAATTTTCAAAAGTGTTGGGTGAATGATTGTACAAGAATACAAGTAAATTTGAACTAGAATAGAGAGGGTCATGATTTGACTGTTTTCTTGCACTGTTGAGTACTCTATGTTCATATAAGACAAATAAAGCTAGTTTTGTGGGATTTATGTTTAGTAAATTATGCGTGCTAAGTTTTCTGTATTGATTTACATCTAAATACATAAACTAAGATATAAGTGATTTTGGGTTATTTATTTATTTATCTGATGTAGTTTGCACATAATATATAATGATCAGTAATGTAACTAGGCACTCATATGAACACTTGAATATGGATGATGGAATATCATATTCCATATGTATTAGAAAATTAATATTTTGGGTTCTTGGTAATTTTCTTTCTAACGCCTTCAGAAGCCATCATACTGTTCAAACTATGGATGAAGATTCTAATTACCATCTATAATGCAAGTCTTTCTGACAAATCAGTTTTGAGCATTGAGTTCTCCTGATCTTCAAAACTGGTTGAATTCTTTCTTTCCTGATATAGGTTTTAAATTACATCCTTTGAGATTCTGCCCCCATTCCAGGCCCTGTCGTCTGAAGAAGATGGCCAAGACTTTGCTGAATCGTCACCCGACCTAGACATGATCACATCTTCTGAACATTATTTTGGCAGCAATGAGGATGGTTTCTCCATCAGCATCATCGAGGTATCAACCGTGGTTTCACTTGTGTATCTTGAGATCAAGAGAATGGGATTGGGAAGCGAAACCAAAATATTAAACATTAAGCGTATTTGGATGTCTCCTTGCAGAATATGAAAGAAGAATATGGACTGTTTGTGTGGCCCTGTAGCATAATACTAGCCGAGTATGTATGGCAAAAGAAGTCACGGTTTTCTAGGGCAAACGTTGTCGAGGTAAAGTCACCTCACCTCAACTCACTATCCTTATATTCTTTTGGGACTCTATATACTATATACTGTATATATATACACACACATATATATGTGTGTGAATATACCATTTCTTATATTCTTCCTTTGATTTTTGTGTTCTTCTGCAGCTTGGTGCTGGAACTTCGTTGCCCGGGCTAGTTGCTGCTAAAGTAGGCGCAGATGTAACACTCACCGACGATTCAAATAGATCCGAGGTTCGATTTCCCAACTCCATGCGCCATGCAATTTTCAACAAAACAATCGTATGTATAGGATTAATTGCTTTGTATGAATTGTATTTATTTACTCATCCATTTTTAACAGTTTCAATTTCTCTAATGAAACTCCAGGTGCTGGCTAATATGATGAATGTCTGCAAGTTGAACAATCTCAACTGTAAGGTAAGTGATCGCTCCTTGTTGTTTCACTGGGCAATTGGTCAGTCATGAGTCGATTCTGCATCTGATTCATGTTCTATCAACTTCGAACACTTGACCTTGAACTGGACCAACCAAATAACAGTAATTCATTCATGCACTATCTTGGCAACAGGTATCGGGGCTCACTTGGGGTCTATGGGATGCAAATGTGTTTGCATTGTGCCCTAACATCATCCTTGGAGCCGATGTGTTATATAATGTTAGTGGTATGTAAGACTGATGGAACCCTTCTTAGCTGCAACATTTTCATTTTCATTTTTGGTTCGGTTTCTCTTACTAGCAACGTGTGCTTGTGCTCAGCATTTGAGGATCTGTTTGCAACTGTGACATTCCTACTCCGGAAATGCCAGGATTCTGTATTCATCACCACATATCACAACAGAAGGTACTTGAACCATCAACCATGTCGACTTCCTTGTTCATTTCTTGGTAATATTATGAATTCTTCTAACTTGTAACAAATACAATATGCATATATATCTGTCTAGTGGGCATCACCTCATCGAGTTCCTAATGGAGAAATGGGGTTTAAAATGCACAAAGCTTCTCGATGGTTTTTCTTTCTTGCCTTCGAACAAGGCATCCAATTTGGGAGGTGGTAACATTCAGCTGGCAGAGATTATAATTGATGCTTCCTCTACCCAGACCAGGTAATTTGACGCCCAATATTCTACCCTCTTTATGAGATTCTTCTTCTATATGACCCCTAATTGATTGATGAAGGGTTTTGTGCTATAAATATAAATGATGTGAGATTATTAATCGAGAAAGGTCCAAATCTGGTCTAACCCAACCCATTTCTATGTAATAATAAGAAGTAAAGCAAATGTCAACAATGGAAGAAACACTAAATTAAAAGACCTGAAACAATACATGTGCTAATATAATCAGCTTCTACAAATTAATTAACAGTAAATCCTATGCGCAAGCATGTTAAATATGCTAAAAAAAATCAGGTTAAAGGATTAATAAACACTAACCTTTGAAATGGATCAGTGCATGTAGATAGCCTGGTAGCCGAAAAAGTTGGCCGGGCTCAGAGAGAAGTTGTAAACTGCAGGGGTATGGGTATGGGGGTGGGGATGGGGATGGGGTCGGGCGTGGATGTATGATGGGAGGCAGTGGTGCTCCGGTGCAGCTGCATAGTAAACGTAGTGAGGGTACCTTTCAGTTGTTGGGTAGTGGTGGTTCTTATCATTGGGAGCGTTAGCAATTCGGGCGATGGTATTGGCCCTTGATCGTTTGGACTGTGGCTTTGCACCTTCTGTTTCTTGTTTCTTGGCTGCCTTGGCTTTCTCGATTTCCAGCACCTGTTTGTGGAGAGGACCTACGGGGAACTGGCTCTCGAGCTTGTGGTCTTCAATGCACTTGATCGCACTTTTCAGTACTAGCAGCAGCTCTTTCTCATTCTGAAAGGGAAGAGAAGAGAAATCAATATGTTTTATATGTAATCCACTGCATATATGAATTGTATATTTCACATGTATTATGGTTGGTGTATGTAACATTATGTATTATGGTTGGTGTATGTAACATTTGAAGTTCAATCACCAACCTTGTTCTAATTCATTCGTACAAAAGTGCATTATAAGAGAGAATCGTTAAATCACCAATCTCTGTTCAAGGATTTCAATACATTGCTAAATTTGTGATGATAAATTTTGCAGCTATTTTTTAAAACAAAGTATCAAAAAAATAAAACTATGGACAAGAAAATTCAAAGTTGGAAGAAAAATAGAGGGAACCAATCAAATTTTGAGAAATATAAACATGAAATATATATATAGAATATGTGTGTATATATGCATATATATATATATATCAGATAACTTCACCATCATATTAAGTGAGGACAGGTATAGTATATGCACCTGTGAAGAAGCAGCTGGGGATGTATTTCCAGATTTGGAGACCGAATGTACTTTCTTGGCCTCGAATAAGTATGATTTAAGCAATGAGATTGGTGAAAATTGATGGGTGAGCTCACAAGCAAAGACTAAGTTGACAGCATCAATCTGTCGTCCATTTCTTACCAACACATGAATCACACCTATGTGAACGAAAAAGAACTTAAATAATATGGCCATAGTATCAGGAACCAAATTTTGGGATTCAAGCATATTAAATCGAACAAAATTAATCCAGGACAAAACAATGAGCTACTTTGAATAGAAATGAAAGTATTAGGATTTGAGACAATTTTGAAAGTAGCATCATATCCTCCAGGCAAGCAAATATATGACACCAAATGATAAACATAATCTAACATACATAAATAATTTTGAATATATAAATAGCCTTAACAAATGACAAAAAAAAAAAAAATGGTTTCATAATTGAAATTTACCCTTCAGCCACAACTTTCTTGGATGGTATGTGACATTTTAACATAAAGATAAAAGAAATACATCAGCTCAAACACAATCAAACATTATAAAGATGCCGGGCATATGTATTCACATATGGCATTCATGATAAGGACTTTTGCAACCATTTTTAAGGGTAAAACGGAATCTTAACCAATAAATTTACTTAGTCAGAGTAACCAACCTGGCATTTTATCAGAAAGGCCAAGATGGCGGCACAACTCAGCTGTCTGCCGCCGGCGAGCCACCATGGGAATTAATTTGAACAAAAGTTCCTGATCAAAATCTGTACTGATTCCAAAACTAGCCAGAAGTTGTAGAAAGGCATGAGCCTCCAAGGAATTCCCGTTGCTTGCATCCATATCAAGATAATCTAACTTTGGTTTCCACTCTTCAGCTATGGATTTTGCCCGTTCCCTAGCATTTTCTGAAATAACATCATAAATAGAGTGGGCACCTGCGTTCTGGTAGAAACTGAAAAGGCACTCCATCAGCATAATGCAGGTTCTGCGGAGGCCTAGAAGGTTCGACCCTTTTTTAACATCTAAGGCTAAAGCATAGAAACCATTAAGAGAGTCTAAAACTAAAGAGGCAGGATCTGGTGCAGCCTTCAATGCAATAGGAATTTCATTCCTCAATGTAACGAGATCCTTCCTGTTGTCTGATATAAATTTGTGGAGTCCATCAGAATTCATCTCTTGACACAATTTAATGAGCTCAGGATAAAACTTCACCTGCACATTTATATGTTCATGAGGTTTCTTGATAGCACTTATCCTATTTTTAGTAACTACAGGCATTGTATGGTCATCAACCCGTGCTTCGACTTGGTCCTCGCAGCTGGTGACACTGAAATCCAAAGAAATAGGCTTCTCAATCTTCTTATTGGTAGTCCAAATGGTCGAGACAGCAGCATCTCGCTGCTCTTGAAGCTTCTGAAGTGAAGTTTGCTCCTTGGCAACGACAGCTGCTTTCCGTTCCTCCAATATCCTTTTGGACTCAGCTGTTTTTGTTTCAAAATCCTTTTCTTGTTCTTCCAGTTCATTGAATCGCCTCTTCAAAGATTTCTGAAGCCCATGAAAATGTTCCTCAAGCTGTTTCCATTTCAAATTGAGGTTGACTGCCCGATGACTTTCAAGTTCAGCAAATGCTTTTTGTAGTTGTTCTATCTTAGAGGTTGTGGAGTCCATTAATGCAGCAGCACATAAGTTGTCTTCCATGACACAGAGACCTATAAAGTTTAATCAAAATGTAGATTTATAATAGATACTATGTGTTTGTTGATTCCGGGTTTGGTTTTGACTTATGGTTGAATGTGATGTTTTATGAGAAAAAATAATGTATCTTTGAAAGGAGGCGTGAGGGTTGCATAGAAGCTAAAACCAAATTCCAAGTAAATAGAGTTAATGTAACTCTACAATAAATTGGTTTGTGTTTCACATCCATTTTCACACTATTTATTTTATAATAAAAATACTATGTAACTTTAAAAGACTTCATATTCAACTATTTTCTATTTAAAACATCCTATTATACACTTATCTTTCACTAAAAACATCATAGTAAGACCTATTTTCTATTCCAAAATTTTCAAAGCCAACACACCTTAAATGCCAAACAACAAACCAAGATTTCCGAAATTAGCCTTTTTTCCCATTCATTTCTTTTTATTTAGTTTAATTATTGATGGGAAAAAAAGTAACAGATTTTCAACTGTTGATACTCCTTAATTTGATAAAAATAAGATAATGCTTAATATGTTGAATGGCGTCCATGAACATGAATTAACATTTTGAAAATAAATAAGTAAATAACAGAGACAAATGTACATGACGTCCAACAAGATCTGATTTAAGCAAAATGAAAACATCCTTAAGGTTTCTCGAACCCACTAACATAAATTCTTTACATGCTAAAATGAATATGTAGGGTTTAGGGTTTGAAATTTTTTGTACATATCATCCGAGAAAATATATATTATGTCATGTTATTACACTAATAGTGTTTCCAATATTTTATAATAATTTGTAAAATTTATGACATAAAAATATATCCAGAAATTTAATAAAATAAAAAATTTACAAATATATAAATGACCAGTTTGTGCTTAACATGGTACAATAAACATTAGTCTAACAAAGATTACATTTAACTTATTCACATTAATATATAAATGTATCAAAGAACTCAAATATAGGGCATTTGATAACGATTAATTCGTGAATGAAAAGAGATGGAGATTAAATAACCAGAAGAACAAGAAGAAGTGACCTAAAGAAGTAATTAAACACCAGGTAAAATCCTAATGCTAAGTGAAAACAACGAAGACGAAAGTGAAAAATCACTAGTCAGAAACGAAGATCTAAACCAAATATCTTCATTTCATAGCACGCGTTGAACTCCACATTTCCTTATAATGCAACAACAGCAACTAACAAATCTCAAACCGCGAAGTTAAAAACTTAAACGCAAGGAAAAATATGTAGAGCAATAATTCAAAACTGATAAACGCAGACGGAAACCTCACCAGATTCTCGAAATTCTTCAACATTCACGGGAGGCAGCAAACGAAGCAGGGACAAAGAAGAGAAGCAGCGTACCGGCGAACAATTGAAACTCACGGCATCTCGCGGAGCGCATACCAGAGCAAATGCAAATCCCTAGAGCGACGGAAACATAGAGAAAACAGGAAAGTGAAGGAATGTTGGGGAACGTGAGGATTCATACACTCTTGCCCTGACACCACATGCATTCATTCACTCAGCCTTTGACCTGTGCTTTTTGCTCCTGCCACTCCAGGACTTGCTATTTCCCCACCGCCCATGCCCCTATTGGGCTTCAATTTTTAGGTCCAACGTAAAGCCCAATGGGCCTAATATTAATGGAAAATTTCCCTTAAATTTTATTTTTTATTTAAAAAATGTCACATTTACTTGTGAGAGAGGAAACATCATAATAAAATTTTTTGAAAAAGATGAGTTAAAAATGTTTAGGAACATTGCAAATTGATTGTCAACCGACAACGAAACACATCATAGGCTGTGTTTGTATATCTTTAATGTGATTTATTTTTTAAAGAACAATTTAGTTTAATTTGTTTGTAATTAAATACATTATATATTATTTTTATTTTTATATAATATAAATTGAATAAAGTAGTAGTATTACACTCTTAAATTTCATTGAAATATTATCAGGATTCTCATTTTTGCGGGAGATGTATTTAACGAGAAGCGCCGAATCATCAGCACACCAGTGTTGGTATTCATAATTTCATACCACGAACATGAAATTATGACTACACATATAGGGTCTATAAGTCTTCATAGCAACTATCTATTACATTATAAAAAAAAACATTACATCCACCATCTCTATTTATAATACATAAAATATCTATTTCAATAAAAAATAAAAAATAATATAATAATAATAATACATCAAATATCTATTTTTATTTAAAATTTTTACTATAACCAAAATTCTTCAAAACTGCAAATTTACTACAAGACATGTCTAAACACAACCGTTAAGAACTTGTGAAACACCAACAGAACGATCAACAAAATAGAACCCAGTCATTTATATACATAGATCACATAAGTCAATTAGTATAGAATTTTATTTAAAACAGACAACTTAAACAATCAAATAAACAATATATATATATATATGATCTATACAAATTTCCAAACTCACTTTAATATACACTGTTCAAATACTCCCGCCAAAAAACTAGATGGTCCATTACTATATAATATTTATGTATAATGTTGAAAAAGTAAAAAAATAAAGATCAAATCTAACATAAATACAAAATCCATATGCACAGTGCCGGTGCAGGAAATCATCAGCAGCAGGAATGTTTGCAGAAGTCAGCTCATCGCGTGTGTATATATATATATATATATATTATATCCCCATGGAAACAATAGAAATCAAAAAACTGCAATAGCACAGTATCACCAATGGAAGAAAGGTCGAAACATGATGAATAAGTTTGTTATTCTGAAAGTTCCTAAACAATAGCGAGCCAAAGAAGCAGGAGCAAAACATGTCAGGTAGGGAGTGTTCTTACGTATACAATTGCTGCAGCTGTTGCGGATTCGAAGACAAAAATTGCCACGCTGTTTCGCTACAATTGTACCTAGTATAAAATCCATCTTAATTCATCTAAGTATCAGTACATATTCGCACATCCTTACAGATAAGGTATGGTCACATAGCATCTTCATACCTTAAATTAAAACACATTAGTGGTACAGCACCTAAGTCGATCATTCTAAAGCTACATACTGACTGAATCGACTATTTCAAAATCCTTAGACCTAAGAACCACGTTGACAAAAATAAGGTTATGAAATGACACAGGGAGTTTGTTGCATCAATACAAACCAAAGAATGGAATAGATCAGATAAATCACTACAGCACATAAATGTCCAATTTTTTCAACAGTTTGTACCTCGGATTTCACCTTGGAAAGCTTTATTAAGTCCATATGAAGCTCTGCATGGGGAAAAAGGGAACTGAATGTAAACGAGAAGCACTCTCACCCTATAGAGGCAAAGCTAAAAAAAAGGCTGTGCACAGATAGCACCTGGGAAAATAGCAGTTTGTGGTCCAATATGACAAATTATTCAAATTTTAGTCTTACTAGATCACAATTTTAGATTTTGATCCCATGGATAGAAATAAAATTTCAGTAAGTCTAAATTGCATCAAGATAGGCAAAGTGCAGCTGTGTGAAGGATGCTACCTGATGCTAAAATAGATGCTATCCAAAGTTTCATTGTAACAATTTTGTTGACCAAAAAAGGATATGGGATGTAAATTGAATTGTTAAAAAGAAATAAATAAACAGCGGTAAATAGGTATGTAAAAACATTAGTAAATGTAAGAGTATAATGTTATCATATCATGAGGGATGTAAGAGTATTCACGTAGAAAAACTTCTATGCAACCAACAGAGTATACCAAAAAGGTAAAGAAAAAAAAAAAAACGCATTCTTTTGAGCATAGGATACTGGATAAGGATTGAATCCTTCCACATTATCATAGGAAAAAGATTAACAACATAATAAAGGAAATACAAATAAAACCCTCCAAGCTCTCTCTCTCTCTCTCTCTCTCTATATATATATATATATACACACACACACACACACACACACATACGTACATAAAGATTAAAGTAAAACCAAGCCAATACAATACTTCTGATTAAAATTTAGGTGAGAGATCTTATCCATTACAATTGCTCAGGAGGCTGCTTCTAGAGAGTTTTTAGTTCATATATACAGTCCCTTGTAATTATTAAAGCAAAAATTGATCTAGCTTATAAAACTTGTTGCCAGCTTTCTTTAAGTAGGATTACAGCAGAGTAGTAAATTTCTCTAAGTTTCAATATAGCAAAAGTAAAATATGCGTAATCAAATATTGAAGGACAAAATTAATCAAAATCAGGGACATGGACACTTTCGAGACATGTTTACCATCATTATTACTGGACTATCTTATCTAAATGTGTTAACAACTGTCGAATCTAAAATTTTAAGTAGCTTCATCATCCCTCTACATATATAGATTTTCTCTATCAACCTGTTGATTTTAACAATGAATGATGATGTCTCTCACTCAAGAAAATCATACACGGGACCATCTGTTCAGCCTCATTCTAGTAGCATTTTATATGGTTGTCTATCTTAAACCTTAAATAAGTAGATATATGCACAATTATTAAATTCAACTAGTTCTAAGTAGTCTAACAATTAGAAAGAATAAGATGAAATAGGAACAGAAATAGATTTTCACTAGCAAGTTTTTATGCACCTTTGATAACTTGACTATAGTAAACAAACTTCAAATATCAACTCCAACATCTGATGATAACATTAAAAGATCAAGCACCACTTCTCAGCCTGCTACTTTCACTGCTCCAATTTCATCGATCTTTGAGCTCTTGTGCTGCACAATTTAAGTTGTCATATGTGTGATTCAGGAAAATGTAAAGGAACAAAATTGAAAAATAATGATCACTATGAATTAGCACTCTAGAGCAATAGCTTAAGATTCATAACCTGTCCAATGAAAAGTATCAGTTCCAAAATTTACCTTACTTTTCTTGTGTTTATGAATGTCATTGCCTTCCTCATCTCCATCATGCTTTCTTTTCTGAAAAAATAAATATATAATAAAATTATGTGCACAAAACCACAACTTCGTTAAGTGTGTACCAAATATTTCATAATGAGTAGGAGTTGGACCATCAAGAATCTAACGACAATTATCAGTGAAATAATACTTGGCCAAAACTACTGAACAAATAAACTCATAAATCCTCTTGTTTCTCTGCCACCGAGTAATACTGATGTATTTATAAGAGAGGTTGGCAATGATCAACAATCTTAACATTGTGCATTATATAACAAGGCATGATAAGACCATCTCAGTTTCAAAAGGGTTAGCAGAAAACATAGTTTACAAACCTTCTCATGATGCCTTTTTGAGTGGTCATTTCCAGAATCATGATGACTGGATTTATCCTTTTTCTTCTCCTTGTCCTTGCTTTTATCTTTGTGTCGATGTTTGTGCTTCTTGTGTTCTTTATCCTTGTCTTTTTCTTTGTCCTTGTGCTTTTTATGTTTCTTCTCCTTGTCTTTAGATTCGCTTTTTGGTTTCCCAGCAATGGTAGGAGTACCCTTTTCAGACTGTAAACAAGACCAGAGATCAGTTCCCTCACAGTAGCAAATCAAACACAAAAGACAAACACTTAAATGTCATAAAAGAATGTGTCTCGTCTTCTGGTAAAGTTGTAAGCAACTATCATTAAGCAAAAATCTAAAGTTACACACCAAATCAATAGAACTCACAAGTGGAAGATCAATCGGGGATGTTTCCCTCAGTTGAAAGGCTTCTCGAAGTATATTTAGGTCAAAGGGCTGTATGCGCATGTTAGGTTCTCTAGAAGTGGATGAACTTTGAATGAGTTGACTCAATTGCATTCCCTCCCCTTTTCGGATTTCTGTATCTCCAACCACATTGTGAAGGTAGTGTGTATCTGAGATTGAGACAGGAAGTGACCTCTTGCAGAAGAACTCATGGTGTGGCAACAACTTGTAGTGACTTATAAGATCCACAGCACCTGTAAGCTCTCTTGGCCCTAATTACAGGAGTAGGTCATAAATAGTCAACAATCCAAACTAAAAACAAATTGCCAAGTAGAGACACTTCTTCTAGGGTTCAGACTTCATTAAAAGAATGAACAACACTCAGTTTATAATATTATTAAACAACGCAACAACTCCATCAGTAAGCTGAGTTTTGAGAAGTTTAAACCACATGAACAAGAACTCCTATGCATTCCAAAATTTCCCTTTTTATCTTAATAAATATGGTTTCAACAAAACAGCTGAGCAATCAATTACAATCTAAGTAATTACATGAAATGTTTCCATGATTTAAGTTATGCAGTTACTTGTAACTTTTGTAACACATTTGATCTTCTCGAAAGATTCAAACCAATCAATCTGTAAAGTTGCTTAAAGAAGAGGATCTCACATTTACTACATAATGAGGAAATGCTGAATAGTTTATATGTAATCAAAACTTTTCTTGCCAGTCATAATCAAAGAACAATGTCAGCTTAACTAAAAGAAGGCCAACAAGTTATCATAACTCATTTTATAGAAATCACATGATGCTTTCTAAGCATTCACTAAAGCCAATTCGTAAAATGCTGAAACTCAGAAAGAAGTAAAATGAAAAGGCACCAAGCATCTTTTATGACTACTACTACTACTACTACTACCTCTTCCAAACTTTTTGTTATCAGGATCCATCAATCAGCGCCTGATATGAAAGCAGCTCATTACTGCCAGAGGACTTGCTGCACAAGGAAAATAATAATTAACTTAAAATTTTCTGGCTTCAGTATTTATTAAACAACAGGTTTATCCATGAAAAAGCAAAATCAATTATGATAAAGATCTGTTGTCTAACACATGGCAATGATGGATACAGGATAAAGCATTAATCAGAGAATAGAGACAGAGTCAGTTCGCATCAGGGAAAAAGGCAAGCTTGAACACAAGGTTTAGTGGCTAATAGACAGTACAACAACAGAATGGGAGTCCAAAGATAAAAACGGTGGCAAACTGTATGCTAGAAAAAGACAACTGATCAAAACCAGTAAATTGTTGCCCTGGCAAGTCTTAGCGTCTCTCTTTTTATGGGAAGCATCTTGAGGATGCAGTATAAAAATTGATACTCAAAGACAGCAGAGATTAGGGGGTCGTGGACGACACTATTATAGGAGTGCGTTAGGATACAACGAAAATGATGATTGGGAAGTTGCTGTCCTAGTCAGAGATAGCGAGTGATGGAAGCAGAATGTAGAGGCCTTCCTGCTATTTTGGATAATAGAAAAAAAGAAATAAATGAGCTTTGATGGCTAGATTCTGATGATGACACTCAGAGAGGAATGACATTTTTTTGTGTGCATACAAATGTCCTTTGGACCTCTCCATTTTTGTTGTCCTAGAAATGCCTTTATCAGTTGTAACTATCTTCTTCTGGTACCATCTCGGTGTGTTCGATAAAAGTTACTAACATTTATAAGAAAATTAACTATAATAAAATAACAGAACAACCATAACCAGCTTTCCCAACTCTATGAAAGTCAAGTCATACACCTAGAAGCAGTATATGAATTATTCACCATGGTGTGGAACTTATTAGGAACTAAAATGTTTCTTTCCTATTGAGCTATCCAATAAAGCAATATATTTATAAAAACTGGAAAATGATGCTAAATATAGAAAGAAAATCCAATCTATAATCCAACAGGATGAAATGTATACTACCAACAACTATCTTAATATTTCGAGCAGTCTTGTGATATAAATGTTAGGAACTAAAATACTTTTATCTCCAACTAAATAATAAAAAAACATTTTCGAAAGAAGGAAAGCAATAATAAATATAAAAAGCACATCCAAAATACCATGGGACACCCCACAAGTTGAACATGGGAGTACAACAAACTTGTCCGTGTTGAATGGAACATGGATCAGTAGCAACAACTTCCCAGAATGGTGGAATGAAAGTATAATAATAAATGTTAACAAAATGATGGCAAGCAACAATTTGCGATCGGAAAATTAAGTCCAATGTGAAAACAGTATAGAATGGCAGGAATATCTATTTAAAACACGTGTGTTAAAAGGCATAGGTTTAATTTGCTAGCAGTTCTTCACGCTTGTTAGTGCTATGATTTATTTGTTCTACCCTACTTCCTCTCACCATATTGCAGTATATGCTATAGCTAACACTTGCTTAGTTGCAGGCAACTCTAAACCAGACAGTGAGGATCCTGACAACTTCTATCTCACAATATTGTATTGGTGCCTCTACCCCCAACCAGAAATTGCTCGTTTTCAAATTACACTTTGAAGCAATTTTAAGAATTTGTTTTCTTTTCAACTAGGTCAGCGGGATCTCGAATTCGCCACATCACAATCAAAGCAGAAAAACCCTAAAAGATAAAATCACATAAACGAGGCAAGTGAACGAAAACAAAGACGGTACTCTTCACAGGTAAAACGCGCCCCAAATTAAACAAGAACGGACAACAAATAGAAGCAAACCCGATAACCCTAAATTTTAAAAATTCACGCCAATTACTCAGAACAATAAGACGATTATGACCGCAACGAACCCAATCTCAATTCGTCAATAAGGTATGTTAAAAACATAAAAGAATAACGACCGTGCCTTCAGAGAAAGAGCATGAAATTTCGGGGGGTTTCCGCGATATTCGTGGACTGATCGGCGCCGAACCAAAACCCTCCCCTGCAACTGCCTCCCGGCGTTCGGGCACTGTTATACAGCGGTAAGAATTGAACGATCAAGGAATGCCAACAATTTCTTGAAGTAGTTGTCGACGGAGGGGAATTTGGAGAGGATCTCGGGGTATTCGGGCTCTGCTGGATCGGGAATCTGGAGTGTTTGAAGAACGGTAGAATGCTTTCAAGGGCACTTGCAATTGGCTTCGTATTTTGGAGTACACGTGGCGGTATATTAGTGGCTCATACATTGCGTCGCTCGTTTCTTCTTGTATTTTCCTTTTTTTATTTTATTTTTTTAACTTCGAATTTTTGTAGTTTTGTAAACTAATTTTGACCACCGTTAGTTTGTTTTAGCTTGTGCCTAATTTTTTTTTTTATTTTGATTTTGATTTGAATCATATTTTAATATAATATTTACATTTAAAAAAATTAATTTATCTATTAAAAATTATAAAAATAATATTTTATATTCAATTATTATTTTTTTAATAAATAAATAATGTTATAAATTATTTTAATATATATATTTTATACTTCTAATAATATATATGAATCTCAATCACAAAACATTATAAACAATTACAAACTCTACACATTTCGTTTCTTTTTTTTTTTTTTTTTTATTTTTATTTTTTTTACATATTTAAATATTTATACTTTCATATATTCTATTTAAAAATTCACTTCTAGTATAGTTTTTATAAATATATACATATTAATTGAATAGTAAAAAATAAAAATAGAAATATGGTAAGAAAAGTTTGTTTGATTTTGATTAAATAGATATTTTAAAAAAAATAAAAATTAGTACTTTCTCTGATATCTAATTCAAATTTGTATTTATTTTTATTTTTTAATTGTCATAAAAATAGATTTTATGTACTTTTTAAATTAAAAAAAAACATTTTTTTACTATAAAAAAAATAATAATTATTATATATTTTTGTTAAAATTTGTGTTCGATCAAGTAAGTCTACAATTTTATGACTGTGAGAATATATTTTGAGTGTGCTTGTTTGGGAGTTTGATTTTGAGTTCAGATTTGAATAGTCAAAAAATTAAAGTAGAATAATTATATGATGTGATATAAATAGGTGTTGATGGAATATTTTGAATGGAAAATTGATTTTTAATATAATATAAAAAAATAGGTATTTGATTTGATATTTTTTAAAAAAAAAATCGATGAATAGTAAATTTAAAAAAAATATCTCCAAACAAACATAACCTTTATTGAAATCTATAAAAATCTAGTAGTAATAATTTGTGCTTGAAATACAACTCAAACAGATACATATATATATATATATATAGCATGCGACAATTCCAATATCTAAAGATTTGGAATTGTTTGCCACATATTTTTTCGACACAATTTTTAATATATATTTTATCTTATAATAATGAACATTCAACATACAAAATTGATGTTTTGTTGATGTTTGGGCTGAAAGGTTAATGAAAAACTTTACATAATATATTTGGCCCACTTCAGTCTCATCCGTAAGTATTGAAACAAGCTCAACATAGTGCCAATTCTAGTGATCTTGTCTGAATTTAAAATGATCAAAGCTTATCATTGGCTGAATTGATGATTCCGAAGAAGCGAAGAACACAGCAATTATTGAAGGAGAGATGTTGCGCAAGGCTGCTACATTTGGATAATTGGATTGAGGTAATCTTCTTATTATTATTATTTTTTTTTTATAGTGTGAAAATATGCTGCAGCTACTCTGACGAGTACGCTTTGGATAAAAAGATAATCTTCTTATATTTAGTTGTGTTTATTGTGTGTATATTTAAGTATAATAAAATTATAAAGTTAACATTTTTTTTTTTTTAATTAAAGCGCTTTCAGATGAAGTTTCAGGCTTATATCTGCACTGTCAACTATTTTTGAAAATTGTTTCACAAGAAAGGTTCCTTTGCCGATGTTTGTTATGATGGATATGATTATGAGTTCCTTAACATGGAAGTTGGTGTTATTTCATTATCTTTATTGTATAGCTATTTAACATTTATTACTTTGGATTTATTAGATTTGGAGATATTATAAAGATTAGCATGAAAATGTATACACAGGCAGTAGATGATGCTCGTGACGATTAAACAATCTTTAGTATATTAATCTTTTTAAAATTTAAATTTTTGTGTGAAGTGATTATTTAATAAAATTATTTAATAAAATTTAAAATTGAATAATGAGACTATGTAATTTTAGATTAGTATGTGATGGACTAACATGTCAAAATCTGAATTGTGCGTGACTATAGAGTTGAATATATTGTTAAAAATAATATTTGTAATTTTTAGCATTGATCGCGAAAATAATTAATTTTAACACACTTATTTCCATGCAAACTAAATATATTAAGTTACCATGATTATTTGATATCAAATATGTCATATGTTTATATATTAATGGTAATTTTCTTATATATAAATATATTAAAATATACACATGGAAATTACATTATCACTTAAAGTAAGCACATTCTAAGTTAAATCATTAAAGTCCGAGGCAATAATAATAATAATAATAATAATAGCATTAGATATGATTATTTTGTTTTTCTAAATTTACCGGAATTAAATTATCTTAAGCCAAAATTTATAATAAAACTTATCATGTATTTCATCAATAATTAACTAATGTCTTTTTAAATTTAGGATATTTTATTCAATAATTCTTTCATGTTACTAGTATTCTATTATTTATTGTATGATCACTCAATCATTTAAGATAATAATAAGTATTGCAATCATATTAATCAAAGCAGGCATAATATGAGGTTAGAAATGAATCATTGATTGATTTATTATTTTTTGTTTTTGTTTTTTTTTTTTTTTTAATGAAATTTAACCTATAAGTTAATTTATACATATAATTGATAATCCAAATCTAATCTTAATTAAAATTGAAATCTTCTATCCTGTCTGCCAATATTGCACTACCTTTAATTGCCATTACAAAATTTCTTCTAGAATTCATAATTTAAATTAAATGAAAGTGACTCATATATTAATTTTTTTCCCATATTGATACTTTTAATTTATTCATCAACTATTACCTTAATTAGCTCGATCAATAATACGTATTTGTCCGATAAGAGGTAGTCGAATTGACATGACATGTGAATTTATGCTTAATCAGTGACAATTACGAAAATCTATGGAGTATTAAATATTATATATATATATATATATATAAATCAACAAGTAGAAAATTTATTTCAAAATTATATATAATACACACGCTTATAATATAAATTTTCTTCGAAAATTCATATTTGAAAATAATATAAAATCAAAGCTATATATAGACTATAATAGTAGTAATAACAACATCATAATAAAACACTAGAGATAAAGTTGGACGAGTGAATAAGAAAAATAATTACAAATTTACAGTTTAATATATAATAATGAAATGAACATGCAAGTGATAAAATGATTTTTTCATTTTATTGAATTTAAAAATTGGAGCTGGTGATTATTTTTATTTTGACACAGTTGAAAGGTCTGAATGTGAATTATGCTGGTATAAATTTATTTCAAAATTATGTGGGAAGCATTTTTATTTCATATTATTTTATTTTTTGTCTTAAAAAAAATAAAAAATACTCAAATGATAGATTAATTTAAAGATACATTTTTTATTTAATAAATTTTTTGTATGTAAAACTACATATTTTATGTATTATGCAAGATTCATCTGTATAATAGTTTTATGGATTCAATACTTTCTACTCTATAACTCACACTGTTACTAATAATTGTTTACAAATGTACATTCGAAGGGCAGCTATTGCATAAATTTTTTTTTTTTTATTATTATTATTAGTTATAAAACACGAATCATTAATCATAGAGGTTTGTAGATTTGTCCTTTCAATTAATAATAATAATAAATAAATAAATAAATAAATCCACAAAAGAATTGGTATATGAGCATTAATATATATCTTTTGCATAATCAAAGATTTATTTAATTTAATAACGTAATTAATAATTTTTTTAAAGGAAAGCAACTTTTAGGTGGTAATAATGGCACAATTATTGCAACTTTTTTCCTCAAGGTGACATTCCCACTTCATTTATTTTATATTTTCTAATCCAATCCAATCTGGTTCATTTTGTCTCATATACATGCACGATATTAATTAATATACATATATATCATTCATATATGTACTTATTTTATTAAAAAAATTGCACACTGTTTTGCCACCTTTACATTACGACGTGTGTTATACAAATCATAATATATATATATATATATATATATACACACACATATATGTAACACGTACAAACATGTTTGGGAAGATTGGCTATTTGATTAACACAAAAACACACACTTTATGAATTTTAAAATATTATTAGCCCACCAAATTATTATTTTTATCTTGAAAACTTTTTTGAAAAACTTTTCCCAATCTTTTAGCAACACTTGTGCTTCAAAGATTAAAATTGCAATTTTGATAATATTTGCAATTCAATTTTATAGTTTTACATTAGTATTTTAGTAAATATTGAGTTATTGTATGTTATACTTTCACTTTATGCTGAGTCATTACTTTTGTTAAATAAATATGAAGTTAATATTGAATTGATATGTTTGTCATAGATTAATTTAACTCCCATTGGTAATTTTTTTTATTAAAAAAAATTAATTAAGATATTATAGAATCAAGAAAATTGAACTTTGTAGTCGAATTTTAGTTGGGGTTAATTTAATTATATTTTTGTAGTGTAATTAGCCTACCCTAACCCTAACCTAACCTATAACCCTAAAAGAATTTATTTAATTAATAACACCAAAAATAGTGAGGTAAGGCTTCCATTATAGTGTGACTAAAGAAGATTTTGTGAGATCCTTATGCTTAAAATGAAGTTTAATCTTACACTCTACTGATTCATTAACAGATGCCAAACCGGATTTTTTTTTTTTTGTTTAATTTTTTATAAAGTGTTTGTATATTTATATTTAAAATAACTAGTGCATATTTTATTTATTTATTTATTTTTGAACCTTTAAATTAGGACTCCCTTCGTCTCATAAAATTTGTGATGTTTAATTTTGTTATTAATTTTGGTAAATTTTTTTACAGTTGTTCTTATATTTTATTTAGAATAATTTTAGAAATTATATTTAAAAGTATAAAGTATGAAGGTTGTAATAATTTTGGTAATGCCATTAGAGCTGTTAACGATCCGAGCCGAGCCAAATTTTAAGTGTTCGTTAACATTCGCGAACAAGGCTCGTGTTCGTTCGTTAAGTTTTCGAGCTCGTTCGTAGTGTTCGAGCTCGGCTCGTTAAGAATTTTTGTTGTTTGAGCTCGTGTTCGTGTTCGGCTCATTTAGGCTCGATTAAGCTCGTTCGAGTTTGTTCGAGCTCGTTTGTCTTATTTTTTTTTTTAAATTTATATATAAATTATAAAGAAATTTTAAAATTATTTTATTTATATATTTTAAATTAATATTTTGTTTATTTATTTATAAATTATAATTATATATATAATATTTATAATAAATATATTATTTAAACAAACGTTTGCGAACAAAGCTCGGACTCTTTCATTAACCAAACGAACCTGTTTATATTGTTCGACTTGGCTCGTTAATGTTCGCAAATAAGTACCGAACCGAGTTCAACGAACGGGTCGGTTTAACCGCTCTAAATGCCATATATACATAATGGACAACGTCGTGACAAAGTCGTGCATGCGTCTATATGTTATCATTGCATATTAGTTATTAGCATTGTATTGTACTATTGTAGTGTAGTGTATCATTGTAGGTGTGGTGCTGTACCAAAACACGCTTTTTATTACAATCATTATAAAATATAAATGGTCCCACCTTTCATACACTAAAATCGCATTTCTCATTCTCTTTTTTTTTTTTCAAATAAATTCCTTCCAGCCCAACAAGCACCAAAAGCCACCTACAAAGAGGCGGTTAAAGTGTTCAATAAAATTATTCAACAGCGTGACGACAGGACAAGAATTATTCACAAACAACATATAAATTATAAATCAATAGTATAAAATATATATTAATATAATACAGATAACATTACAGTACAATAGTTGACACAATAATATTAATTCATAAAGCATATAAAGCATACCGTAATATATATATGCAATAATTCTCGTAAAAATCATTCTAAAATTTAAGGGATTGTTTCTTTATTTATTTGAATTCTATATTTTTAAAAAAAATATATTTTTTTTTAACAAAAATATCCTATCATACATTATTTTAATATAAACTCAAATTAAAATTTTTTCAAAAAAAATATATATTTTTTTTAACAAAAATATCCTATCATACATTATTTTAATATAAATTCAAATTAAATTTTTTTCAAACTCATAAAAGGAAACATACAATAGTAATCTCTCTCTGTATATTGTATATATCTGTGTGTGTGTATATATAGTGGGGTGGATGAGCAGTTTGATGTAATAATACAATAAGACAAGGAATTGAATTGAGTATATATATGTGACCACATCATTCTATATATGCATGCATGACCATGACTGCCAATAAGGCAATTAGTTAATATGCTTTCAAAGCTATTTATACCTATTATAATACTCCATTTTCTATAGCTGTATTTATTCGTATTATATAATAAAATATTTGTTCTTAGAGTATCATATTTAAAATTTTGTTTATTTATTTATTTATTATTAATTATTCATAAAATAAAAAACTCCCCAAAACATTTATGGCACGCCTAAACATAAACAAACGTTTCCCTTTGAATTTCTTTTGGTTTTTTATTATTTAGGCTCCATAATAGAAATTTTGGAATTTAAAAAAATGTTAATAATAAAAAATTGAATATTTAATTTGATATTTTGTGAGATAAAATAATATTTGATGTGATAAAAAATTATTATTGATGAATGTAATGAATAGTATCAAAATTTTTACAAAAAAATTAAATAAAACCCTAATGTTCCCTAATATATAAATATACGAGGGATGGGAGTCACAACAATAACATTCTTTTGTTACTTTTACATATGAATATTGATGATAGCTGAACAAGTAAATAAATGTGATTCGTAATCTAAAGAAAGGAACTTGTAAACAAGAAAAGTATCATTCATTTTTTGATACATATGGTGTGAACCAATTCTTTGAGAAATGTGAATATTCATGCTTACACAACATAAAGCCCACAAACATCACACACATAAAAGGCAGCCTACAATTCTCTTACAAAATCTTGGAAGGTCCAAGGACCACAGCACCCAACTCCATCTCCACCGTCGATCGTTCCCACCCCCTCTCATCAACGGTGTAGATTCATAATTTCCCTCAATTATCCCACCCCCCTTACCCCACCCCCACAAACCAATGCACATAAATAAATCTCCCCACAATTCACAGCCTTTGCCCCTCAAAACCCCTTTCCATACCGCCATTAATAATAATGTTTCTTCTTCTTTTTCTTTCCTTCCTCTCTCTTCTTTCACTCCTCCCCCCGCCTCCACTCGCCGCCGCCTCCGCCGTCATCACCACCGGCGCCGGCCACGCAATTGCATACCCCTCCTTCGAACACCTCAACGTCAAAGACTCCATCGCCACCGCCACTCAGCTCCTCCGCCCCGCCGCCACCACCACCACCACCAACCAATACACCGACAGCGGCGACAATGCCTCCCCCCAAAACACCACCGCCAAGCTCCACCTCTTCCACCGCGACAAACTCCCATCCTCCTGGCACAACGACCACCGCCGCCGCTTCGACGCCCGCCTGAAAAGAGACGCCCGCCGCGTCGCCGCCTTGATCCGCCGCAGCCATCGACCCTCCGACGTCTACCAGGCCGCCGACTTCGGCTCCGACGTCGTCTCCGGCATGGACCAGGGCAGCGGCGAGTACTTCGTCCGGATCGGCGTCGGCAGTCCCGCCCGGAGCCAATACATGGTCATCGACTCCGGCAGCGACATCGTGTGGGTCCAATGCCAGCCCTGCCGCCAATGCTACCACCAGTCCGACCCGGTTTTCGACCCGGCCGCCTCCGCCTCCTTCTCCGGCGTCTCCTGCTCCTCCACCGTCTGCGACCAAGTCGAGAATTCCGGCTGCCACGCCGGCCGGTGCAAGTACGAAGTCTCCTACGGCGACGGATCGTACACCAAAGGCACATTGGCTCTAGAAACTCTCACCGTCGGCCACATGACCATCCAAAACGTCGCAATCGGGTGCGGCCACATGAACCGGGGGATGTTCGTAGGCGCCGCCGGTTTATTAGGCCTCGGCGGCGGCTCGATGTCGCTCGTCGGCCAATTGGGCGGCCAGACCGGCGGCGTGTTCAGCTACTGTTTGGTGAGTCGGGGCACCGAATCATCCGGGTCGTTGGAATTCGGGCGATCCACTTTGCCCGTCGGGGCTGCATGGGTCCCGTTGCTCCGGAATCCACGGGCTCCGAGTTTTTACTACATCGGGTTATCGGGTCTGGGTGTGGGCGGTACCCGGGTACCCATATCCGAGGACATTTTCCGTCTGGACGAGCTAGGCAACGGCGGGGTGGTGATGGACACCGGCACGGCGGTGACGCGGCTGCCGGCGGCCGCATACGCGGCGTTCCGCGACACATTTATGGCACAGACCGCCAACTTGCCACGTGCTCCGGAGGTTTCGATATTCGACACGTGCTATGATCTAAACGGGTTTGTGACAGTCCGGGTTCCGACCGTATCGTTTTTTTTGTCGGGCGGGCCGATCCTGACCCTACCCGCCCGGAACTTCATTATTCCGGTGGACGAGAAGGGCACATTTTGCTTTGCATTTGCACCATCGCCATCAAGTTTGTCGATAATAGGAAACATTCAACAAGAAGGCATCCAAATCACATTTGATGGGGCTAATGGCTACGTGGGATTTGGACCTAATGTTTGCTAGTGAAAAATTTTGAAGTGTCTAAATTGTAGAGTAGTATTTGCTTTGCCCATTGAAGGGAAGTGTTTGTTACATATATATATATATATAGCATATAGTGATATATAAGTTACACATAGATATATATGTGTGTATAAAAAGTGTCATGTGGGCTATTGTCTTAGGAATGAATATTGGTGATATATCCAAGAAAATGGAGATGTCCTCGTGCAAGAGCAATAAATGTAATGAAAAAAATATGTGTATATTTATGTTTGTGAAGCCATCCAACTTTTGCAAAGACTTTTCCAGCTATAAAATAAGTGTAAGAAAAGAATGGGCGATGTGAAAATGAAGAATTAATTAGAGGTACATTAACAAGAGTCAAAACCCTTTGTGGAATGGGAATAAATGAATTAGGGTCAAAAAGGAGAGGACATGAGGGCGAGCACTTGGGAATGAGAGCCATTTTGGCCCCAAAAGTGGATCCCAAGGGGTCCCTTTTGAACATTCCCTTGTACCCCAACCCCATCCCATCAACACACATGTTTTTATCTATATAATATATATACATACACACCAAGAACGAATGAAGGTTTTCCCTTTTCCTTGCATTTTCCATAATGCAAGATTCTTCTCACTCAAAAGAGCAAAGAGAGAGAGAGGGGGGGTTACCATTCAAATCATGAGAGAGAGAGAGAGAGAAGGAGGGAAAGGGAACCACCACCATGTGAAGCCATCAATCACAAGGAAGTTGATTGTGTTTCTGAGTCCAACAAGAAAAATTTCAAGACATGGATCACTTTTTGATGAGGTTCCATCATCATCTTTTTGCATACCACCCCACCCCTCCTTTATCCTTTCCTTTCCCATCAATCATCTTTCCCTATTCATAGAATCAATCCTCACTCTCTCATTGCTACAAAATATTAAGAAACTAGGCAGGCATGTCATTTGTAGTCAAACCCATTCATTAATTAAAGGGTAGAAGAGCTGTGCAACATATAATGAGAATTTTATCACTTGATCCTAATTTTCATCAATGAGTTGGGACCAAAATTGAAGCAGCGAGATAACTAAACAAGAACCAAATTATGAAATCATAACTGACTACCAACAAATTCATCAACAATGGCTGTAAATATTATCTTGTCTCCAAGAAAACGAATTTGAAGAAAGCAGATGGCTAATTTCATAGCTTCAGAAGAAAGCAATTCAATGATTACGAATCTGTAATTTAATGTCAGGAAAGCAAAAGAAACAATCAACTCAAAATGTGCTAAACCATTCTTCCTAAATTGGAAGGGATTCATTGATAATTTAAAATCAAAATGAAGATGTTCACTCATCATCCTCATCATCATCGTCGTCTTCGTCCTCTTCGCCATTTCCAGTAGCTGAGTTCAGAGCATTTAGCCTCTCAATCAATCTAGCCTTCCTCTCCTCATATGTCAGTTTCTTCAGGTTGTATCTGCAAAGCAATTCAAGAAACA
This sequence comes from Andrographis paniculata, assembly GCF_009805555.1. Classification (NCBI taxonomy): domain Eukaryota; kingdom Viridiplantae; phylum Streptophyta; class Magnoliopsida; order Lamiales; family Acanthaceae; genus Andrographis; species Andrographis paniculata. Next base: position 526,416 of record NW_026137579.1, on the reverse strand, counting down.
AATTTGATTAGACAGACATAAACACTAAACAAGCATCTTTCCTTGTAGTTCACACGAGAAGATCTTAGCTTACCTCTTGTGCTCCTTTGGTTGAGGCTTCTCGGATTTCTTTTGTGAGGGGTCAGCACGAATTGCCGCATGGACCTTCTTGTACACTGCCTCAATGTTATCTGGTTCGATGCCATTCTTTATGTACTCACTGAAGTGAGACTGGTACTTCTCGGGCTCATCTTCCATCAAAGCCTACACAACACAATATACTTTATTTACTTATTTGCAACACACTACGTAGGTATGCTCCTTGCCATTGTTTCAGATCAGACAAACCAAAGCAAAGGAACATTTATTTACAAATAAAACAAAAAAATTACAGCCAGCTAATACTTACATTCATGTACGATGCAACATGGCCACCATAAATATACTTACGATGCACTTCAGCATCAAGTTGCTTGTTATCCTTGTTAAACCCTGCAAACCTCTTCTCACTGTGGGGAATATCAAGTCCTCCATCCAGAGCGCCCTGCATGTAATCCCCCAAACTAAATCATTCACATCAAACTAATTTTTCCATCTTATGTTGAATATTTTGCTTAAAAACATATATCCATAGCCAATCCTGTTCACAACTACAACAGCAACACGGAAGTTTGGATAATCACGCTCAAGTAAATAGAATGAATAATTGTTCAAATATAAATCTAGTGGAAACAGCATCTTTCACAATAACAAGCTAACAGGACATCAGTTCAAGTTCTTATACAGCCAAACAGTACCTTGAGAGCACCAAAAACTCGGTTTCCAGTTGTAGTTTTCACAAGGCCAACATCCAGAAGTGCACGGAATGGCCTCCTGGTTTCAGCAGGTTCAATGGAGAAATCCTCACCAGTGGCCTGAAACAGTTCAACATACACTTTAAGTTGACCCAAGACAACAAAACAACAAATATGCACACAAATACACTCACATAGGCACAATCCAGTAGGCAGAAAACTATTAGTATGTGGAACTGTGGCAAACCAAGTTACCTCAACATTTCCCTCATATTCAGCATCCATTTCAAGCTTCTGAAGAACTCGGCGAGCCAAAAGCAGTCCAGTGCAGTATGCTAAAAGAAGAACCACAAATGAATTTTAATTGTGCCTAGGCATTCTGAAATACACACACACACACACACACACATATAATAGACATATGATATATGTTGGCGGACAATACCAGCAGCATAATTGGTCAGGCCAACTTTAAGACCATAGTGTGGCAGCTCATGAGCATATGCAGCAGCAAGAACATGGTCACCAGCGATGCTAGCAGATAGAATTTGAGCAATTATATCCCTGTTGGTAAACCTCACAACAAACCGATATTTTGGAGTGTTGTACTTGTTCTTGTCCTGATTGATCAGGCGAATTCGTGCCCGATAATCAGTCTTTCCCTCTACAGAGGAAACCCAGGATGTTAGAATGACAAAAAGTGTAGTCACAAATAAATAAATAGATATATAAAAGTTATCAGTAACTTACGTCTCCTTCTCTTGAATTTAACTTGGAATCGCTTGAAGTAAGCCCTTGTCTTTTGAGTTTTGAAAAATGCCTGTAAATACCATTTTTTTCTTGCTTTTAGCAAATATACAAGAAATATATATATGTGGAAGATGAAGGACAATCATTTGTTGCACCTGCAAGTCTTATTCGTGCCTATCTAAATTATTTGAATAGCAAGAAATTAAGACACGACACAGAATCAGACTATTCAGCTAAAAGTTTTCTAAAACACTGATGATAAACCATAAATAGTCATAAACAACCTGCTAAACTGGGAAACTACAAATGTAAACTAGGATTCATATAATCAAATATTCAACAAATAAGATAAAATATATACATCAACCAAAACAGATCCAAAGATGTTTCAACAGCGAAGTACAAATTTCACCAGGATAAGCATTCTCATTTATGCACAAATTAACAATCAAACAAGCAAAGTACAATAACACTCAGCGTTACAAGAGGAAAAACAGCAGGAATGCAAATATACGTATTCAAAATACCAAACGAATAACCTAACCAAACCAGAATCATGAATATAACGAAACCCCGAAAATACTACACTCTAGGTAAACATTATTCAATTATCACAAATCAACACCTTTTATCAAAATCTAACAGCTTCAACTTAAAATTGCATCTTCCTTCCCCATCCTCTCACCACACACAATACAAATAATCAATTGCAAATACCACGCATATACAGAGACAGAAATAAACTGAAGTGAGTAACAGAGGAAACGGAAAACTCACCATTGCTCTCTGCCGGATACGGCTCCGCTGAAGGAGTCGGGGAAAGGCTCTGCGAGAAGAAGCAAAAATGTGCAGCCAGGAACCCTCAAATACCCCAAAACCCTAGCTCAGAAATGGGCCTCAAATTTTGGGCCCAATCTTATCGGGCCACATTATATAATGGACCTTACGTTATCTATTCTAATTTCTGTTCTCTCACGTCATATACATTGGATAAATAGGGTGCATATGTTACTTTATTATAAAATATTTTATTAAGAGATACATCCCCATATTATTATAATTACTTAAATACTGAATATAATATTTTTTTTTCCCTGTTGATTGCACATTATCAATTTACCATTATAAAAAATAGGGGAGAAAAATGATGTAATAACACATTGTACATAGAAATCGTAACAAATATTATAAATTCCAAATAAATTTATACTTATATAATTCTCCAATCACACTACAATCTTCATAACTACAGAACAAGCCACAAGAAGAATTCAAAGTAAATGCAATAATAGACATATATTAATGTTTTTTTAAAAAAAAAAATAAACTAAAAAGTACAAATATTTTATTTTTTCAAGCACCTCCTCAACTCTAAAATAAGTGAAATAACAAACAATATAACAAGAACAACAGCAAAACCAGTGTTCCAATTCGTCCCTCCGTTTGCCAAATGTATTCCATAGAACACATTTACAGCAGCAAGAACAATAACCACTCTTCCAGCATTGTGATGATACCAATTCCAATACTTTCGAATTTTCGATGCCTTGTCGGGTCGAAGTAAAACTGCCATAACCTATTTGAGAGTAACGCAGACCAAAAATTAAAATGTGTACATAGCTATTCGGACAATGCATAACAAATAGACATATTAACATTCGGTTTAATTGATAGTATAAATAAAAATACGATATATAAACAAACAACACAGGACAATAGTTCACACAACACATGCTATGATTGATTATATCTCATGTTAGCATAATACAAACAACCCATAATTTATGTTAAATTTCACTATTAATCTCTCTGCACATATCACATATTGACACAACACATATATATATATAATATATATAACTGACAGCGCATGTTAACGATATAAACAACAAAACAATCATGTATTGTGTCTATTGTTACAATATATTGATAAGAGTTAATCCGCTTAGTCAGCATTATAACCAATATGATATATAGAATTTCTTTTTTTACCTGGAGGGTACCGAAAATGAGAATAATGATTCCAAGTGTTTTGTGCTTATTGACAGAAATATCAAGACGATTCTCGAGCACCAAACCACATATAACTCCAATAATTCCGAGAGAAAATGCGATGGATTGTATAATGGCATGAGAATAGAACCAAAGAGGATCCCATCGTCTCATGTACCGAGCAACCATAATTCCTATAGGCATTAGAATTCCCCAACCTAACATATTCAATATTCCATGGCTCCTCTTCAAACTTGCTTGTGGGGAGCTTTGTGTTTGAAATTGACCTATTGATAATTATAAAATTGGTCAAATGAATTTTTCGATTAAATTGGTAACAACTTACTATTTTATTGAAATTTGCATTATAGTTTATGCATATAAATTGCATCATGCGAAGTTGTAATAACAAGGGGTTGATAATTCAATTGAACAACTCATGCATATAGATATGCTCATTTTAGAAAATTAAAGTCAATTCAAATCAATCAATGCAATTTATTCAAATGAATTAATGATAATATATATCACATTGTTAAGTAGTTTGTTTAATTTATTAGGCATGGTTGTATCAAGTTGCCCACACATAATTGAAAATTATGTATAGACTTGGCCCAATTTGGTGATGCAAGGATGATAATATATTTACTTGTGATTTTTTTTAATAATAAAAAAAAAAAAAAAAAAAAGCCCATGTAATAAACACATTCTGAGTCCATGTAATAAACACATTCTGAGTTTGTATCTCTTATTTGAGATTTATTAACCCTTTAATTTTTGTACACTTATACATATATATGAACATGAAGAAGAAAACAAATGAACTCCTATCATCACATCACACAATTTGACAATCACGATAACATTTGTTGTTAACCAACTCATATATAAATAGAAGTGAGTGTTTGTATTATACCTAGGCTTTTCAAATTTATTTTTTTTTAATGAAAATTTTATAGTGTAATTTTATCAAATAAAACATAAGTTCTTAGATGGTGACGTTTGTAATGAAAAGAGGTACTAAATTTGATGTTTTAAATAAAAATAAAAGTATATATATCGTATAATATAAAAAATTTAAAGAAACACACACAAACAATTAAACAAAAACATCCAAAAAAATAAAATAAAAATGATAGCTTTTACCTCCCAACATGATGATCACAATGGTGGTTGAAAGGTTCATTTCATTACTTAGTCAAACCAATGACATCAAACCACACCTAAAACTAATTATTCAACTCCAATAGTTTAAACTAAACATTGCTTTAAAAATTAAACTAACTTTGATCAAGAACACAATTCTTGTGACTTTAATTAATTTTTTAAATAATCGACTTTTCGATTTCTAATTATATTGAGATAGAATTAGTAATTGATTTAACATGAAATACGAAATATAATCAAGTTCATGCAAGAAGAAGAGTTTATGTACAAAACTAACCTGTGGCATAGTTTAGGACAGTACTGATCATAGTCCTATGTTGAGTAAGCCGGTAATCGGGCCCGGTCGGGATTCGTCCGGTTGGCCCGACGGAGTATATCAACCGTGTGCTAGGATTGGTGTCGATCAATTGGAAAGCCAAGTAGAGTTGGTTTGATTCTAAAATTGCCGAAGAATTTCCAATTTTCAATCCTTGGTTGGATGGTTGAAGCTCCACGAGACTCGGCGTTTGCCCCCTTAAAAAGTACTTGTTGATTACGGTAGTTCCATCGGCGTTGGCCCATCCAACGATGGCAGTCGAGCCAATCATGTTTCCATTGGGAGAAAATCCAATCCCGACGAATGCATTGGGGTTAGGCGTAGAGAGTATGAAGTTCCACACATTAGATGATTCTTGGGCATACTGAAAAAAATGCAACAAGGAAAAAAATTAAGATTGGATTATAATTGGTTAGTGAACATGAAGATGTTCGTGTCGTGATTGCTTACTCTGAGGACGTACTTTTCGGATGACCAAACGGAGGCGCAATGGAGCGAGGATGTGGCAAAGGGGAGAGGACTTGTTAGAGTGAGAGGGGAGTTGCATGAATTGGATAAATCTTGTGAATGGACATATACGGAAATGAAGAAGAAGATGAAGATCAAGAAGAAAGTATTGTTGAATTTGATAAAAGATTGCATCTTTGGGTTGTTTCTTTTCTCTCTTTCTTCTTGCTTTGATCTTTTGGTGTAAATAATTGGGAAACAAACATCCTATAGCTTTTTATTGAAGGTATTGTAGTTGACTAAGTGTTGTTCTATTCTCTCTCTCTCTCTCTCAATATATATATATATATATATATATTTGTGTATGGTGAATGTTTTGTTGTGAACTAACATTGGGGTGAGAATAAAGAATTGCGACAAGTTTCAACAAATGTATGATTGCAACCAACTACTGGAATTATGGGAAACAAGATAGCTATAAATATGAATGATTGATTTATAGGTGAAAAGAAGGCATAAAAAAATCATATAAGTTGCACAAAATAACCATAAGTGTGTTTGAAGTAAAATTCTTATAATAGGAAGTGTTTGGAAGGTTGAAAACATCAGTTCTATCAGGTTTGGTGTGATCATTTTTAGTGGGCCAAAATTACTCATTACATGGCTATGACTTTCTTGCATGTGCCTAACTGGACTTTGTATGAATGAAAGATTCTTCTATTTTATATGATCAAGAACCTTCAAGGAGTTGGATATTATAGTACTTCTGTAGGATGAATAACACCCATGGTATATATTTCATGGATACGAACAAATCCTAGCAACAAGACATGACAAAGTGGAGATACACGGTGCAGTGAATCGAACACATTTGTTCTTATGTCAATAACAATACACCTCGAGACATTTAGTCCTGTAAAAGAGAAGAGAAGAGATAATCCATTTGCCGAAGGCTTATCTATAGCTATGTCGAAAAGAAGTTATAGTGACTCTGTTCTTGAAATTAATCCAACATATATATATATATATATATCCACACATACTATACAGTCCAAATGTAAAACTCTTAAGGTATGCCTAAAAGATGAAATGACTATGATTGCAAAAAAGAAAAGAATCCATTTTATTTAAGTAAACCCTATCATGCAAACATGCCATCAGATCCTCACCAAATATGTAATTTAAGTTACCTGGTTCATCCCTCTTTGGAAATCCAATCATCAAACCAGTCTTGATCAAGAATTCCTAATGCAAAACATAGGCACCTTCGAATCGGGTGAAACAATCACAGATTACTCATCCTTTCTCATTTCGACTAACACCACCAAGCACAGACAGATAGGCTATGTAATGAAGCAGCACACTTCATAGCTAAATTAGACAAAACTGTAGAGAATAGCATACAAACAGTAATATAGCTCCTGGTAAAGGCATCGGTAAACACAAGAATAATGCATTAGGCTAGCATATGATAACTTACGATAATCGCTGTGACTACTAGGCATGCAAACTTCATGACAGAATTTAGGCAAATAAAAATGAAAACTATTGCACAAATACCACAAGCACACATAAAACAATACTGCTATGCAAGTTTTTTATTTTTTATTTTTTACTGTTTTTTTTTTTTGTCAGTTCAAAGGTTTATCACCACTGCAGCTGGTTTGGTTGTATCATGTATCTACAACAGTGCTTCATTTTCAGCTCTTCCATTGCCTTTGCTAACTTACTATGAGTCCGACATCATGGTTTCCTATGGACTGTATAATTTACCTAAATATTTAGAACAGTAATGGTACAGACATTGGCATGAATCTATACTTGCTAGGTGTTGGAGGAAAGGTTTTGGCTTCCGATGGCAGAGTAGATTCCATTACTTGCAGAAGATCTGTCGCTATTTATCCTTTTGTAGAATAGCACATATGCAGCAGCCGACTTCACTTCATCTTCATTGATGGGTGATATGTGACTATCATCAAAGTTGTACCATTTGTTTTCATCCAGAAGCTGCATGGAGATATGTTATGTAAGAAAAATGCTTCCCTAAGTTAAACAAGATCAACTTGTAAAACCATTAGAAAAGAATTCAATGGAGGAATTTATGTATGCAATTGTCGATGTGACAAGATATAAGATAGAATTCAAACTTTGATCTGAAATGCCCATAGAGACTTCAAATTCAAAGTATAACCCATCAGCACATAAACAATATGGAAAAAAATTTACATTAAGTACCTTAATATGTGCCGTATAGTGCCCACTTCCCATGCCACCATAATGATTCGTCAAGGCATATAGTTCATAGACCTGACGCCGGCTGTTGTTCTTGTTCGAGACATAATTTGTCAAATCAAAGTCATGAATGGGAAAATTAACAAATGTGTCTAGCTTATGCTTCATTGATCTACTGTAAGAGAATCTTTTTAGATGGATGATGAGAACTTCGGGAAGCCGCCACAGATCCAACTTCTTGCTTGCCTGGCGCTTCTCATTGCATTGAGGACAGTTCCTTTACAGCAACACAGAGACAATGTTATACAAGATGCAGAACAGACAGCCAAAAGGGAGAAGAACAAGATGAATTAGGAAGTATTAATTTATTGAACTATCTCAATCTGAAGTAAAATCTTTTCCATATCTAACATGTGCACTCAAAAAAATTAAATGTATTCGTAAGCATAATTATGGAAACACAATAGATAAAATAAATTAGCATACCACATGTCTTCAGGTACCAATGGTTCCTCACGCAGAAATGATTCCAAGCAAGTATACAATGAGAGAGGTTCGCTGCGAGCTTTCTTGTTTACACGACCATATTTACAAACCTCTGGTAAACTTTCAATATGGCTGGTATCATAACTCCCCAAAAGCTTCTGAGACCAGTCAACAAATACAAGTATAGACATTGAAGATGAGGACAGCTTAACCACCTTATCGTCACCCACCATCAAATCGATGCAAGCATTGTTCTCATCAACTAACTGCAATGGAAGTTTATCCAAGGACAACAGTTTAGAACTGTTGCTGTCTCCTTTGGTTGAATCAGCAGCATTAGAATCTGTATCAGATTGATTTGGGGATGCTGCCATAGATGTATTGCTACTTGCTGCGGCACCTGAAGGTTTAGCTCTTAACAAGGGAGATAACATAGTCCGAACTATCTTCTGAATATCACTTCTAGTAATGGCCTCATCACAGGAGATTGGTGAAACAAGAGGGGTTCCATAAGGCTTCCATCCAAGTGTGCTCTGAGAAGTGCCAGTACTCCTAGAATATTCAAGACAAAGGAGAATGATATATTAATATAGCATAGAAAGCAACACACATTATGCACATGTAATGGTTGGAACAAAGGATTTAGATTTGATAAATGGTACTTGTTCCACTAAAATGACAAAATACACTTTGAAGCAAAAGGTGTATACTTCAAAATATACTATAATACAAAATTTTCTAGCAAGTTTTATGAAATTCTTATTATATCCGAATATGAAGATCCTAAATTCAAATGCAGGTAAGAATAAATTCCTTTGTATGGAACGAGTATACATACGATTCCTCGCGTCGATGTATCAACTGGAGGAACTTTGTGTTTTTCAGCACTTTTGGGATCTTGTAGGCAGCAAGATGATCATCATCTCTTATAGAAGATAATGATATAAATGGATCCTCCAAGAACCGGTAAATCAAGTGGCCTCTTATCTGCAAACAGTGCAAAGATGATATAAATTTACCAATCCATACATCAATTCAATCAGGTAAACAATAGGGAGAAAAAAAATTAAACTGTCAACCTCTGCAAGCAGAAGTTTTTCATTTAGTTGCAGAGAGCAAGCATTACTGAGGGCTTGGATCAAATCCCTGCAATGCCCCTGCTTGGGAACAGCTACTGTGTAAGTTGCCGGTAGGGCACTTCCATCACAGGTAAATACTGTAACACTCATACTCCGAGTGGTAGCAGACTGAAGAGGCAAGGATACTATCATGAAAGGGTCAAATGTAACTGAAACTTTATTGCATACTGGACAGACGAGAGTTGACTTGTATTGACCCTGTGGAACAAAAGAGACCAGACAAATTAAAATCTAGAACATGTTTGGGTGGAGCAACAGAAGAAAATAATGTCAGTTGACATGAGGAGATGCAGAGTGAGGTATTGTTAACTTCACCGTAATATCCATAAAGTAATGAAATATTACAGAATTTACAGGTAGTTAACCTGAAATTTTCAATTAACAAATGCCAAGAACTTAGTAACATCTCTTACTTTAATTAAGATTTTTTTTCCCGCAACTAACATTATATAAAGGTTGTGAACAACCAAAAATGTTTAATACAACGCAAATAAAAAAATAAATATAAAAAAGTTTTTTAGGCACAAAGCTACATTTGCTGTTTAATAAATACATTAAATTGTTTTGCTGATGCAGTTGAGGTCAATGAGCAAGTTTCAAAGCAGATTAAAGGTGTGTTCATTTTTTATTTTAAATAAAAAATTCCACTTTGCACCCGGTTCCCAATAAAAATACAATATTTCTTCTCATAAAAAATCATATCAAAATACTATTTAAACCGTAACTTTAAAAAAAAAATAAAAAATAAAACCAAACAAACCGTAAGTGTTGATGGGCTCTAATAGCATGCATAACTAACCACGGACTGAAGAACTACAACACAGCCTTCAAATAATTTATCTATTTCAAGGGAAAAGGATATTTATAATACAAATCATTAGTACCAGTATAAGAACCCCATCCTAAAATAGTTTCCTAAAACACAGTGATAATGCACGACTAATTGTTTCGCATTTGGGGGCAAGTATTTACAATATTGGTGCAGTAAAAGTGTAACCTATTGTCAAATCTTCCAAGCTGCAAAGCGGAAAAACCATTTCAAATTAAACGCAGAAGAGGGTAAAATTATTTAATTCCACATATGTGAGGAAAGTCATTTTACTGCTTAACAAATCAAAGAATTGTCCTTTTATTATTATCATGTTTTGCCTTTCAATAGAACTACTGGACTAACATGTGCGGAGGTGTAATTACAAAACTGGACCCCTACTTATTAAGAAGTCAATTGGCTATCATTTTTCGAAATATAAACAAGAACATTACAGGCAAACAGCTAAAGATCATACCCTAATCTTCCTTGTTCCAGCCTCAAAGAAATAAATGCCAGTGCATGATGAAATTCATCTACAAGTAAGCAAAGAAAAACTAAAGGAATGATACAAAGTGTCTGCCGTGCTTACTTGGCATACGTCATTGATGATTGAATCATTTCGAGAAATATGATTTGCCCAATACTCATCTGCAACTTCTTCATCAGGTCGACCATCTGCATCCCTACAAACTATTTTAGGCTTTTCTTTGACACGATTCAGATCTTCATGAAGTCCATCTAACAGAAATCCAAGAAGTTCCTATAGCAAAGAAAGGAAAAATTCAATTGTTCATTTAACTTTCTTGAAGTAAATTTAAGAACCAAAATTATCAAAAAAAAAGAACGAAAGCTTTACTTGAGGCATCAAACCTGCGAATCATGTTGACTGCATCCGCTAAACTGTGGCGCAAAGCGAGCAAGTTTTGCCTTGAATGGCCTGGGGGCAATTGCAGCACGTCCTGGGGCCCACAGTTTTCTAAGTAACTCACCAAATGCTACAGCAAGCTCACCCTGCAGATTATATACCAACTTTCAGGAAAGTTATCACTTCCTCACAAATCAATCCTATTCACTGTTGAATATTAGCAGAATAGTCCCCACACGGAGATACTAGCAAGCATCTTTTCTCTTAACCTAGAAGTATTCTTTATACAGGTCCATCTCAATTTCCATGTCTGAAAGAAGAAAGCTAAAATTAAGGCCCCATCAAAAGATCACCCTCCATTAAAGAATAATATTGCAAATTTGATATAAATAATAAGGCCCCATCAAAAGATCACCCTCCATTAAAAAATAATATTGCAAATTTGATATAAGACTCTAACCTAACAATTTTATGCATTAGCTAACTGCAGTTTCATGGCATGTAGTTTCTATACTCTACAAGCCCAAAAATTTTCTTAGCAACTATTTGATGCTGTATAACCAACCATTGAAGTTCAGAAATACAAGCATATGCAGGTCACTGAATAAGGTGGGAAACTTACAACCATGCCGAAGGGATTCTGTAGGTTTATTTCCTGATGGTAATCGTCACGAAAATACCGAGCAAATTGAGGCGTATGAACAAGACACTGTATTGCACTGTTCATAAAACAAGTGTTCCCAAGATTCAACAGTCCAGTGAGACCACTAGAAGACCCCCTGGTGCTGACACCACTTGATCCATATGCCCTTTCTACATTTAGGTTTTTCAATTGGGATTCAGAACTACCATTTCTTGATGAATACTTGCTCACAGTTAGACCTCCAGAAGTTGGGAAACTTGAGTGTACAGGCACTGCAGCTAGGCTTCCATTCTGTAAAGATCCATTCTGCTGGCCGGAACCAAAACCACCTTCAATCTTACCATCAGTAACCTCTACCAATATCTGCTTCAGACATTGTAAAGCATAGAACATCAAAATGTAGCTTTTAATTAAATTAAATTATCATTTCATGCAAAAATTAAAAATAATAATAAGGTTCCAAAGTTCAAATATTTTGTCCTTTTTTTTTTCCAGTCCTCAATATAAAGCATCACTTTCTCTACACAAATCAAAGATGGATGAAACAACATCATTGCCTTAACAATTACATTTTGAAAGCAACGTTAAGCTTAGATGAAACCATTATGTGCTAGGTAAATCCTGAGTCTTCTCTAACTCAGTAACATAAAAAAGAAAAAAACAATAATAATAATAATAATAATAATAATAATAATAATAATACTGATACCTCAGACCAACTGTATGGTTAATAGGAAAGAATATTTTTTATAATAGCAAGAATAAAGTTACCCACATCCTGATCCATTTGAATATTTGCATCATCAAGAGTCTTTTCCATATCATTCATCAATGCATGTTTTTGATGACTGAAGTAATCCCAAACGGACACCTGACACAAAAAGACTCAATTTCATAAATTAGTATGTTTCAACTTATAAACATACATAACAAATTATTAGGGGAGATAAATTTACCTGTTTCGTTGTAAGATCAAAAATTTCACAAACTCTTTGATGAAGTTGACCAATTGTTTCCTGAAAATCACATTGAACTTATTCAATAATCAAAAGTAAGTGCTGATGTGATAAAATGTAAGCCTCATTTTTTTTCCTAGACAGAAGAGATCAGAAAAGATACCTTTTTGCTAATTCTTATGGTAGAATGGTCACCTTTAGGTACCAAATGCAAATGGAGTCGCAGGGGATAAACTTCCACGGACAACTCCGTTTGTGAAAGACCAGTATTTATTACCTTCCGAGCCAGTACAGGACCACCTCCATACCTGAATTGGGCAAGAGAAACTGATTAACTAAAGAATCCAGTTGTCTTCTGGCACAATCTCGAAAGAAATATAGGCTATGCTTGGCATGAGAGAGGAAAAAATTACACCGAAAAATCAAATGATCAATTTTTTTCATCGTTTTACTTCTCCTTATTGGGTTTGCGTTTCTTGGGTAGATTGTAAAAAATATTACAATCAGGATTATGATAACAAATTATTGTCGTAAGAGCATTAAAAAGTCAATTGAAAGATCGTAGAATAGATCCATTAGCATACACGGCTTCTTCAACCCTGCACCCGGGAAATATGTTCCAGGTGCCCAAATTGAGCTACAAGACACAATCTAGAGAAAGTGTGCATCTTATTTTTAAATAAATAAAAGAACACAAAAAACAAAAACATTCTTAATTTACTGCCTCCTCACGATGCCACCCATCCGCGCCTTACCTGCCACTTGTTTTTAAATATTTTTCAAGGACTGAAGTTCTTTTTAACCCCCAGCCTTTTTAGTGTGGCATATCATTGGTCAGAAATTAGCTTTCAAATAACACCAGGTTCTCAGGAAATTTGTTACACCTGCTCACATATGGATACAACCTCATAAAAACTAAAATAATGTGTTAGGATGTTTTTTTCCTAGACCAACCAAAAAAACATACAATAGTGAATAAAAATGTTGCAAATGGCATAAAAATATAGGGAGGAAATGAGGAATTGATGAAATCTAGAAGAGGAGGAATGCTTAAGGAGAAATAAACACGTGTCCGGAGAGAGAGGAAGAAGGTGGGAAGCAGACGGAATGGGCAACAGTGTGGGGGGAGGCAGTAAATGCAGGAGAAAAAAAAACAAAAAACTACAAATAATATTAACAAAAGAACTTACCTTTTCTCGCAATATGGGCCCCAAAATATGTGTTTCGGGTGCAAGGTCGAAGAAGCCCATAAATGAAAACACAATATTCTACCAATCTGATTTACATAGTAAGGTGGGTAATGACAAAAGGGATGGATCTTGGTATATTCTTTAATGAACTTTTGGGAAGTAACAAAGCATTTGAAGACATTACATTATTTCCATTTCAACAAAGGAATATTATTATTCAAATATTATATAGATTTTCACCAATTATAAGTGATTTACTAGAATGAAATCAAGCTGATCTATTAATCTTCCTTTCCCCAGCATTGGTGTGCGTTAAAAAAAGATTAAGAGCTAGACCCCATTCTAGTAATTAGCTGGATATCTTTCAAGAAGAATTTTTCATTTATATTTCATTTTTATGTTTATGGCAGCCTAGGGAGACTATGTCAGGGCTCATAATTCTACACTTTGAGTCTGTTGGTTGCAAGACGGTAGAAATGTATTTCTAAGTAATATGTATTATGTCAAAAATATTACAAGGGAAAAGGGTCATATTATAGTTGTAAATAGAGCAACGTGCAGCTTAGCACAAGGCCATTGCCATTGCATGGTGCACAACATAGCACATGGGGTACTGTAAATACCAATATACAATTACATGCAACCAATATATACTGTATGACTCTGGTGATATCTCCATCTCCTTTAAAAGTCTTCTTAAAAAATTTAATTTATACATCTTATTTTTTATATTAGAATTCGATAGTGAAGTAAATTTTCATGCTGATCTATTTCCAATTAATAGCAAACTCAGTTGAATGCTAAGAAAAAATTAACAATAAACAATTTTAAAAATAACATTTACTATAAAATTAAGGTAACAACAATAACTCACTTGTGCTTCACGCCTCGGAGCCAGGGAAAAGGCACACCTTATCATACAAAATGGCACAAAGGCCTTGCCATGGTGGATCTTTTATAACTATAGAAAAATTATAAAAAGCTAAAATGTCCTGAAGAAGGACCTCCATTCTGAAGCCATAGATTATTTTATTCATAAATGTGGAAATATTCTGAGAGTATTCATTGGGGGTACTATTTAAAAAAATTCTTTTCAAAAAGAGAACAAACAACTTGATGTGTGATAAAGTGAAAGAAAATCAATTATCGCTTACCATGACCACAATTGGTTCCAGACTTCTTGAGGAAGTAAAATATAGTCCGTCCCTTCTACTAAGGTATCATGAATCTCAATACCCATAGCAGGATCCTCAGACACTGATTCATCCATCAAATCAGAGTTGTCAATGGAAGATGGCCTCTTTATTGCACTCGAGTTGACTGAATCATGATGCTCAGAGGAAGACCCATCATTTACATTGCCGCCTTGATTTTGATTGACGTACCCAAGCCATTCTTGCCACCATCTATCATTAGAAATATCAGAAGGAAAATGAATCAATCACAGGTACAAGAAAGGCAAGTCAAAATTATAAGCCTTCAATTTATTAATTTAGGAACTATCTCATGAGTTTAAGTGCTGAAAAGAGCTATAGGGTTTAGGAACAAGGAAAACATCAGAAAAATATGGTAGTGATCCTATGAAATTTGTATCTTCACAAAATGAACAAAACAGAAACATCCACATTCCTAGGAAAATCATAGAGATAGTTCTGGGTTTCTCACTTTAACATTTATGATAAGATGAAGTTAATTGGAAAGGAAGCAAAGTCTCCTTCCCCCTCAACCCTCTCCATCATGTTCACTAAAATGTCAAGCCATAAAGCTCACTTAATTCAAACACTCTGAATCATTTTTTTTTAAAAAAAAAAAGCGAACAAAAACTTAATGCCCTGCAGCAAGATAGGCATTCAATCTCCTGGTCTCTTTTCATACAAATATGCAGTGTTACAGTATTAAGCTCAGTCGTAGCCGGTAGTAAAATGGCAGGTTAAAATAACTGTCCCATATATACAGATATATATATATGTATCATCATCAACATTCAACAGTTCTTTATGAAATGGTTGCATTTCCCCCCCCCCCCCCCCCCCTAACGTAAGCACATCAACGTTTTTCTTTCAAGTTCAGTATTTTGATTAATTAGAAGTGAAAATTTCTCAACCCAGCAATGAAATGAATCAAAGCAAAAACCAACTGCATTCTCGCGAACTTGAACAATCAGAAGTTAAATCTAAAGAACAGAGCATGATTAATCAAGCTGCCCACAACCACAGTACACCCCAAACAACAACCAATTATCATCAACAAACATAGACGAAGAGCAAAACTATCTTTCCCAGCATCCGGATAGTACTCCGCTCTTAAACCCTAACCCTCCCCCAATCATCTCCAATTCACAACCCTACTAATCCCCGACTCTTGTCTGGGCTAAAATCCGCCCAAGAAAAACCCTACAACCCTACCAGTAAAATCCGTCAAACATCTCCAATTCACAACCCTACTAATCCGCCCAAGAAAAACCCAACGAAGGCGCAAGTCGGCTCCCAAAGCAGATCTACTGAAAAACACATACCCATGAAAATTTTACCCAAAAAACAAATAGTATAATACCTCTGGGTGATTAAATAGAAAATATCCCCGACTCCTGTCTGGGCTTCGGCGGCCACAGCAATGTCCCTGATTGCCTGCTTCTCCTCCTCCGGTGCCAGCTGCCGCGCCGCCTCCACCATTTCTTCGATGTTTCCTCTCCCGCCTAGTAACTGAAAAATTAAAAACAATAATAATTCAACAAGGGGAAAAGAGGGAGTTTATTTGGCGCGGTGAAAGGGGATTCTTACAGAGAAATTGGCGAGAAGAAAAGGGACTTCTGGGAGTGAAAATTACAGGTGGGGTTGGGGTGGGGAAGGAAGGAAGGGTTTCTTTCTTCAAAAGCAATTCTGCTGCTGCTGCGCCTGTTCTGTGTTGTGCTGTGCTGACTCTACGCTGGACTGACTCACTGGTCTCATTCATCCCTCATTATTTATTTATTTATTTATTGATATTGCCGCTAAAACGTGAAAGGAAAATAAATAAATAAATAATTTGTAATACAGAGTATAACACAAAAAATTACAGGCATGACCTTTATTTTGCCAAAAAAGAAATCGTAACTTTATTACCTAATTTATTAGCAACTATACTATGGGCCCTGTATGGGGCCGGCAAGGTCATACTTATACAGATTTTAATTTTAGGAAATACTGCTCCCTCCATCGTCCAATTGTGTACTCATTTGATAGGACACTGATCTTAAGAAAAATAGATAATAATAAAAAAATTTATTTTTTTTGATAAAGAAAAATAGTAAAAAGAAAAATGAGAATAGATTTGAACGACGGAGCGACTAAAAGAAATACTTCAATATCTAAGTAATTATTAGGGAAAAAATAATTTTTAGTCTCAATATAATCAAAAATTTATCAATTTTGGTGTCAATATAAAAATTTTATTAATTTTGGTCTTAATATAACCAAAACTCATCATTTTTTGCCACAATATAACCAAAACTCATCATTTTTTGTTTTAATATAATTTTTTTTATCAATTTTAGTCCCAATATAACTAAAATTCATTATTTTTTGTCTCAATATAATTAAACCTTATCTTTTTTTGTCCCACCGTCGACAAACCGACGAAAAATGGTTGACGTGAAAAGAAATCAAACCTTATATTTATATTCGAAGAAATTACAAAAATCTTGCAAGTCCACGTCAGCATTTTTTGTCGGTTTATTTACGGTATAACAAAAAAAAAATATAAGGTTTGATTATATTGGGACAAAAAATGATGAGTTTGGGTTATATTGATACTAAATTTGATAAAAAATTTATATTAGAACCAAGAATGATGAATTTTTGTTATATTGAGACAAAAAATGATAGTTTTGGTTATATTATGACCAAAATTGATAAAGATTTTTATATTTGAATCAAAATTGATGAATTTTAATTATACTAACACAAAAAATATTTTTTTCCCTAATTATTAATATTAAAACATATATATCGATAAATTATATCAAAATTTTAAAAAATATACATATAAATAAAAGTCTTCAAAATGGATTTGTTTTTATTGAATATATGTATGAATATCATATGAGTTTTTTTTATATATATAAATATCATGAGTTTGCACTAGACGAGCCAAAACATAAGCTAGCACTTCGGCCAACACCAAACAAATTATGGGGGCTTGGGGCTCATACCCATTTTCAATATTAGGCAAATTTTACAATAGACTAGTAATCAGCTTCAACTTTTCCCTATTTATCAACTCAAATAGTATTTATTTTCTCTATTTCTATAAACATTTCATCCAAACAAGCCTTCTAACTTTTAAAAACTCAAACCCCACCATAAATTTAGAACTTCTAACAGAATCCCCCCACAACATCACCAATTACCATCCCTAGTCGAAGAAAGCATGGCTAAAAGATATCAAGATTTTTCAAAATGGATAATAATAGTTTTCGGACATCACAAATAATGCCCCTTTGATTGCAACATCAAGATCCATATCATATATAGCCTAAGCTCATTTACAAGGCTAAACATAAGCTCTACGCTAGCTGCTCCAATGAGCACAGTCTTCCCAACCACACCGCGCGCATTGACGCACGGCGCAGACATGGATTATGAAAAAACGGAAAAACGAAAATAAGCATGGCATGAATATTGCTGAATGCATCGAGAAGCATCGGACAGGATTCATGCCACCCGCCCAGTTTTATTCGAAGGCTCAAACTTACAGCTTGCAGAAGTCATCGTCGCTGAGTTTGAGCAAATTGGATGGGGCGAGGTTGTCAAGGTTTGTTCGGCATAGTTGGTGGTCGTCCTAGCACGGTGTTTGCAAGCTCTTCGTTCAGTTTCACAGGGATAGGAGGCATCTGTTTCATTATTTCCGGCACTTCGTTCAAGCTGCATGCAAATACAAGATTAAGCCGGCTGCAGTTTGTGTATCAACGAATATTTACGCCAGTTGAAAGCAATTGAAGGATTTGTAGTATTTATAGGCATACTCGTTCAAGATTGAGAGGATGTTCGCCCGAGCTTGACAAAAGAGGCTGATGTTATCTTGAAGCTGCAAGCCGAAATATCAAAGATGATGTCAATACAGTAATAGTAAAAAACAGATTGATTGATTAAAATATAAGGCTAATATGAACAGATGCAATAACTATAGTAATACACAGTCCGAAAACAGTAAGAATAATGGGTGGGGGGGGGGGGGGGGAAGGTGATCGCATTTATCATTATCCACAATCTATGACCGCTACATATTTCTGTTTGAAGAGTAAGGTAAGCATGTTCATCCGTAATCATTAGTTTTATGAATATATACAAATATATCAGCTGTCTATTTATAGAAGCAATAATTTGAATTCGACTACATTAAAAGAAAGGAAATAACTATATTTGGAAAGTTGCGTTTCAAGGTGAAAATATTGAGAGAAGGTTAAAGAAAAGATGAAAATATGTAGCATATTGTCCATGGTATTGCAGATAGAACTAATTCCACACAACATAGGAGTTGTGAGTACCTTGTAAGCAGAAAAGTTAGCAGAAATTTGATCCATAGCCTGAGCACTCTGCTCAAGAAGCTGACCAGTAACTCCGCCGATATCTGAAATAGAAGTAAAACAATAAATAAATGGGATAATCAGCAGGTAACTTGCAAAAAAAAATGTATGCTTCTTTCCCGAATGAGTGAGACAGGAATGAGACAAGAATGCAGATTGACCTTTCAGCGACATTCCATCATCAATCTCCACCGGCTGAGCATGAGGAGGCAGGCCAGTGATGTTTCCAGGTTGAGAAGTTTTTGGAAGTGATTCTGTATTTTTTTGCTGAAAATCAAAATAATAAGGAAGAAATCAAAACAAAAGAAGAAGAAGAAGAAGAACGAAAGAAAGAAAGAAAAATTAAACAGATAAGGGACATAAGATGTTGCAAAAACAAAGCATCTAGCTAACAAATTTAGTTCTTTAAATTTATTTAGTAGAACAAATAAAACAATTAATATCACAAAACAACACTTAGAAAATCAGATAACTTCTGAAAGGTTCCAGTTCATTTCTGTTAAGAAGAAGCACACATGCAATATTGCAAAAACGGCAACATATATGCTCATCTGAAATACTCAGAAAATATTCACACATTGACATGTAGAGGTTAGAGCGGGGAGCCTTAGTATTAACTACGACAATTATGAATGGCTATACAAAGAACTATATAAATCACCTTTTTCTCTTTAGATTTCTTTGAAGAGTGGAGAGCTTCTTTCCGTCTCTTGCCATTTTCCCTTCTCTGCAAAAGAGTAAAAAATTCATCATTGTTACAGTTAACTGAGAATAATAATAAGATTTCAATGGCTGGTTCATTTCAACTCCACTTGTGTTCTTGTATCTGTCATTATCATATTTCACATTGTAAACAGGGCAAAAGTATTATTTTCTCCATATCACTGTATATTTCTGATACTTCCTTTTTTCAGAAAACCCTTTAATGAAAAAGGATACATCATTTAAGTTATCTAAATACTTAGAACTACAAAAAAATATAGCTTTGCTCATCAGTAAGCTCACCCCCTTAATTCTTCAGACATTGCCCACAATTTTAATTAAGGGGGAATGAGAAATTATGATAAATGTCAATTATTTACGGTAAAATGACATGAATTAAGAGCTTGATTTGTACTCTTTTCATGTCACATTACACATTTTTCTTTTATGAAAAAAAAAAAGCCAACGCCGATTTATAGCAGGTTTTATGTTCTACCAACATTTTTGCTACTTCCATACCTAAACATCAATATGGTTAGCCAAAAGATTTCATGGGGATGATAAAATAGATATGAAGGTTGAATATTGAATATTGAATGAAGAACTCACACTCATCCATCTATGGCGGAGTGCAACATCCCGAACAGTTTTATCCCTCAAAGCCTGAGAAACCATAGCATAGCGAACAAGAGCAGGCTCTGTTGAATGTCTGTGAAATTTTTATCCAATTTTGAGAACACAAATAAAACTAATGCATGTTAACATATAGCAAATATTAATGCATCACAAGCAATCGATACAAAAGGAAATTATATCTATTTAGAGATAAAAAAAAGTATACACAGTATTCTAAAACCAACAGATCACTATCAGTAAATCTTTCTAAGTATTATCTTCTGATAGATTGATTCAGACTTTATTTAATAGACCATGACAACAAGCACTTAATGAAGTATGAATAAATCGTGCTCATTCCAGGGTACAAGTTGAAAATGATCTTATATCTATTTATACATCATATTAAAGTGCTTATTTGTCGTACGACCTTTAATAGTAGAAAGACAAAATAATTATGATACAACTTTGCATAAAATATTGTGTCAACGTAACCTGATTAAAACCCCACACAACAATATGGTAGCCGGCATAGCCAATCATCCGCAAAATAGCAACACGTGCAAAAAGTAATGAAAAGCATTATTGACTACAGCAACGAGGAATATTTAATGAGCACAATACAACTATGCTTGTGAGTATGCAGCACGAAACACGTGGCAGATACTGTTTGCAAATGTGAACTTATTAGTCGACAACAAAGCTAGAAAAGCAAACGGTTAGTAAGAAAAAACGAAGATCGGGAACGAATCTACAAAAAGACAAAAGAAACACGTGGCAAGTAGTGAATGCAAATGCAATCTTTCTTGTCGGCATTAATGCTACAAAAGCAAACCGTTAGCTGAAAAACGATCGAGGAACGAATCTATGAAAAGACAAAGAAACAGTTCAAGGGAGGAGAGAAACCTAGAACTAATCAGGAAAACAAAGCAAAACACATGAACTTAGAGTTGGAAAGAATATTCCCATTAAATCTTGTGTAGTTCCCAGGGTAAGAAGTTTCAGATTACATAAATCCTTTAACATGTCAAATAACTTCAGATCACTAGTTTCATGATTCTATCTATATCATATCTTGGTTATCACTCCACAGATTCATTTCAAGTGATTAGCATATCAAACAAAATACAAAGCAATCAACAAGCAAGCAAGCACAAGTTAATTTCCCATCTCCAAATTCACACAGAATTCACGGGTTAAATATATTTTGGAAATCTCGATGACCACAGATTGATCGCCATTGCACGATTTCTTCTCACTCCATGGATACCAAACTTCATATCAGAGCAAAAAAAAACCGTCACGAAAAGTAACCTACAAAAATCCAACTAGAACGAACACAAGCAAGGCAAATTCGAATCCTCATAAAAAAAAATAAAAAATAAAAAGAATCCGAACAGAAAGGCAGCAAACAATGAACTTCCAAACTCGCACTAGTTCAGAAAAAAAATTAAAAAGGAGGCAGGAGGTCACTTGGAGAGCAATTCCACTAGCGTAGCCTGCTCGTGCGACGACCATTGATCCGCTAAGCCAGGATTGTGGCGAAGGCGCCGTCTCGAGGGGAGTCTCGCCATCGACTTCTCCGTCGGCGGTACGCCTCCTCCTCTATTCGCATTTTCCCGCCCTCCACCACCGCCGCCGCCGTTGTTCCCGCCGTTGCTACTCCCGTTGTTGGTCCTGCTGCGACACTCGGACGGAGCACTGGCGCTGGCCGCCATTGAAGTAAACACCACCCAAACCTGCAAAAACACACCCACACGAGATTCTCGAGATTATCGAGCTGAACTCCGACGGAATCCACGGGCGCACTGAATGCCGGAGAGAAAACAAAGGCACCGAAGGAGCAGATAAAGCCTCTTTCCCCTTTTTTAATTCATTTTTAATTAATACAAACTGTGTAGACCCAAAACATTTGAAAATAAAATATAAAAAAAAAAATACAGTTGAGGGTAAAAGAGTCTTTTCGTCACGTTCCAATACCAGAATGACTAATTAATATTAATATTTATATCATCTGTCCAATAACTACTGAAAACCAACAAAAGGGTAACCGCTTTGCATTAAATTTTAGAAACAAATTATAACAAATTATTTATGTTTGAACGTACGGTAATAGAAATAATAATAATAATTATTATTATTAAATTTGAAATAATAAATAATGGTTAGTCAGCATCACCTTACCAATAACTTCTCACTGTGCATAAGTTTGTCAAAATCGGTTACAATTCAAGCAGTAGGTCCAACTCGGTGGGCCCCGCAGTTAACAAAGTGGGCCCCACTCTATTTTTCTATGCAATATAATTTTAAAAAAATTAATAATACACGTGTATAATCAAAATTATATTATAATATAAATAAATATTATTTATTGTCAGTAACAAACTTCTGTTATTGAAAATTTGAAATCCCTGCCCTATAGTGTGGTGTTGTATTGGTTGTAGTACACTTGTTTTTCAATTTATGTAAAAATAATCTATTTGGGTTCCATGTGAAAATTAATAAATATTAATATTAATATGTTAGAAATTTGATAAAAAAATAATAATAATAATAATAATAATAAGTAATTGTGGGTGTTTTTAGAAAATTATTTAGTAATTAATTATAGTAAAAATTATAATATAATAAATATGATAATAATTGTTGAATTTAAAGTAATAATTAAATGTTTAAATTTTTATTTCATAATTAGTAAAGTTTTAATGTATCAAAATATTTATACCATATGATTAATTGATTTATTTCCAATAGATTTGGTATATTATTTGTATTCTAAGGGAGTGCGTTTAGTACAGAGAATAGAATTGCAGATAAATGATAATAGATAATAGAATTTGAGAGAAATTGAGTAGAGAATGAGAGTTAATGCAGATATATGAACGAGCAAACAAAAATAAATGATTAATCCGATAGAAAAGAGAGTTTTAACGAATGATAATTCATAAAAAAATATTTTTGGTAAATTTTTTTTTAAAAAAAAATTATAAATTATATACAATGTTTTTTAAGATTATATTTTAGTACAATTTCTTAAAATATCGTAAAAGTTAAATACTTTAAAAATAAATTAAGTTTGTTTTTTTGTAAAATTAAAATAATATAATTTTTAAAAAATTATAAAAATTAAATAGTACAAAAAAAATTAAAAATTAAAAAAAAACATATATTCCAACATCATTTCTCTCTATTTCTCTGCATGTGGTAAAAACAGAGAAATGGAAATGATTTATTTCTCAAGTTCCATTTCTATGACTCAAACAAACAAGATAAATGATATCATTTCCATTTCTCTGACCTTATTTATCTGTATCAAACACAACCTAATAGTATTGGTTACATTACAAATGTCTTTAAATAATAATATCTCGAAATAATTATATCAAATGATAATTATTTATTTCAAATAGATTTGGTATATTATTTATATTCTAATTGTGTTGGCAATTGTCTTTAAATATTAATATATTGAAATATTTATATCATACCATACATTCAATTATTTCCAAAATATTTGGTATATTATTTCTAATCTAAATCTAATTGTAATATGTTACAAAATATTTACTTATTTTATACCTAACCTTGTTACTATCAATATAATTTATAAAAATAAACTAATGGGTGTGTTTGTTTGTAGGTTTTAAGTTTTGAGTTGAATTTCTAAATAGTAAAAAGTTGAATTTGAATAGTCGTTTAATGTGATATAAATATAGATTTACGTTATGTTTTAAATGTAAAATAAATTTGTAGGATAATATAAAAAAAGAAAAATTATTGTTTGATGCGATATTTTTTAGGGAAAAAATAATGTGAATAGTAAAAACTTGTGCTAAAACCCACAAAAGAACACAACCAATGTATTCCGAATTTCTGACTTTTCTATTTTTTTTGATGAAATAATATTACTTGATTAAATTTAATTATACATTTACTATAATTGATTAAAATCCAAGTACTAATTAAATCTCATTGTATTAAGGACAATTAATATTACCTAAATTGGTAGAATCAATTTATCAAATAATATTCATATTTTAAATTTTATGTTATTTTACATTTAATCAAATAAAATTAATATTGTGTGATTCATCTCATAGTTATACATTTTGACATATTTTTTTTTTATCTAACTATAAAGTACTTATTTTTTGTTAGTATGTATAGACATTCATTATACATTGCAAATACATCCACACTTATATTTATTACATCGGTATCTTCGTATTAATTTTACACATCAAGGTAAAATAGAATTCCCTCTGTTCTACATTATGTAGTAATTGACATTTTTTTTTTTTTTAAAAAAAACAATAGACACTTTTTTATTTTTGGTAAAATATATTAAATCAAAAAATAATTAACAAATATAAATCAATTTAATTAATTACACAATATATTACATGTTACGCATGAATCATTCAAAATTTATTTATTTTTATTTATTTTAAAAAATAAATAATTTTAAAAATATTTAATAAATATAAATCAATTTAATTAATTACACACCAAATGAAATTCATATTTTTTAAAAAATAAATATTTTGTATATGGACAAACAAAAATAACAAAATATATACTCCTCCGTTCTATATAAATTATTTATTTTTAAATAAAATACAAGAATTTAAATAAAATATAATTAATAAATAATTAAAAAATATATTAATATAAATAATTATTATATAATAAATATAATTATAAAATAATAGTAAAATAAATAAAGAGTTTAATTAATATTAATGAAATTATTAAATAAATTTTTATCTTCTTATACATACCGGAGAGAGTAATAATTAAAAAACTACAACATACAAATGGACTTGGGTCAAACTGGGCAGGCCGCCGGTAAAGTGGTGTGGACCGGGCCCACTCGACGCTACGGCACCGCGTTTAGATATAGTGGAAATAAAAGGGTAATTTCGTCATTGCACCCTGAAATTTCTCTCGGGCTTCGCGAAAATAAGGACTGATAAATTTCGAGATAAAGTTTGGCCACTGGTTGCCGATCGATTGTTCGGCTCTCTTCGCTCTTCTCTCTCGTCTTCGGCGGCTGTCTCCTTTCCATGGAGAACGGCGGGCAGGCATCAGGTGCGCGGATAAATTTCCGATCCCTTTGAATAACTATCATTTTTTTTTGGATTTTTGGATTTTTTTTTTTTTGTTTTTTGGGGAACTGAATTTTGGGGTTTATTCTAGTGCTCGCTGCTTTTGGGGTTTTATTGTTTGATTGATTTGTCGGATTAATAATTTTAGTCGTTCGATTGAAAATTATGTATATGTCTGTTAAAAGATAATTGTAGTCGATAACCGATTTACCAAACTCCTTCTGAGAAATTTAGCGCGACTGTGGGATTCCTGCCTTTTTCTGTTTTTGAAATTATGCATTTTTGGGTGTTGATTTGCATTCGAATACGCGTGGGCTTGTGTGTTGCTTTGAATTGTTATCCAATTAATGGCACTCTCGTTTGTGTTAATGTCCGGCAAGTATTATTCGTCATCCTTGGCTCATACGTGAGTTTGATCTAAATTGTTGTGCAGGAGGAAGCCCACCAAAACCATGGGAGAAGGCTGGCTCCTCTTCTTCAGGGCCTGCGCCTTTTAAACCACCGTCTGGTGGGAATACTAGTGATGTAGTAGAAGCCTCTGGAACTGCTCAACCTGGAGAGATTGTTTCAACTGCTAATAGGAATACAGCTGTTACTACGAACGCACTCGGGAGGACAGTGCCTACAAGACCTTGGGAACAACAGACATATGGGACTAGCACATACGGAGGTATATGCTATTTTTATGCAATGTGAAAATTTATTGCGTCAGATGGGTTTTAAGCTTTGTTGTTGTTGTTGTTGTTTAATGAATTTTGGTTTTGCATGTGTGTGGTGAATTTTTGGTTCAAAATTAGGGGTGCAGATTGAATGAGAGGGGTTTAGCATGATATACAACCATATTTGTGCTTGGGACCAATTTTAGATTTGCCTGCTTCAAAACTGATTTGGAGTCTGAATGAAAATTTCTTCGATAAAACTGTTCATGTACTATAGGTTGCTCTTTCTGGTAAAATCTGTAGTTCCTTTTGACTATTTTTCTTTAATTGTATTTTTATCTGATTCCATGATGCGAATTTTCTGGAAACTTTAGTTTGGGTTTTCTATCCTTTGGCATTCATTTGTTTAAAGCCGATTGAGAGCCTGAATGCTTGTTAACAATGCCATAGCTGATACATGTTTAAGTTGTTTGTTAAGCCTATTGGTTCTTCTTGCAATGAATGTGGGATGGCTATATATTCTGATTTAATCCTTGATACTTCCACACACACACACACACACACAAAAAAAGGTTTTGAAAAAGATTGTGAAGCTACATACATATGAACTAGAAGATTCTCCAATAATTGTATAAAGTGTCAACTGCCAGAATCTAATGTGGGATATGGACTTGGTAATTGGTATAATGTTTGCATTCACTTTATTTCTGTATTTTGATTTAGTGATTTGATGCCTATGTGATATCTGATACTGCATGATGTTTTTGCTTTTCAGGATATAATTCAGGGATGAACTATAATTCTGGATATGGGAGCGGAATGTATGGTTCATCATACGGAGGATATGGAGGAACATACAACAGTGGGATGTATGGAAATAGCATGTTAAGAGGAGGTTATGGTGGAGGACTCTATGGAGGTGGTATGTATGGGGGGGGGATGTACAACAGTAGTTATGGAGGAGGTCCAATGGGAGGCTATGGAATGGGCATGGGAGGCCCTTTTGGCGAGCAAGATCCTAATAGTCCATTTGGGGGTCCTCCTTCTCCACCGAATTTTTGGATTTCGCTGATGAGAGTGGTAAGCTGGTTCTTGATCATCTCTTCTGGGGCAGTCGATCCTTTTCATCATAATTTGCCAGCTTGTGGCATGGCTAATATGTTTTATGATGCTATTAGTATTTAAATTATCAAGCAATGACTAATATCATTTCTTGATAATTTGCTCAATTAGTAAAGTACAAATCTAAATGAGGGAAATTAAAAAGTCTGAATTATGGAAAATTCATTATTTTAAAAATCATCGAGGATGGATGATAAATTTTAATGTGCACTGGACCTATCCCCCCACCTCCCCCCCTGCCTGCTGGAAAAAAGAGTGATATTGTTAATGTTTATAGATAGCGTGGTGGGCAGGAAGCTCAACAGGGCAGTATGTGCCAATGCAGTGATCGATTAATTTTCTAGCTCTACTATTGATTATATTTCTTTTCATCGCCAATGGCAGATGCAAGGTGTGGTGAATTTCTTTGGTCGCGTCGCAATGCTGATTGACCAAAACACCCAGGCATTCCATATGTTTATGTCAGCCCTTCTTCAGGTAGTGACTTCCCCATACATCCATCCACCTAAATTTACATCTCCATTTTATGATATTGTAAAAAGAACCATGGAGGATTTTCCCATTGAATTTATGGATGTTTCTTTTGCAGCTGTTTGATCGGTCTGGAATGTTATACGGCGAGCTTGCTCGATTTGTGTTTAGAATATTGGGAATCAAAACAAAACCAAAGAAAGTTCAACCCCCTGGAATGGAGGGCCTTCCAGGACCTCACAACCCCCATGGACCTCAAAACTTTATCGAAGGACCCAAACCGGCTGCCCCTAGCGGTGCCTGGGATAGTGTATGGGGCGGCGACGCCAAGTAGTCAATCAGGTTATATGATTTTATTTGTTCTTTACTTTTATAGCTGATGATAATCAGTTCTAAAAAGTTGCATAACTAAAAGCAACACCATGTTGCTGCATTGAGGATGAAAAATCCACCCTGTAAAAAATTGTGATCCACTTGTCACATTAGAACAATGCTTGTAATATTGTTTGTTACTGGTTGTCGGCTTCAACGCATCTTATGTTGTTCAATAAAATCTGTTGTTGGATTTTGAGTGTAAATTTTGTTTGGTTTCGGTTTGAATTTTAGACTTTTTATTTGTGTTTTTTAAATAGCATTTTGATTGTTTGTAAGATAAAACAAGTGTATCTTTGTATGAATTTATTTAAGTAAATTTAATTTTTTTTTAAGGGTGATCTGAAACTAAATCGAGTTAACAAGAAAAAGAACAATGGCCAAGTTTGGATTTAATGGTATCATTGGTATCAAATTATCAAAGGGCAAAGCAAGTACGCTTGGCATCCGTTCACATGCAGTCTTATTTCATGACACAAAGATACATTCCATTCTAATCATCGTCACCAATCGTTCTACAATTCCAAAAATTGACCACTTTCAATCTAAAAACAAGAACACTTTCGAGCAAGGCTATCCCATGCCCATGAATCGACCACTGTCAACAAATTCAAGTACTCCAAACCACCTCCGCTAACGACAGATCGCACGCCTTCTTGTTCAAGTCTACATTTGCTAGCATTTAAATAAACAAAAGTATCCGAGCAACCTCGAAAGCCAGTGCCATCGATGGTTATACATCGAGATATATTGACAGCTTGAAGTTGCCGGCAATTTCTAGAAAGATAATTAATTCCATCATCGGTTATTCGACAACAACGTGAAAGATTCACATCTCGTAGCGATAGGCAATTCGTGGAGAGAGTTTTCAATCCCATATCAGTGATATCACACATGTAAAGACTAATAATCCTTAAAAAGAACATCCACGAGCAAGGTAAGAAATCCCCGTATCAGAAATCCCACAACAATCCAAATACAGGCTCTGTAAATTCAATCCGCAGTTAAGAAACACAGATAAGCCCGAATCCGGAACTTTGATGTACCCCGATATATTCAACGACTGTAACTTAGAAAAACGAAGAAGCAATTTCTTCAAATAGAGAGCATTTACGGCGAATGAAGGTCGGGATAAGGAAAACACACTTGGATTAGTGAAAGAGCATTCAAAATGCAGTGATCGACGACTTAAATTTTGAATATGAAGCCAACGACGACATGTTAATCCAAATGCCTCGTGATCAGTCATTCGGGAAGTGTAGAATAGAGGTAGACGAACTTATGTTCACCATGGTTATTTTTACTATCAATCTTCGCAGGGTTGCAAAGCTTGAACTTTTACGACAATTTTTTTATAGGATGGGCGAGACGAAGTTGTCGAATCAAAACCATTGAGAATAGTTGAATCTCCGTAACCATAACCAATTAGAACTCCACAATTGCGACAAAGAAGTTTGGATTTTGATCGGTTACGTCCCAAAAATATGGGAAGACACTTTGGTTCATCTACCTGAGTAAATCTACTGGGATCGATAGAAATGAAAGAGATACTATCCTTGTTGATGAATTTTCGATATTTGGAGCCAATAGTCGAAAAAATACGATTCGATGATGTTAAGTTGAGAACATATCCGCAAGAACCACAGCTGCATTTATCAACGAATGTGCTGATTAGTTCATAGAAAACTACAATAGAATACATTTAATCATCCTTATATATATAATACCGATTTTGTATAATTTTGTTTATCCTTTAATTTTTAAATACAATAGCTAAACTATTTACTTCCTGTCCACAATTCTCAAGGAAAAGAATTGGGATTTCTATATATTTAATTCTTACATACTAACTAGTCGACAGCTAAACCATTTCAACACAAGGTACCGATATAGTTCTAATTAGTGATAATCGACAGATCAACAACATAATGTAAATGTAGCATATAAACTGTATTAATTCAAGTCTATGTGTGTTGTCAACTCAATATGAAATAGATCTAATAAACACTCTGACCATTCTCTATCAAACATAAACATCCCCACCCTTAAATAGATGCGATCATATTGATATAAGCAGTTCAATATCCATATCAAAAGAATTCCATAGAATTTCCACAACTATACAAAAAATACTATATAATCCTCTTTTCTGATAGAAAATAAAGTTAACGAATCTTCTAAAATGTTCTTCAAATAAAATTTCACTATTAAACATCACAAACAAATAACCGTTTAAATAAATTTTATTTTTTATATTTCCACAGACTTGTGTTTCTCAGGGAAAATGATCTCCTTCTAAATTGGAAATGAAAATCCCAATCATAAAAATTTATAGAAAGAAAATCATCGCCTCAATTTTACACTTTTGTTCGTCACTAGAAAACATCATTTTATCAGAATTCAAAATCATCCAAAACACAAAAATCCCTAAATCATCTTAAAACCTAACTTCGAAATTAAAATAAATCTATTAAAAAAAAAACAAAAACAGTCTTTTATCAACAAAAATTCCTAACAAAATCTGTAAACAAGAACGAAAAACTAACAATAATTTTAAAATTTACCTGTAAGAGACATCAGTTTCGGACATCTCTCGATCAGGACGTCCAAGTTAATCTCATCTTTCACCAATGCTTCCCTCAATTTATGCCGTCAAAATTATCAAAAAAGAAAATCATGTGGATTTTACTGAAGATTTCGTCAAGGTAGCAGTTGGAGAGAAAAAAGGCAGAGTCCAAAATAGATTGTATTTTACTATATTATTTGGCTGTCTTTTTCTTGTCCATATATGTTTTAATGTATTTTTGGCTTTTTTGTAATTAAATCAAATAATGTTTAATAAGTCCATAAGAATGGGTGGCATGGCAAGTGAATCCCATATTTTTGGGCAGTTATAATTTCATTTTAGAATACTTATTTTAATAAAACTATATTATATTCTTACTTGTTTTTTTTTTTTTAATATATTTAGGATGTGTTTATTTATGGGATTTTACAAACAAATTACTATTCATTAATTTTCTTTCTAAAATATTAAATTAAATATTTTTTTATTATATTAAAAAAAAATTACATTCAAAATATTTTTATATCAAATTGTACAATTATTTCAATTCAAAATTCAAACCTCCAAACAATGAATGGTATATGGATTTGAGTTTCGATTTTATAAATTATTTAGTAAAGTTTTGAAATTAATTTGAAATAAAATCGAATATTAATTCAAATTTTAATGTAAATAATATTTTTGATATGATATTTTGTAAAAAAAATATATATTTTTATTAAAATGATTTGTAATTATTGATTTTAATTTTAAATAGTAAAAGAATAAATCTAAAAGAAAATTGATATAATTTTTTGGTGTGATATATAAATATATTAATTTGATATTTTTTTAAATAATGAAAACTCGTAAAATAATATAATATACTGTGATTTGAAAAAATTTGTATTTATTTGTTGATGTATCATATGATGCTATGAATGACAATTGAGGTGGATTTTGCCGATATTAATATGACATTAATATTTGAGGTGAGTTATGAATTTTAAAATTTTATTATGAATTTGTTTAAAATTTGATCTTGAACCTGATCAAAAACTAATTTTAAAATTAACATTATATTATATTTCTATAATTATTCATATTATCTTAATATTTAATTTTTTCTTGTTTTATATTTTCAACTTATCTATTTTTCAACTCACAAATCTTTTTATTGCATAGTACATTAACTATATGCAATTGAGAATATATTATCAATATTATAATTAATATTTAAAATTTTATATATTTTATAAAATAAAGAATGATATTTTTTGTGGGAATTGAGTAAAAACAAACTTTATTGAATGATAGTCGGGACATCAAATTTTTGAATTTATGTGATTAATGTTTTTGAACATATTTTTTTGTCGACTTTGTTATAATTTAGATAATAATTTTTAATAAATATTATAAAAAATAAATAAAAATAAAAATATATATATTAATATAGTATGCTATATATTTATTTATTCAAAAAATTAACAGTTTAATATAAAATATTAATTTTTATATTAAAAATATGCGGATTGTTCACTTATTTTTGAATAAAATGATTATTTATGAATATTATTAATTATAATAAAAATATATATATTTTAACAAAATATATAATATGCTAATATTTTATTTATTTATAAAAAGTTAACTATTTAACGTAAAATATTAATTTTATATTACTAATGCAAATTTGTATATATAATATAAAGAACACATTAAAAAAAAATAAAAAATCAAACCCTATCACATAGAACATAGTATGACATATTTTGTAAAAAAATAAAATGATATTTATTCCACATTGATTTCAACATAGAAATTATAATAATTATTATAAATATAACTATTTATATTAACTTGTACATGTTTTGGTCTTTAAACTACTATAAAAAAATTGTCCCCAAAATTTGAAAATTTAATATCTAATTATTTCTCTTATTATTTTTTTTATATATTTTTTAAGTAATCTATTATTTTTAAATATATAATAATTCGAATAATATGTATTTTTTTACATTTACCAGCTAGTAATACATAGTACTCCCCGTCTCGGAATTAAGTATTCATTTTCTTTTTGCACGTAGTTTTAAAAATATTAGCATTATATTGGGATATAATAGGAATAAAGTAGAAATGACTAAAATAACCTTATTAGTACGTGTGATATAAAGGTAATGACATTTGTGTAATATATTGTAAGTTGTAGGGATATTTGTAATGTTAGGTAGAAAGTACAATTACTAAAAAAAATGGATACTTTGTTATAAGACGGATTAAAATTAAAAAATGGATACTTTGTTATAGGACGAAGGAAGTATTATTTCTAAATATATGACTTCGATGAATAAAATAATACTTTTTTTTTGTCACTCAATGAAGTATTTATTTTTATTTTTTATTATTATATTTAATACTCCATCCGTCCATTTACAATGTTTACATATTTTTATTTTTGGAAGTCCAATTACAAAGTTAACATTTCATTAAATACCCTACTTTTTTTTCACAAATACCTTTACTTTACATCGCATTAGTACTTAAAAAAAAAAAATTAGGATAAAAATATCATTTCACTACTTTTAACTACTCACGTAAATGTAAACCTTGTAAATGGACGGAGGGAGTATTAAAAATATGCACAATATTTTGTATTATACAATACCGTTTACTGATATAAATTGTTGTTGAACACGATTATTGCAAGCATCCTAGCCGTCCATCCATGAGGTAACGATGGAGATATATCTGACAGATACTGAATTTTTGTATTTTTATATTGATAATACATTTCACCATAAAAAAAAAAGTAAATAGATTGAATATCTAATTGTAAATTATCATTAATTGGTGAACTTAATTTCAAATTTTCGTAAAAAAAAAAAAAAAAAAAAAAAGACAAACTTGCTTGATTCCATTAAAATAATTATGACGCAGCAATATATAAAAGAAATTGTACTACGAATGTAATACTACAAAAAAAAATAAAAACCGGGGGAAGGGAAAAAAGCTTCAACGGAGGGGATTAACAGAGGGCGCATTCCATATGTGTCCCAAACGGAGCGCGTCAAGAAACCCTAATTCAATTTCGTCTTCGATTCCCATTAATTGATCATCCATCGTGTTTGATCCACCGATTTCGCTATATATGTATATTTTTTCCCGCACGCGGATTCACCGTTTTTGAAATTGATTATCTGGTGGAAGATTGCGTGCCGTACCCGAAGTCCGACCCAATCACCGTCTCATGATTGCTGATTTGTAATCGGGGACGAATCTATTCGATTGGACCTTCGATTGCGTTCCTTGTGGATCCAGCTACTGGCTTGAGCAGTTTTTTTGTTAGATCTGCGGCTGCTAGCCGAATCAGGCAGTTGATTTTGTCATATGGATGATCTGGATGTGCTGGCCCGCGACTTCGGGCTCGGGGCCCGTGGTAAGGCCAATCCGATGAGGTCTAATCCGGCGGATCGACGATCTGTCGACGATCCGTTGTTCAGCGACGTCTTCGGCGGGCAGCCAAAGTACAGATCGAGCTCGAGCTCTCCGAACAATGACAATTTCTCTCCGACCGGTGACTTTGATTATGATTCTATTTTCCAATCATCGGGCGCCAGTGAGCCGAAGAATGCCAATAGTAGTAGTAAGCCCTCATCGATGCCGGTGTACGATAAGCCCGTTTATGACGAGGATATATTCGATGGGTTGCCCGGTTTGAAGAGCAAATCAGAGGGGTCGAAGGTAAGGTTTGAGGACGATGTGTTTGGATATATGTCATCACCAGCGACAGGTAAAAATCAGAATCAGAATCAGAGCAGCGGTTTGGATGAGCTATTGGGGAATTTGGGGAGTAATGAGAAGTTTGGTGAGAGCAGGAAGAGTAATAGTGTGAAAAGCAATGCAAATTTAGACGGTTTTGATGATTTGCTAGCTGGTTTTGGAAGTGGGAGTTCTGCTGCTAGTAGCAGGTATAAATCTTAATGGTGATGATTGGTTTGGACTTAAAACTGTAGGAATTGCATAGATGAAGTCTAAGTGGTGATGTGTTATATTTATTGTTAGTTGGAAAAACCATTGATAAGGCGTCAGAAATGATCATAGTACCTCTACAAGAAATTACTTACACTTTACTTTTATATTTGGAGCTTTGAGATTTAGTTTGTGGACTGGAAAATGCTTGATGTTGGGAGTTAATGCCTTTTAAATGCTTTTATTAACACTATACAACTACTAAAAATGTTTACTCGAAGGTTGAAGTTTTTTAATTGTAAGGATTGAATTTTCTTGATGTCGGTAATATGATTACAGGTCATTGAAATACCTGTTAAGAAATCTTCATAAACGGGTCAATTAAAATACTAACAAACATTTGATTTAGAGAGATTGTAAGGATAGCATGAGTATTTTGTTTTAGTTCCTGTTAAATATTCCTCTATAATGGTTCGAAATTTCAAAATGTTACTGTGTATGATATGCTGGTCTTGCATAACAGAGAGAGAGCTTGTAATTACGAGGAACTGCTAGAAAATAACGCTTCATGCCACTTTCTTTGTTCTTTTTATGCAAAGATTAATGTTGTCCTGGTTTATTTCAAATGTTATGTTTATGATGAAGGTTTTACTCGATGTTTGAATTCATGGAAGCATATATTTTGAAACAATAGGCTGTAACAGTTTTTATCAACTTCACTGAACCTTGTACTGAACTTTTGAAGTGGCATATTGCATACGTATTATGAAATTAGCATATAGGGAATTATGAATAATGTGTTGCTCTGTTTAATATTCTTATAGTTTATAAGTTCCATTTTTAGGTGCTTGTGGGGCCCATTTAACACATGTATTTGTTGCAGTATCTTTAAGAAGTAACTTTTCTGGTGCAAAGAAAGTATTTCTACTGCTGTCTGACAGAAAATAATGTTTGAGTCATGTATGAAGGAAGTGAAATTCTATATTCTCACTCATCATTTTCTACTTGAATAAGAATCTAATGGTCTTGGTACCACACTAGTTTCAATTTACACCATTTCCTTCTTTGTCACAGTGAGAGGGTTTGGATGATGTTTTAGTGAAGAGAAAATGTGAATACGGTTACATAGGTTACCCATTCTAAAATAATTATTCAACAGATTACTGGAGGCAGTAGATGGCTCTATTTCCTTCTCCCTAGAGAGCTTTCATCCTAGATTAATGCGAATTATGCTAGACCTAAGTAATTCTTAACAACTTATTCTGTAGTCATACAACTAGTTTTTAGGAGGAGAGATTGATATAAAAAATGTATGATATATAAAAGTTCTGACAGCATTTGATTTGTCATGAAGTGCCGTTGTCCCATCCTGATCTACGTTGTCCCATCCTGATCTACTCTCAGATTCTCTGCAATGTTTGCTGTTCTTGAATTCTCGCTCTCTGAATTTGATTTCATACACACCAGATAATTTATTGTGAAACCAAGAATGTGACTTATTATTAATTGCTTTATACTTCTAAACCAACTTGAATGAAGCATCTTCGTTTTTGTGCTTGGCACAGACAAACGCCTGAGTCCAGATGGGGTTCCGTACCAGCTGCTAGTTCTAAACGTGAAGATACCATGCAGAATCCTTTTGTAGTTTTGGAGTCAAGTTCAAATCAGCAATCTTCATCTGGGATGTACACCGATCCATTGGAGGAGATAGGCAAGCTTAATAAATCTAGAAGTGCAAGAGCTGAAGTTTCATCAGTTAGCAGTGGAGCATTTGGTGACTTAGATCCCCTAAGCACTATGGGAAAATCTGCTCATGCTTTTTCTCCCGAGAGGAACAAGAGAGGGAAGGATGTGAGCCCGGCTAGATCAGCAACACCCCAATCTGCTACTGCCAGAGAACCTGTAGGGAACTTTTCCCTTAAAAATCCAGACAATGCAGAGAAGAAAGTTCCAGTAGACAGTTTTCAGGAACCTCCATTATTTGATGTGCCAAATGTTTCTACAGATTTTCAGAAATCTTTTGGTCAAACTGCTCCACCTCCCCCATATTATGAAACAGGCTCGCATGCTGATATGTCTCCAGAAGCTAGTCAAGAACCTCAGACTGATGATATATGGCTTAGTGTATCAGAAATTCCTCTCTTCACACAACCTTCAGCTGCTCCACCGCCATCACGGCCTCCTCCACCCATACCTCGCCAATCTTCGAGGTCAGAAGGTGGCTCCTATTCTTCACGATTGAGAAAGAGGGGTGGTGAATTTTCTTCAACGCCAAGTTATTCCCAACAATCTCAAAGTCCTAAACCAAGCAAACCTGCAGCAAAGAGTACCCCAGTTTCACAGTTTGATGAGCTTGAGGAATTTGCCATGGGAGGGTCACAGCAGAGTTTTGATGACAGTGCTAACCTTCACTTTGGTGCAGATCCTGATGCTTTCTCTGCTGCTGCGGCCTCGGCTGCTGCTATGAAGGATGCCATGGATAAAGCCGAGGCTAAATTTAGACATGCTAAAGAAGTGCGCGAGAGGGAATATGCCAAGGCTGCCAGACATAAGGAATCTGGGCAGGGGGAAAAAGATGAACATGAGGGGCAGGAGAGAGAATTTAGGGAAACTCAGGAGGTCTTAGATCATGAAAGGAAGCAGAGGGAAGAGGAAGAGAAAGAGCGGAAGAGGCTTGAGAGAGATAGAATAAGAGAGATTGAAAGGGAGAAGGCTAGACAGGCTGTAGAAAGGGCTACTCGGGAAGCACGTGAAAGGGCAGCAGCTGATGCACGGGAAAGGGCAGCAGCTGAAGCTCGCATGAAATCTGAAAGGGCTGCTGTCGAGAAGGCAAATGCTGAAGCTCGAGAACGTGCAGAACGAGCTGCAGTTCAGAGGGCACAGGCTGAAGCACGTGAAAGAGCTGCAGCAGAAGCTAAAGAGAGAGCAGAGAAGGCTGCTGCAGAAGCTAGGGAAAGGGCTGCTGCAGCAGATGCCAGGGAGAAAGAACAGCGAGACAAAGCTGCTGCAGCAAAGGCTGAAGCAGAAGCAAGGCGTCGAGCTGAAAGGGCTGCTGTTGAAAGGGCTGCAGCTGAGGCTAGGGAGAGAGCTGCTTCAGAAGCTCGAGAAAGGGCTGCTGCCGCTGCAGCTGCAAAGATGAATCAACAAAAGAATGATAATGATCTGGAAGCCTTTTTCAGCATGGGCCGGGCAAGCAGTGCACCAAGAGCAAGAACAAATACAACCGTATGTATCAGTTTTAAAACATTGCTTTGGATGTTAATTTGGAATGTGAAATC
Source organism: Andrographis paniculata (assembly GCF_009805555.1). Lineage (NCBI taxonomy): Eukaryota > Viridiplantae > Streptophyta > Magnoliopsida > Lamiales > Acanthaceae > Andrographis > Andrographis paniculata. The sequence continues at coordinate 488,245 of NW_026137579.1, read as the reverse complement.
ATGTGTCTTATCATGGGGTTCAATAGTTATGATTGTAGATTTAATATATATATATATTTAGGTATATTCTTTTTTGTTTTGTTTATAAATGATTGAATGACATATGGTAAGGTTTAGGAGAACTATTAGTTAATAATGTGTGTATAGGTTTGAATAAGTGTATATGTGTTTATATTGCACTGAGTAAATTTCTAGTTTTGTGTGTGTATAGATGGCAAAATATATTTTGTAGAAATACATGTTTGCTGTGGTGGTGTTTCAGTAAGTTTAGTATGAAGATGTTTTGAATAGGTGTAGGTTTTTGTAAACTAGCATCCAAATCTGGTATGGTAATTTGACAAATCTCTTTTACTCTTTCTTCATTCACCTTGGTACCTTTTCTTTTCCTGGGGTTATATTTCAGGATCCATTTTTCGACCAACAATTCCAGAGCAAGGGTGGATTTGAAGCTGCAAAGAAGACACCACCCTCTAGTGGAGCCTCATCTACCATGAAGAAAGCATCTTCCACTACCAATTTTGATGACCTATCTTCTATTTTTGGAGGTATATTAGCTTGCATGCACGCGGAGTATGAAATGTTACTAGGCATTTACTTCCGGACTGATGTTTCTGCTGTTGCAATGATCTTCCTTTCATAGCTGCACCATCTGGAGAATTCCAGGATGTTGAAGGGGAAACTGAAGACAGAAGAAGAGCCAGGCTGGAACGACACCAACGCACTCAAGAACGAGCGGTATCCGCATTCTTTTGCAAACAATAATTTTATAATTCCATAAAAAAAAATTAATTCTGCAATTTCATCAAAGTTTATGATATTTGAGCACTTCTTTTCTCTCATCCATTTCCTGTTTTCTTTTGGCTGTACTATCTCAGGCAAAAGCATTGGCTGAAAAGAATCAGAGAGACCTCCAAGTGCTGAGAGAACAAGAAGAAAGACATGTGAGTTTCCACTAAAAAGTAGATCATTAAGTGATATCCTTTGTTGATTATTTGAAATATCATGCAATCTATGCCTCAAACTGTGTATGTGTCTAGTTTACTACTATTGTTTAAACCACAAATATATTGCTTTCTTTCTAGTGATTTGGTTAAGATCACATGTGCATCATATTGCATATTTTTATACTTGTGCTTGCACTAAAGTTTCTGACATTTGCATTGATGCTTCTTTATCTGATAACAATCATTTTATTCACAAATGTCACTTTGATTCTTATTGCAAGTACTAATAGATCATGAATGCTCACAAATGTATTTTTACACTGTTAAGGCTATTTTGACAGACTAGGTACTAGATAAAAATCTAAAGAAAATTAGAAGTAATTTACTATGTGACTTCTTTGACAGAAAAACTTAAGTCTCATCCATTTTATAGTTGGGAGATGGACACAATTACTCAGACTTCAGCTGAAGTTTCTGCTTCTTTATTATTTAAACTTGAGCTCTTTAACTGTGTTCAAACTTTAAAAGAGTAAGCTGTTTTGAGGGTTTGGGATTGCTGGTATGTTATATCTGGTTCAGCTGTAGTGGCTTTTCATCTGTTTGATAAAATTTAATTTGATTACAGAGGATTGCGGAGACGTTAGATATTGAAATAAAGCGTTGGGCTGCCGGAAAAGAAGGAAATTTGCGTGCTCTGCTGTCGACTCTGCAATATGTATGTCCAAATATCTTCTTATTCCACATCTACCATTTAGATGGAAGTAAACTCAAATTTTGTACTTGTGTTGTTTTTTAGTGTTCCATGTGCTTCTGACAGCGTAGTTGTATCAAAATGCATTTGCTTTGTGCAATGAATATGCATATTAATGATTTTTCCTGGATGACAGGTGCTCTGGCCCGAATGCGGCTGGCAGCCTGTTTCTTTGACAGATCTCATTACGGGTGCCGCAGTTAAAAAGGCTTATCGAAAAGCTACTCTTTGCATTCACCCCGACAAGGTCCAACAAAAGGGTGCCACCCTCCAACAGAAGTACATTGCTGAAAAGGTCTTTGACCTGCTCAAGGTATTATTCAATCATGCTCTTTTATTCGATCTTTTCTGCATAATAAATTTGCTGGTTTCCCTGGGTTTTTTTTTCATTGCCATTTTTGTGATGAAATTTCCTGATAATTCAAACTATTTTATTTTTTTAAACAGGAAGCCTGGAATAAATTTAACTCCGAGGAGCTCTTCTAAATATTTTCATGAAACATTGATCTTCTATGTGCTACCTATGAACTGCGCTATATGATCCAAGTAAACTCTCAGACTATTCTCACAATATTTATCTGCATTGATGATTGGATGGATGCATCAATCTTTTTGGGCTGTTTTCAAAGTCCCGGTTGTGAAAAGAGACAGACATCAATGCCCACTTGGATGCGTGGATGGATGGCTTGTGTACATGTATGCCAACTGTATATTTTGATATATCGAGGCCACAGATATAAGGGAGGTATGGCTTGAACGAGTGTTTGGTATAGAATAGCCTTGTTTTGTCGTCAGTCTGTTCGTCTCTCTTCCTCGTGCTGCTATATGACTAAGTTTAATTGCCTTTGACGACGCACACAGAACCAGGTGATTGATTGTCTTCTTGTCTGTCCGCCTGCCTGTCATGGTGTTATTTCTTTCCCCCATTTTTGGTTTTCCTTGTCTTTGTCGACCTTATTCATTTGTTGCGTCGTGTGCGTGTACGTGTGCGTGTGTCTGTGTAATTGTGTTCAAGTTAAGAGATTCATGTGAAATGCATTTGTTTTGTTTAATACTGCTTGTTATCATATATACTATTATTTGTTTGTGTTAGTTCATTCATTTTTGTACTCAATTCTTTTGTATTTTTTTTTTTTATTTATTTCGAAGCTGTTTTGGTTTCATTTTATTGAGAAATATGTATTAATGGTGCGGTTTGTGAAAAGATTGGTTAGTTAGTTCTAATTCGAGATATATTCGATTGATTGTCAAGCCAGAGTAGATTCCATTTCATGATGCACAATATATCCCTAGATTATGAATTATGAGGTCTCTCTCTTTCCATATATATATACAAATATTTATTCCCTTTCTGAAATTACTAAAATGTTTATTTATATATCCAAATGAAAAGCGTTAGTAAATTACTTGTCCACTTATATCAGTGTGTTATCTATTACTTAGGAGTGTATGTATATCTAATCTTTTTTTATAGTATATTTTAGAACTAAATTCGTATATTGAATTACATAAGTAAATACTTAATATTAATTAATTTTAGTTAAAAATATCTATTATTAATAGAAATTTGATAATAGGTGTTTTTTTTAGTTTCTATTAGTTTTTTTACTGTTAATTAATGTACATAATCTTTTTGTCTTCGATTTCGTTTTTTAAAAAAGCAACAGCATATAATAATATAAATACAAACATAGTATATTGTTGATTTATATTGGAAAATATTAATTTTACATGATGGAATTAAATATAGTATATTATTATATTATATATAAAGAAATTGGTGAACAAAACTATATTTACTAATTATTTATTAATATAAATATAAAAATACTTTCCGCACACGAGGTTGGCATGGCACGTGATCTTCCCTGCTACGACTGTATACGTGTATGCGAACGCAATTACCCATTACGTCTACAAACGGGTCGGGTCATATTGCGTCCTGGGGTTTTGTGATTTAGGAGGAAGGGTTTTTGTCAGTCTCAGCCGAGCCGCTCCCACCAGCTGCTGAAAGAAGAAACGAACAAGGGAGGTCGGATTTCTTCTTCCTTTTGATTCGATTCTGATATCAGAATCAAGAGAGTTTCACTTTGTTTTGGGATCGGCAGTGAACACCGGCTATGGCAACGCTCATTTCCCCGCCGCCAGCCACCGCAACGACCGCTCCAGCTTCGAACTCGGCCGATGCTGCCCTGCCTCAGCAGGAGAAGGTGGATTATCTAAGTCTGCCTTGTCCCATTCCGTATGAAGAAATTCATCGGGAAGCTCTCAGTTCGTGCTTCTTCCTTTTTATTGTTATTATTATTATTATTATTATTATTATTATTATTATTATTATTATTATTATTATTTTCAGTCTCTCTTCCATTTTGATTGTTGTATTGGTTTCTGTTTTTATATGGCTAATATGTAGATTTCTATATGAGTAATGCGAGGGCACGCGATTCATTTTTCCCCCGTATTGTGTTGCTCGGAAACCCTAATTAAACTGAAATGCTTTTTGAGCGTAGAAATAGAGACTCCGTTTCGGTTTTATGTAATCTGGTAATATGAACTTCTTAGAGTTGGCAGCTGCGCGAGCTTGATGGGAGCATAGGGTTTAATATTTTAAGCCATTCTGTAATTTTCAGTGTTTTTTATAGCTAGTTTTCTTAGTTTCTCTTTAGTGAGTGACTTTGGCCATTAGAAGCTCGAAAATATCCTGTTTAACTGAAAGTAGAAACTTATAAAAGCAGTGAATATTTACTGCGTTCTGAGAATTGTAATCTTAAATGAAGTTGTTTATACTTGGTTCATCAATTTTCATTTTGAAGAATTTAAGATTGCAAGAAAGTTTTGACAAATATTTATTTTGTAATTGCATTGGTTATTACTGGCAGTGTCCTTGAAGCCTGAGCTCTTTGAAGGAATGCGGTTTGATTTTACCAAAGGACTCAATCAGAAATTTTCACTCAGCCATAGGTGATTTTGTTTTCCATTTACTATATTGATTTGATCTTTTATCTCATTTACATTACCCAGATTGCGGCTCTAATTTAGTTGTAATTGATGTGCTTTTTCATTTGTATCAGTGTGATGATGGGACCTACAGAGATTCCTTCCCAGTCTGCTGAAGCTATTAAGATTCCAACAGCACACTATGAGTTTGGTGCTAATTTTATAGACCCTAAGGTATTTTTGAGGGTTCCGATTCAATTTCTGAAATCGAAAAGCTTGCTCGATTGTTCTTTGAAGAATCTCTTATTCTTTTGACAGTTGATGCTATTTGGTAGAGTGATGACAGATGGGAGATTAAATGCAAGACTGAAGTGTGATTTGACTGAGGATCTTACTCTCAAGGGCAATGCTCAAGTTGGCTTATTATATGTTTCTTTTTTTTATGAGCCAACGACTGTTAATGGTTCTTCCAAGATATAAATGTCCATCCAGCCAAGTTAAATGATGTCTTATCTGTTCTCTGCAGCTAACAAATGAGCCACATATGTCGCATGGCATGTTCAATTTTGATTACAAGGTAGTGCTTTGTTGGTAGTCTCAATCTTAAGGGGGGTTTTGGAGCACCTGAAATGCATTTGAAGTTTTTCTATATATGTCCTAAACTGAAATGGTTCAGCATATCCTGCAAATATTACACTGACATTCATACATTTCAATTGGTGCCAATTTGATTATGTAATTGAAGTTATAAACAGCTTATTATGATTATGCACAGGGATCAGACTACAGGACTCAGTTTCAAGTGGGGAATGGTGCCTTATTTGGAGCAAGTTACATACAGGTGAATGATGGATATGCTGTTTTGAAAAATATTTGTTTGAAGATTAATGAAGCCACGTTTAAATTTCAGTAAGTTGGATATCATGAGAGAATATTTCAAGTTTTCAGCTACCATTGTCAAATTAATTGACGAAAGAGTAGAATTAAATATTGCAACTATTCTAAGTGATCTCCACTTGCAGTTTTGAAGTTAGTAATAGATGATCCTGGTGTCTTCTAAGTGCTGGTTGGATTCATTTGTATTGTGTTGCGATTAGGCTTCAACTAATGTCATCACTTCTCATTTAAATGCAAATGACACTTTATTTGTAGAATCATGGATAGCACTCTCAAACTAGCTTTTCAGTTATGTGAACTGTACTTCTTTTTCCTTTTGTATTGCACTGTGACTGAAATTTGAGTTTTCCATAGAATTTGGCTGGTCCATTATTAGAAAATACCACAGGAGAAAAGCTAGTATAAGTAATGGCTGTAAGCACTGACATACTAGTTTTCTCTAATCAATTGAATATGTGCAGCTCAAGAAACTTGAATGTTTCACTTGTCTTATAGCATTGACTTGAGGAAAGAGAAAGTTGTGGCATGAGTTTCAACAATGTTGACCGACTTCTTTTATTTATTTGTTTTTTTTTTCCTCCCAATGTATGTTTGCAGAGTGTGACACCTCATTTATCCTTGGGTGGTGAAGTATTCTGGGCTGGTCAACATCGAAAATCTGGCATCGGATATGCTCTGCGTTACAACACTGCTAAGATGGTGCAATTCTTGATTCGATTTTTTTTTTTTAAATTATTTGAACAACTTGTTGAAGTCTGAATTCTTAATAATATTCCATCTGCTTATCATCCCTTATATATTTGTCAAAGCAGAGAGTGTCAATTTCTTTCTGCAACTTCAATTTTCTTTTCAGTTCCTTAGTGTTGAAGTCATTGTGCAATAAATTCCTGATTTAAGAGGGGGCATCTGATGCTACTGAATGTTTATCCCCATGTATGAGGCCATGTTTTCATGGAAGTGGTTAATACAAATGGAAGCTTACATGTTTTTATTGTGGGGCTTTAACCAGTTAAGTAAGGTATTTGTCATCGAATCAGTCTCAAATTATAGACGTTTTCTTATGCAGGTTGCAACTGGTCAAGTTGCTAGCACTGGTATGGTTGCTCTGAGTTATGTCCAGAAAGTGTCCGAAAAGGTGAAATAAGTATCTTATTATTTTCTTTTTAATACATTAATGTTCTACACTTCTTTTTTGTCATTCTTCTTTCATTTCCTGAGCTGTTTCTTTTGCATTTAGGTTTCTCTGGCCTCGGACTTCATGTATAACTACATGTCTAGAGATGTCACAGCCAGCTTCGGTTATGATTATATCCTTAGGCAGGTAAATTTCATTCGGTAAAAGTTCAAGTTTCTTGCATTGTAGGTCCTCGATTCAGGTGTCTGGAGCTTTTTTCATGAAATTCTATATCCAACTTAACGATGAATTCCTATTCTTTTCTGTTGCAATTAGATTTCAAATGTTCTCACCGCAATTGGAAGGCTCTTGTGTTGATTGCTTTATTGCAATTTTTCTTTTTTCGACCCACAACTATCTTCGGATATCTCATGTATCTTTCGCTTCTTAACATTTTATTCCCTGGTCTTTATGGTAGTGCCGTTTGAGAGGAAAGATTGATTCCAATGGTGTTGTGGCTGCATTCCTCGAAGAGCGATTTAACATGGGCCTTAACTTTCTTCTTTCTGCTGAGGTAATGATGGCCAAAAAGTTTTATAAACTCCACCCCCTCGGGTTTCTTTTTCCATCTTTCTATAACTTAGAAATCCATGTCTTGCAGATCGATCACAGGAAGAAAGACTACAAGTTCGGGTTTGGACTGACTGTCGGAGAATAGAATAGACACTGCATACAATTGGTTCCAATTTGCACTGCCCCATCGATCGATGAACGGGCTATGGTGAGTGAGGGATTCCTTTGTACCCTCGGACAACAAAATAATGGAAGATTCTTTTTTGTTTATTTTTTATGATTTTGTACTGTAGACTGCTATAGGTGAGTTGCATTGGTTTAATGACAAAACAAGCCTTTTTTGTATTTGATTCAGATTCCCAGAAAACTATTATGGATCTTCTTGTTCGATGAAATACAAATTTTGTTCAAATTCAGATTCAAATTTGTTATAGGTGCACTTCAGATCCAAATTTAATCCTCCACAGAAAAGCCATTGTGTTGACAGCTGACTTTCTGTTAGTCAAGTTCAGCCATGAATAATTCCATTTATCCATTCAAAGCTCTGAAGAAATCCATTTCCATGGCTGCTTCCCAACAACCCCTATTCCAACTTTCTCCTCCATAGCCCCATCATTTCATGGTGCCTGGTTTCTTTAATAGGCTTCCGTCTCCCCTTTTTGCGGTTGAGTTTTTTCTCGTGGAGGTGGCAGTTGGTTGGGAATCAGTTAGACCTCCATTGAATTCCTTTCTGCTTTTTTCTGGTAAATTCCTAACTGAATGTGGCGACGTTTGTTGAATTATCAATACGCACGCGCACGCACACACCATATGCATGAATGACCGTTCCGGAATTTCTCCTGCAGCATTTGTTTTCCTCCGTTCAAGCTTGGAGACAGAGGATCATGGCGGTTCGCGCTATTGTTCCGGCCAATTTGCTACACTGGCTCTTCTCCGTTTCCGCCGGAATTATTATGTGCAGAGCTGTAAGTCTTGGAATTGCAAAGTTCGATTTCTAGAAATGCTCCGATTTGAATCGAATTTTCACTTCCAAGTTGCAACAGATTTTGATATCGAATCGAACAGTTTGTTTGTTTCCAATTCCAATTTTTCTGAGTAATAGAAATTTGTAATTTGGTGTTGAAGGTGTTTGGCTTCACATCAGCATTCAGTTCTTCGTTTTTCAAAGGTTACCCCAAACTGAGCCCTCAAGAGAAGCTCGAATGGAACAACAGGTTATATACTTACATACATAGATACACTGCGAACTTCATGGTAATCCTGAATTCCTGATATTCATCTGCTTCTGAACTAATGAAATTCCTTCGAAATCGAAAACTCGTTGTTTCTCTGCAGAGGATGCTCTACTTTCCACGCCATTGTTGTGGCTGCTTCTTCTCTGTATCTCTTGGTCTTCTCGGATCTGTTTGTCGATACTGAAACCGAGATGATGATCAACAGAACATCGACTTTGTCCGACACTGTACTCGGAGTATGAATGCTTCATCTCTATGCTTTTAGTTTGCCTAATTCGTTGTTTAGTCAACATAGATTTGAATTTTCTTACAGCCTGACTGACTCCCTAACGGCGCAGGTTTCCATCGGATACTTCCTCGCCGATTTGGCGCAACTTGTTTATCACTATCCAGCTTTAGGCGGGATGGAGTATGTAAGTATATAAACACAATCCCCCGGCTTGTCCAATATTATCGATCCCTATGCTGCATCGATGTAATATTGACCATAGCTCGACGTTCTTTTTGTCGATGTTGGACTGCTTGTTCTGTTTTCGGGTAATGGCGATGGCATAACATACTCGTCTTTTCTTGGTGTAGTTCATTCATCACGGACTTTCCGTGTTCTCCATCGTTCTATCCCTCTTGACCGGACAAGCACAAGCCTACACGCTCATGATTCTGCTCACTGAAATCACGACTCCATTCGTTAATCTGCGATGGTATGTATCCTCTACAAGCATAAATTCTGTCGACTGGCTCCTCGTTCTATCTCTTAGTCGAACTTATATATATATATATGTGTGTGTGTGTGTAGGTATCTTCATGTTGCTGGCTTGAACAATTCGAAGATCTACATTTTAAACGGCGTTGCCTTGTTCATCGGATGGCTGGTAGTTATGCCTGTCTCTCTATATATATGTATCGAACTTTTTATTCGATTTCCAAAGATTCAAGCTATCCAAAATGTTACATTAGCTTTATTGATTCATTCATTCGATGGGTGCTAACAATGTAACTGATCGATGTTTCTCAGGTTGCGAGGATTCTATTGTTCGTGTACTTTTCCTTCCACATGTTCGTTCACTTCGATCAGGTGATCACACAATCGAATGTTTATAACTGCTCGCTATTCTTACCTCTCATTCAACGATGTGATGCAATGTTTTGTTGCTCCGTTACATTATTCGAGCTCAGGTGAAGGCCGTCTTCTGGTTGTGCTTCTACACATTGATTACGGTGCCTTTGTCGCTGGCGGTGATGAACCTCGTGTGGTTCTGGAAAATCGCCAAAGGAATGACGAAGACGTTGAGGAAGGCTCGACACTGTGGATAGGTTTGACAACTCTGAAATGACCCTGCACAGCTGCTAATATTGCCTGTAAGTTTGTCGCGCCGCGGCGCCATTCTTAGTCCCTGGTTCGATACTAGCCAGTCGACGATATTCAATTCGACGATGTATAGTGAAAAATATGGACACAATTATACTGTGAGAAATGGAAAAACATGATCACATAGTGTTGTTTAGAAGAACTGAATTTTAAGATCATAGTAAGAAAATCTGACTGAAATTACTAAATGTTTAGATTGAATCATATGTTCGTACATAATTCACAGTCGATACTTTTTTGAGTATCTAATTTTTTAATACCAACATAATAACTTGCAAAGTATGCGAAGTAAATGTAAGTCATGGTGTGTTGGTATATTTATGTTTTTACAGTGTCTAACATATACGGTAATTTTTTTTACTCTTGTAACTCTATTTTCTGAAAGTAAAAATGATATTAATGAACGAATGGAAAAAAAATATATGCGGGCTTGAAACGAATAAGTAAAGAATGAAAGGGCTATTATGAAATTATCCGTTTATTGGCAAAACTTGTTATCTTCACTACTGAGAGCAGACGCAAACGAGCACAAAAATGGCGTCTTCTGCTCCGTGGAGTTTCACGGCAATTCGGGCGGCTCTGCCGCCCGTCAATTCATCTCCGTCGCGTCCTTCTCCTTGCTGTCTGACCGGGCATTCCCCTTCCGGGCTGAGATTGTCCAGGTCCAGGTCCAGACCCGGCCCGCGGCCTCTCAACGCCTTTGTGGGTCTAGCACCTTTGCACCCCCTTCTGGCCCTCTCTTCCGATCAAGGTACTGAATTTTCTTCGTTCGAATGTTCAATTTAATGTGTGCTAATCCGTATTTGTGCGTCTAGGAGTTGTAAATGGTTGCAATTTGTGAGTTTTTATGTCTTTGTTTTGAAGATGCCTTCTTCTTTGTAATAGGGTTTTTTTTTTTTTTTTTTTTTTTCCCATTGTTTTCATTTATTGTGTTAGATACTTTCTTCTGTTAGAATACACGTATATATCTGCATTTGGAATTTGGTAGTGTAAAAAGATCAGATTGATTGTTTAGAACTTTAGATGCCTTGATAGAGAGATGACATAGTTTCAATGTTTCTACATTTCATTCACTATAAATTGAATTCCTATCTTAGCAAAAGCATACATAATTTCTAACACATATTTTACACTTTACACAGTTTTGAAATAGTTTTAAATGGATGTTGGTGTGTTATTGAATAGTCGTCACACGTGAATGTTTGAGTTTGTATTGGTTTAAGTCGATGGTTTGCCGCCGTTGGTAGTCTATAGCTAATTCCAAACAGGAGTCATGTTCGATGTTAGCAAAATGGAATGGAATGTATCTTTGCTGAGCTTTAACCTTGAAGGAGAGCCAAATTTTGGATTTTTTAGAGATGTGAATTTGAACGGTAGACACGACGAATTCAACGCAAAAGAAAGATGTACTGATTTTCATGTCCATTTTATGTTCAATTGCTTTGATTGAATTGTGTTATAGATGATGAATCTTATGTTTCTATGTGTAATCATCCTTGTTCTGACTTATTGTCTAAAAGTGGGAGAGATAATTTTCTGTGTTTATGTATTTTAGTCGCAATCGGATCATTTCTTGCCAAATTCGAATTGGCGACTAGAATAAGTTGTCCATCTCTGTCTATTCTAACGTTTATCATCATTGTGTCATCCAGTAATGTTTTGATTCTACCATGTTCGTAATTTGTTTCCATTTCTACAACTTTTACTTCGAACTTCATACAATATCATCCACTATCGATAGAATCATTGTTGAATTATAAGCAATATTCTAGCTAAATTTATGCTATTCATTAGAATTTGAGACCTCTTAAATTTTCAGATCAATAAGATTAAAATATTCCCAACACTCACTCACTCAAGTTTGCAGAATCAACGAGCTTCGAACAGTGTTTCTCCGGGGTCAACAATGGCAGCCGTGTATATGCCATGAGGCACGGGAGGAAGGTTCCAAAACTAAACCGACCCCCAGATCAGCGCAAGGCGCTCCTACGAGGCTTAACAACTCAGCTTCTGAAGTATGGGCGTATAAAGACCACGAGAGCCCGAGCAAGCGCAATGAGAAAGTACGTCGACAAAATGATCACGCTGGCCAAGGATGGGTCTCTTCACAAGAGAAGGCAAGCGCTCGGGTTCATCTATGAGAAGCAAATAGTGCACGCGTTGTTCGCGGAGGTGGGGGAGAGGTACGGAGACAGAGAGGGCGGGTATACGAGGATAATCCGGACGTTGCCGAGGAGAGGAGACAATGCACCCATGGCTTTCATTGAGCTTGTCTGATTTGAGGTTAGCTAGCTACCTTGCTTGTTTTGTTTGTATGTTGTCATTTAGTATTTTGGAATTCGCATTGATATTATTATGTACTTGGTTGTTCATATTTGCATATTTCGCATTTGAACTTGGCAATGCTTAAAGAGTTATTTATGTCGGAGATAAATTGCATTTTATCAAAAATATAAAAGCATTTGTTTTTTTATTTATTTATTTTTTTTTGGTATTATGTTTTGTTGTAAATTTATTTATTTGTTTTTATTTTTAATTTTATTTCTGTAACGTCCAAAAGTTGAATTCAAACTTCAAGGGAAGAGAGAAATTATGGGAAGAGAGAAATTATGTGCCATGAGATCATCTCCTAGTCGGTTGTACCAAAAATGGGGGGAGGGGCTCCAACTCACCCCCAAATCCCCTCATTTTTGCAGGAATCTACAGGGTTACTCTACTCCATTTTTCAAGTTGAGTTTTTGCGGTGTTTTTTTTATATTTTTGGTATTTTTTTTTTGTGTATTGTATCATTTTAATTTTTTAGTAGATGATATATAATTTTATATTTTAAAAGTTTGTATGTAATTTTATTTTATTTTGAAAAATAATGTATAATTTTTTTTTTAAAAAGTGATATAATTTTAGTTTTTGGAAAGTAATATATAATTTTATTTTTTAAATTGATATATAATTTTACTGTTTGAAAAGTGATATAATTTTTATTTTTTAAAAATTGATATGTAATTTTATTTTTTAAATTAAGGTGTAATTTTACTGTGTAAAAAGTTATGTTTAATTTTTATTTGTAATAGTTATTAATTATAAATGTTAATTTTTATATATGTAATTTTTAAATAATTTATAAATTATATGTGTATGGATCTAACGTAAAAATAAATTAAAGTTGGGGTGTAATTTATAAATATGAAAAATTATATAAAATAATATAAAAGAAGAATATATAGAAAATATATAAAAAATTAAAATTTAACGGTAGCAACTGCAAAGATGGAGTGAACGTTGAAGATTGCCTGAATTTAAACAAGATTGAGATATGTCCATTATTTTAAAATTAGTAAAACGTGGAAGGCGAAATTGCATAATATTTTAGTTTTATAGTATTTTAAAATTTGTATTAGACTTGTTCATGTTTTAATTTTCATAAACTGTCTCTAATTTTTTTTTATGATTTCATAAATTTGTAGGCGTTAGAAATTAGGAATAAAAACATTTCAAATTATAAATATACTTATTATCTTTATATTTAGCTTGAAGTAATAGTAAAATTATAAATGTACTTCTTTCTATATTTAGCTAGAAGCAATAGTAAAAATATATTTAAAAATAGTTGTGAAAGTAAAAATAAATTATTTTTATAAAATTTTTAAAAATTGTATTATTTTAATTTTATAAAATATGATATCTAATTTATTATTTAACAAAAAAGAATCATCAAAATTATTTCATGAACTATCAATTGTAGAAATTTGAAATCATAGCTTTATGATCACAAATTTATCCCCCATCACATAATATTTTATTACATGACAGCATAATAAGTTATTATTATCCTATAGTGTCACATGGAATCAACTAAATTAACTATATGTATATATATATTTTGAAAATATACGACACAAAATAAAATTAAAAAAATAAATAAGGGCAAGGGATAAGATAAGGTTGTTTGTCTCTTGTAAATTTGCACCGTCTTCCTCCTTCCCTACTACACTACACTGCACTGTTCTACTTCTAATCTTCAGCTCAGCTGATTCGACGACTACACTGCACTCCAATTTCGAATTTTCTTAAAGGATTAGCCCTCTTTGATCGTCATGCTAGCTTCGACTACTCTGAATCTCGGCTGTCTCAGCACGCACCGGTTGAATGCCGCTGCCCACACCACTCCCAAACCCTTTCTAATTCCCCCCACCGTCAGGACGAAGCATCTCTCGAAATCTTCCGATGACTTCCGCTGCTTCAAACTGGATAATCCTGTGAGGACAGCGGTGGCTGCGGTGGATTCCTCCGATCCAATTGAAAAGGTCCATAATTCTCCACATTCCGTCGAACTGTACTCGTTCTTATCGTCTTTTTTTTTTTTTTTTTTTTCATAATTAGGGTTCTGCGATTGAATTCGATGGTGGTTGTTTGTACATTCGCTCGGTTAGTTACAATCAATTGCTTTAATTTTTCGAGGGAATAGGAAGAGGAAGCGTCCTCCGGAAGGAAGCAGTACCACTTCGTCGTGGCTAATGCCAAGTTCATGCTGGATGAGGAGGAGCATTTCCAGGAGCTAATGGCGGAGCGTCTTCGGCTTTTCGGGGAGCGGGACAAAGAGCAGGATTTCTGGCTTGTGATCGAACCCAAGTTCTTGGATAAGTTCCCTAACCTTACCAAGCGCCTCAAGAGGCCTGCTGTTGCTCTTGTCTCGACCAATGGTCCATGGATAACGTAAGAAATTTCACCATTCGATGCATGCCTGTGCTTAGTTTGCCGTATTTTTTGACCTCGATTTGATGCTCTGCATATACTTGTTGGTTTGTCCTAGTTATGCTGTCTTGCATTAGTTTAATAGGTCTGAGTGGGGTTCTTATTGGTAAACATGAATAGAAGAATCTTGCATTTAGGAGATACTCGTAAACCATGAGATGAAATTGGATGGATTAATTTATTTAACACGAACCTTCGTTTGTTTTTATGGTATAAAAGCTGACGAAAATCTAAAAGTCGGGCATTGTTATAATTGATAGGATAGAACTATATGTTAAAAGAGCTGTTAGCGCCGACTTTATATATATATATATATGCGTGTGTGTGTGTGTGCATATCTTTGTATTACGAGCAAAAATGATCATGTTGTGTTGGATGGATGCTAGAAATCATGTCAAATTGCAAGTGTCTAGGTCACAGGTGGTTTGGAATGAATATCCGGGAGACAATTTATATGGTTGTGGAGTCTTGTAAGAGTGGACAAGTCATTACTTGGGTGTGGTTTTTCAGACATTATTATTGGGGTTTACGATGAAATAAAGAATTGTGCATTTATGTTTTTTTGCGAAGTTTAATTGTCCCAACAAGATTTCATCCCATTTGATACAATTGTAGTTGAACATATGCTGAAATGATATCCTACTCATGCTACATTTCATTTATCATGTCTTATGGTGGATAATTTTTTTTTTTTTTTTTTTCGCTTTGGGCGACAAAAGGGAATCGATCACCGATCCTTCCTAGTTGCCTAAATGGTGGGATAAATTTAGCTACCCCGTCGATGGTATGAGATGATCTCCCAAAGAACCTCATGGGATTCTTTTTCAATTTTTAGAACAGAATTCATTCGTGTCTATTTACTTCAGTTTTATTACAAATGACTAATCTGTATCAATTCTTTAACGGCATTTTGATCTGTAGTTTGTACTTTCTTCACCATATAGCATTACATTGTATACTTGTGATGATGATTTGAATCGAACTCGAAAATGCATATTATGTGTAGGTTCATGAAGTTGAGACTGGACAGAGTTCTGCAGGACAGCTTTGAGGCCGACAGTCCGGAAGAAGCTCTGGCTTCCGATCCTGTGGAGCTGAAGTTCGACAAGCCGGAAAATTGGACAGCGCCGTACAGAAAGTATGAATTTGGGTGGTGGGAACCCTTTCTTCCTCCCAAGACATCTTCAAATGTATGATTGAAGAGCATGAGATGTGTCTGATTTTTGTAAGGTTTTTTTGCTTGTAGTAGTTGTTAAAATATATATATATATATATATATATTTATGTACGTTGTGTAAATGTATTGATCGGGATGCTGAGGAAATGCATTTCCTACTACGATTGAGGTTCGTTTTGTATTTCAGCCTATAGTTCCCATCAAGTTGGAAAAAATCATATTAAAAATATCAAAACAGTTTAGATCCGAACATGTCTGTACATCTGAGTGTGAAGACATTAAAATTTTACAATTAATTATATAGAAGACATATTATATATACAATAAGTTAAAGTACTAATTATCGAACTCAAATCAAAAGTAAAAAACAAAAATTGGGCAGGTCAATTCTATCAAAGACATATTACCTATCCAATATACCGAATATTGGGTAGTTCATTATTATTTGCAAGTGTAATAATTTAACAAAATAACTAAAAAAATCCAATAAATATTGTGATAAATATAGAGTAATAATTAAAATTCAATATTTTATTTTATCAAAATTAATAATAAAATAAATTTAACAAATTATAAAATAAAAGTGAGACTTTGGGAGACTGAGGAGAGGGATTACTATAAATGAGTAGAGCTTGCAAAAAATGACCCGACAGAATTCAATAATCGGGTTGACACAACCCGACACGATAATAAATGGGTCGGGTTAGGATTGAGATTCTCAACTCAAACCCGACAGGACAATCCGATTATAATATATTAATATTGATTAATATATTTATTATATATAAAAATAATTATAATTTAATATTTTTTCATAAATTAATTTAAACTAAATTCAATTTTAATAATTCTGACGCTAAAACCAATAAAAACTAACATAACACGACAACAAAACAAAAAATTATTTAATTTGAATAAAAAATTAGACTTAATTATGTGTACTGGTCAACATGAGTCAACCCGAACCCGACACGATAATAAACGGGTTAACACGAATCCGACTCGATAATAAACGGATCGGATTAGGATTGAATAATTTAACCCGTTTAAAATAGTCAACCCGACACGAATCGACACATTGCCGGCTCTAGAAATAAGCACCGGAAGAGGGGGAATTTGGGATTTATATATACCTAATGGGCCAATGTGCAAATATACTATGGTAATATTTCTATGCCCTAATTGGACTCCAGAAGTAAATACTACTAGCATAAAACAAATTTGCAATATTAAAAATATGCTCATTATATTCGTCGAACTCAACCGAGGTCGCTTGCTCGGGAATTTTTGGGAGTGAAAAGTATATGGAGAAACGGTGCAGTAATTGACTCGAAGCGGCGATGGAAGCGGTGGCGGAGGGGCTGTGGGCGCTGGCGGAGCACCACGAGCAGCGCAAGGAGATAGGGAAGGCGGTGAAATGCCTCGAGGCCATTTGCCAGAGCCCCGTCTCGTTTCTCCCTATTATCGAAATCAAAACCCGCCTCCGCGTAGCGGCGCTTCTACTCAAGCACTCGCACAATGTCAATCACGCGAAAGCGCACCTCGAGCGCTCTGTACGTGATTTTTCCATTTCTCTATTTTCTTATATGTTGCTTTGAAGTCTAAGATTGCTGTTTATCTGCTCAAATTGTAACTGTGTATGTGAATTCCTGCTCTACTTGCAGTTGACAGCTTCCAGGGTTGTTTCTTTTTAATTTCTTTTTGTGGAGAGTGTTAAGAGTATTTGTGGATGCTTTTCCTTTTTGATTCAAATCAAAGCTTAAAGAGATAGTTTTGTTTGTTGAGTTTGATACTCACAAAGCAGTCAGATTTGTGTGCTTTGAGGAACTTCGAAGAACATTAACCTAGAACAAATGCACAAAGTTTCAACGATGTTCTTGCAGTATATGGCCTGTATATTGTCGGCACCGGATCGAGAATGAGGAATGACTCCCTACGTTCTTGGTTTAGTTGTCATTAAATTCAGTATATGTTATAATAGTTTGTAGAGGTCTTTACAATTCAAACATGGTGTTAGCCAACTTATCTTACACTTTTTTAGTTGATAAATTTCTGTAATCTACCAAGACTTGTTGCAAGTGGCATTAAGTGAATAACTTTTCGTAGTATAGTATTACTTCAGCTTTTTATTGAGAGAAATTTACTGCATTCTCTAATGGATCTTGACTTGATGCAGCAACTTCTTTTGAAGTCCATTCCATCGTACTTTGAGCTGAAGTGCCGAGCTTATAGCCTGCTGAGTCAGTGCTACCATCTTGTAGGGGCAATTCCTTCACAAAAACAGATATTAAGCAAGGGTTTAGAGCTTTCTGCCATTTCTGGAGATGGGTATGCTTACTTTTAATTTCAAGAAGCTATTGTTATTCTGTTCCATGTTCGCTTTTCAGAGTTTTGGTAATTAACTCTTTGTTTATCGCTAAAGACAAAGGAATATATTGCTTGTGGAGTTGACATTTCCTCTGAATCCTCATATCAAAATATTAAAAGATGTTGAAAGAGTTAAGCACATCCTCCAAAGCTGTGTATTTGAGATGTCTTGAATAAACCTCTACTTAAAAACTCACTCAGAATACTTATATTTTTAACTTTATTCTGAACTTGAGCATTGTTTTCATATTTCTTTTTAGAGGATCAAGCAGCAAATCTTAATTTTCACTTTGATACTTCTTTCATGGCCCACATCTTCAAAATGCGGCTACTTATGTCATTGGAATCTTTTTTTCCCCTCACGTGCAAGTGGGATTCATCTCATTAGATTTGAGATTTCTGTAATCTTCAAAATGCGGCTACTTATGTCATTGGAATCTTTTTTAATTTTTTTTTTCCCTTAACGTGCAAGGGGGATCTATCTCAAACAAACCTTGCACAAAGGGTGGAGTGGGACAACTCGAACACGAGACCTTTCGATCTAATATCATATTAAATAACCATCTCACCTAAAATTTTAAGCTAATAGGAAAATGCATCATTAATTATATATTATAGTCTATCAACAATATGTAATTATGTGTAGGAAGACATTTTTGGTGCCAAAAGATATTTTCTCATAGATTTCCATCTATTATTTGATACTACATTTTTGTCTTCTAATAAACATTACTTTTGCATTTTTACGATATGATGTAAGCTTTGAATTCATTCTTCTGTAATATTTCTGTGCATTTATTTTGGCTGAATTTCGATCTCTGTCACATTTTGTTACATAATAATCCATCACTATTTTTTACATTGTTATGGTGTAGTAAATAATTATGTATGAGTGAAATCTGTATGTATGTGTATATATGTAATTTTATTTTTTTTCTTTCTTCATGGAACATTGGCTGAGGATTAATTTAAAAGTAAGGTCATGCCTTTGAAGGTTTGCAGGGAGGCTTTGGTCATGCAACTTCAATTCTCAGCTAGCAAATGCACTTATAATTGAGGGAGATTACCAAGGGTCAGTTTCATCGTTGCAACAGGGGCTTGGATGTGCAACAGAGATGTGTTATCCAGAGTTGCAGGTTGGTGTTAGCTGTTATAAACATTGGTTTCTTATAGTGTACCCAAGTGTCCAAAGCATGAAAATGTGGAAAGGTGACATATTATCCTATTGTGCTGATCTTTCAGTAATCAGTTTATATTCATGATTTTTTCTCGAATAATGTTCTTGAAGGAGATGATATTTACTCCTAGGAATCTAATTCTAGGTCTCTTTATTTTTTGGAACAGATGTTTTTTGCGACATCTATTTTGCATGTGCATCTGATGCAATGGGAGAGCACAAGTCTGGTACAGGAGTCTGTCAGCAGGTGCAATGCAATATGGGAATCTATTGAGCCTGATAAAGTAAAAAAATTTTTCCTCCATTTATATTAGTGTTTCTTCAATTTCTCAAATAGATTGCCAGAAGAAACTACCATTTTGTGAAGAAAGTATTGAAAGCAGGTTTAACACTTGAGCTGGATTCTAATTCTGTTTTAACCTACCCCACTTGGACTGTTTGTTGTGATATAATTGCATTTGGATTTTAACGTGGGCCTAATGTAACCTGCCTGGCGTTCTGTTAAGTCTCAGATTATGCACCACCTATACCAGATTCACGATTCACAAAATACTACATGTAGGGTCCATAAAGTTCCTGCTAGCTATTGAATATTTTGAAACCAGAATTATAGTACATTTTATATTTGTTTTTGCATTTGCCTTCTAATGAAATAGAATCCAATGATCCAAGCTCTGGGATCAGTAGTATTTAATTGGCGGTATTGGAATATCTTGATAGTGAGAAATTTTGGTAACAACGGGTTTAAGCTGTAGATTTGCAACTCTGCATTTAAACTTTATAAAAAAAATTAATTCAAAATAAGAAATAGGTCTAGTAGATTGTCTTGATCTTTGCCAAATCAGAATCATGACATCCTCATCTTTGTAACATTGTTATTGTAATTCTGGATTGTAATTTTGTGAAAAAATTCCTCTTTCTTGTGGGTTTTACCTGAATGACAACTAAAGAGTTAACATCTTTCTTGTTCTTAAGGGACAACATTGCCTTGGTCTCCTGTTTTATCATGAGCTGCTGCAATTATTCTATCTACTCCGGATATGCGACTACAAAACTGCTGCTCAACATATTGACAGATTGGATGCTGTCATGAAGTCTGATTTGCAGAGTATGGAACATTATCAAGATCTCACCAATGAAATTGATGCATTAAATCACAGCCTCTTGCGCTCTGACTTGAACTACAGAGACAGGTCTGCTCTTGCTGACAAGCAATCTAAGCTTCAGGAGCAACTTAATAATTTTGTGGGAATAAATTCAACTGGAAAAGCAACCTTGGAGCCAGCTTACTTTGGAAATGTGAAGCGAGCACTACCTGCTAAGCTTGAGTTGGCTCCACCTCCTATTGATGGGGAATGGCTTCCAAAGAGTGCAGTCTATGCATTGGTGGATCTTATGGTAGTGATCTTTAGCAGGCCAAAAGGGCTCTTTAAGGATTGCCTGAAGAGGATTCAATCTGGTTTACAAATAATCCAAGGTTTGACTTGAAGTGATATAGTCTTCATATCTTGGTTATATTTGACTGTACTTCATGTTAGCTGCTCCGCATTTTACTCATTATTACCATTATTCCTGGAATTTTGAAGAATTTATGATTCTCAGTATCATCTGTATGACTGACTGCCTAGTAAAAAGGGAGCATCATATATTAAACTTCAAAGCTTGGTGCAACAGTACACAAAGAAAGCTTTTTAAAATTTTATTTTAACCTGTGGCTACTACATGGAATTGAACTTGTGGTAAATTTCTGTTTTGCTTGCAGGGGAGCTGTTGCAGTTGGGAATTACTGATGGGGTCAAAGGTGGGTTATATTCATGGGACATTTCTCTGCAAAGATTTTTTTAACAATCTTATGTAAAAATCCCACTGAAGGATGGTCTATTTTATAATGATCATCTTTTTCTGTAATATTATGGCAATACTGAAGGTTTATTAACACGTGCTCTCTGCAATGTACTGGATGGCAGAGGTGGAGTTGCAGCACTCTGCAATTTGGATGGCTGGTGTTTATTTAATGCTTCTAATGCAGTTCCTTGAAAATAAAGTAATAATTGATCTTACTCGAACTGAATTTGTGGAAGCGCAAGAGGTTGGTTATTACTTCTATATTAGTGGTTATGCTTGTCTTACATGATGCATAGCGCTAAATTTATGTTGTCATCTGTTGAAAAGCCTGAAATTATACATCTAAAACTGTCCATATGAATTAGGATGAGACAGCTCACAATCCTTTTGCAGTTCCCTATAACAAAATAGAAATCTATGTCCAAATTGTGTAAATTCCATTCATATAAACGTGAAACTTTTATTGTGTTTTCCCAATGAATATGATATTCCCCGGAATGCCTTTTCTCAGATGTCATTTCAATTGTTGTCCCAGGCTTTAGTTCAGATGAGAAATTGGTTTGTTCGGTTTCCAACCATCCTACAGGCTTGTGAGAGTATGATTGAGATGCTAAGGGGCCAATATGCACATTGCGTGGGCTGCTATAATGAAGCAGCATTTCATTTTATTGAAGCATCAAAGGTACCCTCATGATTCTCTCTATTCATATGCTATTTTTACACTAACCTGTGTGCAATTTAAATACATATTTTTTTCATAGTTTGTATAACATATTTTTCCCCCCCTTTTTTTTTTTGCTCCTGTCTCAGTATTCAAACTGCAGTTAGGAACCTTATTGTGTGTGCTCTTTGATATGTGTTTATTTCTTATGGCATGGTATAATGTTTTTTCAATTGTATATTATTGTTTCATTGCAGTTGACTCAAAGCAAATCAATGCAAGCCATGAGCCACATTTATGCATCAGTATCTTATATTTGCATTGGAGATGCTGAATCTTCAGAAAAGGTGCTGTCTCCCCCTCTTAAAGTTTAACATGATAGCTTTGTGAATGAGAATGTCAAGATTACATTGCAAGCCCTTGGTGTTTCTCAGGTTGTTGAGTTGATTGGACCTGTTCTTGGAGTGATAGATTCTTTTATTGGGGTGCGAGAAAAGACATGTGCTCTGTATACTTATGGATTTCTCCTCATGAGGCAGCAAAACCTACAAGAGGCCAGGTAAACATTCAACACTAAATCACATCGCATATTCCTAACCCTTCCAATGTTGTTTGGAAAAGGATTGATTTTTATATTAAGCAATCAAAACACACTATAAAATCAAATCCCATAATTACGGACCTGTAAAAATAAACAATCTAATAACTTATTATGGATAATCCCAAATATACTTGGAAATATTATTGGATATTTTTAACATGACACTTCCTCTTAACTTCAACGTAATAATATAGGACACTATATTGCATCATTAACTTCATGCCAAATAACTCGAGTAGCTTTCCATGTGCTTAAACTTTTCTTTTCACCTTCCATGTAACCTACTGCAACTTGCAAACCATACAGTTAGCAGTTGAAACAAGAGAATCTGACGTAACTAGTGTAGAAGTGTAATGATTTCTCTTCCATCCATTGGTTGGAGGGTGTAAGTTGTGCTAGTTCACTTTGCTACTAGGTTTTCAAATCCACCTGTGAGTAGAAGCACTAAATATCCATTAAGGGAGCCTGCAGTGATGGTTTGTGCTAAGTTTGAGTATGTTTTGAAGGAACAGTTGAGTGATGCTATTGCTTGCCAGTGTTGTGGTTCGGATAATAATGTATTATGCTGTAGATGCTGCCATGGCGCACAGTGACTTCTAGGCTTTCTGGGGCAAAGTATAACCTACAATTTGGGACCAATCTTGAGCCTGATAGTGCTATATAATAATTTCATTCATCAAATCACAATAGAATACTTGACTTGTAATGCCTTATAAACAATAAAAAGTTTGAAAATCAATAGAATCCCAAGTAAAACTACAAAATTACCATAACATAGAAATACAGAGTTGAGCCTTAGTTTATTTATATAAAAAAAAGAAAGTTCAAATTGTTGAATGTGTAAGAATGAAGAACATATATATATATATATATATATATTTCTCTAATCTGTTCTTTGTATTCCATGATGCAGAGTTCGACTGGCTTCTGGCTTGCAGACAACTCATACTTATTTGGGAAATCTGCAACTTGTTTCCCAGTATTTAACAGTGTTGGGAAATTTAGCACTTGCTCTACATGACACAGGGCAAGCTAGAGAGATCTTGAGATCCGCCCTAATATTGGCCAAGAAGCTTTACGATATTCCAACTCAAAACTGGGTTCTGTCGAATTTGACAGGTGGTACACTTGCTTGCCTGTCTTTTTGACTTGTTTCATAATAAGTGATATGCTAAATGTAATTAGTTTTATTGAGAGAATGAAACTGCTTCGGTTTTCTTGTAAAGCATCTAATTATCTGACACTAATTGCCCGCAGCATTATACCAACAATCCGGGGAAAAGGCGAGTGAAGTGGAGAATCTCGAGTACCAAAGGAGGAAGGTAGAGGATTTGCAGCAAAGAGTTGCCATTGCATGTTCCTCTATTTATCACAACCAACTGGTAAGGATGGTTCAGTTTCTTTGTAAAGATCTACTCTGTATGTTAGATTCAATATCTTATTCATTGTGGCCATAAAATGAGCAACAGATTGACAAGTCGAAATTCCAAGTCCATCAAATGAACGAGCATGACATGAAGCGGGCATTGGCTGGCCCTTCCAAGAGTGTCGATCTTGATATCCCGGAATCCGTTGGACTGTTGGGCATGCAACCTGCCCGATCATCCGCGAGGCTCATGGATTTGGATGTTAGGAGACTCGGGAAGAAGAAAGCTTAAGGTCGCCGTAACATTTGTAAGTTAATCTTCTTTTGGCGCGCGGACATTATATAGCCTAGACATACATTCTAGCATGATCTTTATATATCTATTATATATATATACACATCACATATTGGCCATTTTAGATGTGTTTGTAAAGCTCTTGTCTGTAGATGCAATTTGGTACTGGATGGATTCAGTGATGACTCTAAAATGATAGAGAAAGATTATATATTAATGCTGTCCGGTTAAATTACTAATTTTTAATAGTGGGTTTGGTTCCTGTAGTCAACTCATATATTCGTCCTTAATTAATTAAAAAGGTTTAATTGGTGTGTACAAAGACAAGACAAGGCAACCTCCTCGTCACAGGTTTCAGTGTTTTCATGACACCCTGCAACAATAGGGTTAAATAATACTAATAATAATAATAAGAGTCAATAGATCATTTTTTTCTTTTGAAAGTCAATCTTCATTTCACATTAGATTTGTGAATTATTGTTTCTGTGCAAGATTTAAATATAATTAGGGATTGAATAAATGAGATTAGGAATGTAATTATATACAAAGAGATTATTAATTAATTAATTAATTTTGCTGTATACTGATATGATTATTAATTAATCTTGCATTTGCATTCTTACTTGCCCCTAACCTTAACCCTTATGCTTAAATATTCATTTTTTGGTGACTCTTAAATAGTAATTCACTTATTTTATATGATATAGTTTTTATAGAATAAAATTACGGTTTTAAATATCATAGTAAAGAAATGTGAATGATATATATAATAGTATATATAATTCTTAAGTTAATTATCAATTAATTTTGATAAAACTATACAATTTTATACTATTATTGAACGAATTAGTGAAAATTCTAAAAAGTTCCGGTTCACATGTAGAGTTAAAGGGGTGGGGGAAGAAGAAGAGATATACACTGTTTTTTTATTAGGATAAGATTAATTTAATACTAATAATTACCAACACTCTTTTTTATCAGGAAAAATAAATAATAGTTTCTCCAAACTAAATGAGTTTTCAATAGAAGATAAACTAGTTATTGAAAGGAAAATTTACATGGGTTATGACGAAGAGCAGCATCCAAAATAAAGTGAAAAATTTACTTTGTGCAATGATACTGATTTGATTCAATCAACACAAATTAACAAGATAAACAATACATATTTAACAACATACGATGATTATCGTATACAACATATAATATAATTCAACATGAGACAATATATTACTTCTTCTGTCCATTTTCCAACGTCCTATTTGATATTTACAGACATTTTTAGACAATTAGGATTTTTGATATAAAATAACAAATTTATCCTTTACTTTGTGTATAGAAAAAGAAAAGGGTAAATAAAGTAAGGGTAAAAGAATCAATTCTGTTTATAAAAATAGAAATGGGACAATAATTGTTGGACATTTTAAATAAAAAAAATAGGACGTTAATTTGTGGACGGTAGAAGTATTTATTTAAGCTCAATAAGTATACATACAATATATAAATTGTACATTATATACTTTTATACGATACAACATTATGATATATTGTATATATATATATGCATGGACTATTTGATCATGTCAGTAGGCTAAACACAGCGGTATTATAAAATACATTTGATTATATTTTTTATATATATATATATATATATATATGCAACATGTTCAAACCATAGCAAGCAAGCAATAATAATAATATAATATAATTCAATTAAAATGAGTTTACATATGTTAATCTGGAATTGAATAATTATTAGTTGACGAACGCGATCCTATCAACAAATTAAATTAAAAAGAGGGAGGGAGCTCCCTTCAGTCCAAACGCAAAAATGAAAAAGGATGAAATTCGACTCCCGAATCATCCACACATTCGCAATGGCATTAAAACTTCTTCTGTATATATATATATATATCTAATTTATCCACCGCGATTGAATGAATGAGTCGGCAGCAAATTCAAACCCTCATTCTCTCTCGGTTAGACCGAAGGAAGCTCTCTCTCTCTCTCTCTCTCTCTCTATATATATATATATATATATATATCGACAGCTAATGATAGATCATTATAAATAAAATGAAATTCTTGCTTATGTAATAACATATATATGCTGCGTTTGTAATTTCAATTGGGAAAGAATCAAAGAAAGTTGGCTTGTATGCATGAAAACCCTAACCCTAGAGCCTACTATTGTAATATATATATACTTCATTTTAGATTTAATGTAATTTGGATCTGTAATCATGGAATCTTGTGAGTATATAGTTATATATATATATATATAAATCTACATGAAAAAATATATACATACATACATATATATATATAATATCAACTTGAACACAAAAATTACCCACAACTTACAGAATTCTCGAAAATGCATCTCTTTCTTTCTCTTAAGAGTACTATGCATGTATGAACAGCTTAAGCCTGGGGGTGGGGGGGGGGGGGGGTGGGGGGGTTGGGTTGGAGGAGATTGAAAAGTAAGAAAGCATTTGGGGTTATAAATAAGAAAAAAAGGATAATATATATATATATATATCTATGGATTTTGTGGAAGAAGATCTTCACAGAATCTCTGCATATTAAATATGTGGGAACAAAAAGTGATGCCACATCACTACTCATTCATCCTTTGTTTTTTTTGTCAACCTTCTACTTGTATATACACACAAATACCCGTGATCAAGGTGATTTTTTTAGAATTTAACTCAAAATTTTAATACTATAATTTTTTTATTTATTATATATATAAATTAATGCTGAAGAACAATTAATTAGACGACGACACATGTTACAAGTGTGCAATAAAATTAATTAAAAATGGAAAAAGTAATAAGTAATTTGACAACAAAAAATTAAAGGCAATATTGGGTAGGCCATACATATTGATGCATTGTATCTCTAAAGTGTAGACCAAATTTCTAAATAAATCTCCAATTGATTTCTCGTTACATTTGCCAAATCCAAAAAGCAATCCATAATTTTTTGTCTTTTTGCCCTTCCAATATTTATTAATAATTATATATAATTTACGCTTGCTGTTTGAAAATGAGTGTGTTCCTTCCTTTTCCTTTTTTTTTTTTTTTTTTTTCTATATATATAAGTAGTAATTTTAAGTAAAATAAAATTGAGTAGAAAAAGCAATCCATACATTAAATATTATTATTTTTTAATTAATACCTATATTTGGAATATATTTTTATTAAGAAAAATAGAATTATAAACAAATAAATAAATAAAAAATTAAAGAACATATTCAATATTACATTTCCAAATTTCTATTAATGTGGTCCAGCTCCAACGTGCCAGCACGGTCTTTTTTGTTTGTTTAATTTGGTCCTTGAGTTGTAATTAGGCCTATATTAGTGGCCCAAATAAATAACGGCCCAATAGTCCGAAATAAAATTCGGCCCAGCGTTGTCGGAGGATTCATTCCGGTCAGCAATTCGTCGATTCTTCCGGCTTCGTTTCTCATCTCCGATGGTGCAGACGTGTGAGAGGGAAATGGCGCGCACCTTGACATCCCACTGTTCCAAGCTTGGCAAGGCTTTCTATCCGCTTCTTTGTATTAAGGCGTGGCAGTCCAGTTGCTTTGCATTTAGGACAGCGAAAATTGGGCATTTAGGGTTATTTTAGGTAATCGGAATTGGAATTTGGGCAGCTTTGTTGGAGCCTCATGCTTAAGCATTTTCTGTGGTGTTTGGGATACCATCCTCTTTGCACCAGTTTTGGGCCTCTTAGGTGTGTGGGGTGTGATGATTCATCTGCTGCGACCATGGATGAGCATTGTGGCACACAGATGCCTGTGGCATTGGAGACGAGGATTATAGGCCAATGGTGGAGAATGGATTTGCAAACCTTGAGACTCTTGTGCTGGTATCCTTCATTGCCTTTGGCTGTCATCTTATGTGATATGATTCTTTCCTATGCGGTTATGATCTTGATCACACCTTTATATTATGCATTGCTTAATCATGTTCAAAATCGGGGAATTATCTAATGACTAAATAAAGTACCTGTTAATATTTCAGAAAGCAATTCACCAGCCATTATTTGGTTCATTTACAAAAGTTTTAATGGTGGTAGAAGCTCTGAAAATTGGTGATTACTATATTGCACATGACAGTTTAATTTTATAATTGAACATTAGAAATGAATAAAATTCTGGTTGAGGCTTGTGTGATGTAATTATTATTATTATTTAGGGATTATGTAACTAATGATATCACATATGATTGAGGGCATACATGTAAGTATTTCAATTTCTAAAGGCTCCATCTGCATTACATTCTTCAAAGACATAGGATCTAGTGTATTTTATAGAGAATTGTGAAGATTGAATAAAATTTTTAAAAAAGAAAGAAAGAAAATAAAAAAAACCTCAACGAGAATATAGCCGTAATGTTACTTAAATAGTTACTATGATTTTCCGAGGTTCAATTCAGTTCATGCTTGATCGTTCTTAAAGCTGCTTTTGTAATTTTTGAAATGAACTATGGAATTTGAATTCAGATCCAAGGCATGTAGTGTCACTGAGTTAGCTCAAAATTTTATCATTGATCTATTATGCAGAAAAAAAAGTTAAAAGTTGTCAGTGCAGTAGATTTTATTTTGTGAAAGGTAATAGGCACTTAAACTTTGAAATTTTAGTCTTGATAAAGTTTTCATTATTATGTATAAAATTGGAAGATGATTGATTCTTCAAGAATTCATGGGTTTATTTGACAATTTTCTTTTTACTATTCAAAAAGTCCAATACAGCAATCAATAAATCCAGTTTTCTTAGAGCATGGTTTGATTGTTGGGCTGATTTCTGACTACACTTGAAAGTGGGGTAACATGAAATTAAAAATTTAGGGGGCAAAAGACATCTATCAAGTTCAACTTGAGTTTGTATAGTTTTAGATCACTCAGTTGCTCTAGCATTAGGCTCTGTAACTTTGAATAGACCGAAAAATAATCTAGAGATTAAGATCTTATAATTTCCTATGCGAAATAAATCTATACAAGAAAAATGATGAGAGCTCTGTTATTTTGTTCTTTCCACTGATAGGCAAGAATTTCCGTCTTTTCTTGACACTTTATTCCGAAACAATATAGAACAGGGTAGACAAATAATAACTACATAAATAGTGGGGTAATTTGATTATTGCCAGCCTAAATTTACTTCTTGAATGTCGCCCACAATGCCTAGTTGCCTACCCTTCCACGTTCATTCAAAATCTTAATTGAAAATTCTTACCCCAGAAACTAGACGTCATCCTAACTATAAATGGAAAAGCAAGTAGATGAGTATTTAACTTTTACTGTTACTAGAGAAGAAAGTTCGGTCACATTAATGTAACCGGTAGCCCCACATGAATATAAGCCGTTTCCCTCTTTTCGTTCTCAGCTTTCGGCTCTTGTCTTTTCTCTGAACAATTGAAAAGCACAATCTTCATTCTCCTTTCTCTCTAAATCCCCTTTCACATTTCTTTGTTTCTAGCACCATTTCTCTCTTGTTTCTTTTGAGTGTGTAACCCCATGGCAAGCTTGTTTCCTCAGAGTATGAACTTCTCTCCTGCTAGAGGCATCCTTTCTCCGCAGATAAGGACTGACTCACATCTTGAAAGGTACTACCCATCTCTCTCTCTTTTCCTGCAAGTTCTTTTATGTCTGTGCTAAGGGTATCAAAGCTTTTATCAAACTTTGTTGTGATCGGATTCTTGCAGTCATTACTTGACAGAGCTACTGGTAGAGAGGCAGAATCTGGAACCTTTAATACAATTATTTCCAAACTGTGGCAGACTCTTGGATTATGGTTTGGTTCTATGATCAAATTTTCTATTTCTACCTAGATTTCGGGGTCTTTTTTCCTTTCTTCTTTCTTTTGTGCCCCCCCTTAATCTGTATTTGTCTTCTTATGGTTCACATCTTTAAGATTTTTGGAAATGAATTTTGGGCTTGAGCTTAAATAAGCATATAGCATGTAAGAATCCATTTTATAAGGGTCATTTCTATAATTTGTTTGAATGGATTGTGATATTAATCATGATCTATATGATCATTTGTTTGATTCACAGATCTTGTTTCCTATTTATTTCCTGCTCTTAGCAGTTTTCTTGTGTTATGAGTGAATTCTTAATGATGTTATAAGATAAACAGTTTGTGGATAAATGTGAAACTGATTTCAACATTTTTTTCTTTGAAATAATAGAATAAAATCCATGAATTTACTAGCATTGAAAGTTTAGGTGGTCGCTAGAATTAAGTAGCGGAACTGGGTCTTATGCGTTACTCATCTTCAGTGCGCCTAAAGCATTTATCAAAAGATACCTTCCGCATGCGTCAAGGCACACTAAATGTTTTATCTAAGGAATGGGGAGTTGAGTGTTAGGTGATCTTTCTATTTTTCCGTGACCACGTGGAATCAAATATAATTCATTAGTTAATAGAATCGATGTATTTGGTGTCGAAATTTCTGGTGACTATATTGCCAGGTCCTGTGGCAGAGAAAATAAGTTTAGTTTTGTCAATTAAATTTTCAAAATAAAATTTTGATGAAACTTCAAGATGCATCATATTGCCAGTGGCTGATGTAACCATATCAGTGATTTAGTGAACAATTTTAGAGTACAATCTGGTGCCTTCTCTAGAACACAGTGCAGGCGGTGGAAATTACGTAATGGCTTTGATTTCACGAGTTGTGTGTTTCAAAGACAGACAAAAATGAAGAGATATTTCCAAATTAATAAAAAAATTCCTTTTCTTAATATACAATAAAATTTTGCAAGAGGCCAGTGCAAGTGTCATGTGATTGAGCACCCATTATAGATTACTCCAAAGTTCGATGAAAAAATCCTTTTTTTTTTCTTTTTTTTTTTCCCTTCCTGCAATCAGATCATCGTAAAACTTAACTGAAATGTTTTTGTTTGTAATTAGTTTGGTCATGATTGAGTATCATCTCTGTGGATTTCTTCTGATACTATGCAGCATTGACTTCAATAACTGAGCTTAATGTACTATATAATAGCTTTGCAATAACGAAAACCGCATGTTCTAGAAATACAAAAACATTGGTTGTGCTTAGTATTTGGTGGTGAAGCTGTCTTTGTATTGTGCATTTGAAGTATGACCAAATTACTTTTAAAACAACTTATGTTGTGTGTCGCATTACAATAAGTATTCTTCCAACTTGTGTGTGTTGTAGAATGTTGATCTCGACTAGGTTGCATCTGCATACAGAAAACAATAATAATACCAATATGCATCAGAGCTCAGACTTGTGTGTGTTGTAGCACTCTGATCAAGCCTAGTTCAGTATGTAACACCTCTTTATGGTAAAAGGTAGGTTGTGCATCTGCATACTGAAACAAAAACAATATCAATATATCGTTGTGCACCACAGCATTGTAGGTTGATAAAGATCTCTATTTATATAGGTTGTTTGACTCATTACTTGATCATAGGACATAAGCTAATATGAGATATGTAGTTTTTGTTTTATTTTTTTTTATTATCCATGAACATGTATTTGGAGTAGTCTTTACTAAGTTTCATTCTTCTTTAAATATCACTTATAGTGTCGAATGTGTTTTGGATGTAAATAATTTGGTTTTTCGGAGGTTGTACTGTTAATCCAGAAAGAGGTTCTTCATGGTTCTCTATTTAAATAATTTGGTTTTTCGGAGGTTGTACTGTTAATCCAGAAAGAGGTTCTTCATGGTTCTCTATTTATTTGTTTTTTGTGAGATATCACATCCATAGTTATATGTCCTCTTATGGATGAAGTTCTGTATAACTATAATGAATGGTTTTTTTTTTTTTTTTTTTTTTGTAAACAACAGAGATATTTTGCGTCTCTGGGAGGCTCACAGGCCATGGTTTTACTGGCATTGGCACACCACACTTTGGTGCTCCAAGTCCATTGATTTTTCCAAATATGATGGCAGGAAGCAGTAACTGGAGTGGAAATGGCTGGAACAACCTTCAACCTGAGGTAAGCATAAAATATGATGGGCTACAAACTCCAAGTTCATAAGATATCATCATATGCAGTATCTTAATCGGTTAGCCTTGGAGCTTGGTCTTTCCATCATTAGATTTAGATTGTTACTCTGAATATTGTTGTGCATATTTGGTTTAATTAAAGTCTGCCCTCTCTATGCTTGAGATAATTAAACTTTATGTACAACTAGCTTACTGTAAATGCTTGTATAAGTACTTGAGCTTGAGTTGTAAGTCTTCTCCCTGCTCCTTGATATGGCTCTCTACTAAAATATAAATTTCTTTTCTTGATCTTAATCGGTTAATTTGTTGACATAAAGAGAAATGAGAAATGTTCATCCATTCCAGTGTTTTCATACTCAATGTGGTATTCATTAAAGAAAATTTTCTCAAATTTACTGCCCATCAATGTTTTAAATTCATATTTAACATCCCCTGGAAAGTGAGGGTACTTAATTGAATGAATGCTAATACTCTCCAGTTACTTATGTTGATTATGTGATCATATCCTCGGGACAAATTGTTTAATTCTAATCTGAATCTTTAGCACACTCTAGAAGCATATGTCTCTGTGCAACTGATGATAAAATAACCATCATATTATATCTCTATCAGGGATTAGGTGTGTTGCCGGGTACTATTGTGGACTGGCAATCAGCAGCCAGAAGTTCGACCTCATCAGCAGAGAAGAAAATACTGAGGATCGATGTCCCTGTCGCTCTATATCCAAGTGTAAGCAAAATAGCAACTGAAATTTCAGTTTCTTTCAGTAAAAATAGGAATCTAAATTCTCATGAGTTATCCTTGAAATGAAACAGTTCAATTTCGTTGGGAGACTCCTTGGTCCTCGTGGAAATTCCCTGAAAAGAATTGAAGCTGCTACTGGTTGTCGTCTTATTATAAGGGGAAAAGGGTCAATAAGAGACCGTGAGAAGGTATATCCTGTTATTCACCGAAATGTTTTACTAATCCTTAATTTGGTTCGAAAAAAAAAAAAAAAAACATTCTCTATATTCTTCCAACGTCATACAATTTTTTGTTCTCGTCTATGGTGGCGCAGCTTGTTAACAATATTTTTTTGTTTATGCTTAAACTTAAGGAGGAGAGGCTGAGGGGAAAACCCGGCCACGAACACCTGAACGAGCCACTGCACATTATAATTGAGGCATCCTCGCCCCCAAACATCGTTGATGCACAGTTGAGGCATGCCAGGGACATCATACAAGAGATACTCAAACCTGTGGTATGTCAACTGTCCATTCGAGAATTCTCGTGCTTAATGTCAAAACATATATTTAGTACATTTAGAAATACCCAACTGTTCTTATGCAGAAAAATTAACGAATGGTTTTTGAGTCGCTCCACAGGATGCATCAGAAGATATGTACAAGCGAGAGCAGTTCAGAGAGCTAGCCATGATTAAAAGCACCGGAAAACAGTCCCCACCAATCGAGGATGCATGACTGAATCACCAACAAGGTGCAAGAACCTATATGCGCGAATGCTAGTTCATTTAGTTTCTTACAATCTATCGAATTCCATAATGATGGTAATTATCCTATGTTAGTTGGTCGGCTTAAGCGCCGGCTAAGAGACGTTAGACTTGTCTGTATTGTGTTTGGCTCTGTTTTAGACTTATAAACCCAAGTAGGGAGATGTATTTGGCTCTGTTTTAGACTTATAAACCCAAGTAGGGAGATGTATCTGGTATCGGTACTTTCGGATTTCTTGTCTGCAGAATTGAAACCTTCTAAAAAGACAAGTATGAATGCAGTTTCATACAAAGATAGGACACCTACAATGCAGTTTCATACAAAGATAGGACACCTACAATGCAGTTTCATACAAAGATAGGACACCTACAATGCAGTTTCATACAAACACATATCTGTACAAAAACTATGTAAGAATCCCATAAATGGCGACAGGAGATGGCTGCGGGCATCGTATTGCCATCATCGTGGCGCAATGGAGGGAATCGACCCGCTGACAAGATCACCTCCAGAGACATCCTGGGATAGGAATGGGGTTTTCATAACAGACGATGAAGATGGTGTCATATGTTTGCCGGGATTGCTGACCGAAGAATCTGATGTTATATTGGTGTCGGATTCGGGCAACATTAGCCATATGTTTTCCAGTTCTCTGACCACCTCGGCCATGGATGGTCGCGCCACGGTTTCTTCTTGGCAGCACTTGAGTGCAAGATTTATGAACTTCTCGACACCATCGGATGGATATGACCCCATCTTGTCGTCGATGATGGAGAATATCATCCCTGATCGATAAGCAGCATTCACCTGATACAGACAGACTAACCTTAGCCAAATCCATTTAACACTGAAAAATTGACATAGCCTTGAAGACATGAATGGTGTCCAAATTCAAGGCCCCCAAAAGTAAAATTCATAAGCAACAGACAGACTAACCTTAGCCAAATCCATTTAACAACACTGAAAAATTGACATAGCCTTGAAGACATGAATGGTGTCCAAATTCAAGGCCCCCAAAAGTAAAATTCATAAGCAACAGTATCTTACCTCCCGAACGATGTTTTTGCCGTGTGAAATTGGGTGCATTCCTGTCAACATTTCCAGGAACACCACCCCAAGACTGTAAACATCACTTTTATCCGTCAGCTTATGAGTCAAGAAGTACTCTGGATCGAGATATCCCTTCGAAAATCAAGTAACAGTGTTCAGTCAGCACATCAAGACGCCACAAAAAGTTACAGAAAATGTATAAAAAGACAGGATGTCACTGATCCATATTGATCTTAGTAAAATACTACTCACAGGTGTCCCTTTGACAACTGTAGATACATGAGAAGGCACATTTCCTTCAAGCTCGGGGATGGGAGCTAGCTTCGATAGCCCAAAATCAGCAACCTTGGCAGTAAACTTAGAGTCGAGCAATATATTGGTTGCCTTTACGTCACGGTGAAATATTGGAGGATTGGCTTCTGTATGGAGGTAAAGTATGCCTCTGGCTGAGCCTAATGCTATTTTTATCCTCAAAGGAAATGTGAGGGGAACTTTAGTGTTAGCTGCAATACCAAAATGAATTGCCATTCAGCCATAAGAGCCTAAGCAAAGGTAAGCTACAGAAGTGTAATATGAAGTTCAATGAAATGAGGATTTGAAAATTTACCGGATAGGTGATCTCTCAAGGTACCCTGAGGCATGAATTCATAAACCAACATCTGCAACATGAAAGCAGTGACATAAACATGAGATTCCCTAACTTTCGACAAAATGAGAAATAAGGATTCTCATCAGTTTAAATGAAGGTACACAATAACAATAAATTTATGCACAGCATAAAGCTGAAATGGCAACATCTTAATTTTGTCTGAGGAAGGTAGGTACCTGTTCGCCTTCTTCATCACAGTAGCCAATCAACGAAACCAGATTCCTGTGATGTAACCTTGACAACAGTTCTATTTCTGTGAGAAACTCCCTTTCGCCCTGCAATGACCCCTCCTGAGCACGCTTTATGGCCACCACAGCTCCATCAGCAAGAATGCCTCTATGGACTTTGCCATAA
The DNA here is from genome assembly GCF_009805555.1 of Andrographis paniculata. Classification (NCBI taxonomy): domain Eukaryota; kingdom Viridiplantae; phylum Streptophyta; class Magnoliopsida; order Lamiales; family Acanthaceae; genus Andrographis; species Andrographis paniculata. The sequence continues at coordinate 452,652 of NW_026137579.1, read as the reverse complement.
CCTCCTTGCCCAACCACAGTCGAGTCATGAAAACTATTTGTTGCTGTTGCCATTTCACTGTAAGTGAAATCTTTCACACCATCAATTTTCATGGAGCCCCTTTTTGCTGAAGGAGAAGGCCAGGAAAGATTTCGATTAATATATCACGAAAGAATCAAGCAACATATGTTTTTCAAGGATTTATGCCTAAATCATGAACACCAAAAGAAACATCTCACAAATGGTGGTGAATTAGTGCATGTGGAAAATATTCAAAGTCAGAGCGATGATAGGAACTAATATTGAAGAGAATCAATGTAAACGTGAGCAGTTATTTGCAGCCTCAAGCTACACTAATACTTCATAGAAACTTAGCTTATAAATTGTATGATCAAATGAGTTCTGTTAGAAAGCTTTCCAAGGGTAATAAAAAAGAATGTATGCCAGAGCAAATCAGCAATATTTGTAAAATGGCAAACAAAGCATCAAGTGGAGATCTATCACTCCACAGCAAAATGGAGTGGTGTAGCCTAGAAATAGAGCATTAATTACGATGACAAGATGCTTGTTGCTGGGGAAAAAGTTGTGATAAAAAACTTTGGTAGATGTCAAAAGAGATGAGTTATATAAGAAAGCACAAGGTGTGATTTTTGTAGGTCAATCGTTGCCTCTACTGATATGGCCCATATGATCTACTTCTCACAAAGCAGCAAAAATAATGGTGTAGAGGCTAAAGGATAAAACGAAACAACACATGAAAATTTGAATGAGACCAATCAGATGAAATTTGAATAGCTTGGGAGTACGAAATCAATGACTATGAGTGCTGACGACCATGGTTTGTGTAACTATTTTAATAAATAGCAAAACGATGAAATATGTTAGAGGAAAATAAATCATTCAAATATTGTATGGGAAGTTTTATTATATTTCCATTAACTTGTATGGGACTCACATTGTCGCCTCTTTGAAGATGTGTAGTGTTTCTTGTTGCGCCTTCTCAAGATAATAAGTGAAACCAATGCAGATAGAGCAACAGCTGCAGCTATTGCCCCCACTATAATGCCTGCCAGTGCACCCTTGCTTAAGCTAGATGATGACGAGGAAACAAATTCTGCAAAATAAACAACAAATAAATGCCATGCAATAACAAATAGGGAAGCAAGAATCAGCTGAAAATAATGATTCCAAGTTGCTCGTGTTCATGTAAGCTTTGCATGGGCTATCTATGTACCTTCATAAGGTCCCAAAAGTGTGAAGTTGATAAATTCATAAGGTCCAAATATTTGATTATCTGGGATCCTCCATCCACTAAACTTATCCCGGATCTGTAAGACCTCACTCCTGTTAAATTCCCGAACACCTTGCTTGGGAAAGATTTTAACATACATTCTAAGGCGGGGTCCTTCTTGCCATTGTATTGAATCAATGCCTATCTGGGAGTTATCCAGATTAAGACCAAAACTTAGATACTCCTTGAAAGTATTGGCATATGGAATGAAATTTAAGAATCCAGGACTCTTCAACCGGTATCCGACAAACAAGGGAGCAGCGCAAAAACAGGCCACGGTGGGACTTGCAGGGCCATTCTCATAAGGAGGCGGGCATGAGTTAGGAGCACAACCAATGACGCTTGCATTAATTAAGACATTGGAGAAATCATTGTTGTGTGGCCCACATTGATCTAGATTGATACTCGAACATAATGGATTTCCTTGAAGCCTGAAAGTGTTTGTGCAGACCTTTATTTTCAGCAAAGAAAACAAATCTTTTGGAAGTGAATAAAAAGCCTTTAATGATATACCCGACTGTAGCATTAGGTTGGAAGAGAAGTCTGCCTGAAATATTGGTAAACTGATTGTACCCAAAATCTCTGCAAAGTTCACAAAGGCACAAGCAACAAGACTGAGTTCATATGTATAATTACACAAACTTACTGATGGTCATAATTTATTTGGAGCTTACACAATAAGTGACTCGGTTGAATTTAATATCCTATCTTGCCATATGCTTGATGGAATAGAGCCGTTTAATGAATTGTTTGCTAATGACCTGTAAAGAGAATAGATTGGATTGTGTCTCTTTAGTTCATTGCATTTTGTAAGTAATTAAAATCGACCAAATGAATGAATGATAGCTCACAGTTTTTGTAGAAATGGGAGGCTTGAAAAGCTGGTGGGAATAGTTCCATGCAGATTGTTTACTGACAGATCACTGCATGTACAATTATATAATAATTTAAGCAAATTTCTACTTACTTAAAAAAGAAAAAAAAAAAGTGTTTCATTTCATAGGTTCTAAGCGATATTGGGAACTTACATAGTAGTAATATTTATAGAGAGAGTACCATTTGGAATTGTTCCATTAAGCTGGTTGAAACTCAAATCTCTGAAATCCACAATGGAAAAATTATTAAATAAAATAATATATATAACAATAAGGTAAATAAAAGGACATAGTCTGCCACTGTTCAACAGCCATGAAGTTTTAAAAAGGTTACGAATGGATCAGCCCAAAACCGAACGACTAGTTAGATATGCCGAGCTAGTGGAGTCGAGACAGGAAAAAACAAATACAAACATGTTTGATAACTCCCTTCTATAAATATGCAAATCTACCTCCCATTTATAACTCCCTTTCACAAATACAAACAGGTTTGATAACTCCCTTTCACAAAAATGCAATCTACCTCCCAAAAAAGGTATTTTGTACATATTAGTACAGTCATTTGCATATTAGTTTCATATATTGTTTAAGAGGTTAAAAAAAGCAAAAACAACGACAACTTTGATAGGGGGCTATATATATTCAACTTGAGTAGAAAGTAATAACTCAGACTATTCCCATGTCCAGCTACTCACATATAAGCAATACGTGGACTATTCCTCCAATCAGGAATCGGACCTTGTAAACTGCAGTTCCTCAGACTCCTGATACATGCAAATAAAGCAGACTGTTGAAAAAGAATTATAAAGAAAAAGAGAGAGAGAAACTCGAGTACATTCCTCCTACTTCAAAACTTGTGACAAGAGTTTAAACTTAAAGAAAGGGAAGAATTTGAGAAACTAAAAAATTGCTAGTATATTGCATACAAGAAATTGTATAAAATGTAACAAAGAGAATATTGCATTCACTTACAACTTCAGCAAATTGGATATGTTTCCATATGAACTGGGTATTGGACTGCCACCAAAGTTGTTGTTATCAAGTTGTCTGTCAACAAACAAGATAAAATTAAGAGAGGATGCTAGGTGCATGGTCCCCAACTACTCAAGATAACAAAAATTGGGCGAAAGTGTACAGTTGTACATAGAAAAAAGGAAAGAAGAAACTAGTTAAATTTAAATGGGAAACAGAGAACCAGCGCAGACTTAAATCTACTTTCGAACATGATATTTGTCAAGAATCCAATCTTTGACAACATTCTTAGAAGTTTACAGCATTGCAAACTCACATGTAAAGACTTGCTTTAAGTGTAATGTTATGACAACATTCGGTTTTAGAAACTTCATACATATTAACACAGACCAAACTTATCATGGATATGGTGTAGCAATCAACCAAGACTAAAAAGAAATTTACGAGTCTCATTAAGACTTTGTTCTGGAATATGGGACAAGATATGATGAAGATGGAAAAGACCACAATGAAATATCAAGCAATGCAAAACATTGAACAGGACAATAGGATCATACAGTATAGTTAGGTTGGGTATTTCAGCCAGTTCTGGGGGAAGAGGTCCTGATAAATTGTTATTATCAAGCAACCTGCATAAATATCAAGCCACAATAACTGGGACCAGATGATCAAATGTTGTGGGGATGTTAAATAAACAAACATCGATATCCAGCTTACAGATGAACAAGAATCGGAAGTCGTGACAACTCTGCAGGTATCTGCCCACTGAGTGAATTATTGTTCATGTGGCTGCTCAATGTATGAAATAATGACTAAAGGTGAGGATCTCTAAGAACCACATTCACTTTAAGGATAACATTAGGTAAATTAAATATGCGAAATTCATACAAGTGTTTTGCTTTAATCAAATTAGCAAATGACTTGGGCACTGGTCCTGATATGTAGTTCTGATCAATTTGTATTCTGTTTAAATTTGAAAGATTTCCAAGCTCATCAGGCAGAGCACCTGTTAACTCATTTCCATTCAAAAGCCTGTAATAACAAGCAAATAAACACTATTAGTAAGTAATGAAAAAAACAATTGAGTGGATTTTCATAGGGGTAAACATATTCAGTAAAAACCCAAATGAGATTTTTATTTTTTGCATGCATTTTGATTTTTGGAGAATTGTTAATGGAATAGAACAGAAGACCAAATCTAAAAAAATAACATAGTGAATAGTGACAAAAAAAAAAAAAGAAAAACTGGCAAGGAATAACGAATTAGAAGCTTCCACTTACAACAGCTCTAGGATTGTAAGGTTGCCTATCTCTTTTGGTATAGAGCCACTGATTTTATTCCACATAAAATCTCTACAACAAGAACAAACAAGAATGAGTAACAAAAGACAAAACTATACCGCTGAGTATAATATCAAACAAGTTACTGACAATATCCTCAATCGAGATAAACGACCAAGTGCTGGGGATAAAGTTCCAGACAGGTTCTTATTCAATAGCAACCTGTTGAGAAGAAAAAACAAATACCAGGAAGGCATCAATTGGAATACAAGCTACATAAATGTTGCATTTGAGAAGACCAACAAACAGCACCTCATTATGAAACACTACTAAGTTTTTATTTAAAAAAAATAAAAGACGCACAATTCCCTAACATGAAGGTAGCCATCTTCGAGCGAGCTATTATAGCAGATAACCCCCTCCCAACCTGAAGTGCATGGATCTCCCCTGTTCCATGAGGCCAGATGTCGAAACCGATCAACTAGACTTCCTCTAATAGACCGCAGTGCATTCACTGGAAACAACATAAACCATTAATCATGATGACAAATTTCAATAAATACAAAAACTAGATTACATGCAGAGCGTCAATCATGAGAGATTGTTTGTTGCTATTATGATATGATATTACTAGTGAAGGAAAGTTATCACGGCACAAAAATGCCATCTATATTTTTAAGTGCCCGAAACAAATGTAAGGCAAAATTTCGACTCAACTGAAAGAATTCTTATGGCAGCTAACATATACTGCATAATAACTTCATAATATGACCATCGATGAGCATCAATTTTTATCCAGGGGCAGTATCTTACTATGTATACAGACACTGGACACGAAACATAAGAGAAATTTATGGGAAAATTTCAAAAAAAAATGATGTCAGATAGCATCGCAAAACTCTTAGCCATCAGATGACAATTAGAGCTAAAGAACAGAGAATCCCGAAGATGAAATAAGACTGCATGTAGCAAAGTAACTAATGGAAAACAGAGGGATGTAGTAAACTGCAACCTTCATTCGGATCCGTTAGTTGGCTAGCTACACCCGAAAGCAAAAAATACCAACAAAAACAAATGATTAAAATCATTCTAAGCTCTACTGAAACTGGCTGCAACATCACAAATTTGGTCATCCTTCCAAGGTTGATTGTTGTCGAACGCTTGGCAATTTGGCATCGACCTGATAAAAACAACGACAAGAATAAATCAAAACTAACAACATAACAAGGATTAATGAAGCAAGTAACTGTTGCCAAACCATAAGCTGCAAAATTTCAGAAAGACAAACTCAAACTAAAAATTATGAACATACAAAGAAATATTATGCGCAAAGAAGGTTTAAAACAACAAATATGGCAGAGCAGACAATACCTTAAAAGAACGGCGTGACTTAACACGAACACGCAAGAGGAATCATTCATACAAGAAACAGAGAGCAGGTGCAGCAGTAGTAATTTGCTGGCAAAGAAAAAAGAGGTTTGAAGAGTTGAAAGAGAGGGTGAGCAAAAAGCGAGAAACGCAGGTGGAGTTGACCGATTCTCCATAGATAGATAGGTAGGGGGAAGTAGAAAATTATTTTTGATGATGATGACGACGAGGCTGATGAGTGTAAGCGCGGTATCTGCAGCCATCTTTTTCATTTCTCTCTGCGGCGACGTTTCAACTTGGAGATAATTGAATCTGTTCACACAAAAAACTAACACTAACTAATAACTAAACAATACTATACTATGCTGGGACCAAATTAGGTAATCAATCCACCATCGCCATGGCCATGATATTTTATTGGCTGCAGTTTTCTTGCGACTACAGACCGAGCTGGGACGACGCAGGCAGGACACCAATAATAATAATAATTAAAATTAATATAATGTATTTTCATTTGATATTTTATGAAATTGAAATGTAAGACTATTCTTCAATTGTTATATTATTAATTAATAGTATACTTTAATTATTTTTTTTAATATAATATTACAAGGCTTTGTTTATTCAAACCTATATATAAAAATATATTTTTTCAAAAAAAAAATCAATATAACAAAATAGTACTAGTGTTTTTTAGGATTTGAATCTAGAAATGGGTTTGGACTGGACTGAGTCTGGATTTGGGTTTGGATCTAGTTTAGTCTGGATTATGGCTGGGTTCGAGTTTGGGTCTGGGTCTGGGCCTGGGCCTGGGTGTGGTTTAGATTTGAGTCTAGGATTGGGTTTGGGTCTGAGTCTGATTCGGGTCGGGGATTGGACTGGGTCTGGTTCCATAGGGAGACGCATCATCTGGATTAGATCCCTATTTTATTTAAAATTCTAACAATTCATTTTAACTTTGTCACGTTAAAGTAATTAATTAATAGTAATTTATTATTGGCCACAGTGTCAAGTGATCAATGTTTTTAACACACTAATTTAAAACAGTTAGTATTATATATACTATATATTAATATATATTGTCAGGCATTTGTTATTTTATTTATAAATATATCATGTCAGTAGAAGTGACTATTATTTGTATACAAACACTAGTGTGATGTGTTCAAAATCAAATTCTATTAAAAATAGAGATGAACGGACACCGGAGAGTGGAGGCTGCCTAATGAGTTTAGGCCCACACTAATCATAAATATATTTAATTATTTTAAATTAATTTAATAATAAAATATAGGTAATATAAATATGATTTCATAAAATAATAAAAGAATTATATTCTTTTAATTTCAAAATATTATTTTTTGAGTTTAATAAATTAAATAATAATAATATTTTATTAATAAGTGAAAATGTTTAAAAAAATTTAAAATTTTTTCCTTTACAATATGAATATAAATTATATGAACGTTTTGATTATTTTCATTATAATAAAAAACATATACTTTTAAATTCACGGATAAAAAATAATAATTTTAATTATAATGGAACGAATGCAATATAAAATTAAAAATATTTTAATATAATATAATTTAAAATAAATAAATAAAATAATCAATATATAAACAATTAAATATATTTATAACGTGGGTGGGCCTAAACCCATTGTCCACCCATCTCCAACATAATTTGATTATTGTTGGATTAACACGCCACCTCGGTTTCTATTATGTATATATCAACATATTTCACTATAAATTCGAAGGTGGAATAAAAAATAATTAATATATATATATGAATTGGAGTCAATTTTGATGAAAATTTTAGTGGTGGTAAGACTAAAATTGAGTATATACTATATATCGTAATGAACTGAGATCAAAAATAAATTTTGCTAAAAAATTAAAAAAATTAGAAAGACAGATGGATAATACTCTAATGAAATAAATGGATAATTAGGATTTGTTTAGATAAGTTTTTTTTTTTTTTTTTTTTTAGATTTTTGAAAATTTGAAAGTTTGAAAAAAATAAAAAATTAATATTTGATTTAATATTTTATGAAAAAATGTATATATATTTGATTTGATATTTTTTTTATTTTTTTATTTTTTATTTTGACAAAAAATAACAAGGATTTGGGGTCAACGTTTGGGAAGGCACATATCACGTTAGTGGTTGGGCATCTGTTCCTCTCACGGGACTGGAGGGAATTGATTGGATTGACACGTGACTTCTTCTTATTGGTTACTTTCAGATACTTCCATGGCCCACATTGTGGTCACACCATTCCTGTCTGAAATCGTAGGGTAGGTGGGGCCTACGTGAATCAAGTCGTTTGACGTGGCGTTCCGGCAGCCAAGCTTGGAAATCCATGCCAGCCACTCATTTCATCACTGCCAGAATTATATTTCTGCATTTTTTTTTTATTTATTAAATTTACTAATAAATAATAATAATAATATGCAGAAAGTGAAAGTCCTTCCATCCAGCCACATGATTTGACCCAATTCCTGTCCCTTTTGCGCAACCATTTTCTGGTCGATGAAAAACACTGGTAAAATTAAAACCATGTATTTGTTGTTTAGTGACATGAATATTAAGAACAAATAAATGGAATTATCCAAACTTTGAAAACTACACTTACAAATTTGGGATAATCTGCTGTACTGTTTGTCAACCAATAATGTTTTTTTTTACAGAGAAGAAACCCTAACCTCAGAAAGTTCAAATTGATAGTAATCAATCATGAAAAAGTGATAAAAATAAATAAATAAACAATGCATGTGATACAAACGATCATCCACTTGCAAGGTAAGTAAGTGCCTACTTCTACTCTATGCATACAAACAAATATTTCAATCCCTTCAAATTAAAGGTGTCTTCCCAATCTGAAACTCTGCTCAGAACCCACATTTTCATGGCCGCCAGACACTCCCTTGCAATGGAAAGAACAGGCCAATGGTACGTATGCATTTTTTATTTTTTTATTTCTTCCATAGTTCAACAATAATCATACAAGTCTTCGTTGATGCCTGTTCTTGCTTGATTTTGAATTTAGGGTTTTCTCCCAAGAAATTCCTGCTGATGTCATTGTTACCGTTGGGGAAGCTCACTTCTCCCTCCACAAGGTATGCTATGGTGATCGATTCTTGGTAATTTGGTTTCAAAATCAATAATACATTAATATCATGTCTGAAGCAAACAATTATCAAATAATTAATTAATTTCGTCGGTGGATTTTGTGGTGTTCAGTTTATGCTGGTGGCGAAGAGCAACCGCATACGGCAACTGATCTTGGATTCGAAGGAGACAGATTTGACGAGGATCGACCTTTCGGGCATTCCGGGAGGCCCCGAAATGTTCGAAAAGGCCGCCAAGTTCTGCTACGGAGTCAACTTCGAGATCACCGTCCACAACGTCGCCGCTCTCCGATGCGCCGCCGAGTACCTCCAGATGACCGAAAAATTTTGCGACAACAACCTCGCCAGCCGGACCGAGGATTTCCTCTCCCAGGTCGCCCTCTCCACCTTCTCCGGCGCCCTCCTCGTCCTTAAATCTTGCCAGAATCTTCTCCCCCTCGCCGAGGATCTCAACATTGTCCAAAGATGCGTCGACACCACCACTGCAAAGGTACTCTACATATGTTGATTAATTAAGGTTGTTTGATTGATGTTCATATCTATAACTAGCAGTCATGTATGTTCAATTCATAGGATTCATCATTAATGTTGTTGTGTAATGAAAATTGATCATGGATCGATGCTCTGTTTTCGATCAATTAGGCCTGCGTCGAGGCGAATTTCCCGACCCGATCGCCGCCGAATTGGTGGACAGAGGAGCTAACGATTCTAAACATTAAATTCTTCGAAAGGATCATCGCCGCAATGAAATCGAGAGGCGCGAAAGGCCTAACGATCGCCAGCGCGATCATTACATACACGGAGAGGTCGCTGCACGACCTCGTGCGCGATCACACCGGCAATGGCGTAAGTTCGTCCGATGTAATAGAAACCGAGGCCAGAGCAGGACAACGGGAGCTTCTCGAATCGATAGTTTCCTTACTACCTTCCGAGAAGACGGCCTTCCCGATAAACTTCCTATGTTGTCTCCTTAGGACTGCGATCTTCCTCCAGTCGCAGAACAATTGCAAGAACGAGCTCGAGAAACGGATATCGGCCATCTTGGAGCATGTCACCGTCGACGATCTTCTTGTCCTGTCGTTCACCTACGACGGCGAGAGGCTGTTTGATCTCGAGAGCGTGAGGAGGATAATCTCCGCATTTGTCGAGAAGGATAAAAACGTCGCCGTGTTCAACACCGCCGACTTTCGAGAAGCGTCGTCGACGGCAATGCAGAGAGTCGCCAAAACAGTCGATGCATATCTCGGCGAGATCGCTACGTACGCCGATCTCAACATCGCCAAGTTTAACGGGATCGCGAATCTTGTGCCCAAAGCCTCTCGAAAGATCGACGACGATCTCTACCGCGCCATCGACATCTACTTGAAGGTTAGCGTCGTTACGTAACATTTTATTCGATTTAATTTTAGCGCGCGATGATCCCTTATGTTGCGACGATTTTAGGCGCATCCGAATCTAGATGAAATCGAGCGCGAGAAAGTTTGTAGCGTGATGGATCCGCTAAAACTATCGTACGAAGCTCGGGTTCACGCCTCGCAAAACAAACGACTACCTGTGCAAATTGTCCTCCACGCGCTATATTACGATCAGCTCAAGCTGAGAAGCAATGCTGGGGAAGATCACAAGGCGCCGGATGGCATGGCAACGCGAAAACAGCTACAAGCTGACGTGTCGCTCGTGAAGGAGAACGAGGCGTTGCGGACGGAGCTTCTAAAGATGAAGATGTATATACAAGACATACAAAAAACTCAAGCGACGTCATCGAAAGCAACGAGTAGCGCCAAGAAGCCGCACACTTTCTTCTCGACGATGTCGAAGACTTTGGGGAAATTGAACCCATTTAAGCACGGGTCGAAGGATACGTCGAATCTCGACGACGGATTGCCGGAGCTGGCCAAGCCTCGCCGTCGGAGATTCTCAATTTCTTGAATAATGCGGGAATCTGCGGCCGCTGTTCGAATTACTCTTTTGTTCTTTGCTTTTAGACATTTTGGTTTGATGGAGATTTTGTGTATATTGTTTGATGCTTGTGATTGAGTTCATTGTATACATTGTTGATGTATAATATAAGGTGTTTGATTGATTAGTTCTGTTAGTTGAGGGGCTAAATTGCAATTCTCATTTTTAGTTTTTTTTTTTTTTTTTTTTTAATAATTGTTAATAAAAGCCCACCAACTCTACTGTTTTCTTAATCAATGCAATCACGCATTTTCGTATCCCTTCGAATTAATACTATAAAGTATGAAGAATTAATTATATTTGTCTCACTTACATTAATAAATATAATAATTATACACACATGATACACTTTGTCTAATCATTACATACCATATCTTTCTAACTCGATTCTCATTTATTTATAATTAATTTTGGTGAATATATAAATAGGTATTATTTTTTAAATGTGGGTTCATAATTGTTTTAATTACAACATGCATGCACCTATAATTCAAATGTCTACCACTTGATTGAACCTTCACATTAATTTTCCCCTTAACTTAAAATAATAAAAATTCATTTGGATAGATGATTAAATATCTTTTAGATATTAGTAGGTTAATAATCTACTAATTGAAAAGATGCATATAAACTTCACACGCTTAAATTTCAAATGTAAATAATTAATTAAGTGTCCTAAATTTGAATTTGTGTTCAAAGATTGCTTTATTTATTACCAAAAGAATTAAAGACGATGGACTTTAATGATTTTAATTTGTCACAAGTAATGATAGCAACATTCCCCATTTTTATATATTACAAGAGTCCATGGAGCCCAGCTCCCGAATGCACTATAACCCTTGATATGTGGAGGATTCCATCAATGGACGGTATAGATTTTTCAATTGTGGGAGCTCTCAGGATCTCCCAAGAATTGCATCCTCAAAACCCACAGGCCCTGCTCTGTTTCATATATTTCTCTTTCACGAAAAAAGCCCTCTCTCACTCCTCGTCGTCTCTCTCTCTCTCTCTCAGCTGTTGAGTGAATCGGACTTAACTTGTATTTGCACCCACCCCGCAACCCGACCCCCACGCCGGAGCTGGCCTATTCTCCTTCTTCCTTTATGCCCTTTTCCAGCACATTCATCGAAGAAATGAAAGCTGCAGCAGAGATTAAAGTGGTTCATGATTTTGATTTCTTGGATCTCTGCATTCCATTCCCATTTGCGGTGTGAATTCTTGACTAAAATGGCTTCTGCCAATGCTGCTGCTGTCTCTTCTGCGTTTTGAATAGGGTTTCTTGGAACCTCTCCATTCCAAACAAAATCGACTTTTGACTCTCGTTTTGGGCATTCTCATTAATCCCTGCTCGGAATTTCTCTTTTCTGGCATTCCCCGGAATGCCTCAAGGTATTATCCACAGACCCTTTTACTCTTTATTACAATGTCTTGTTCATAGTATATATACGTATAGGTTTTCTTGAAGATCTGATTGTTGAATGTTAGAGATGTTACATGTTTAGAATGACTCTAATTGTTGGCTGCATTTGATTGCAAAAGCACATTTTTGACTCAAGCTTAGATGATCCTCATTAAAAAGCTTCTTGGATTCTTTTCCAGCTTCAACCCCTTAACTTGGTTTAATCCATTTTGTTTTTGGTCCCCTCGAATAATTTAAGCTATAAAGTGTTAAAAGTTCTAGTCACTGTTTAGGCTTTTTAAGTATGGAGAGTGGCAAATTATGTTATCTTTGAAAGTTACACTCATTTAATCAAAGAATGCTTAATTTATGGTATGATTATCTTTTCGATTGAATGAAAAGTTGTGCTAAATTATTCGACTACTTTACATTAATACGATTAGTGGCCATTTTAAAAGATGTATCCTTTCCTTGCAATTCCTTCGGTGTCATTGTTTGCAATGTAGCTAGTTGTTCTAATTGTATTTCATTATCGAATCATTTGTAGCGCGTGCGACTAGAAAAGGATCGATCTGCTCTTTTTTCATGAGATCAAGCATAGTATTCGCAATTTGTTTCCCAACATAAGCTTGTTGGAATTTGATCACTCTAGTGAGCTTCAAGATTGTTATAAATGGCACACCTTTGCTTTTGCCTACAAGGGCCCTTTTTTTCTCATTTCTTTTTTCAGCTGTTTCCGGACTCTTTAAACCGATTATGCTTTTTTTTTTTCTTTTTTTTTGTGATACAAAAGTTATTTGAGTAATGATGTAAATTGTATGGACGATGATTATGATTCGCGCTTTTATGATGAAAACATCTCGAGCTTTCGTTTAATTCTTTGTCGAGGCGTGCTGTGAACTTCTTGGCTAGGAAAGAACATTGCCATCAATAGTTTGATCATCAAGATTGTGACTTTGGCGTGAAATTGCTCTTCTTCTTTCGATTTTCTTTCGATAATAATCTTCTGTTGTTCGATAAAGACTCGATTTTTACTACAAAGATTCTTCCTTCACTTTTGTGATTGATTTTATGTTTGCTATCCCTCCTCAGGAGAATCCCACAGAATTCATGCTTCCTACGTAAAATTTCTCGCGAAACATTGCTTCCATCGTGTAATGACGCTGCTCGTCGTTGTCTGCCTTCTGCCTCTCGCCTACGCAGACTTGGCCTCGGACGTTCGATCCCTTCTAGCTTTCTCAGCTGCCGTACCCCATGGCCGGAAGCTCAACTGGAATCAGTCGTCCTCCGTGTGTGCGTCGTGGGTGGGGATTCGTTGCAATGCAGATGGCACAAGTGTGATCGCTCTCCGTCTACCGGCAGTCGGGCTAATTGGTTCGATCCCTAACAATACGATCGGAAAGTTAGGCAGCCTGAGGATTCTCAGCCTTCGATCCAATCGACTCAACGGAAGCTTGCCGGCTGAAGTTCTTTCGCTCCCATCCCTCACTCACCTCTTCCTCCAAAACAACGCCTTTTCCGGCGATATCCCGAGCTCCGGGTTTTCTCCTCAACTCGTTGTTTTGAATCTCTCGTTTAACACTCTCGCCGGGAACATTCCGCCGGAGTTTCAGAAGCTGTCGAGACTCACCGCATTGAGCCTTCGGAACAATTCTCTTTCCGGGAGTATTCCCGATCTGAGCTCGTCGCCTCTCCGGCGATTCGATGTGAGCAACAACCGTCTCGACGGTAGTATCCCGCCTTCGTTGCGGGGCTTCCCGAGATCTTCATTTTCCGGAAACTCTTTATGCGGCGCGCCATTGGATCCTTGCTCTCGTGTTCCTCCTCCTTCGCCGTCACCAAATCTGTCGAGAAAAAGCTCGAAGAAACTTCCGGTGGGCGTTATAATCGCCATTGCAGTCGGAGGGCTTGCTCTGATCTTCCTCGTCGCGATACTACTTCTATGTTGCGTTAAGAAACAGCGCGATGACAATACGGCTGTGCCGAAAGTGAAGTCATCTGGTGGCGCCGCGAGGAGGAGCGACAAGCCGCAGGAAGAGTTCGGAAGCGGCTTGCAAGAACCGGACAAGAACAAGTTAGTCTTCTTCGAAGGCTGTTCGTACAACTTCGACCTCGAGGATCTACTACGCGCATCGGCAGAAGTGCTCGGGAAGGGCAGCTTCGGGACGGCGTACAAGGCTGTTCTCGAGGAGTCGACGACAGTGGTTGTGAAGAGGCTGAAGGAAGTGATAGTCGGGAAGAAAGACTTCGAACAACAGATGGAAATCATCGGTCGAGTCGGGCAGCATCCGAACATCGTCCCTCTCCGGGCGTATTACTATTCCAAAGACGAAAAGCTCCTCGTCTACGATCACTACCCGGCTGGCAGCTTCGCAAGCCTCTTGCATGGTATCGATATATACTATTTCACCTTAATTTTTATCGAACATTTTCTGATTGTATCGAATGCATAGGAAACAAGATCGTTTCCGGAAGGACGTCGTCGCCAGCTTGGGAAACGAGGGTCAAAATATCGCTCGGCGCGGCGAGGGGGGTCGCGTATTTGCACACAGTCGGGGGCGCGAAGTTCGTTCACGGGAACATTAAATCATCGAACGTTCTCTTGAATCAAGATCTTTACGGGTGCATGTCCGACTTTGGATTGGCGCCACTGATGAACCATCCAGCCTCGTTGTCATCGCGTAACACCGGGTACTGTGCTCCGGAGACTATCGAAATGCAGAAACACACGCAGAAATCGGACGTGTACAGCTTTGGGGTTATGCTGCTGGAGATGCTGACGGGGAAACAGCCGGCCCAGTCACCGAGCCAGGACGACGTTGTCGACCTCCCAAGATGGGTGCAGTCGGTGGTCCGGGAGGAGTGGACGTCGGAGGTGTTTGATGTGGAGCTGATGAGGTTCGAAAACATCGAGGAGGAGATGGTGCAGATGCTGCAAATTGCGATGGCTTGCGTCGCCAAGGTGGCTGATGCTCGGCCGTCCATGGATGAAGTGGTTCGGATGATCGAGGAGGTTCGGGCGTCCAGCTCGGAGACTCGGCAATCCTCCGACGATAATAGGTCCAAAGATTTGAATGGGCGAACCCCTTGATTTCATTCTGATTTGATTTGATTTAATTCCATTCGTTTTAATTTGTTCGTTAACTTCGATTTTTTTTTTTTTTTGTTTAATTATGGAACTGGCAGTCGCTATTTATCGGATGCTTTGTAGGTAAATGCTCAATCGTATCTAATAATATGCAAACTAGATTTTACAAAGCAAATCACACGTAACTATGTGCAGCAGAC
This sequence comes from Andrographis paniculata, assembly GCF_009805555.1. Classification (NCBI taxonomy): domain Eukaryota; kingdom Viridiplantae; phylum Streptophyta; class Magnoliopsida; order Lamiales; family Acanthaceae; genus Andrographis; species Andrographis paniculata. Next base: position 437,103 of record NW_026137579.1, on the reverse strand, counting down.
AAATCGCAGAAAATGTTGGACCTCACGGTCAATAGCCTTGTTTGATTCAACATAGAGCTTATCCTACCCTATTCTTATGTTATTGAGAGTGCATGAATGAATGAAGCACGTCCTCAAAATAAAAAAGTGTTCTTTTCTTGTCCAATTTAGTTTACAGGGTACTAGATTCGGTCAGAAGTTTACTTAATGCACATTTTCGAATAGCTGGTAGCGACTCAACTTCTATATTATTAAAAAAATAAAAAAAAAAATGAACGGCTGCGGATTGTCACATCATAAAAAAAATTGTATTGTACAATATTGTTAAATCACATTCTATCTCTCAATATATTTTTTTAGCTGGTATAATTTAAATTGTTGTTTTAAAAAAAATTTAACATATTTTTTATAAATAACTTTTAAAATGATGAAAGCGAAAAATTATAAGTTCAAATTTGTGATAATAAAGCTCAGTTTTATAATAATATTAAAATTTTAAAATAATACTAAATTAAATATATAACATTTTTTTAAAAAAAAACATCAAATAAATAAGTTTTTTTTTTAATGACGAAATTAAAAGACTTTTTGAGAGTTGAAAATTAATGACGAAATTAAAAGACTTTTTGAGAGTTGAAAATTGCCCAATTCAAATCTGTTTCTCCACTTCATGGAATGCCCCAATTCAGTCATCACTCACCTCACCTCACCTCACCTCAGTATTTTAGACTGAAAATTTATCACAAATTATTCACCATCAATGGTATATATACTGCTTTTCCTTGGAAAGAAGAAATCCTAATATAGAAAATTCTTGTAAAAAGGCAAGCGCGGCCAAAAGGGACAAAAGGGCGCCGGACCCCCGCCAGCCTCCAGCTGGGGCAAAGCATAAAGCTGAAGAAATGGCGTTGATTGCACGCCAAAATTCTTTGTTTTATCCCTAACCCCACGCTGAATGTTCTAGAACGCCGTTACCACTGATTGCATCCTTGTAGTATTTGATTTAATCCGACCCACTACCCACTATGCGTGTATAAAAAGATATTTCCCCTCACCGCTCTTTTGTCATTGTCCGGACTGCAATTATCCGTTTCTTTGGACGAGGTAAGCGCTTGTTTGTGGCTGCAATTGTGCTTCTATTGCTGTTGGGTTTTGTTAGTTTTACTTTCCTTATTTCTTAATTGTTTGTGGACTTTGGACTTTGAAGTTGAAGGTGAGAGAGTTCCCATTTCAATGGCGTCGAAGAGGATACTGAAGGAGCTGAAGGATTTGCAGAAGGACCCTCCGACGTCTTGCAGCGCCGGTATGTGATTTGGGTTTAGATTGAGTCAATAGTTATTTGTGAATTGTCAATTACGCTGATGGCTGTGATGTTACTGTCTGTGTAAGAAAACCAGTACTGTTTTATTATGTTCTTTTGGAAATTGGAATTGCATATGGTTGCTTGGTTTAGATTGTGTGCCTGTCTGTGATTATTGGTGTCCATGATGGAAGGGGGAATTGCTTGTTGTAGGAACACTTTAGAACAGCTGACGATGAGCGATGACTACCAGATCTGATGTGCTAATTTCCTGATTTTGCTTGAATGGGAATATGTATGAATGGATGGATTGACTGATGGTATTGAGTGTAGGTTGATGTGATGCTATCCTAATCTCATCTCATGTAGTTAGGTCTCAGATTTATGATTTAATCTTTGATTGTTATATGTCAATAGTTTAGATCTAACAGAAAGGATTGAGAACACTTTTGTCAATATTTGGTCGGAAGAACAATAGGTGTTTGCTCATTTTCAGCAAATTTCCAGGGTGTTTTTCTGAGTGTGATCCTTTGCACAACTGCATATTAAATTGTTCAAGAAATCTAGGCATCTCTTTTATAAAATGTTATCCCTCGTGGATCAAGAAGTCTTTCATTGATTTGTGTTCCTAAAATCTGGTATTAAATCCTTCTTGTGATTACTGAATTCCGAATTCAGTGATGTGGATCATGGCCCTGTCCCAAAATTCTGGATTTGTTTTGATGCAATTGGTTCAAGGCTTATTGGATCGGAAAGCAAAATGAACAGAACTAGTTGATTTGTCTGATTTATTGTCTCTACTCCTGAAATGCATCATAGGGTGTTTATAGCTCAGAATTCGTGCTGATGTTGATTGGCAAGACTTAATGCTGGATTATGTATTTTTTACATACATTGGATCACAGGATGCTGTATAAATTAGCAGGAACCTTGTGATTTCTATATGTATATGTATATGTTAGATGATGTAAATGACCGTTCCGTTATGATTTTTATATATTTGTTTCGATAGGATGATGGATATAAGGTATACACTATTAAGCACATAATTAATTTGAATATGCTATTTTTTATAATCGAGTGTTTCAACTCTGTGTGTTGACCACTTGTAATGGTATTCTAGTATTGTACCAAGAATTCGGAAATGTTTATGATTTTTGAATCAAAGCCTTGAAATATTTGTATGTTCTACACACTTGATGTGCAAGTTTGGCTGAATTTTTGTGGGTAGGGTATATCCTTTCTCATCATGAGGTTATTTTGTGTTCTTTATCTATCTCGTCTGTGAAATGTAGGTCCTGTTGCAGAAGATATATTTCATTGGCAAGCAACAATCATGGGGCCTTCAGATAGCCCTTATTCTGGAGGTGTATTTTTAGTTTCAATTCACTTCCCTCCTGATTATCCCTTTAAGCCTCCTAAGGTACGACTTTTATTTGTTTAGGAAATCTTTCATTACATCAATCAACCGAACATTTGTTGCTATATACGAAAGAATGCTCTAAAGATTGTTTGTTTCTATTTCTGGGGAAACACACACAAACACAAAGTCACTATTGCTGTTGGATCCTTTAATGACTACTCACATCAGTGGTCACAATTTTGAAGCTAATGTTTATTACCTTGAAATCACCTGGTTTTCATTTTGAGCATGAAATACCATGGTTGCTCTTTTTTTCTTTTAATTATACTATTTTTTAGATCTCACTACCATAAGGCTATCTGAAAATGAAAACTCGTAAAAAAATGAACTATGGAGCTTTATATGTGGTCCAATGAATGACATAAATACACTAATTGTAACAGGTTGCTTTTCGGACGAAGGTGTTTCACCCAAACATCAACAGCAATGGAAGCATTTGCCTCGACATCCTGAAAGATCAGTGGAGTCCTGCCTTGACCATATCAAAGGTACCCATAATTTCTTGCTTTTCAGATACGGCTTTTATAGGCATTTTTGGGATAATTTTCAAGGTATGAATAGCTCTTAAAGTCTGGTACGTTTATGTGTTGGTAAATGAAGATAACACTAACAAATTCTCAGCTAGTCAGAAACATAGGTGATCTTATAAAATGTCTGCATTTATTTCAAGATTTCGGAATTTAGTAGATATTATCTTGCTGTTTTTCAAGATTTCGGAATTTACTGTTCCAAGGGTCTCTGATCGTGAGTGCATCTTTGATATCTTCAAGATTTCATAACTTACATGATTGGTATTTGATGTGGATCAGGTCCTATTGTCCATCTGCTCATTGTTAACTGATCCAAACCCCGACGATCCTCTGGTGCCTGAAATCGCTCATATGTACAAGACGGATCGGGCCAAATACGAGTCCACCGCCCGTGGCTGGACGCAGAAGTATGCCATGGGATGATAGTTATTCAGTGTCAGGCATGTCCTAAAACCTTATCAATGCTAATGTTGTTTTAGTTTCTGCTTTGGAGGGGAAAAAAGAGTACCAACATATTATCTCAATTTGTGAATATCATCAATTTGGATCATTTCTGCAAATCAAGGAAATGAAAGTCTGTATTCGATGTAATGTTTTCAGATATCTTGGCTATTCTCTACCCTTTGCAAATTTAGATGAATACTTTGTTGTTGTCTGCTCAAACTAATCCTCAACTCTTCTGAATTCATTTAGCCATGCTCGAATTTATTTTGATCGTTTGTATTTTTTTCTTTACGTAATGTTTTGAATGGAAAATATAAAAACTGATTTCTATATCTGTAGATGGGATATATGTTTTTATTGTTTATTGCTGCATAGTCTTATTTTAGTTTTTCCTTCTTTTTATCGGCCTCAGCCTGCACGGCATATTTGAAATTTTCTTTAGCAATATTCATAATATTCGTATATAATTTTAATTACTATAAGAAAATATTTACGAATGGTCGTGATCACCGACTTTGGTTGGCCTAAATAATTATTAAATAATTAATTGCGAAAGCGTACATGCGAGGTGGCAGTCAGTCACCGCCACGACTACATGCAACAATTAACCTCGTCACACGTCAATCTAATTTAATTATATATACTCTTTATCGTTTATTTCAAAACAGTTGTCTGTTTTTTTATTTGTTAACTGTGGTTTTATTTTATAACAAAATTATTCATATTTTTCTAAATTAATTATAATTATTATTCTAATTTATTTTTTAAAATTCTTCGAATATATTATATTTTATACCAATTTTTAATTAAATACTATTATTCTTTAATTTTCGTGTCAACTTCAACAAGAGGGAGTATATAATTTGTATATAGACTACGAAAACATTATATAAAATATTGTATCCTAAATATCGTCATAATAACACCATATTATATTCGACTGAAATATTTACAGGAAATGAATTTTATTCAAGATATTTTACTTAATTCAAAGGAGCTTATGTTGAAAAAATTAATAATACTATATCTTGTTTCTATATTAAATGTCATATATCAAACTTTGACAATTATGATATATATAATTGTATAATGAGTTAATAACTAAAAGAATAAATGAATTAGTCTTAACGAAACCAAAAACACAAAATTTCGCATTTATTTAAGAAAAGAAAATTAATTTTGCCGTCTTTTCGTAATTAACAAATGTCAAAATAATCAACAAAAAATTTAAAACTATTTTGACTAGAATGACCAATTCCCGGACAATCGGGCGGCTTGGGCCTTCAACTCCATAGGCATCATCCACCGTTGATTACCCCCAGGGCCCCGCAAAAGTAAACGGCTCGATCTTTAAGGACCTTCAACTCCAGGACTCCCTTAAAAACCGAACGCAAAATACAGACAGATAATGTGTGTTGTCCGTCGTTTCCCACCCTTTTCTGTCTTCCTTTCTCTCCCCCAAGATTCATTTATACGTACAAATACAGTGCACTCCTACTTAGATTCACATCCATTTTCTGTCTCTCTTGCCGGAGGCTTCATTATTTTTGTTGTTTTCCGCAGGCTTTGTCGACTCCTTTTGGATTTGGGAGAGATACAATTAAAGGTTAGTCCCTCTCTAGTCCTTTCCCCAGTTTTATTTTTGGCAAAATATCCTAACCGTTCTCTTCATCGCGCTGTTTGTGGCCATTTCTGGATTGTAATGATTCGATTGATTGATTGATTCATTTACCAGACGCGTCGGGTTTTTTTTGTTTGTTTGTGATTGCCCACCATCTGTTCGATTATATGCCTAGTCTATTTTGCTCCTGATCTGAGGTTTGTTGCCGACTGTGTGTTTCGATTTCATTTTCGTTAAATCTCAGAAACCCTTGATTGTCGATTTCTCTGATTTCGTTTTTATTTTTAACAGTAATAATCTGTTCATGAATAGATTAATCGGTGATATGTCAATACTTAGGCTTCGGAAATACTTCAACTTATTTTATTATACTGAATTACAATCACATGTTTAGTATGGATTTAGTCTATTCATCCTTGTGGTAGTTGCATCTTCTCATTTTCCTGTAAAATAATTCATTATAAGCACTTTTGTTGAGCAATTTGAATTAAAGGTGTGGTTTTAATTGTCCTTTTTTGATTTCCTGGAAATTTTTAATGGGCCGCTGATTTCTTGCAGGATCTTTTCGCAGCAATTTGTGTATTTGGTTACTCTTTCCCCCCTCCCCCCCCCCCCCCCCCCCCCTCTTTTTTTGGAGAAATGGGTGTTGATTAAAGGAAAGTAACAACTGTCTAAATATAAATTAAATTATTATTATTATTAAGAACAATAATTATGAAGTCAATCAAGTGTGTGTGATGTGAAGAACATGGCCGCGTGAATGTATAGCTGTGTTTTGTTGTGTATGCACACACAATCTATATCTATCTATATATATATATATATATGTATTGCTGTTGCTAAATTTACTAAGTTTTATATTGAGAGTACATAAGTGACAACAACTCTCCTTTCTAAAATTAGTTGTTATACTTAAAAACAATTTTGATTTTGTAAGTAGCAACTGAAGTGCGATTGGGTCAAATGGAGTCGAACAAAATTCTATTATGATTAGTGAAAATTTTTTCTCAAACCATGTGTTCTTGAGTTTGGTTCATTTTCTGAATCAGTGATGCTTTTTGTAACTCGGATTCGCTCGAAGTCGAGTAGCTTGGGTTCAATATATGTACTTTACTTAGTTTTACAGATCAAATTGAAACGAGCTCTTAAGTCAGTTTGCATGCATAAAGGAAAATAGCTCTATATAAAAAGTTCGATTAAATTTGAATTTTTGTTGTTTTAGAAACAGTTAACTCTAATTTTCAGTCATGTGATTCATAATTATTGTACCAGTCAACACAGTTTATTGCTCTAATGTTGAGGATAATCTTAGGTAGGGGCCGATTGATTGTTTCTTTTATTTTCTTGAATTGTTGGCCGGCAGATTAATTTATTGACCTTTGCCTATCAATATGATTATGTGTCACAAACTTTTAATTGCAGGTTTTAATGTGAAGAAGGCGGTCTGTTCAATATATATTTTGATTCTGTGACATATTTTGTCGGATTTATCTGTAGCTAGTTTTACAACGATATGAAGTTGTTCTAATATCCATACCATCCTCAGCCGCCAGGGGGATCATCTTCTCGTGCTTCATCCAAGTTGTGCGGAGGCATCAATTTTTTAATAATGGCATCCGGCAATGTAAGAAACCTAACTCTACTCTATTGCTATTCCAAGTTTTGTTTAAAATCGATTCTCAGATACATTATCTAAGTCAAAACTGTGTTTAGGTGAAGCCGAGTAGAATGAAAATGGAACTGAAGAAATCTCACTTGTCTTGGTGGGATAGTCATATTAGCTCCAAAAGCTCAAAGTGGCTTCAAGAAAATCTCGAAGGTGATGTATTTTGCTTTATTTTGCTCATCGATCGTAGCATACAGTTTGGATATATATATATATGTTCCTTTGCTGAATATATTCATATATTATAAATTGATCAGTACTTTATACAATTGACGGGGAAATAACAATCAAATTTCAGATATGGATCAGAATGTAAAGAAAATGGTAAAACTCATAGAAGAGGATGCGGATTCCTTCGCCAAAAAGGCTGAGTTGTACTTTAAGAAAAGGCCCGAGTTGCTCAGTCTTGTGGAGGAGTTCCATCGGATGTATCGAGCATTGGCCGAGCGGTACGGTCATGTTACCGGAGAGCTTAGGAAAAACATTCCGTCAGATCTCCAATCTCAGGGCTCCGGAATATCCGATGCTGGTTCCGAACCTCCTTGGACGACCCCATCGAGCCGTAGCAAGTCAGGGCCTCGTGCAGCTGGGTTCGAGTTTTTTCTCGGAAGCGGAGGAAGCGGGTCTGATTTAAATAGTAAAGAAGGGGACGATACATCGACCACATTGGACTCGGATTCGGAATCAGACGACTCGTCTGTGAACAATTACTCGAGCACACGGAGCAACGGTGGCGACGAGAATGGGTTGCGCGGTCGGGTCATTGAGCTCGAAGGAGAGCTTCGGGACGTGAAAGAGAAATTCCGAAGGCAACAAAATGAGATCTCCGAAGGACTTAAAAAATCGAGCAGCGAAAACACCGAAGTTGATTCCAAGATTGCGGCGTACGAGTCGGAGCTGTGCACTGCGAGAGAAAAGATCCAACGATCCGAAGAAGAGATCGTGCAGTTGACGATAGAGCTCCAAAAGTATAAATCTGTGGGAGATTCCATTAATATCTCTTCCGAAGGCGCCGTTGAGGAGAATCATTCCAACAGTTTTGGATTAGAGCCGGATCAGATCGCCGATCTTAAAAAAGAAGTCATGAATTTACGGCAGGAGCTTACGAGTAAGGCTAACTTGGTGCATAATCTTCAAGAACAGCTCAAGTCTGCGCAAAAGGAGGTTTCTGTGTGGAAAAACAAAATCGATCGAGAGAAACGGGATGCGGCGAAGCTGCAAGATCGTATTGCTCGGTACAAATCCAATCTGGCAGACCGAGACCAAGAAATCCGGGGGCTGAGAGAAGCGATGTCGAATGCAAACAAGAGTTTATCCGAAGAAAACGGGCGACTTCAGGCTGAAATGACGAGAATGGCGAAGGAGAGAGCGTATTTGGAGGATCATATAAAAGAATTGGATCTTCGATCCCAATCGTTGGAAGAAGAAGCTCGCCGAACCCGAGCTGCGAAGGATGAGATGGAGGCTGCGCTCGGAGGGAGAATCGAGCGGTTGATGGCCGACGTATTCGAGCGCGACGAAATGATCGACGAGTTAAATCAAAGGGTTGAAGAACTGATTGCTGTCAAAGACGGTCTAGAGAGTAAGATCGCCGTGCTCGGCGCGGAGATGAATTCGAAAGACGAGCGAATTGCGGAGATGAGCGATGAAGTCGAGGGGGCGCGTAAATCGGGAGACGAGCTGAGGTCGAGAGTCGGAGAACTCGAGACGGAGGTGGAGAGGAAACAAGAATTAATTCTCGAAGCGGCTGAGGGGAAACGGGAAGCGATCAGACAACTGTCGTTCTGCGCGGAGTATTACCGCGGCGAGTATCATCAGCTTCGACTAGCCCTCTTTGCGCATAAACCACCGATGGCAGCAACGGCGAGGTAAGAAGATGTGTGCTTGTGTGATTTGGACATTGTAGTACGGCTTCTTCTTGTTGTTGTTGTTGATGTTGTACTTACTGATTAATAATGTGTGTGGTGTTTTTTTGTATGTTTGTATACTTTTGATGATGTTCAAATATGGACCAGACAAGACCAGACCACATTTGTAAAATTTGAACGAGTTACTAATAAACAGGGTTGTCTTTCGTTTCAATTTCTAAGAAAATTTGGATATAGTTTTTCTTATTAATATAATATAGTAAAATATTATTAAATAAAAAATTTAAAATTTTTACTCAATTCAGCTGAAAATGAATACATTCTAGAGTTTGTAAACGAAATACGTGTATATGTATATACTATGACGTGTATGTATTCCGATGGTTCGAGTTTTCTAGCACCTTGTCCGTTTGGTCGCTCACAACTGAATTGTTGAGGGAATATGGTTACATTACGTGTGCGTAAAGCTGATGCCGAATGATCTATAAAACAAGTACATAGAATTTGATTTGATATGTGTGTATATATATATATATATATTAATACTATGATATTTTTTAAAAAAATGAATAATATTGACGTCTTCACAATTAGGGTGTGTTTGTTTGGAGGTTTGGATTTTGGATTGGGATTTGAATAGTAAAAATTTTGAATTTGAATAGTTGTATGATGTGATATAAATAGGTGTTGATGTGATGTTTTGAATGTAAAATTATTTTTTAGTATAATATAGAAAATGAAAAATAGGTGTTTGATTTGATGTTTTTGGGGAAAAAAATTTGGATGAATAGTGGAAATCCTCCAAAATCCTTCAAACAAACACACCCTTAGTGTATAATTTATTAGTGATACAGTATTTAATATAAATTAAATTTATAAAAAATAAATTTAAATATAAATATAAAAATTTATTTATTAAAAATAAATAAATAAATAAAAATAAAATTGAATTAATTCTATATGATTAATAATACATATTATATGTTATAAAATTAATTATATTGAATTATATTTATTAAAGTTATTTTAAATTAATATAATTTATTAAAAATAGAATCATATCAACTAATATAAGATTGAACTAAAATAAAACCACATATTGTAATAATTATTATGGGACAAAGAGAGTATAAAAAATTAGAAAATATATTTATATATTACTAATACTTCCTCAGTTCCAAACACTGTGCAACATTTTGTGTTCAGCACGGAAATTTAGGTGGGGAGTATTAAATACTATAATTTGGAGATTAAGTGATGCAATAGAATAAATTGAAATGTATATTAATATATATATATAATTAATTATTTCTAAATTTAGAAATATTAGTAACTTTAGGAAAAAAGAAAAATTTATTGCAAGATGTTTGGAACAAGGAATATAATTTAATTTATAATAAATTTAAAAATCATTAATATACATGTATAATAATTAAATACATTTATTATTTATATACTGATGAGTATGGGCCGGACCACTGGAGCCCATATTTATATATGCAATCTGTTCAGTTCAGCCAATTTCAGATTTAGCATACAATCTGTGTTTAGTTTGTACAGAGACAGACAGACATACAGACAGTAACGTGATTCTATTCTGAGGCTGGATCGACCCGACCCGTTACAATCAACACAGCTGTATTTGTATCTGTTAATTAATTGAACGGTGATGGAGTCATAACAAAAATTAAAACTTTTTTTCTTTTTCTTTTTTTTTTTTTTTTTTTTTTTTTATAACGAGAGACGGAGACAGTATAAAACAATATTGATGACACGGACAAATATAGTTATTTACTTTTTCTAAAAAAAACAAAAGTAATAATAATAATTTAGTGCGGATATAATAAAGTATTCCCTCTGTTTCGCATATTAGGTCCACGTTGCCGTTTTTGTCCGTTTCACGTGTTATATCACTTTTCTTTTTTGAAAAATGATTACACACTTTAATTTCATTTTAAACTTTTTAATTTTATTTTTTTAAAATTTTAATTAAACTAATTAGTTATCTTAATCTTAATTTATAATTATTTATATTATCGGATAGTTATTTTCACTAATACATTCTTAATTATCTACTAATTACCTCTCCTAAAATACTGTGTTTACAGTGTAACATACACGGTAATTAAGGATTTATAAATAATTGTGACCTTAATAGTTGAAGGTAACTATGCCAATATGATCCTCTATACTCCATAGTAAACAAACGCGATTAGGATTTAGTGTTAATTTGATACATATCATATAAAGATTATCAATATATTTTTTTTACATAACATATTATATACTGTGTTATAAAATATTATATTAACATATATTGTATCATAACTGTAATTATATTATAATAGTATATAATATATGTTAATTATTTTTATATAATATGTTGATTCGATTAAATTTTGATTGCATCAACAACGAATCCGCAGCAGTAGTGAACACATATAAGGTATTTTACATTTCATAGGAAAATAGAGGGTTTACTTTTATTTAGATATATTTTTAAAATAAATTATTATTTTGAATGGTTTTGAAAATAATAAAAAATTAAATAAAAATAAATACTATTATATGTAAAATAAAATTTATATTTTTTTATCAAAAATAATTTTCAAACATAATATTTTAAATAAAAAAAAATATATATTTTTTCAGAAGAAAACTATTTTTGTCGAAAAACTATAGCGGTTAAATAGTACTCCCTCCGTTTCAATACAATAGTCTTGTTTACCATTTTTGTCCGTTCTAAAATAATAGTTTCATTTCCATCAATAATCATATCACCATAAAACTATACATACTCTTTTCATTATTATTACACAATTGCCATTTTTTTTACACTAATATATATACTCATAATGATAAAAATGTACTTTTTACTAATTACCAATATAATATCAATATTCTTTAAATTTCGTGTCCAACCCAAGAATACTATACTTTTAAGACGGAGGAAGTACAAGTGTGTTTGACATAAAAAATAAAATAAAAATAAATAAATAAATAAAAACAAGCAAACCCTAAGAAGGTTTGAATTAATCGAATGTTTTCATGTCAACCTTTTGTTTTCATAATCCTCTCTAGTATAAACTCTATATTATAATAGGTCAAATTTTTTAAAATTCAGTGGTTAGATATCTCTTTGGCACTTGAATTTTTAAAAAAATAATAAAAATAAATAAAAATAAAACTCTATATTTTATATTATATATATATTTACCTTTTAAAAATATTTTTTTACTATTTAAAAAATAAAAAATAAATACACAACATATTGAAACTCATATCTAAATCAAATATGTCTATTTGTAGGTGCCGGAGGTATAATTTGGAGTCACTCTCGCAACAATTAATTCTATATATAAATAATAGAATTGAATTCATCACACTATCATTAATATTTTCTTTATCTTATTTCAATATTTATATGTTTAATTATTTTTGTATGTTTTAATCAAAGTATCATTGTTTTAAAAAATATTTATTTATTTTTTTTAACTTGTAAAAGAAAATTTATCAAAATAATTTTATATATTTTTACCGAACAATAAAATTCATTGAGTTGAGGACAAAAAATATATATTAGTAAATATTAAGATGATTAGTTGGTTTCATGTGGAACGTCGATTGAGACCGTGAAACTAATTTGCATATTAGTCCCTGTGACGTGGACACTTGTTGTGGCTTCTACGTGTCATAACCGTGCCTACTTGTACTCTTCTACCAACTCCCTCCCACTATCCGCACCATCATTATTATCGACTTATCTTCCATCGTTTATATTCAAAATATTTATTTTTTTTTCTACTTTTAATAAATATGTGTTCTATTGTACTTTCTATTTTCTATTTTTGTCTGTTTCACGTAACTTATCTTTTATATTTTTTAAAATATAATTATGCATTTTAATCGCATTTTAAATTTTAAATTTTTTAATTTTTTAATTTTAATTAAACTATTTACTTATCTTAATCTTAATCTATAATTATTTTTACTAAATAATAGTTATTTTTACTAATACACTTTTAATTATTTACTAATTATACTTTACCTAAATTCACATGTCTACGGTAATACACTCATATTACATGGGACGGAGGGAGTAGTATATTATAAATATTCTTAAAATCGTATTTTATTTATATTAATATTTTACATTAGATCAATTATTATAATATTTTACATATCAAAAAGTAACTATAGCTACTATTAAAATATTTCATTCCTCCAACATGTCTCGGCTTATATATCTATCTTCTAGATTTGTCTTATTTAAATAATTTATTTTTATTTACCAGCTACATAGTTCTTATTTAATTATTAAATTATTTTTATTTTTATTTTTATTTTAATTTACTAAAATATAATCACACACTGTACAGATTAAAGCCATTCTATTCAATAGTATTTTAAAATTTCCTATCTCGTACAAATTTAATTACAAATATAATATTATTTTTTTAATCTATTATAAAATAAAATAAAATAAAAAATTACATTTTGGGCCAATTTAAAACAAATACATACATTACTTACAATGCTTATTGGTGTTAATTTTTGTGTTAAAAAATCAATTGTAATAAACACGGTCTAGTATTACATTATATGTTATCAATTTATATGTTACATAATATTATGTTTATTAAATTTATATTTTGTCCGTCGATATATCGTGTGTTGTTTATATATATTGTTCCTTCAATACTATGTTAGATTTATAAATTTCACATAATAACCACCTAATGACATGTCCTTTAATTTTAAAATATATACCCTTTTTGTTCCCGATATGGTATCCTAGTTAGAGGAAATGTAAAAATTTAGCATAAATATAATTAAGAAATAACTAATAATATATTAACAAAAATAATTACAGTTTTTAATAATATATTATATTAATTCAAATTATGTATTGTGGATCATATTTAAGTGTGCTATATAGATATATTTTGTGTGCTAATAATAATAATAATAATAATATGTGTTGTGTGAATAATTATTAGATAATATATTTGAATTATATTAATATAAATTATATTTTATTTATTGTAATGTCGTATGTTACTTGTTCTATCATATGGTACATGTCATTGTGTCATGTATTGTAGCACTTTGATGAATTATAAAAAAATAATTATTTAGTATTTTAATTTGAATTTTTTTATTTGAAATATATGATATTGTATGGATAATATAAAAAATATTATGTTATATTAAATATTAGTTTTTATGAAAATTTAGAATATATATTGAAAATCTAAAAAAAAAAATGTCAAGATAAAATGACCAAACAAATCACTTGTAACAAAGTACTATAATTTAAGTTTCATATTTAGTATGTATTTTTTAAATAAAAAATTAATAAGAAACAAAAAGTAGTTGGCTACCAAACACCGCTCACCTACCACACCATCCGCCAAAGCTCTTCCGTCATCTAACTCCGTTAACTTCGTGGCCGTCAGCTGGGTCCCACATGCCACGTGGCGTAGAAATGTAAACACCGTTGTACTCTAAAACGCGGTTAAATAGAAGGTGCTGGGGTGGATGTTAAATCCCAATCCCAACGGTTGAATTGCTTAATCGAATTTTTGATTAATTGAATAAATTTAGTTTAAATATAAATAATAAATATATTATATATATATATATTTTTTTTATTAATTAGATTAAATCAAATATATTTACATATTTATATGATTATATTTAAAATTTTATATTAATAATTATAATATATTTGATTTGCTTTAGTTTGATTTGTTATTTTTTAAATATGTAAAATATTTTAAATTAATTGAAATCAGAAATTTTAGTTATTTATTTAAAATATATATTATTTTATGTTAATAGTATTAATTTATATTTGAATTATTTTGCATTAATATTGCAAATATTTTAATTAATAAAAAATTCAATCAATTGATTTTTTTAATTTATTAAAATACATAAAATATGTATTTTAATATATGATCTTCGATTCAAATAAGAGTGTATTTGTGTACAAAAGAGTCATTATATTTATAATTTTATAAAATTAGCATCATGTTTATTTTTTCAAAAAAAATATAGATGAATGCCCAGATAATATCAATTTTAAGTATAAATAATAGTTCTGTAAAAAATATTCCCTCCGTTCAGGATATTATGTTCACAAAAAATAATATATTAATTAAAATAATTATCGTATTAAAATTAAAATAATTGATTATTCTTTAAAATTTTAAAGAATATATAAATTTAGTTCTTTTAAATAAATGGACCAACCGAAAAAGTGAACAGTATTTATTGAAGATTTGAGCAATATTGTTTGAAAAAATCAGTAACCGCTACGACTTTTTAATTATTCCCGTGGTTACTTCGTAAGTTCTTTCTTTTTTTTTTATTATAATAATATAAAAATAATAGTGTATATATTTACTTTTCCGATAACCTTTGGTGCAACCGCCGTGCCGTTTCGAATTCTTATGGATAATTACGGATATTTCCTTTTTATTTTAAACAAAAAAATCGAATTATTACATGCAGTACGACGCAATTTTGATGCAATTTATTTAGGTATAGTAATGAATAATTTTTATTTCTTAATTGGTTCGATTGGGTTTGGTCTAGGGCAATTTCGTAATTTACCTGCTATTTATTTGTAGTTGATTGAAACTTGAAAGTGTATATCCACAATATATCTTTTTTTTTTTTTTTAATAACATTAATATGACATAACTGTGAATTAATGACAGGAAAATTCGTGGTAATTCTTAACCTATATATTTTATATTTAACTTAACAAAATATGTTTGTTTATATTTTCATATAGTAAAAAAAAAAAATTAAAAAATTAAAAGGCCCACTTTAAAAAATCCTTACATATGTTATAAGTATCTGTTTATTTTATATAAAACTTAATTTTAATTTAAAAAAATTTCTAATCCGAAACATAATACTATATGATTAGATGCACACGTGATATGCTTGCCTCTTTGGTGATGCATAGCAGCACAATAACTAAAGAAAAATTTGTAATTAAAATTTATTATTTCGTTGTAGTAATCATTTGAAATGAGGTGTCATTAAAATATTAAATGCAATTACTTTTAAATTGACAATTAAAAATAATGTATTTATTATTATTTTAAAAATATAGTATTCAACTACTATTTGCGAAATAATTTAAAGAAATAATTATTATGTGAAGGTATAACATATTACGGAGATAATATAAAAATAATGAATATGTGTCATATATTAATTTTATTTTTTTTTAAAGAGCAAATGAATTTAAATAACCAATTAATCATAAATATTTCAATTACCAATCTACCTCTAAAAGGACTTCTTTTGAATAAAAGAACTAAATTCAAATTAAAACCAAACAATATTAGCTTTGTTTATTTAATTTTAGCTTTTTATTGTGATATATAAAAGTTTATGATAATATTATAAAAATAATATATTTTGTGCGTTTTCGTTGAATTTTATTGTTATATGCATATATTTTAATATTTTTGATGAATTATTTAAAAAAAACATCTAAATTAACACATTCTTATAGTGCATTTGATATGTGTTTTAAATTTACATTTACAACTGAATACAATTTTTTATTAAAAAAAGATAAAATAGTATATTTTATATTAAATTATTTTAATTCAAATCATAAAAAACAAATCAAACAAACCCAAATTTGAGCACAATATCATTTAATAATAAACTATTTTAAAAATATACATTCTCAATGTCAGGATATATCATTTTTTAATTTATGAATGTTCTTTAATTAGTCAGAGTAATTTTAATATTTTTTAATCACTTTTACCTTTATACATTTATTTTATAAATTAGACTATCTTCGGTGAAAGGGAAAAGTATTAATTTTGTCTTATTTTAATCATCCGCCATAAATGTACCATTCCTCCTAAATAATTTTTATAAATTACACTCTTTTGGTACAAGAGATTTTGCCTTATTTATGTAATATTTTTCTAAAAAAATGTTATTGATAAATATTAATTATTATTATTATTATTTTTTAAGAATATCTACTTGAACCGAGCTTAAATAATTTTTTATTTAATTTACTATTACAAAATAAGGGCAAATCTTAGTAACATCACAGTATTGGCCTATTTGGTCTATTCTAATCTGGACCGTTGGATTGAAAACCGGCAGTGAATTTGATGGTTTGATGCACGTTTTATTATAGTAATTAAATTTTACTATTAAATTGTCGCGTCGCTCTATATATATCGGCCGTGACTTCACTCGCAACTCAGACGCTCAACCACCGCACTACGACGGGGTAACGCCACCGGCGATTTCCACCATGGATGTTTTCCTTCTAGAGAAAGTTCTTCTCGGCCTCTTTTTGGCCATCGTTCTCGCAACTGTAGTCTCGAAGCTGCGGGGAAAGAAGTTCAAGCTTCCTCCCGGTCCGATACCGGTTCCTATTTTCGGAAACTGGCTCCAGGTCGGGGATGACCTGAACCACCGCAATCTCAGCGACCTCGCGAAGAGATTCGGCGATGTGTTCCTCCTCCGGATGGGGCAGCGTAATCTGGTAGTCGTATCGTCGCCGGAGCTCGCGAAGGAGGTTCTCCACACGCAGGGAGTGGAGTTCGGTTCCCGAACTCGGAACGTCGTATTCGACATTTTCACTGGAAAAGGTCAGGATATGGTTTTCACGGTTTACGGCGAGCACTGGCGGAAGATGCGGCGGATCATGACGGTTCCGTTCTTCACCAACAAGGTCGTGCAGCAGTATCGCCAGGGTTGGGAGTCGGAGGCCGCCGCGGTCGTGGAGGACGTGAAGAAGAATCCGGAGGCGGCGACGAAGGGGATCGTTCTGAGGACGAGGCTTCAGCTGATGATGTACAACAATATGTTCCGAATCCTGTTCGATCGAAGGTTTGAGAGCGAAAATGATCCCCTGTATTTGAAGCTTAAATCATTGAACGGTGAGCGGAGTCGCTTGGCGCAGAGCTTCGAGTACAACTATGGCGATTTCATCCCGATCCTGAGGCCTTTCCTCCGCGGATACTTGAAAATCTGCAAGGAGGTGAAGGACAAGAGATTACAGCTCTTCAAGGACTACTTCGTTTCCGAGAGAAAGTAAGTTCACGCGCTCGCTCAATTCCCCTGTTCACGTTTTTGTCACCACTTTCAGTTATTCTGTTTTCTTCACGCTCCTTTATTTGCTCCACTGAAATTCCATCGTCTTGAGCATCATCTCAGTTTGCAGAGACGACGATATGCTGTTCAGAAGATTAACTTCTACACTAAGAAATTCGAATTGGATTCTCAAATTAGGGCAGATCTTTGTAGATTTCATCCATAGTGCTAACATCAAATAACGTTGCAGGAAACTCGCAAGCACTAAAAGCACAAGCAGCCAAGGCCTGAAATGTGCAATCGATCACATTCTAGAAGCTGAGGAGAAAGGCGAGATCAACGAAGACAATGTTCTTTACATTGTCGAAAACATCAACGTTGCAGGTAACAACTTCTTACTTTGATCTCATACATCGTCACCATAATCACTATTATGCTATTGATCTCTGTCTGTCATTTGTTGTTTAACGTTTAACCTATACTCGGTATGTTCTTGAATTTTCTGCTCCCGATAAACATCGTACAAGTCAAGTATCGATGTGACTTTACAGTAGTTGTGTTTTCTCGTAGCTGTGATATATTTGATCTCAAATACCAATCCAAACTTGAAATTACCACATCCTTGTCTGGCTGTCTTGATGATTCGAAGAAAGATCCGTAGTCAAATCTACTTCATCCAATGTTCTGGGATTCTTACCCTCCTTAGATTTTTGGTGGTTGTCTCTCCACCACGTGATTTTCTCATCTACCCTAACTTAAGTTGTGTTTAAATGCTCTGTTTTTTTCAAAAAATAAATATTTGAAATGATATAAACATATTATCCAGTACTTATAGAATTTTGGCTTGTTTTGATATGATATCTGAAAGGAAAATATGTATCGAATCCCCAACATTTATTTTTATGCAATTTCTAATTTATTTTGGCTCAACCACCATGTGTCTGTGCGCATGAGGAGTTTGGTATTTCAAACCAATTAAAATTGTAGAGACAAAAGACCGTATTTCAGACGTGTCAAATTTGTCATCCGTCGATTGCACCTTTCAATTCACTGTCCTAGAATACAATTGGCTGTTGAATATATTACATATTTGGAAAATTGTGGAATATGGTAGACCTTTGGTTTTAGGTTGGAAATCCATAGTGCTTGGGTTGGGCATTGATTTTGTGTGAATTTTCGAAATTATCATTTCAAAAGATAGAGAACTTGGAATATATTTCATATTGAAAAAAAATGTGAGAACTCATTTGATTTGTAAGAGCGAAGAACCTATACACTTATAGTCAATTGATTTTAGCAGATTAGAAGTCCGAAATTTTTCTTATCACCAATTGATTTTAGTAGAGGTTAAAAGTTTTATGTAAAGTTGATAATAGGAAGGGATCCGACTTCCGTTTAAAATTAATTGGTATTAAATAAAGCAGTACCTATTATTTGAGCTCGATCGAACGCAGTATTTAGCTTCATTGAATTGGGTTGGTAAAGAGCAATAAAGACACGTACGTTAGTTGGTGCATCTTTTGTGGTCTAAAGTTGTTGCTGCTGCATTCATCATTTTGAATTTGTTGTCCCTACTTGCTGCTGGTTTCCTTGCCGTATTTGCTATCCTCCTTCACAATTCATCTTATAAGAAATGTTATGTTAGGCATATGATGTGAAAGCTAAACTAAATTCTTGCCATTTTTTTCCATGTATAGCAATCGAAACCACCCTGTGGTCCATCGAATGGGCCATCGCCGAGCTAGTGAACCACCCCGAGGTCCAACAAAAGCTCTGCGACGAGCTCGACAACATTCTCGGCCACGGCATGCCAATAACGGAGCCCGACACTCACAAGCTGCCGTACCTCCAAGCCGTGATCAAAGAAACACTGCGTCTACGGATGGCCATTCCTCTACTCGTCCCGCACATGAACCTCCACGACGCCAAGCTCCGTGGCTACGACATCCCTGCCGAGAGTAAGGTCCTCGTCAATGCATGGTGGCTCGCCAACAACCCGGCCCATTGGAAGAATCCTCAAGAGTTTAGGCCCGAGAGGTTCTTGGAGGAGGAGATGAAGGTAGAGGCCAATGGCAATGACTTTAAGTATCTACCGTTTGGTGTTGGCCGAAGAAGCTGCCCCGGGATAATACTAGCATTGCCGATCCTTGGAATCACGGTGGGGCGGCTCGTGCAGAACTTCGAGATGTCGCCGCCGGCGGGGCAGGCGAAGCTTGACACGACGGAGAAAGGAGGGCAGTTTAGCCTCCATATATTGAAGCATTCCACCATTGTCATGAAGCCGAGGTGTTGAAAAGTAAGTAGAGGTATGAATAAGAACTGTGGACGATGTGATGTTAGTTGTTATTAATCCTCTATTGTTGCTTAAGTGAGATTATGATAATGATTATTATTGCTGTCATTATGAAAATGCTACATGCGTTTGTAATTTAAATTATTTTTATTGTGATCATGAGACGGGGTGTTGGCGGGGTGTGCAATCGTTCAATGGAAAAAAAAAAAGCCTTTTGCATTTGTGAACATCACCTACATTTATAGCAAGCTGTTTAAATGAACTTTCTTTTCACCCCAAATAATTAATTTGTGTTTGTTTGGGATTCTACCCCAATATACTATTTATCCCATCTGTTTATCTTTTCTAAAATCATTAAATCAAATACTTATTTTTTATTTTTTATATTATATTAAAAATTAATTTTGCATCAGATACATCGTATAATTATTCAACTCAAAATACAGCAAACACACCCATGGATAATAGACCTACAGTACCGTGGTCTGGTCTATTTATAGTACGACTGTGACGCTATCGGTTTTGCATCTGATGTGGGAGCGGGACAACAGCAGCCTCAAAATAGTAAAAATTTTAAATTATAATAGTAGTATATCGTGATATATGTGATATTTTAAATAAAAAATTAATTTATAGTATAATATAAAAAATAAGTATTTGATTTGATAATTTTAAGAAAAAAAAAATAATAAATAGTAAAATTTTACAAAAATCTTACAACCAACGAACACAAGTATGAATTTGTTCCCCCAATAATTTTTTTATGAGAAATATTAATGAACAATTTAGTATATACTTATGTCTATATAATATAAATATTCATTTTATTCTTTAATAAAATATAAATAATTCAACAAAAAAATTACTTTTTATATTATTGATATGATTTTTTAAAATTTTATATAAAAAATACTTTAAATTAAAATACTAAAGAAACACATTAAATTTATTTTTATAAAAAATTAATTAAATATAATATCAAGCTGATTTTAATTTTATTTTAATTTATTTTTAAATTCAATTCAAACAAGCATTAGTATGATAAGTTTAGTAGCTATCGTGTATCAGTTGCAGCCTATTGTGTTTTAGCAGATATTATACAATATTGCATAGAAAATACACTATTTATATTAATATAATAAAAATATATCATTCGAATTAACAATTTGATATAATATCTCACATAGGACATTCTATTTGATAATATCGTATAACATGCTTATATACAACATATTTGCGAGTATAAATATTATATAATTTTATTTTAGACAACTGCATATTTATTTTATCTGTATTATATAATTTATTTCATCATGTTATATAGAATCTATTTTCTTATTCTAGACATCAGTTTACAATATTTTCAAAGCAACATAATAAATAAATAAAATATTAGTTGCCGTTTTTGTCCGTCCCACGTACTATATCACTTTTCTTTTTTAGAAAAATGATTAATCTTAATATTAATTTATAATTATTTATATTATAGAATAATTATTTTCACTAATATATTCTTAATTATTTACTAATTACACTTCTCTTAAAATACCGTGTCTACAGTATAGCAGACACGGTACGTGGAACGGAGGGAGTAATATATATCCAAATAAATTTATTTTGTGTTTGTTTGGGGGTTTGGATTTTGAGTTGAGATTTGAATAGTAAAAATTTTGAATTTGAATAGTTGTATGATGTGATATAAATAGGTATTGATGTGATGTTTTGAATGTAAAATTAATTTTTAATATAATATAAAAAATAAAAAATAGGTGTTTGATTTGATGTTTTTGGAGGAAAAAAATGAGATGAATAGTAGAAATCTTTACAAATCCTTCAAACAAACACACCTAAGTAAATGAGTAAATGCAGTCCTGAATAAAATAGGAGGAAGATAAGAACAAGATTATGTATTAGATAAGTCCAAAAGAAAATATTAAAAATATATGGTTACGGAATGTTATTTAGTAATAGTACTTTTTATAAGGTAGGATATTCAGATATTGTATAGTATTTTGTATACAATAATAATATTAAATTATATACTGCTGTATATTTCAGTACTGTACGCCGGTAATTTCGAAATATATTAGCATAGTTAAAAATTTGTTACTACAAAATTAAATATAATACTAGTATGGAAATTTTTATACAATTTACCAAATGATTCAATACAATATCAATATAATATTTTTTATACGATACATAACATATATAAAATTTGAAGTATACGCACCATCAGACTTTTTCAGGATCCTGAGAAAAACGATAGGGCTTAATTTACCAAATGATTTAATACAATATCAATATAATATTTTTTATACGATACATAACATATATAAAATTTTAAATATACGCACCACCAGACTTTTTCAGGATCCTGAGAAAAACGATAGGGCTTGTGAATAAATATATTTTTTTTTTCAAAATACTATCAACAAATAATATAATAATAAGATTTACAAAAAAAAAAGTTATATTAATCATATATACAATAAATGAAATATATGTGTCCGTAAGGGATGACGGACTGATATAGAAGTGAAATGCCGGACCTAATTTGTGATATATATCTTGACTATTATAAAATTTTACAATATTTTGACTATTATAAAATTAATAACTCAATAATAATAACTAAAAATTCTAAAGACTATGAATATAAAATTAGAAAAAAAAAAAAGAAAAATTATTAAAGTTTATTAGAATTAGAATTTGATTGGGTAATTGTAAAAACACAAATATGAAATAAAATTTAAATTAAATTTTAATATCTAATAATAATTATAAGCTTTATAAATATTTACGTATTTTAAAGGCGAGAAAAATTATAAGTAGAATTTAATTTAAAAATTAAAATTAGACTCGATAATTATTGAAAAATTATAAAATAAAGTTTAAAATAAATTTTAATATATATAATAATAGCTAAAATTAAAAAATATAGCCCCTCTTGAAGTATTTTGAACAATTGCTCGGGTTGCTCCTATTAAAAATAGCACCACCTCAAACCACCCCACCTCCGCCACGTCACTATCATTTAATTTCCTAGTTAATTTCGTACTCAGTCCCTAATTTTAGAAATATTTTAAAGTAAATTTTGTTTTTCTTTTGTTTTTTCAAAAGAACATGAAATATACTTTTAATTGAAATTTGAAAATTTACTATTTAAAAAACATCCGAATAAACATTATATAAATACAAAATATCTTCAAACTAAACCAAAAAAACATATTCTAAAATTTTCGGTCAAAGATTTATAAATTTGAAATTATTTTAAAATTAAAACCAAGAGGATTTTTATTTTTTATTTTTGGAAAAAATATCTTAATGTAATATTATTGGATAAATAATGCAAAAGCTAGAAAAGACCATTTTTGTGAAACAACTTATTTGAAGCTGCGGCTGAATCGATGGAGATGCCATGGATGGACCAGGGAGAAAATGTAAAGACTGCACTGCTACACTCACTGTGGTGCATGCAACTACTACTGCTCTCTCTTTCTCTTTCTTTCTCTGCACTCTTCATCTATCTGCATGCATTGATTTTTGTTTTTATTCCATTGAATTGAAGTTTCGCGTCATCCCCAAAATCGGTGCACCGCCTGCCCGCCGCCGTTTTTTTGGGGCTTTTCATTTTTCCTATCTATCTTACTCAGGTTTCTATCCGTTTTCTTGTTTCGACAAACGGAAGATCATCGTCAATTTCATTTTTCGCGGCAGATTCAATTGAAGGTTTCGGAACCCGCTTATGGTTTTGCGGATTTGAAGAAGGTGAGGCGGAACTTTTCTATTTATTTTCCTCATTCTTGGGCGGCTATTTTGGTATGGATTTCGATTGATTTTTGTCTGGCGGAGGGTGAAGAATTTCTAGGGTTTTGATTGTCGGGATGAATTCCTTACTGATTGGGGGTTTTAATTGGCGTTTCAGAATTGAGAAAATGGGGCAGCACAAATGCATGAACGAGGCTTGCCGCGCAACGACGTCGTCCGAGTGGAAGAACGGCTGGACCTTGAACTCCGGCGGCTTCGCCATCCTCTGCTCCGACTGCGGGTAAATTATCGATTTCCATTGCAAAGCTATCGTCAAGTCTCCCCTGTGTTCATTGTTACACACATATAGTTTAGAGATGATCTCTAGAACTTATGGCCTCTCGATTATGTCAGATCCGCTTATGCTAACTGTGTTTTCTGCGAAATGTTCCACCACAAGGAATCTGGATGGAAAGAATGCAGGCTGTGTTCAAAGGTAATCAAATGAAAGTAGCATTTCTTGCTTGGAGACACATAAAATTCCGTTATTGCTCCTCTGTAATTTAATTGTTGTGTTGTTGGGCAGCGAATCCACTGTGGATGCATCGCTTCAAGATATCTATACGAATACATGGATTTTGGGGGCATTGCCTGCAAGAACTGTGCTAAACGTTCAGAAGCTCATCCGGCGGCGTTACCAGAGCAGGTTATTGATTTGCTCGTCTTCTTCGAATGTTGCATTTTTTTGTTTGATTTAAGTTAAACACTCTGTTGTTTTGGCAGATTCCCACCGGCAAATTTAATGTTCAATTTCTGGCTGGTGGTATAATTAGAGGCACTCCGGTAGCTGCTGTTGAGAATAGGATCATTGTCGACAAATATGGTTCAAAGGTGCCAAATGCTATAAAGGTCAATGATGCAGCTTCAGAGCTCAAGAACAAGAATGTTAAACAAGGGGAACCATCAGGGATTCCTAAAATCAAACTAAAACCAGATGTTGATAATAAGTATGCAGCTTGTAACTAATCGATGTTTCTTTGAATCGCTACTAATTACAACTAATTTTTCCTTTGGGATTTTAGAATTATTAACAGAAGTGATTCAAGCAGGAAAGGGCTGAACCAGCAGGAGCAGAGTACAAACAATGCTTCTACAAATCCTCAGAAGCTGAACCTTACGACGAACAAAGAGGCGAATGTTGTTTCAAAAATTCCCATTGCCAGGCCACCCCCTGAGGGGCGACGCAGCATTCACTTGCTTCCTCGTTACTGGCCACAGATCTCGGACCATGAACTGCAGCAGTTGTCTGGAATGTATCCACAATGCTTTATAGCTTTTTCCCTGGCATTTGTTTGTGTGTAATTACATTTGCATCTTCTGTTTACCTTAACATTTGATCATCAGGTTGAAATCCAGTATTACACCATTGTTTGAGAAAGTCCTGAGCGCAAGCGATGCTGGGCGAATCGGTCGCCTTGTCCTCCCCAAAGCATGTGCAGAAGTGAGTTGTTACTACCAAATTAAAGCTATGCATATCTATTCTTCGTTTTGTGCTAGTTTTTACATAATAAAAAATGTGCAGGCATATCTTCCTACTATCAACCATTCAGAAGGTGTCTCGATAAGGGTTCAGGACACAACCGGAATACAATGGACATTTCAGTTCAGATTTTGGCCGAACAATAACAGCAGGATGTATGTTCTTGAGGGGATAACTGATTGCATCCAAAATATGCAGCTACAAGCCGGCGATACAGGTATATAGAAACACTTGTGCTGAATTAATTTTTTCGGAGAATGATATTTTGATGAATGTATTTCTTAAGCTACATGACTTTTGTGGATGTTATGTTGCTAATAAATGATGAGGATTACGTGAAAGCTCTTCGTTATGACCCTTGATTTCATTTGTATACATTTCCCTTGAGAGATTTCTCATATAATGAATATATGTATGCACTCGGTGCATCTCTTGGACAGTGATATTCAGTCGGATAGAGTCAAAAGGTGGACTTTTGCTCAGCTCTCGAAAGGCAACATTTGATGTCAACATGCAGGTGTTCTTGTATCTGCTTACATTTTTATTTCTCAAAAAGTAGGTCAAATTCCTAATGCATTTTCTTTGCTTTATAATCTGGCCATTTGGCAGGATGTGCAGAAATCGGGGGGTCTAAACAGGGAGAAAACTTCCATGGAAACATCATTTCCAGGTGGTGCTGAAAATAAACTTCCGGTATGTTGTCACCCACCATTTTTGACCTTGTATGGTTTGAATGATGGTCTAATTGAGATTAGCGGCGTCCAGGATAATGGCAACAATGGAGGCAGAGTATCCGATGATGTCCAGCAACATGTAAACACATTGCCTGAGAAGAAAAGGACCCAAAACATTAAAAACAAGAGGCTTCATATGCACAACGATGATGCTGCTGAACTGAGAATTACATGGAAGGAAGCACAAGAGCTGCTACGTCCTTCTCCATTTTCCGAGCCAGCCATTGTTACCATTGAGGGGCACGAATTCGAAGAATTTGAAGTAACGCAATGAAACCCCATCCTTATACCATGAAATGTTTTCTCTCCATTAATTGTTCTAAATGATGTTCTTTCTTTATCACCATTCTTATCTTATAGGAACCTCCAATCTTTGGACAGAGGATGCTTTCCATTACTCAGCCTGCACGGTAAGCATTTCTTGTTGATATATATGTATATATATATGTATATCTCTTTAAGGCAGCGCGAGCAACTAGTTTGTGTTTTTTCGTCGATTATCTGAGAATAAGTAACTAACATAAGCAACAACAATTTGTTTTCCAGATGTTCGGCTTCTGCCCCGGAAAGTATTAATCAAACAGATCCAGAATGCTTTAGCTTAAGCAACGGTATGAATCTGAGGTCCTATTGTTCCATAATGTCCTCAACACCTCCCCTCATTTTACTTTGCTTTGCAGAGTTAAAAAACATAAAGTTTTCAGACAACAAGGCATCTATTGAGGAGTATCCGGAGCCGGCATTGGGTTTAGATGCGTTGGCAAGTGCGGCAGCTCTAGGAGATGAGCTCCCCGTTGGAGAGACGGCGAGGCATCCCCGACACCGTCCAGGCTGCACGTGCATTGTGTGCATTCAACCCCGGAGCAGGAAGGGAAAGCAAGATTTGACGATCATAAAAATGGTGTCCAAGCAGAAGAGTAGACGACAGCCAGAACACAACCCCGGATTAGTACCCGAGAAGGAGAGCACGGCGCAACCGGGAAACCAACCAAACCTCGATGAACACCATTCCGAAACTGGAAACAATCAAGTCAAGCCGGAACCCTTTAAGGGACGGATCGACTTAAATCTCCGTCCCCACGATGGTGACGTTCTTGAAGAACCCGTCGCTCCAGAGCCGGTGTCGGACGCCGGCCGGTGATGAAGGAGCTAATCTTTGAGATGGGAAACCTCAAACCTGTGTGTATGTGTATAAAAATCTAGTCTTTTTGGTAGCTCAACAATTGCAATGCTGTTAAATATATATATATATAGTGTAATGATATAGATAAAATAAAGTAACAATCTTTCCAATATTGTCCAAACAAACATTTCCTTCAATACCATTTGCTGCACATTAATCGATTTGGACTCTAACATCGTCGTGTGTGTTCAAAGGTTGTCTGCAATTGGGACACGACGAGTGCAGAACCAACCATTTGTCGATGCAGGGGGCGTGGAAGCCATGGCCGCAGCCGGGGAAGATCCGGACATTCTCGCCGTCGACGAATTCTCCGAGGCATATAGGACACTCTGTCGCCGGAATATCATCCGCTCCGGACTTGTACGGAATCGGCGGCGGCGGCGCCGCCTTCTTGATAGTCGGCGGGGGACGGGGAGGGCGGTGGTCGTCGTAGGCGTATGTCCGGCGGCAGCGGAGGGCGCAGCGGACGATGGAGTTGAGGGCGAGAGCGCAGACCATTGCGCATAAGAGAGCGGCTAATATGATGAC
This sequence comes from Andrographis paniculata, assembly GCF_009805555.1. Taxonomy (NCBI): domain Eukaryota; kingdom Viridiplantae; phylum Streptophyta; class Magnoliopsida; order Lamiales; family Acanthaceae; genus Andrographis; species Andrographis paniculata. The sequence goes on along the minus strand of NW_026137579.1, from coordinate 409,148 downwards.
CATGTTGCTGTCGAAATTGGCGTCCCGGTCGTAGCCGCCGACCGTCCGGTTTGCGTTCAACGGCGAGCCGGCCAGCATCATGTCCGAGTCGAGGAGGAGCCGCGCCGGTCTGGACTCTGGACCCATTTTGCGTACAGATATATACATACATGCAGGATATGTGATGATGATCAGAATGGTAGATACACACAGATATGTATATGATGTTTTTGATTTGTGATTAGCTGAAAGAAGCAGCAGCAGCAGCCATTGCAATTTGCAAGGTGAAGGTGAAGGTGAAGGTGATGGGTGAGGGAGGATTAGTATTTGGTAGAGAGAGAGAGAGAGAGAGAGGTGGTGGAGGAGGCTACTGAAGATGAAGATGGAGATGATTAAATTACGAAAGGACAGATCAGATATTTTTGAAGCTTCAGATCGTTTCTATTGTATGTATGTATGTTTGTATCTATGTGTGTATGTTTGTATCTATGTGTAAGATTTTTATTATTTTTTGTTTTTGTGCGGGGGTATCGATCTTGGAATAAATTGATAGGTGGCTCTGGTAGATATGAGCCCCAACTTGACTTTAACAGGTACATCTGCTTGTTTTGAAAACTTATTATTTGATGTAAAGAAATGGTCGTGTATTACAGGATGAACATATTTGATGCAGAATTTATGAAGAATGATACTAGTTTAGCTTTAATAATTTGGATTAGGCTTTTCTTTACCCACACACACGTATGGCTTTTATTGTATTATTGTAACTTTTCCATAGAATTGGTGATTCGTCCGTCACGAGGTACATAGTGTGATGATGATGATGATGATAGGACATGTGGGGTGTGTATGTCAGTATGTATATGTGTAAACTACATACTATTAATATATACATATATATATATATATCTTGTATGGAAAATGGAATTAGTTAATTAAATATGGATACGTGAGTGAGAGGATGATATGATATGATATATTACAATAAAGTTTAGAAGATGTGATTTGACTTTAGCATTAGATATTTTCTACATGATATGACACTCCCGTGGCCATATAACATACGACACGCTCCTGCACCCAAAATAAATAAAAACTACCCTAGAATTGATGAATATTTGCTATCCTATAAAATTTAAATACATTTATTGAATACAATTTCTTTAACAATAGTTGCTCTTGTAACCATTTATGCATCTCAAGATTATTTTATTTTATCTTCTTCTCAATATGGAATTCACATTGTTATTTATTTACCTATCTATAATATAATATGTATTGTAATAACTAGTCTAAATAAAATATATCTCAATCTTTAAACAAACTTTTATCTCATTCAAACCAAATTCACCCTGAATCTCATATTCAATATCAAATTAAAATAGGGTTGAAGATATCCATCTGAGTGTAAAATTGTAATCAACAATTTTGCCATAGTGATGATCATCATATGATTTCTACATCACGAGGTCAAACCAATGGATTTTATTTCTTTTATTGTATTATATATAATTGAATAATAATAATAATAATTAAAAATAAAAATAAAAAATGGATTCAACAAGGCCACTAATGTAACATAGGCACTTAAGCTTTTGATATTCTAATTCACTCCCCCATGGGGATTGTTTTCATCTTTCAAACTTCCTTCCCGGTACTACTTCGCTATTGGCTTAAACTTCGTCAAAATATACAGCTTTCTGTCCTAACAACAAAATAGTTTAAACCGAAACATTAGGGATTTATGCACGGATCGTTCGACAGGCTATCCCATGGAGATTCCAGCCCGACAAAACACAAACATCAAACGATACAACATTCCATGAAACTTTATGTAAGCTACAATTCAGTTCCCAAATGCAGATATAGTGTTAGATTCAGTTTACAGTTTACCTCCAAGAACTTCTGTCAGACACCTCCATGCCGGGTCATGTTTCTCCACTTGTCTTTCAAATCGATCTGAATTGAGAAATCTTGAGTAAGGCATAACAAAGATGAGAAATTAGCATGTAATCATTGATATAAGGGATGCGTATACGCACTTCCGTTCTATCTTCAAATTCGTCGTGGTAGGCAGTGAGAATGACCTTCCAACTGCCTTTTCCATACCTGAGGTAATTGAACACTTGTGTAAATAAGTATATTCTTGGATGTATGTAGGAGAAAGAAAACAGCTTTTGATCCCGAAATGTAAATGAGAATCTTGTCAACTCAGTAAAGATAATAGCACACCGAACAATAAAAAAAAAATTCAAACATGAAAGTCTAAAAAAGCACGATTTTTTAAAATATATATATAAAGAGGGTATGATCAAGAAGGGAGAGCTAGAAACAACATATAAATTCAACATAAGGTAGAACACATACTTCTGAACCCCAGCCCTTAGCGCATCTTCTTCGAAAAGGCTCCATTTCTTGGGTTTCCGTCTCCTGTTCAAATTGGTACTTACCTGTCTCTTTAGGGGAGAAGGATTAAACACTATGGGGCTGGGTAAGAGAAGTCTTCGTCGATGATCTGAAGAGTCATCTTGTGATCGATCAATTGAATCATCCCACTGAAAATAGAATTCATAGCTTATAATGATAACAAGATATCTGATTTCTTCACATAAATCGGACTAGAAGACAGACGAAGTGAGTTGTGCAGGACTCAACAAAATGTGTTACACTGACAGATTACAATGTGAACAGAAATTAATAAATTTGGCATTCAATAAGTGTTCATTACACCAAATTTCGAATGCCTACATCCAATTAACTTGGATTTAAAACTTACCACCTCATTGAAATACTTAAGATGAGAATTTGTTGTAAAACATGGCAGGCTCTGAATTTACAATCCACTTAATTAAAACAAAAAAGTTTAAATAACCCACGCACAAGCTTATTACCTCGTAAGTGTGGGCAGTAGCATTCCTTTCCATCAAACTTGGCTTACGAACATTGCTCGCATTATGAGAAATATCTCGATCAACTCCATTACCATTTGCAGTATTAGCTTCAACACAATTCTCTTTTAAAGGATCACAGACCCCTTTTTCTCGTCCACCATCATGGCTGATGGGTTGGACTTCAACGCAATTGTCTTCTACAGGACGATGACGTTTGCGTTCTCTTGCCTCACTCGAAATGGCTTTTGCATATTGTAGTGCTTCTGGAAGTGGATCCTTCACAGCAGCTTTGAGCTCCAATGAACTTGACTCAAGGGCTTCTCTAACTCTATGAACTTCTGCACTGTGTTGTAAATCATAATTCGGACATGAGGGCGCTGTTGTTTCAGTTGAATCAACAATTTTTGTTCTTCTTGATTTTCCAGATGCTGATCCTCCACAGTGTCTCAATCCAACAACTTTGTTTCTAAGGTGAATCTTTCCTTTGTGGATTTCTACAGAAACCATAACTAAATAAATAAAAGGAAGAAAAAAAAGAAGAGCAACAATAAAAAAATCAATAGATTGGCCTATAAAAGATTCATGCAAGCTAATATAAAACCACAATGCAATCCACTAACCGAACAATTATGTACGGAAAAGTTTAAACAGGACAACAAAACAAAATAGACATTTAAAGACCCAACTTGCAACCAGTTTATGTTATTTTTCATTCAGAATTAGTCATGATAAGTATTTCAGTATTTTTGTGCATTTACTTCTCAGTCATTCCACTTTCCTGCAACAGCTCAACTAATTGTAGGAACTAGAACAGATTTATAATAACTCAAGGATCAAACTCCACTCTTAACTTTCCTTTTTCAAACCTAACCATTTCTGTAGAGCAACTGCAAATTCCTAATGACATCCACCTTCCCCAGTTTTAATATGCAGTGAAATCCGGGAATCATTCCTTTCATCTCCAGAAATCACTTCACTGAAAATATTGCAACAAGAGTAAGCAGGCACCTTACTTTTGGATTACATAGTAACCACTTTGCTTCAACAACTGAATTTTGCATAAAGGGATACAACTTTTTATGGCAGACACAGAACATAGTTATTAGTTGTATCATCCGCAATTGCCTGAATCTCGAGGCGTTAAGGTATGTAGCATATTGATACTGCAGTAAGATTTGTCAAAAATTCAAAAGCAGAACTACAATAGTATAAATAACCAGGCTGAATGACATTAACCAGGATTCCTCAATCATAAGATATAGTGAAAGATGTATTTTTTATATTGTAAGTACTATTGTCAAACCTATATCCTTATTTCAATTAGCAACCTAGTAAGTCATGAAAGAACTTGCCCTAAACCAGTGCACCAAAAAGTCAGAAAATTCACCAATTAAACAACCATCTTTACCTTTATTGCTGCCATGTCTATCATCTTCAATCAAACCATCATGACTACACTCTTCTTTTTCGGAAACTCGGCCTGCAACACTTCCCACTCCTAGCTTCATCCTCTGCATAAGCTCATCATTCTTCAATCTCGCAGCCGCCACTTCAAGAAACGAAGGTCCCATCATCTCCCTTTCTTTTTTCACATAAGTATCAACTGCCTCGACAGCATTAACTTCCAGGCTCTTCTTCGCCACTACGTCATGGACATTGTCATCCCAAACCGCAGCCTCCACCTCGTCCTTCCACGCCCAAAGCTCTTCCGAACCCAATCCTCCCTCCCCCATCATCTCCTTCATTCTTCCCATCCGCCCCCTCCAGACCCTCTTCACCATCTCGAAATACCTGAACCGGCTGAGATCATCCCCCACATCCTCATTCGCCAGAGCCTTCACCGTCGCTTCCACTGCCACTGCGCAGTACGCCCGCCTCATGGCGTCGGAAATATTCTCCTTCCCCTTACGGAACTCCAATTCCCCCAATTGCTCCAGAGACTCCAGAGTCTCTTCAGAAATTAAATCTCTCGCCGCGTCCGACTCTACCTTCTTCAACAGAAGCAATTTTTTCAAATTGGGATCGTCGTCCCGGAGTGGCAAAACGCGAAGCAAGGATTTCAAGGTCCCGTGGTTCAGCGGCTGCCTGAGAAGGAACTCCAACACCCATTTTGCAATATCTGGATCAATGCCCATCGAATCGCAAGCCCTAATTTTCAGAAGGAAAGAGGAATTATCCGTACAAAATGAGTCCGCGGTCTGTTCTCGAGACTCTTTTTTAGATCTTGTTTGGTTTGCACTTCGCAACTCATATTTTAAGTATATATTTATATTATTTTGAATGCTAATGTGATTTAAAATTATTTCATTTATTATTAAAATAAGATATTAAAATTTTGCGTTTAAAAGTAAATAAATATAATATTATTATGAATAATATGAATATACGTATATCATTTCAATTTGGATGTATGTGTTTAATAAATTTTATTTTTATTTTTGGTTACAACTATAATATTTATTTTTATAAAAAATTACTATAAAATAATAATAGGATATAAAAAAAATATACTCCCTCCTGTTTCCTTCAATGTTGTCTTTTTTTTTTTTTTTCTATTTTTCTAAATTATTCATAATTATTACTTTAACTTATTTTTTAAAATTATTCAAAAAGTAAGTTATTTTAGTCTTTTTTATTTTCTACTTTACACTTACTTTTAATTAAATACTGATATTATTCTTTAATTATTGTGTCTATTCTAAATAAAATATTTTTTTGGAACGGATAAAATATATATATATATATATATTAAGAGGCTAATTGTAGCTAGGATATGTCTACCGATGCGGGCTAGGCCTAGGAATAAATAAATGTGAGAAGTATACGGGGATTGGTGGAAAATAATTTCCTACAATTAGGATCATGTTGGCAGTTTATCGTTGAGAGGTTGTGTTCTTTAGGTGTGTTTGTTTGTGAATTTTATAGTTGTTTTTGGGGTTTTTATATAAAATATAATTTTGAATTAAAATAATTATTTTACATGATATTATTGGACTGAATATTCTATATTTTCGGTTTAAAATTTATCTGAGATGATTAAAGGATTCTCGAGCAATTTGATAACTTCAGTGGTATGCTATATATTTAGGAAATAAATAATGTAAATTGATTCAAAAATAAACAAAGCAATAAAAATTGTATTTGATTTAAGATCAAATTATATTATTTTTACAAATTTAAAACAAAAAAATACAAAAAATATATATATAATAAAAAGGAAAATTTTGTGGATTAAAATGTGATCGTCCCATTTTTGCATGATTTGTTTCTTTTATAGCCAAAAACATTTTTTTTCTATTCGGTACCTTCACTTAAGGTCACTATCTCCTTCTCAATTAATCGATTAATGACTATTGCTTTGACCATTTAATTGATCGATTAAAGGTAGTAACTAATAAATCTATTGAGATTGATGAAAACACTAACCAATTAATCGATCGATCAATCAACTATCAAGCTTAATAAATAATAGACTGTGTTGGACTATACTTTTTGCATTTGTATACATTGACCTTTATTCTGAATCGACTTGATTGATATTCTTTAATATGGGCGTATAATTATTGTCGATAGATTGAAAAATAATCATGTTTTTTATTTGTTAATGAAAATATGTAAAATAGTTTTAGTATTTTTTTATATTGTATTTTATACATAAATTAATTACATTATATAATAATATATTTGTAATTCATGTAAAAATTAAAATATATTTTGATATTAATATAATTACTCTTCTACTATAATAAAAAAATATACACTTTGAAATGGAAACGAATAAAAATGAAATTTTCAATGATATGGAAAGTGTATAAGGTAAAAAAAGATTAATTTGACAATAAAAATAATAAATATTAAAATTCATATTAGAACAAACTTTTTAAGATTTGTTTGTGTAGTATTTTGATTTATTTTTTTATATAAGATATATAAAATTGTGTCGATAATATAGTAAATAATGTAAGTTGAATATTAATTACGATAAATGATAAAATATATATATTAAAACTCATATAAGAAAGAAAATTTTGAGCAAAAAAACCATTGTTAATACAAAATTTTCAAAAGTTCAAACATTATTCTAAACATACTTAACATAGACAAATGATGAAAATGATCCTCGCTTTGAAAAAGTTACCGGGACAATAAAACAAAACATTAAAATATAAGGCCACTCCCTGAATTTTATCATATTTCTATTTTGGACCCCACAAGATTTTTAGCCTGCAGCGGCAAATTACTTAATTTGTTTTTTAATTTTCGACCACTTCTGTGCTCGCCCACTTTTTACTTGCATTGATTTCTCACTTCTTTTTCTGGGAAACTATTGTTCAGATTCCCGTATTAAATTCCGCTTCGGATCGGATCACCGCCATCGTCGTCGGTGATCTGAGGAGCTCCTTGCTGGTGCACTTTCCAGGATACGACAGAAACAGCGTGAGTATACATTGTACTGTAGCTCTTTATCTCTTTATATCGCTTTGTTTGTTAATTTGTTTGCTTTGAGTGAGCGAGTGTAAGGAAGTGTTTTCGGCTGTTGTGGTTTTGGCGGGAGTGGAATTGAGTGATTGCTTGTGGAATAGCGCAGATCTGAAGTTTTGGAATTTCTGGAGTGTTTAGGGGTTTTCGCCTTTGGTGCTTTGTTGAAGTTGCGCTGATGATGTTTATCGTTGCGTGAGCTCGTTGCTTGTGGTGTTGTTCGTTTTTAAGTTGAGTTGTGTTTGTTGATTTGTCGTTGGATATTGGTAATTTAAATATGGATTTGAAATGCGACAGTTGAGCATCTGAAGGATCGCGATTAAGTAATTTCCATTAGAAATTCGTGAAGAATTGTGGACTGTGTGTTTGATTATGGTTTCGCTGATGATTTGATATGTCCATCAGATCAGAGAGGAGACCTTGAAGATGACCGACAGCCAGCGATTTCAGCTGGGGACAATTGGAGCTTTAAGTCTTTCTGTAGTTTCATCAGTGTCCATTGTGATTTGCAACAAGGCGCTCATCAGCACCCTTGGCTTTACTTTTGGTGAGAAATGTCTTGACGTCATCTTGAGAAATAATAACTGCATTTATGATAGTTTTGTGTGTGAGTTTAGCGCCCTTGCATTTTGGAAACATTAATTTTCATGGTTTCTGACGTTCTATTTTTGTCTGTTGCTGTTCTTGTGTTAGCGGCGAACCATTTTATTACCTAAAAAAGGATTATCATAATTATACTGAGCAGAGTAGTGAGGTTTGAAAAAAATTGGTCATTATATTTAACAAAGGATGGAAGGATGTAATTTGGAACGGGTTTATGATGTTTCTGTTTACCTGAAGGAATTAGGTTAGTTTGTTCGTTAAAACATGATAATCAAGTATTGACTAAATAATGAAAGCAAGTTACCTAATGCAGCAATTTGTCATCTCATATATGGAATTTATCTTTATATTATCACTTGTGTAGTATGCTTGTATACTGCCGTATATATTTTTCTTGCTATTTCCCTTTTCGGAGATAGTAGTGGTTTCAGAGGGCTTTCCAAATTTCCTGAACTAATCAACTTTGGTGTCTTCATTTTATTTTCTCAGCTACAACTCTGACAAGCTGGCATCTTCTCGTCACATTTTGTTCCCTTCATGTGGCTCTATGCATGAAGTGGTTTGAACACAAACCTTTTGATTCTAGAGCAGTCATGGGATTTGGAATTCTAAATGGAACATCTATTGGACTTCTGAATCTTAGTCTGGGTTTCAACTCTGTGGGTTTCTATCAGGTCGTCTCCTTTACCCAGCTGTAATTTATATTTTCAGCCCATCGATAACTGACATGATTCTGCAAGTTGTAATAGTTTTTACACTTCGTGCTCAATCACGAAGCAAAAAACTGTTGACTTAGAAGCTTATTTATCTAGGTGCCTTTCTTATTTACCACTACAATAAACAATTTCCCGTTAGCTTATGAAGCACTACACCAAGTGTAATAGAAATTTCATTAGCAATATCAGAATAGTTCAATGGAGGAGAGGTCGTCTAGTCTGCTAAAGTACTACATATTATATCCATTTTGATAGTCCCTTAATCTACATTCCTAATTCCTTTCTCGTGGTTTATGGGTTTCAGATGACGAAATTGGCAATCATCCCATGCACTGTCCTCCTAGAAACTCTATTCTTCAGGAAAATGTTCAGGTTTGAATCTTTTGTATCATTCAGATTTCAGATATTTGTAGCGGGTATTCTGCCACAAAATGAGTATATATGCATTACTTGCCTGTAATTCTTCATCCACTATTATACTTGTGCCTTATGCATAATATCTAAATGTGAACAAGATACCCTTCTTATTTTTGCATCCATAACCAAATAACAGAAGGCTTGTTTCCAATGTAATAATATAATTTCGCTGGAGCTGCAGTAAATTCATTGTATCTTCTTAGAAAGTGTGTTGGGATAATTGCTAGTACAAAATATGCTAATTTTGGAATTTTGACAAAAGCTAGGTCATTAAAAATTTAGAAAGATCTGAGTTTCTTCTTTTTCTTTCTCTCACCACATTTTCCTTGGCTACTAATAGTTACTTATGAATCGTGATTTTTTTCATACTCACTTTTTGCATGTACTAGATGTAAATCTTGGCTACTAATACTTTTTAATCACCATTTTACAGTCGAAAAGTGCAGCTTTCCCTCACTGTTCTTCTTCTTGGTGTTGGAATTGCCACAGTCACTGATTTGCAGCTCAATGTCCTTGGCTCTGTTTTATCTCTGCTTGCTGTTGTTACAACCTGTGTTGCACAAATTGTATCCTTTACTGTTTTTGTCTGGTCTCTTTTTCTTGTCCCTGATTCATGCTTCATGAAGAGTTCTCAATTTTGATAAAATGATGCTGCCTTGATAAGAAACTCCCAATTTTTGGTATACATCCAAAAAAGTGTATCTTAACTTTAAATACAATCAGATGACAAATACCATCCAGAAAAAGTTCAAAGTTTCTTCTACTCAACTTCTGTATCAATCTTGTCCCTACCAAGCTCTCATTCTGTTCGTATCTGGGCCTTTTATCGATGGCCTCCTTACAAAACAGAATGTGTTAGCATTCCATTACACTCCTCAAGTGCTGGTGAGGGCAAGACCAAAACTCTTTTTCTGCATCATCATGTGAAGTGGTGCACGACTGATTATGTTCTTTCTGTTAACAGGTGTTTATAGTCCTCTCCTGCTTGATATCGGTCTCAGTGAACTTCAGCACCTTCCTGGTAATCGGGAAGACATCACCAGTCACATATCAGGTCTTAGGGCATTTGAAAACATGCCTTGTCTTGGCATTTGGGTACACTCTCCTTCACGACCCATTTAGCTGGCGGAACATTTTAGGGATATTGGTTGCTGTAGTCGGAATGGTTCTGTACTCTTATTTTTGCAACATAGAAACCCAACAAAAGGCTGTAGCAGCTGAAGCATCTGCTCAACTCTCGCAGGTGAACAATCACTCATCAATTGATTTATAGTTAACTCATCAGTTCTTTCGAAGTTGCTGCATTGATCATATCTATCTGTGATTCTCTAGGCCAAAGAAAGTGAATCCGAGCCCCTATTAAATGTTGAAAGTGGAGGTGGTATTATAGTTGATGGTGTTGTGAGAGACCCGGGATGGAATTCGAACAAGGATGTCCTTGTATAAAGGATGCTATAGTTCATTTACTACCCCCTTTTATATAATGGGTGAAGGAAGGTGTGGCATTGATGTGATGATAGGGACTACCGACTACAGGCTCGGCCTCGACCGACAAATCAAAAGGTATGCTCTTGCATCTTTGAAATGTAGCAGTTTTGTAATCTAGTGTTTGATTGATATTCTATTATGAGTCTTTTAAATATTTGTGCTGCAGTAAGTAATAGTAGTTACCATTTGTTTACTACTACGACACGGCAAATGAAGGAATATGCTGCTTGATGAAAGCTTAATGATAATAATAAAAGGACATTTGATACAAAATCTTAGATGCTTTCCTTTGCTATTAGTCTGTAAGTAAATAAGATGAAGGAAAGAAATTAAGAAAATGAATAGAAGGGGTAGAGGGGGGTACAAAATTTTGGGTGCATTTGTTTGAGTTTTTGGATGTCAAGTGCTTTGAATTTAAAATAAATTTTAAATTTGATGTTTTAATTAGGAATTAGTTGGTTAGCGCTGAATATAAAATTAATTTGTAGCATGATGTTTTGATGGAAAAAAATATTTTTGTTTAGACTGCATGATTCCAAGTCACAAGTTGCTTACTTAGGCTTGGATTTTGATTTAAATAATGGTTTGAATGTAAATTTTTGAAGATGAAATAGTGTATATTTATAAGAATTGTGAAGTTGCAACAAATTGAAATCAAATTTCAAATTTTTATTGAATGACAGGGTTTTAAGAACTAATATGGTTGTTTTTGAACGTTTGCGTGGATAGTAATTTTAATTGAAAGTAATATTTTACTGTTGTGAATTACGAAAATGAGTAAAACAATTGGGAACAAACACGTCCTTCACTTGCTATCTTCGGTTTGATGTAGATTTAAGGTCATATTTGGTTTGAGAGATAATTTTGTTCGGTTTGTGTGTTTTTTAGTCTTAGTTTAATGATATTTTGATGTATTATTTCCTCTATAAATCATATCATGAAAATTAGGGCTTGGTATAAAAAGTAGACAATATGTCACTATCGGCACAATCGTATTGTGATAATGACTTCACCGACACTGGATCACATATTCATTTAGTTATCTTATAGGCTTACTTGTTCAATATAATTGATTTTATTGTCAAAAGACACTCTCTTTACATAGTCAAAACAATAATTATTAGGACAATATTGGAGGATCATCTACATATATATAATTATTATTATTTTCCTAAAGTAACTATTTCAATTTAAATTATGACGTGCATGAACATGATTATAAATTATTTCAGTATCATAATATGATTATGATATACCGTACACTTCAAATACTAATTGAATTTGATGGGATTAATGCCCAAAATACTTATTTCCCGGCCAGCGGTTACTCAATTATGTTTTTATTTTTTTATATTTGTAATGTATAATCCAAGTATATATATGCTGAAATTTTCATATTTAACGTATTTTCATTAAAATGAATTGTCAAATATTAGTCACACCCAAAGTTGGGGCCACTTTTCTCCTCTCTGGCATTCAAAGAGTGTGTTCCTTGGTGTATTCATTTATGTGTTTTTAAAGTAATTATATATTTAAAATATTATTATAATGTATATAATTTTTCATTAAAAATATTATATTAAAAAATTTATTTCAATTCTTCTTTTTTTTCTAATATTTTCTGGACATGCAAATATTTTCTTAGATGAGATATAAAAAATTGTATCGATAATATAAAAAAATAATACTGCCTAATATTTGTCTTTTGTGTTTATTATATTTAATATTAAAAATATATTTATATTTGCATAAATTACTCTTTCATTGCATTTGTATTATAAAAAAACTAATATAAATGTTTTTATTTTTATTTTTTAAAATTTAGTAAATATTAATATAATCATTAATATTCAAAGAGCTGCGCATCCAATGGAAGTAAGATTTTATTTTTATATTTTTATTTTTTAAAATTTAATAAGTATTAATATAATCATTAATATTCAAAGACCTGCACATCCACTCGAAGTAATATTTTATTATGAATATTGATTTTTATAAGAAAATAAAATATATATATTCTATACAAAGTAAAAAATAAAAGATAAAAATAAATAAATAAAATTAGGCAAACAAACCCAAAAGTAAATCATCTTAATGATATATATCTCTTAAGAGTTAAGTGTTACCTTCTACCAGAGACTATTAGCCTTCTATTGACAATAATCAGTATTTATAATGAATGGATCTCAGTCTTCTTAAACTAATCCTTGTCATCATCCTTAAATATCAACTGTCATCATGTAATAGATACTCAACCCTAATCCTCATCTCCTACATCAAATTTTTTTGGTGTATCCAAGGAATTGGTTTGAATAACAAATAATACATATTCTGTATTACCATCTAACATTCAAAACCGAACATGGCTCAGCACCAATATTCTATGAGTTATCTCAACATTACTTCCTAGAGATTATGACTGAGGAAGACCATGTTCAGTTAACATGATAGCAAATATGAAATCATTTTATCCAACTTAAGCATAATAGAGATTGTATGTGTGATAAACTAAGTATAGTATAAAATAGTTAATTAGATAAAAATCATACCCTATTATCAAAGTCAAGAAACTACCAAGCAGTACATAAATGACCAGGTGAATGAAGAAATGGACTTACCAGCCTTGATTGTGGCGAAGGCCATTGCTGCAACATCGAGGGTGTTCGTAGATTAATACTATCTGATATGAAGCTTATCCCATCCACAAATATGTACTTCCATAGTCGGATGTGTGCTCTGCAAGCTATATGACCCGGAGATCTGTGAACAGTTCTTATCTATACCTGTAGCAGTCAGGATCAAGCAGGACAACACAAGAAGAAAACACATTTTGCCAAGGGCATTAATATCAGTAAGTTTCTTGAATTGAATAACAAAAGGATGAGACCAAACATAGAACAAAAAGGCCAAGAGCACTAATAATATTGCATGACATTTCTCCCAAGAAATTATATGAAGCAAAGATTCAAACAATACACACCTGAAAGAAATGGTATACTTACAACATATTAGGGAATGGATTCAAAATGATTTTAAGTTGTCAAAGACTGCAGCAGAACAAATCAGTAGTGTTTACAAGCCTCCATACAATTGCAATTATTTTCAATCAAATCTCATTCACAGTTGTGAGGTATGTAGAAGTGAAGTTCTTTTTGATCATGGAATCTTTAGCAAGAATTTCCATTCAAAGAGGATAATCAAACCTTCTAGGGTCACGCATGAAAAACGGGTGACCTAGAGCTTCTCTTGCTTTAAGCCGTTCTGCAGGCTCATACCGCAGAAGCCCTTGCAAAAGATCGATTAATTCCCCAGCAGAGTGATCCACGTGCTGCATGATCAGATTCTGGCATATGCAATGGGGAATTAGAGAAGTGAAATTGTCATGAAGAAGCTAATATAATGAGTTAGATGTGAAGTTTTGAATAGAGAAATAAGTTTTGGATGAGATGTTTTTTAGAAAGAAATTTTGATGAATAGTGTGAAAATAGATTTGAAAATATAAGTAGACGTAGTGAAAACACCTGAAGCCGGGGTAATTTCCAAACAGCCCTGATGCTTTCTCTAGAAGTTGCACCCTCTGGCCAGCCCAATCTTGAGCCCCTTCTAAAATATTTCTCAGCATGCCGGCTATAAAAGAAATGAAGAAATAAACATGAAATATCACCCTCATAGATTATTCTGTGAAAGAGACAACAGAATAAAAGCATATCATACTCAGCCCGCATAATCATATGTTGAGGTAGTGGACCTAACACCCTTTCCATCATTGCAAGATGTTCCAAATTTTCATGAGTTTGGAAGAGTGCTTCCCCCTGTGATAGTTTTTCAAGGCAAAACAATATTAAAGCAAGAACAAGTCACTTGCATGATCTTCAATATTTTACCAGCACATCAATTTATAATGAATACCAGAACAATGTTGATTGCATGTCGTTAACATGGAATTCAATTGACAACTAAGTAAAATTAAAATAACCTACAGACCATATTTGCTCTGAAGAAGATTTAATACTATTAAAAGAGTAGAATTGCGAGGTGCCTAATATAACAAAATCGCTTAGTTGTAACCAATCATTAAGAAGGTATGTAAAGTATGGAAGATCTGGAACTTACAGAGCACAGTTCCACAAGTATGCAACCCACACTCCACATATCACAGGGGTAGTTCCAACCCAGTCCTTGAGATATACAAGACGACCATGTGAGTAAAATGGGGGAATGTTGAATTGCAAGAAGGGAAAATGTAAGAGTCAGAAAGTACCCAAGATAACTTCTGGAGCACGATAATGACGTGTGGACACTACATAGTTATGATCTTGATGTTCAAATGTAGTACTACCAAAATCAATAAGCTTTATAGCACTTGACTTGGGTAAGTTTTTGAAGTAGGAACCATCTTTTGTGGGTCTGCGGAGGAACTTCAAAAGAAAGAGGAATAAATAGGGATCACTCATAAGAATTTACATTGTATAAAGCAACATATATATATATATATATAGAGAGAGAGAGAGAGAGGAAGTTCACATAAAAATTCCACACAATAAAAGGAGGGACAAAAGATTAGGCACGGCCAACTTATCATGTTGTGAATCACAGACCATTTCTACAGTTAATCAAGGATATTTTACAACAATATAATACAGAATATAAGCCTATAGAATGAATATGTAATGTTAATAATACATGACACAAGACAAAAGAACCTGTTTATTCACCAAGATCACTCTTCTAAATGTTCCATCATTTGTGAAATTCTGGACTTAATTCATAGGATCCAACAAATACAAATATTAAAATGACCTTTGAATTGACGGCATAAAGAAACAGGCAAAATAAGCAGAGTAAGCACCTGCACGAGACTGGAGTATCTATTGAAGAGCTAGAGATGTGGAGTGAAACAAGGTAGAAAGCAAAAATGAGTATGAAAGTGTAATCACCTTATAATCTGGAACTTTGATATAGTCTGGGGAAACAAGAAGAATATTTTCTGGTTTCAAATCAGTATGAATCAGGCGTAGATCATGCATAACTGCAAGGACAGCCAACAAATATAGGAAGGTGAGCAAGGCAGAAATTTTATAGATATTGCAGTGATACCAAAAATAGGATGTTCATCTAAAAGAAATTAAAGCGATAGAAGGGAAGAAGTAACAGTGATTCAAAGATATGTTCACACACATGCCACAGATTCCAAAAGTTGTCGGCCAAACTCCCGAACAAGATCAATGGGAAATGAACGATAGCTGTTTTTGCGTAGAAAATCATATAAACTTGGGCCAAGCTTCTCAAATACCTGTTAAAACCATTTAAATTCATGCAAAAGGATTTAACATACAGAATATTGGGCCATGAAGAACATACAAGTTCATGCTACAAATCACATTAAATACTTACAATACAAATATGATTACGATAGTCAAACCAATTCCGTATTTGCACACAACTGCAAAAAATCAAACAACTACCGCTAATATAACTCCAAATTTCAACTGTTGATATATAAAGGGTAATGAAGGAAGAGTCTTACCGCATGCCATAGACATCTTGCCTTGATAGTTTCTGTAAGACATCAATCTCGATCATGGCAGCCTCTCGGTACTTCCGCGTTGAACGTACAACTTTAACTGCAACAATCTCTTTCTTGTCATTGTCTATACATTCTAGGACTTGTGCAAAAGTTCCTGCATCAGTTTCATCAAATTAATGATAAATAATTTACGAAACAACCACATGAGATTAAATACAACCAAATGTTAAAAGTACCATAACATGTCTGCACAGAATGAGGGAAAAAGAAGTAAAATACTAACCTTCTCCCATTTTACTGAGTATGCGATCTGCATTTACAAGGAAATGATGTGATCAGGAAAAGATAAAAGCTGATGAAGGTAATAAAAAAAAAAAAAAAAAAAATCAATCAAAACCAAATATAGCAGCAGCATCAATGGCATAATCAATGAAGCACAGCCAGAAATGGTGTTAGTTGTCCTCGTAGATGCTATGAAAGAAAATCATTGCAAATAATTCAAGGTCTTACCATTTTTATAAGTATAGCAATTCATATCAATCTATTATTTCCCTCGTTTTGAAGTGCAATGTATAAAGAAAATCAATAATGCACAAAAGCACCATATGTGTAACAAGATCTAAGAACACAGAAACATCCAGTCTCTGTGTACTCCACCTAATACTTCATCATTATGAAGCAAAATACTTTTAAAAAAAGTAGAGGGATTGACTAAGAATCTCCATTCAATTTTTAAAGAATTAATCTTATTGAGATTAAAATGATACGTAGCATTGATGGTACACAGTAGCTCACCATAATTTTTTACTTCTTACGTCAGGCTCGATGAAAACATTGTGCTGTAGGAGCATTTATTATAAGGCTACATTTTCTGAATATTTCACAACATAACAGGACTTCTTTGCTAGATAATTTTTTTTGCTTTGGAACATGTGAGGAGTGATGTTAGTGAAAAATGTCTTTTTAGACGCAGAATGTCATAATCATGCAATTCGTCATAAAACTTTAATATCCAAGACAACGGATTAAAAGTAAAAAGGTATTCATTTTTCAAAAAATATTATTACTGCTGCAACACAGTATAATTTTTTCCAATCTAGAAGGCAATGCAATAGCCAATTAATTGACCTATCCTATCTGTTTCCTCAGTGTGCACTTTCTCTCTTTAGTGTACAAATTTGATTTAATGCAATAATCAAAAGAAAGATTCCAACAACACAAACTCAACCCTGTCGGATATTCAATACTTAATATGCATCCTTTCTTGATGACGAAAGAATATTCCGCTACCGATGCTGCCCATGCTTGGAAATTAAAGGTACCAGAATGAAAGGATTGTTGGGAAAATAAAACCAGAAAATGAGATGGGATAAAATCCGAACAAAGAAACGTTCGAATTTGACAGAATTTGAATCACAAAATCTAAACAGGCAGAAATCGAATCACAAGATTCGAGCCTCGCGTTGCACTGGATTTTGTGATGCAATTTCTGCCTGTTCAGGTTTTGTGATTTGAATTATGTCAAATTTGAATTTTCCCTTGTTCGGATTTTCTCCCGCTTTATTTTCCCAACATGGATCTCTAATAAAAATAATAAAAAATCTTACAGCGAGGAGTTAAATTCTCTCCAATGGCAAAAACATAATGTCCATCTTTATCATCTGGTCTCCATGGTGGAGATGCATTACGAGGAATCCCCTTATAATATAGAGAAGAATAAGAACAGTTTGGGGCCACTCCAAGCCCTTGGGCACAGTATACAGCTTGTAGGATCTACACAGAAGCCAAATTCAATTTTAAGGGAAGTATAAGAGATAATTTTGGGAACACTCAAACCAACTTAAACATTAATTTTGCTTGCTAACTTTATCACCAAACTTTCTTCCACTTTTCATAATCACCAATCACACAACGTAGTATAGCTACTCCCATTCTAGTGACCTCTATGCAAATAATATCTTTCCAACTTTTTAACCACTCTACAGTTGAATCTCACTGCTGATTAACAATTGATCCCGAGGAGCATTTGATATGGAAAAAGAAAAGATGAATAAATCTATTCCAGCTTACGATTTTTTGAAGAATTATAAAAATCTGAAAAAAAGTCCTGGAATTACAAACCCTAGAAACCACAGACCCAAGTATAGCATGTGCAACAACAATATGGATGGAATTTTCATGAATTTCAAGCTAATAACTAATCAATTAACGAGATTAAATAATTCAAGTAGCATACATTCATACAAATTCAAAATTCCTTAAAAAACGTACAAAAACCTATGAGTTAGTACCTTCGGAGGAGCCGGAGGAACAACAGCAGGAGGCATATCCCATGTTGTTAAACGAGGCCTCTTTCGAGGTCGTTTATCCATGCTTCTATGCTCGAAATCCACTGTTCGTTGCGCCTCCATTCATACGGAACGAACAGATCCAACAAGAAGAACTCAAACCTGCAGACAAGTAAGCTAAAAATTACTGTAATTAGCCAAACGATTGCGACAGCTTGAGGCAGGTTTTCCAAATCAGAATCTCTTCTACACCATGATTCTTGGATAAAGGAGGAACAAAAAAAAGGGGGAAAAACAGTCTGAAATTCCGATTAGCAAGATTCGAACAAGACGATGGAGGAAATGAAGAGAGAGAGAAACAGGAGCTTATGGAAGGAAGAAAGTAACCATGGTTAGCTGGATACACCAATTGTCTGGTTTACTCAGCGTCCGGTTACACTCTGTACAGTTCCATCCAATTACATCTAAAATCGTTGAGCGATTTTAATATACAATGTTGCTGAACAAAACACGACAATAAAATTTGTTTTTATCGTTTCTTCAGACTTCACCGCTCTAATAAAAAAATTATAAAATAAATAAAGAAAATGGTTTGGGCCTTAATGGGCTATTATAAAATTATATTTAAATTGTATACTAAAGTGCTCGGAAAATGGGCCAAGTTAGTCTAACACCATTTTATGAAAAATTATTATTTGTTTAGGGGTATGTTTCTTTACTTGCCAAACCTCAAATTTCTATTTTATTTGACTCTTTATTTTTTATTTTATACTCTCTTTTTTCCACCTACCGTGCTACACTATACAGTGTATTTTATGAGAGGTGTTAGCAGATAATTAAGAATGTATTAGTGAAAATAATTATTCGATAATATAAATAATTATAAATTAAGATTAAGATAACTAATTAGTTTAATTAAAATTTTAAAAAAATAAAATTAAAAAGTTTAAAATGAGATTAAAGTGTGTAATCATTTTCCAAAAAAAAAAAATGGCATGGTATGTCAGACAGACAGAAACGGCAACGTGAACGTGGTACATGGGACAAAGGGAGGATTATTTTAAATCAAAAGAAACACGCCCTAATGTTTTTATATTAGATACACTAATCATATTTATAATATAAAGAATAATATTTAATATTTACTAGATAAAATATATATTATATATTATGTACTATTATGTAAGTTTGTGTATATATTATTTTCAATATGAGTGAAAATTATTGGATATTCATCAATTACAATAATATAGTTTCAAGTTGAGTTTTTATAATGAATAAAATTATCCTAAAATATATGTTCCTTTCAAATCTGGAAAAATATTCCTCCAATAGAAAAAAAATATACATATGATGACAATTTTACGAAAAAAGAGGAAAAAAGGGATTTCAGTTACTAAATTTTTTTTGCAATGTATACTATCTATGGTAAAATGGGATTGGATGTTGTAACAAATTTATATTTATTTGGTAAAACAATAGTTGAATAATTATGGGAATAAAAATTGAGTTTTGAATGTCTTATTTTGAAATTATGATTTTGTTTAAATATTCTTATACTTCAAATCTGAATTTCTTTCATACCCAAAAAAATAAAAAATAAAAAATAAAAAAATAATAAAGAAGAAAAATATAGCAGCATGAAATATATTTGTGCACACTAATTTGTTTTAGATGGCATATTTTAATATTTTATACAATGATTTTACTAAGAAAATAAATAAAATTATTTTTTAAAAAATAATATAAAAATTGAATGTTAATATATATATTGAATTTTTATTTTTTTTTAGAGCAACAAACCCATAATATATATAAACTATTGCCTATTATTTATTTATTGAACATCATTAATATTGATATTATCATAAAATACATTTAACTTGTCCATGGCCTTGGTGTGAAAAAAGTTTATCCACACAATCAATGTGAAAATTAATTCCTATTATTATATTTTATAATTTTGTCAAGTAATTAGAGAAGATATACTTTACCACATTTGCAAATAATATCTACAAGAAATTAATGTGTGGATAGTTTCAGTATAATTACAAGAGAAATCCCATCACAAATTAGGACAATTCTTTATTTGTTAGTGTTTAATATTGAATAATTCATTTGAAAAATTGGAAAAAAAAAATATGTTTATTTTATTTTGGACCACTTATATATGGAACAATAGATTTTTCTTCTTTTTTTTTTTCCGGGTAAAATAATGGAGTAATAATAATCCTTTTGGTCAAAAAATAAAAATAAAATAGGAGTAATAAATAATAAAATCTTAATATAAGCTTGACACCAATTTTAATGAACATAATATTATATTAGTTGGTTTTTATATAAAGAATTTTTTAAAAATATATATACTCCCCCCTCCCCAATTTATCTATCTATTTTGTTTATGCACGAGATTTTAGGAATATTAGTATTATATTGGGATAAAATAAAAATAAAGGTAAAAAGACTAAATTAACCCTATTAGTATTGTATGATATAAATGTAATGGAATTTGTGTAATATATTATAAATTAGAAGGGTATTCGTAATGTTAGGTAAATAATATAATTACTAAAAAAAATGAAACTGATACTTTGTTATGAGACGGACCAAAATGGATAGATTGTTAAGGGAAAAGGAGTATATATATATATGAGTGAGTTGCTGAATAATAATAGTAATAAAAAAACAGATAAATTAAATATGTAAATGCTAGTGATATGTAAGTTAATAAGTAAAATATTGAATGACAAAAATTTTAAAAAAATATGTAAAAATTGAAGTATTTCCTATAAATGAAAAATAGAAGGACATATTAGACATATATAAATTTGATGGATAAAATGAATAATACTCCCTCCGTCTCAAACATTGCGTAATATTTTTTTTTTTGGTATGTTCCAAATACCCTGCAATATTTCTAAATTATGAAATAATTAATTATACTTAATCTATATCCCCACACTTTATCCCATCACATCACCATAATTAAAAAATTAAAATATACACTTCTTTCTCAATCACATCACCTAATTACTTAATTATCTTACTTAATACTTCTCATCTAAGATCCCGTATCCAACTCAAATGTAGCACCTTGTTTGGGACGGAGGGAATATTTATTATTTTATTTTATTTTATTTTATTTTTATTAAAAATCTATTATTTAAAATAACATACAAGTAAAAAAATAACAAACCTAAACAAAAACTAAACAAATCCACTAACATTGACCAAATGAAAAATAAAATGTCGTTATTCAAATCCTAATGCCGTTTAATCTGTAAATTATTAGATTTAGTCGAAAAATTTTCAACGGCAAGTTTCTATATTATCATATGAATAAATAAAATGTCACATGATTTTTTATTTTTTATTTTTTATTTTAATTTATTTAATTATTTATTTTTTTAATATCAACTAAAGTTAAAGACAAAAGTGTGATTCATATTTAAAAGAAATGTAAGGATTTCTTTTATTTTTTATTATTATTTTTTTAAATTAATTCATATAGTTTTTAATAATAGAAAAAATATATATTTTTAATAAAATATCATATCACACATAAATCAAACATGTTTTAATATTTAATATATTTGTTTTCAATAAAAATATTTTTCTATTTTCAATGGAAAATATTCATAATTAAAATTAATAATTATGATTTAATTGTTGTATTCTTTTGCTTGTATTTTTAATTTATTAAGTCCGATCGAAAATTTAGTTTTTATTATACACTATTTATACCTTATATTATATAAAAATATATATATTTTTCATCTCATAATACATTATAGTAGTATTAAATTACTATTAGAAAAAAATCAGAAACTAAACACACAATTTAAAATTTTTTATTTTTATTTCTCATGAATATACGAGTATGTCAATAGAGTGCTCCTAACATTGTTATATGATAAAAAAACTATAATTAATTAATGTTTGATTTATAGTGTATTATATATATTATTAAAATATTATATATAATTAAAATATGTAATTAATTATTTTAATAATTATATTTAAATAAAATATATACACATGAATATAATTTTTAAAGAATAAAATTTTATAATAATATAAATAAATAAAAGTACAAAAAATTATTCATAATTAATATAAATTAATTTTAAAAACAAATAAGAAATTATATATTTAAATATTTATTTATTAAAAAAATATATATTTGGAATAAATTTTGAGTAAATAACATATAATGGATATTTATAAAAAAATAAATTAAAAGTATAAGATCAACTGGAATTGAAACAATAACCAAATTGTTTCTTTATTTTCTTGCCTCTTTTAATACTTTACTTTTCTTTTTTTAAAAAAATAAATTAATAATTTTATATAAAAATTTAATAATTATTTTAAATTTTAAAAGTGAATTAAAATGATAAAAGAGTAAAAATTAAAATCAGAAAAAAAGAGCCTACCATAGTCAAACGCAAATCCTATAGGATCACATGAATAAGGTCAACCAAATCCAAGAGTAATTATCCTACGAGGCTACCAAACCACCCTCATTAATTATCCATTTTAATTAATTAAACATTCATTACTGCCAAATTAATTAAGACATGACTATTTATAACAACACCCAAATAACCAAAACACGAAAAAAATTAATAATAATAAAAAAACTATACCCTCTTTGCCATTTATATATATACATATATATATATATTTAAATAAATAATCATATATGATGTGTGTTTCTTTACCATTTAAATTCCAAATTTTTATTATTTGAATTATTTATTTTTCATAAAATATTATATTATACATTATTAGAGTTTAATTTATTTTCAAGCTTTAAAGACATTTTGTTTTTTTGACATATGAAAAAAATATACGTTTTTAAATGTTTAGGAATTTTTGAATTTTTTTATTAATTATTGATCATTGTTAGGTATATTTGTTTTGTGAGATTGTTGAAAATGATTTTTTTTTGTATGTAAAGTATAGAAAATTATATAAAAAAATATAAAAATAATGAATATCGTGTACTATATTAATTTTTTTTAAAAAATTTTGTGAAAACAAATATAGAAATAACAAAACCTAGATTTCATATACAATTATTCAAATTCTAAAAGTTTATAGGAATTGTTAGTCGTTTAAAATTAATTTTAAATATAATATCAAATAAAATTTTTATTTAAATAATATTTTCAAATAGTTTTTTGTAAAAAAATAATAATAATTCACTTTTATTTAAAAAAAAAAAGAACCATATAGAAGGAATAATATAAATCTTGATTTGAAAAAATCAAAAGAACAAACCCATAGTAAAAGCAATTACATTCATTTCCAACCCATATATATAGTTTATTAGTTTTTAGAAGCCCAAAATTCATTTTTATACAACATTAACTTTAATTTTAAACAAAAATTGAAATTTAAAAATAATCAACATGTATTTATATACACTACTTTATCGTATAAAATATCCCAACAATTGTTACATAAACTAAAACTATTGTTATGCAAGCTCAAATTCATTTTTTATAATAATAGTACTATACAATAATTTATGGTTACATTATAATACTATATGTATATATATTATTTGACATATATTCTCCAAATTTAATGTGTTGCTTGAAAACTTTAACATTTAACCAACTTATGAGAAAATAGAAACAAAAATAATCAAATTCATTGCATATGCTTTTTAAAAAGATATTTTATTAAACACGCTATTGTATTTTAACATTATTTTGCAATTGAGATTAAAAAAAAAAAAAAAACTTATGAATTTTCTATTTAACATTAAAACCGTAAAACATATAAAGAAAATTTTGAAATATTACAATTAATAATATTTTTTGTGATTTTGTTGATTTTTATTATTTGTATATATTCATTTTGTAAAAATAATTTTTGGAAATAGTAGGTAATAGATCCAAAACAAATACTCCTCTATATATATATATTTTTAATCGATCATGTCAAGATATTTATTAATCAAATATATTTTTTTAATAAATAATAATAATTAAGATAATTAATGCATAGTTGTACGATGAGACAAGCTATCGAAGAATCGTAAATTGACTTCAAATATCAACTATTACTTTTAGTTTGTTTTATTATAATTTTCGTGTACTTTAAAAATTTATTAAAATAATTGCGAATTTGAAGTATTACCGTTATTCACCAACACATTTATATTTTATCCACTAATCGATCAAAATTACTAATTTGATACCATAATTAATAATTTCAGATTTTTTAAAGAAAGTTGACGATATATAAATAATATTTAATATAAAAAAGTAAATTCTAATTAATTTTTTTATAGAAAAAATATTTATAATATTTTAATATTATTCACACATCTAACCTAAAAAATATCTTTCAAACTATTTAACAAAACAAAAACTTTTGTTTAAATAAGAGTATGTTTCTTTAGCATAATTTTTCTATTTAGTTATTTCTTTTTCTCTTTATTTATTTATATATATATTGATATAAATAATATTGAATATAATATTTTATAAATATTATTAATTTGAGTTTTTAATAAATCAATCATACCCTAGGTTTGTTTGGTTTGTGTTTATATTTAAGTTTGATTTATTTATTTAAAATTGAATTTAAATGCCATTTATTTTTACCATTTTAATAAAAAATTTAGTATTATTTTTACTCAAAATATATCATATTAAATTATTACTGAAAAAAAAGAAGCACAAATACTCCATCACAAATAAAAAAAAAAAAAAATATATATATATATATATATTAAATTGAGAAGGATGGAGTATAATACGAAAGAAAAAAACCAATATTAAAGACAGAGAGACTAGTTTTATAAACAATTAAACCAATAAAAAATATTATCTGCAAAAGAGCTGCTTATTACAGTTACAATACAAGATGCCAACAATACACGCGGGGCCCACAATGGGGCAATACATATATAATATATATTTATATATATATATCATAGTACTTATTTTCGATATATTATGGCAAATACGAAAATAAATATGTGTGCGTGTGAAAGAGGGACAGAAAAGTCAAAAAAAATAAGAGAAAAAGAAAATTTAATAAATAATTTGGGATTTGATATTATTACGCCCTTTTCCACACTAACCTTCCATTAAATACAAAATCTCTAACCGTAATCGATTCGAGCGAGCCCAATGAAAGACCCACCAAATCGTAGAACGACGCCGTCTTATCCATTCACCCATCAAGACGACGCCGTTTAGAATATTACCGAAGCGCCCTGTGTATATAAACGCGTCCATTTCTCCTCTTCCCTCTCCATCCCATCATCCCCTCGCCGCGGTTCCTTCGCTCTCTGTCGCAATTTTGTTTTCACGAGCTGTGAAAAAAGGGGGCCACCGGAAAATCTAGAACTCAGTACGATTTCTCGCTCTCTATAATACACATAGATATAGAGGTATATATATATATAGAGAGAGAGAGGGAGGGGGACTGAGAAGGGGGAGGATTGAGGAAGGAGATGGATTGATTATTGACTTGTCATCGAAGGGGGTAATGGTTTGGGAGGAAGATGGAATACAGACAAATCTTTTTTCGTTGTCGTCTCCGAATTTCTAGTTTGCCCCTGTTTTGAATTATGTTTGTGAAGCAATTGCGTTGAAAAACCTCTCTTAATCCTTGCCAATTGCTTCGCGTGTATGCAGAGACCCCTAATTTGAAAGTCCCAACTCTTCTCCTCTGGAATCGTTGTCTTTTTCCCCTTTCTTATGTCAGGAAAAGAAATTTTAGGACCAGAAACATCGGCAAATGCGGTGGCATATGGATGCAAGAAAAGTGACGGACGGTAAATCCGCCGGAGGCCTCTCCCCCTTTTAGATTCTGATTTCGGATCTTTCTATTGCTTTTCCTGTAATTATAAATGTCGAGAGAAGTGGTTGAACTTGTGGCGGCGAATTCAAGCGGTTCTGCGGAGGAGGCCGACCGTCTACGGCGGCAGGCTGTCCCTCCGCCTGATCCGCCGCCGATTAGCGGAGAATGTTTGTCTGTTGCCGAGGAAGCGGCGGAGCACGTGCTTAATTGGGTGCACCCTACGCTCGACTCTGAAGAGAAGAGGACAATCGTCGTTGATTATGTTCAACAACTCGTCAACACTCGTCTGAACTGTGAGGTGAATCTTTCTTTTTTCTTTTTTCATTTTTCATTTTTTCTTTCCTCGTAAATCTCTTCTGTTTGTTTATATTATAAATTGCTTTAGATGATACTGCTGTACGAGGTCCCTTGGATGCGATCTTATGAAATGGACAAATGATTGCCTTTTGTGCTTTGAATTTCTTGAACAGTAGGAGTATTGTCTGTTTTGTGAAAAGACTAGCGAATCTTTAGGCTGTTAATGGAGTATTCTGTAGTTTTATGACTTCTTTTCGTCAATACCAGGTTGTCTGCTATGGATCTGTCCCGCTGAAGACGTATCTACCTGATGGCGATATCGATTTAACTGTAATTAAAGGTGGAAGATCTGTCGAATCTCTTGCCCATGATGTTCTTGCTCTTCTGCAGGACAAAGAGCATAATGAAAACGCTGAGTATGAAGTTAAGGACACTCAATTTATTGACGCCGAGGTTGTCCCTGCTGTATAATATTGTTCCTCGATGTGTTTTGAATTCTGTTGTTGAATTACTCTAGTTTTTTATCTCCATTTCTCGCATTTCGAGAATAATCTTGATATGGATCCTGTTCTATTACCTGAAATCCATGTAGGCAGTTATTGGTTTATTAACTGAATGATGTGCGCGCCGTTTTTGAAGCTTCTGACTTGATTACGTGTCGTCACTGATGGCAGGTTAAGATCGTGAAATGCCTAGTGAGAGGAACTGTTATGGACATATCCTTTAATCAGCTGGGTGGACTGTCTACGCTTTGTTTCCTCGAACAGGTAGCAATGACGACTTCATTTTTGTTAAGTTAGGAAGCAAAGTGTTTGTTGTTCAGTGGTTTTGGTTTTATGTGGCGAAATATTTGAGCATACGGCAGATATAACCTGATTCTGATTTCCCTCATTATTTGGTTCAAAGCAAAAGTGAAAACGAATCTGATCTGTCCAATTTAAACTGGATCCTCAAGGTTAATTCTGGTAGTTTATTATTGTAATTTCGCTTTCGGATTACGTCACATTTTATTTATGTGCACGATTGGAATTCCTCGCTGTTTGGATTGCGTACTGTACATTTGTTGTCTTATGTTTAATTGATTGTACAGGTGGATCGTCTAGTTGGGAGAAGTCATCTCTTTAAGCGTAGCATTATACTGATTAAAACATGGTGCTATTATGAGAGTCGAATACTTGGCTCGCACCATGGCTTGATTTCTACATATGCTTTGGAAATTCTCATCCTCTACATATTCCAAAATTTCCATTCGTCAATGAATGGACCTTTGGAGGTAATTTAGCGTGAACGAGCTGTAATAACACCAAGGAAATGGATTGATATTTGAGTTTATAGTCGATATGTTTTTTCTTGTAGGTACTCTTTAGATTTTTGGATTACTACAGCGGGTTTGACTGGGAAAACTATTGCATCAGTTTAAAAGGTCCTGTTTGTAAATCTTCTCTACCCGATATCGTAGGTAAGAGCTTTGGAAGATTCTCGCCTTTTTGGTTTACTTTTTCGCTTTTTAACAAAATGTTTTATAATGTAAAGGTATTCTTTGATTTGTTCGCAGTGAGGATGCCTGAAAGTCGTGGGGAAGATATGTTGATTAGTGAAGAATTCTTGGAGAAGAGCTTGGAAATGTATTCTGTTTCTAGCAGAGGGGATGACACCAGCTCGAAAACTTTTCAGATCAAACACCTCAATATAATCGATCCTCTTAAGGATTACAATAACCTCGGACGTAGCGTAAACAGAGGTGAATTATTAATGTTCTTTTTAGCGAAACATACAATGTTACTATATTGTCGATTCTGATACAACTTGATGATATTCGGTGCTCTGTTTTAGGTAATTTCTATCGCATACAGAGTGCACTTAAATACGGAGCTCGCAAACTCAGGCAAATCCTTATGCAGCCGAAAGACAAAGTCGCCGATGAGATATACAATTTTTTTGCAAATACCCGTGCACGGCATGGGGAGCAATACCAAAGTCGTCTCCAGCTTTTTGGTTTCGATTTTGACGACGACGACTCGTTTACTGCTTCTTTATCATCCCCCGATGGATTGTCATCTGAGTACGATTTACCTCTGAAGTCGTCCGACAGTGACTTAGACAACAATGGTAAGTTAGAGGCATGGAACGGCTATGAGACAGAACTTTCGCCGGAAGGCTGTGGTTCCACCGACAGTCTCTTCATCTCTGGACAGAGCACGAACGGGGACAAAGATAGCTTTGAAACATCTAATTCGACACTGAGGAATGGCCAGTCGGGATCTACTTCGAGTGAGAGGTACACCACTTATCTTTCCGAGAACCTCTGCCATAAACTGCAACACTTCGATATGAACTCATCTGCTGAGAAGTTCGGATTAAAGTCGTGGCTGGAGGACAGAGGTAAACACGCAGAAATGAACGCTGCGAATCACTGTTTTACGGACAATCCTGAAGTTGTCTGTCTGATGCATTCGGGTTCAGCCCTCAAAGCCGGTATTTTGGAAAGCTCATCTCCAACGATCCTCGGCGGGGAATTGGAAGCTATCGATCCTTTGGCCGACCTAACCGGCGATTACGACTGTCACATTAGAAGTTTACTTCGTGGTCATTTCTGTTACAGGTTTTCATCTTCTACATCTTTAGTGGACGGGACTCAGAACAAGAAAACGAAACAGGACAGCCTCTCTGAATCCAACCTGGGTAGGCAGAATACGCTACCTGCGATGAATGTTCACAAAATATCGACCGATCATATAGTTCACCCCGGCGTTACTTCTGCCTTGTTCGGCACCGCATTCCAATTCGAAGGCAAGACGAAAGCTCGAGGCACCGGCACGTACTTCCCGCAAATGGTAGATAATTTTTTTCTTAACAATCTAAAGATGCCATTTTATTTCCCGCTTCTGCTATTCGCCGATGTTTGATATCTTTTTGCAGAGTGTTTACTGTGTAGAGAAACCTTCGTTCGGGAGGTTGGCAAGGAACGATGGATCCGGGAACCACAACCATCTTCACAAATACGAGAACAAGAATGGCACATATCCTGCTCGTGGAGATCCAGATGCTTTCGAATACCACAACTATGAAAGCAAATATCAGGGACAAAGGAAATCGAGCACATGGAAACAACCCACTCGGTTGGTCGGAGACAGGAAACCAATCAATGTCTATCCAGGTGCGTCGTGTAAAATTGAATTCGGATCTGTGGGGAATTTGGCGGAAGACATGCTTGACGGATCTGGTTATGTTAAAGGCGCATCTCCTTTGGGTTCTTCGCCGAGAACACAGAGGCGAGCAAGGATGGAAATCGTGCGACCGAGGTATAAATAATTTTCCCGACTCCTTTTTTTATTTACATCCTCAAATATTTGTCGCGGATTGACATGTTTGAACTTCCAGGGCTGCGGATGGGACGCTCCACCTTAAGAACCAAGACGAGTTCCCACCCCTGTGTCAATAAAAATAAAATGCACATCTGTATAAAACAGCGAAAGAACGAAAGAACATGTGTTTATAGTAGATTCTGACAAAGCTGAGGACTTTCTTAGGTTAGTTACAAAGGCGAAGGCGAGCTCGCCGGAGAGAGTTATCCATCTATGATGTCAGGTAACTTTTTTGTCCTTTTGTGACAATGCCCGGTCGATAGAATAGCGTGCGCGCGTGTAGTGTAGTCGGGAGCTTTGGTTTTGGAATTTATCGGATTGAGATCATGTAGTTTGATCTAGGTTGTTGATGGTTTTCCGTATGCCATGCCGTTATATGACCCTTTTCTTTTTAACTTACCATAAAATTTCGTGTTTTTAACATCCGACATTCGATTGCTTTGTCTTTTGCGACAATCGTAAAGGTCGTCAGGGATGTCCGGACGAGCGCATTTAATTTGTTAGCCGGCCCGCCTAATTCGATGCTAAGACAGATGTTTTACTTTAGCTCCTATGTATGGAGAAATATTATCCGGAATTAAATGTTATTGTTTGGTGTTACTTAAATTGATTTAACAAAGTATCACATAGTTTAATACTAATGTTCAACTTTGATGGATTGAAAGGAAATATTTTGGTTGCAAACATCATCTACAAGTGACTGATATCTATTGGTTTATTTTTATAGGATATTCCAATATTGATTCCAAATGAACATGATTTATACATTATTTTTGTTTTGAATATTTTCTAGGAAGGATGTATTGGTTGAGCCTGAGATGTTTGTGGCAGACATACAAATCCAACTCTTTTCTCTATCATATATTATATATTTATTCTTTTGTGCACGTAATTAATTGTGTCCCCACCAAAACACGATTTCAAAAAACGTGATATTTTTCTCAGAATTTTTTATAATTTAACAGCGACAAGTCAAAAGGAGGAATCTGTAAATTACACTTAAAAAAATTGGTGAGGACAACATACTTGTCGTCAAATGATTCCTACGGAGGTTTTTTTTTTTTAAAAAAAAATATTTGTTAAATGTAATATTTTATATAAAATGGACAACCAAATATATCAATTTCTTTTTTTTTTTTTTATATATATTTGTAGTTTTTAATTACAATATTTTAAAGATGGAAATAGTAAATGTACATGCATTATGTGTGGTAAAATGGCATTAGGAATAAGATTAGGATGCATAATCATTGAGTTTTATTACAACCTTGTTAAGTGCTAGAAAGCATTCCACACCACAATATATGCTTTGGGTTGGGTTGGGCTTCATAAATTTACTAGTTAAGAAAATTGAATATAAATAATAATAACAATAATAAATCCCCTCAATATATAAATATATATATATATATATATCAATTATCATTAGGCTATTGGGGTGTCTATTGTTGATTGATCAGATTCAGTGTAGCCGTGACCAAAGCAACCATTTATTTATTCTACAGTGACTGCAATTTGTATATTTTCAACCCTTTTTAAATATATATATTGAATTACCATTTGACTTGAAGCACAATAAGAACCCAAAAATTATTTATTTATTTATTTGTATTTATATTAATTTCAAACCTTTTTTAAATATAGATTTAATATTCAATTGACTATAAGCTCATTCAGCAGCTCAAGTTGGATATATAATACATGTATATGTATATGTATACCCATGAAAATGAAATTTTGGATAACCAATATTGTCAGGTACCTAAAATCAGGTACTATGTATGTATATACTGAATTTTCGTCACAATTATTATTTATTTTTGGGGTGTTTTTACAATAATTATTATTGAGATAATCGAATTCCATAATTTTCAAACCAAGTGTATTATAAATTGTACTCGAGACAAGGCAGTTTTTACTTTTATTTATTTTTTTACTATTGAACAAAAATGATAATACTCCATAAGTTGGCTTTTCATTTAGGGTCAAAAGATTTTTGTTTGTGTAATATGCAGCTTTGCATATTATTTTAATGCCATTGTGTATTTTGTGTGTTTGTTTCGTGATTATCCTATACAATTCTTTAAAAATATTACTGATAATTTTTTATTATTATATATATTTAAAATATTAAAAAATAAATTTAAATATTTCAATACACTTCTAAACTCTCGGTACTTTTATATAATCTTGCCTATATCTTGGCAGATGTATTTTGTTGAAATTCTTGTATCTACGTATGAAATCAATAATGAGGAAGACAACCAAAATACACTATATATTAGTTGATATTTATTTATAATATTTATTTTTTTACTTTGTCTTTGTAGGGTTTAGTTTATTTTTTATTTTTTATTTTTTTCTATACAATTATCGTAATGTTTTGTTTATATATGTATATATATATATATATATGTATTTATACAATATCAAGTTCAAACTAAAAATTAAAATTAAACTCTAAAGTAACACAGATTTATTTATTTTTTTTTAAATTCAATTGTATATTTGTTATTGAATTTTCTGATCAAATTCTCCTTTCATTTCCTATTTTGTCAGCTACAATAATGTAGAGTGTTTGTGTTTACTTTTATACTATTACATAATATAATGGTTTTTTTTTTTTTTTTTTTGTAGTATAGAAGCATTACACACAAAACAAAATATTGATTTGACAAATAGGGATTATAAATAATATTGAAAATTGATACAATTTGCTTCACTTGCTTTATTTTACTTATATATGTATTGAAATCGACCTAATATTTAAATTTTGTAAATTTGTATAATCTATTCAATAATAATTTTATCATTTAGCACCTACACTGAATTAAAAGATTTCAATAATTAATTTTCTCATAAAAAATTTTCAAATACTAGATAAACTTACACATAAAAATATTAAAAAAAAAAACACACACACACAAGTAAACCCTCCCTAAATATTCACTGTCACGAGATACTTCGATTAATACAAATCAATATTTATTTTTTAGAAATAAAATAAAAATTTATACATTATCCAAAATACAATCCTTAAAAAATATGAATAAATAAAGACATTATTGCTTGGACACCATAGCCAACATTCTCTTACAAATTATCCAACTGCAATCATTATAATAAAGAAGAAATTTTAATTTAATTTAATTTAATTTCCGAAATATGTAGATAAGGAAGAAAATTCAAAATTGACATCTTCTGCAGTAGAGTGAGTCTACAAATAGAACTGACGTCCCAAATAACGCCGTTGAAAATTCAAACAGTGTAATTCTCAGAAGCGGCCAACTCCGTTACGCACGTAAATACAAACACCTCCGTCATATGCACAAACACAGCTATATGTATGTATATCACTGTATCTATCTTTGTATATATATAGTGACACGCCAAACCCCTCTCTCAACCTGCTCTGTTTCGCCCATTCTATTTATGCATACATTTTTCTCCTGAAGCTTCAATTAGTGGCTGTAAATCGTACGGGATTCATCGTTGCTGCAAGCATCGAGCAGTTCTTGTTCAGGTGATTGGTGTTGAATTTGAGGAATTTAGTTTATTTAGTTTTGCTGAATATGTGCTTGGCTGAGTGAAATTGGGAGTAGATATTGTTGTTGTTGTTGTTAATCTGCGCATTAAGGTAGGTGCTTTTCTATTTTTTGATTTTCTGAAGCATGCAGAATTTTAATCGATGAAGATTTTGTTTTCAGTTTTCAGGGAAAAAAGTTAGTGATAATAATAATAATTTAATCTCTTGCTGCTTTGCTGTGTGCTTGTATTTTTATCATTTACTGTATGTATTGGAGGTCTTATTCGTTGTATTGATTCCTTTTCCCAATCGAGGCTATAACTATTTCATCAATGAAACGAGATGCTAGGGATCGTAATTATTTAAAGCCAACGTGCGTGGTGAACTTGGAATTGAAGGAAATTTCCAGAGCCTTTTTGACGTTTTCTTGTCATGAACAACATGTTCGGGGAAAAATTCCACTTTCTTGGTTGCTCCTTTTATGTTTTTTATGTACTGTACGGCTTTTATTTGCTCAGATTATTCAATTCCCAAGTGTTTTTTTTGTCTGGTATTCAGATTTACTCTCATTCTTTGTGAAGCTGTATAGTTCAATGAAAATAATCCTACTTCATGAGGATGGTTGGTTATAACAAAATTTCATTTCAACAGAGTTTTAAGCAAACATGTATAAGGCAAAGAGAGAGGAGCAGGCTGATGAATCAACAGCTGATGATGGATATGCAGAAACTGATCCAACGGGTAGATATGGCAGGGTAAGCTGCTTTGTTTTTTGATCTGTGATGCTTGTTTGTATGCTTTGGTTCGATTATTATTAATATGGAAGTATGAGTGAATCTCTACTTACTAGATAAACAAAGTCCTTATACTATTACTTGTTATGGAAATTGGATAGCCCTGTAAGGGATTTTCTGAATAAGGTGAAGGAAAGTATAAGGTCCAACTAACATGCTGTTGAGTATCCGAGTGTCTTGGTATTGCATAGATTTTCATATTCTGTTCCTTCATTTTTGTTGGCCTTAAGCAGGTGATATATTTACTTACAATCTGCTTAACAAGTATTGATTGGTTGTGTTCGAAGGATTTTCTCTTTGAACCAGTTGGTATTCATTTGCCATACAACACGAATCCCTTACATATTGTTTTTTTCTTATAATTACTAATGATTGACAGTTTGAGGAAATCCTGGGGAAGGGAGCAATGAAAACAGTTTATAAGGCAATTGATGAGGTGCTTGGGGTGGAAGTAGCATGGAGTCAAGTGAGGCTTGCTGATTTGCTTCAAACTCCAGAGGACTTGCAACGGCTCTACTCCGAGGTCCACCTTCTCGGCACACTCAACCACAAATCAATCATCCGATTCTACACTTCGTGGATCGATGTGGAGAAGAGAACATTCAATTTTATTACCGAGATGTTCACTTCCGGCACCCTCAGAGAGTAATATACACTCCCTACAACTCTCTACTTTATTTAGATTACAATTTTATTATTTGAATTTATGTAATTAGTCAACTTAGACAGCTATACACCTAAACTTGAGCTTAGGTGTTGAAAATGTCATTGTGTAGAATATCTGAAATAGGTGGACGTATTCTTGTAGAAATTTAGTAATGTTTCAAATAAAATCATTTATTAACAGAGTAGATGTGTAGCCGTTGAATTACAAGATTTGTATAGACAGAATATTTGTTTAACAGAACATTTTTATATGTGGCCTGGTAGCAATTCTTATAGTTTACCTGTTCTGAAATTTCAAACTGATTTTGTTTCTTTTTTTTGGCACAGATATAGAGCAAAGTATAAGCGAGTGAATATTCGAGCTATAAAGACTTGGGCTCGGCAAATACTTGAAGGTCTTGTGTATCTGCACAGCCATGATCCTCCCGTGATACATAGAGACCTTAAGTGCGATAATATATTCGTCAATGGTCACCTAGGACAAGTGAAAATTGGTGATCTTGGCCTTGCAGCAATTCTCCGAGGATCGAATAGAGCACACAGTGTCATAGGTAGCTGCTCTTCTTGCTTGGTTATGATAAGATGTCGTTGCTTCTACTCGTTGTCTTGATTAGTAATTAGTTCTTGTCTAAACTTTTATAGGAACTCCCGAGTTCATGGCACCAGAATTATACGAAGAGAATTACAACGAACTTGTTGATGTATACTCATTCGGAATGTGTGTTCTGGAGATGATCACGTCGGAGTATCCCTATAGTGAGTGCACCAATCCAGCACAGATATACAAGAAAGTGATATCAGTAAGAGCATATACTACAGTTTGTCAGGAAAAACAAAATCTAGACACCGTGATCAGAAATTGAAACCGTGCCATTTAATGTTTCATTTAAGGGAAAAAAGCCGCGGGCATTCTACAAAGTCCAAGACTTGGACGCTCAACGATTCATTGGGAAGTGCTTGGAGGTTGCACCAAAGAGATTGTCCGCGGAAGAACTAATGCTCGACCCTTTCCTTGCTGTTGTTCATTCCGATGATCATCTCCACTATAACATTGAGAACCAAAAGCCATTCTTGAACGATAGGATTGAACTCGAGCGTCTGCAATTGAGTGATGATGATTCACCGAGGACTAACATGACCATCACCGGGAAGCTAAACCACGAGGACGATACCATTTTCCTGAAAGTGCAGCTTGCCGATAAAGAAGGCGAGTCTCTGTTTCTCAGTCCTTATTTTTAACATTTGCAGTATATATATATATATATATGAATTGTTTCGATGCTCAAGATTCACACAGCTAACAGTCTCGAGAGTTTGCAGGTTCTGTGAGAAACGTGTTCTTTCCCTTCGACATTGTAAATGATACTCCGCTTGACGTTGCGAATGAAATGGTGAAGGAGCTGGAGATAAATGACTGGAGGCCATCCGAAATAGCGAATATGATCGATGGGGAGATTTCCGGCCTCGTTCCAGGCTGGAAGTCCGATCATCCTTATCATCTTCGACCGGCTCAATTCAGTATAATAAATTTTCAAGACGAAGATAACGATCACAACACTCTCTTCTCGCCTTCTTCGTCATCCCAAGTCTCGGCCTTGGGGTCGATAGCCTCTCACCGGAGGGACATGAAGCCCCATGGCGGCGGCAGCCACTGGTTTCAAGGTACTTCTCATGACCACCGGAATTTGTTCGATTCTGTGAAAATATTTTGCGGAAACTGTCAAAATAAAAAGTCTATATATAAGCAATATAAAACAGACTTGATAGACTTAAATCTAATTAATCTAACACAAAATCTATAGATTCATTTATCTTCTCCTATAGAGCTAACTATTTATTTTTCGCAGGTGATTCATTCGACGACACCAGTTCGCAAAGCTCATCCCATTCCGGGAAGTATTCCAACTGGGGTTACAATTCTTTAGACGATCACTACGAAGATGCTCAAAGTCCTAAACAATTCTCCCCAAGGCGAACCAAGGATACGAAAATCAGGAGCAGCTCGGGGATAATGCCGGCGCTGATGAGGAACCAGTCGCTAGTAGACATCCGAAGCCAGCTACTCCACAGGTCGCTCGTGGAGGAGGTGAACCGACGAAGGCTGTTTAAGACCGTCGGCGCTGTGGAAAATGTCGGGTTTCAGTCTCCACTCGAGGCTTCATCCCGGGCTTCGCATGTGACAGTGAGCGGTATGTATTCGATGAACTTCACGAGTCGTAACAAAAGGCAAGACTATCGTGGTCGGCGAGTTTAGCGTCCAATTCTTGTCGATTTCGATCTATACTATATATATATACATATTTTTACCCACACACTCACGTCACGTTCGGGATCGAACCCGGGAGCTTTGGCCTTTGTTGGGGGATGCCATATTTGCATGTTAGCGTTATTGTAGCTTATATGTATGTGGTTGTAGGAATATTCATGTTGTAGATGTAAATACAAATAAATGCATTGTGTTTGTATCCTTTTGACAACTTTATTCAATATATATGTATATTATATTTAATTGATTAGTTATACCTCTTTGCTATATTTATTTGAATTGGATATTAGTCTTAAATATGATTTGACATAAAATAGTTGACGTGATCAATTGAAAATTAAATTGATAAAACATACAAATACAAAGGGTAGGTTTATATATACAACTTTTTCTCTATTGCTTCAAATTTTATTTTATTTTATTTTTTCCCCTAGAACAGCATTATGTTATCAAAATTTCACATTTAAAAACTCAAAATGATAGGGAATTACATGTAATTTGTAAATTATCTAACAGATGTGTAAGATAAAATCTATGTTGAATATACAATAGATTGAGAAATATATTTTTTTAATATTTTAATATATATTTGAAATTTAGTTAAATCAAATGTTGCATCGTATCATAAAACCTTATTAAACCAAGATCTATTTCAAAAAAATTTCAAACAAACAATAATTCATATTCCAAAAACATATGATAATCAAATAGATTAGAAATTTTGAAAAAAAATGGAGAAGCAAGGAATAGGATGGTCAAAGTACGTAAGAGTGCATATACGTTGCGTATAGCCAAACTGAATATTTATATATATTTTTAGGTACAACAAAATCGTTTGCTATATTTTGGTATTTTACCAAAATTTCTTTGGCCAACACACACATGGAGCTAGAGTGTGGAAATGGTGTTCAAAGAGTTATACCATAACAACTATAATAATAGTAAAATATTTAGAGTGTGTGATTTTAACAATATATATATATAGATGAATTATCAAAAATATTAATATATCATATATATTTATTATTTTTTATATTTTTTACACAATTCTCGTATCTCACATACAAAAATATTCATTTATATTATCTCAAAAAACGAACACGTTCTTAAATATGCTCTAATTATATATATGTTACAATATTCATATTTAGAATCAAGCAGAAACAATAAAAGTATAAACAAAAATAATATTGAATATGGTATTTGTTTGATTATGGTTTGAAATTAATTTTAAATAAAGTGGTATTTAACTTTTTGTTTAAATAAGTTTTCTTTTTTTTTTTGTTATTACATTGAATAATATTTATAGATGATAAATAGTGAATAAACCTATGATATACATAGATTTTGAATATGATATTTGGGATAAAAGATAATACTCTTTTCGCTTAATATATATGCATTCATTTATTTTTTGCAAATAAAATTTGAAATATTAATATTATAAATATATGTTAAACAATAAAAGAAAATTTACAATTTTAACTTTAGAAAATAGATAATTTATTTTAATAATGATGATTATATTTTATAATAATATGTAAATTGTAAAACAAAAATTAATAGTAAAGAAAAAAAATAAATGTATTGATTTTGAACAAATCAAAATAGAAAAATAAATATATTGATTTCGGACGGAAAAAATAAATTTAATAATATTTTAAATAACAAATAAATGTTATAGATGTAATTATATTTTTTAAGATATTATATCAATGAATAGTTCTAAAATCATTAAAAAATATAAACAAGAAACCCTAATATTACTTCATATTTACATTTCTTTTAGCAAAATTTGCAATAATTTGAATCCCGATTCACTATCAAGGTCGTGTTGTTGAAGCATGTTTTATCTTATAAATTTTGTAGTATAACTTTTGAGTCGAACTCTTGCAAATCTTTCGATCGATTTTATCACACTTTTAATTATAATTATGAAGAATAATGTGAATAATTAATTGATGAAGAAGCTAGCTTGTACCTTATTCTTGTCCTCTCAATGAATAATGAACCAAATTATTCCCATCTACAATCATTCACAAAAAGATGTCGTAGCAAAGATTGCATATATATATATATATGCCCGAACGATTATTGAAGATTCGTCGACTTTTTATTATGTCCTGGAATTATTGCTGCCAATAAAATTTTTGGTCTCGTGCAACATCAATTATTGGACCTTTGTCTGTATATATTGAGAATTGAATTGGACATATTCTTTGTCACTGATTTATGGTCTCCTAAAAAATGGATCTTGGATTTTTAATTTTATTTTTGGGAGTTGGAAAGAAAAGGTATTTACAGAATGACAAACCTTTTATTTCTCTAATTCTAATCGAGTATTTTGTAATTTAAAAAAATTATTTATTGATTTTTCAGATGCTATGAATGATTATATTTCATCCTTATGGAAGTCATGTGAAACTCGTCTACAAGTTTCATAAATATATATGTATTTGTGTACTATGAAGCTGAATTTTGATGGACAGTTTTTGTAAGATTATTCAAGGATTGATAAATTAAACACAAGCTTCTTATTATTCAATTTCTAATAATAATAATAATAATAATAATAATATATTAAGGGTGTGTTTGTTTGGAGGTTTGGATTTTGAGTTGGGATTTGAATAGTAAAAATTTTGAATTTGAATAGTTGTATGATGTGATATAAATAGGGTTTGATGTGATGTTTTGAATGTAAAATTGATTTTTAGTATAATATAAAAAATGAAAAATAGGTGTTTGATTTGATGTTTTTGGGGGAAAAAAATTGGATGAATAGTGGAAATCCACCAAAATCCTTCAAACAAACACACTTAGTTTCTTACCATGTTTATGTATAGATCTCTAACAAATACATTTTTTTTCTTTATAACTTTCACTTATGATTTTCTATAAAAAAAATGTACTATTTTTTTAAAATGTTATGATATATCATAGGGCTATTTAATTTATAAAAAATTATAATTCAATCAAAACCTAAAACCAAACACTAAATATTAATTTACTTAGTCCTCTCTATATATAATTAACTCTTCTAAATCATGTAATCTAGTATATTAATGATTATAATGAAATCCCAGCATGGCATGCGCCTTAGCTTGTAATATAATCTTATTAAGTTATTACTTAATTATATATAGGCAAATTCCAGAAGAGCATGCAAAATAATTAATATGCATTTGCAAATTGAATTATGTAATAAAATAAAATGATGCTCAATCATTCCTCTTTCGTTTGTACAAAAACCCTAAAGTGGCTTTACTTTTGTCTGTCTGCCTTATCTAACAATAATTCTTGTGTTAGTTTTTGCACACTCAAATTGTGGACCTCCTTTTAATTATATATATATACACCATTTGAAAAAGGGAAACAAACAGAATAACAAAAATCTGTTAAATATTTTGTTGTTTTGTCTCTTTTTCCTGTTGGTGCTCATAAATTCTTCATGCCTGTCTCAAAGTGTAACACTCACTTTACACACCTATATATATATATATATATATTTAAAACTTTTGATATTATTCTTAAAAAAATAATTATTTAATTTTTTTTCCACATATATTATTTTAGTATAAATTTTCAAAATTACAAAAACATCTATCTAATAGGGTTGAAATAAATAAATATATTTTCGCAAATCTCTAATCCACCATTATTCGGGGGAATGTGAGTTTAATGTAACTACTATATCGTGTTAATTAACTTATATATATATATATTCAGTGCCTTAATTTTGAAGACTTTTATTATTAAATTTAGTTTCAAATTTCAATTTTGGAGAATGCAATTAAACTAATTAACTAGTGATATATGTAGTGGAGTACAGATAAAATGTGACTGACACTTCAAAAATCAATACAGAATGGATTTTGCTTTCTTTCTATTTTATAATATATTAATAGTTGACACAATTGTCAAATATGTGACAAAAAAGTAGTTTACATACTCTAAATAATTGATATCCATAAATTTCAAATAATTACATATAAAAAAAAAAAAAAAAAGCTAGGGAAATTAATTAATTAATTATTATAATTAATGGTGGGGGATGGATGGATGCATATTGAACCAGATTTGCTCAAAGGCGTTGATGATGAATTGATGATACTGATTGGAATTGAGCGAGAGATAACAGGCCAGAAGGTCTTCGAGGTCTTTGGAAACCCTAATTTGATTTTGGACAATCATCTCCACCATTGATTCTCTGAAGTCTCTTTGGGGATCCACAGAAGCTTTCACTACGGCAAAGCATCTTCTACCAGTACTGTACACCCGATCATTCTCCTCCTCCTCCTCCATCATCATCTTATTATTATTATTATTATTATTATTATTATTATTATGATTCTTCTTCCTCCTCGAACTCGCATCATCTTCTAATTTCGTCTTCTTCACGCTTTTCCGGCGCCGCGTTTCGATGATTTTCTTGCCCCGAATTCTCACACCCGGCCTGCTGGAAATGGATTTTCTGTGGCGGTCGTCGGCAGGGCTTGAGTTTGATGTATATCTGTAATTTGTTTTGTTGGTGCCAAGGGGTTTGGTGAGAATTGGGGGAAGGGACGATATGGCATTGATATTGAATTCTTCGGGGAGGCTATTAGTTTTGATTTTGATAATTGGGTGGGAGTTTTCGTCTACGTCGATGATGATATCCTCCTCCTCGTCGTTATCATGAATAATTTGATCGTCGTGGTTAGGGGATGGCAGGTAGATGGTCCTTCTTCTCCGGGGTGGTCGTTGTTTCTGCTGCTTGGTGCAGAAGGTGGAGGATGATGATGATGATGAAGAAGAAGAATATGATCTCCTGGTGTAATTGGTGGGTGGGTTGTGGTGGTGGGTGGATTTCCTGGTGGTGATGGGACAGGGATGAAGAATATGAGAATTGGGTAATTGGGAATGGGATCTTGTTGATGGTGGTGGTCTGATGGTGGCAGTCATGTCCTTGAGCTTGTAGAACCAAGCATTTGGGATCATGTCTGACAGTCTGAACCTCCTGTAATTACCCTTCATCATCTATCTATCTATGTTTAATCGATTTAGATGGATCGATGCAGAAGAAGAAGAATATTAAGTAATTAGGAGCAGATGGCAGAAGAAGGCAGATGATATCTATATATATATATATATCGAGGATCGATGAATGATGATGAGATTAATAATGAATTGAGACAGTAGTATTTGGGTAGGGTGGGTATAATTGGACAGTGTGGGCCCCCTCAAGGGAACAAAAGCAATAGCAATGGCAATGGCATGCACTAAAGTTGTTAATAAGCATCCCCAGTTTTGCTGCTGCACGCATTTCATGGCCCCACAATTTAAAATATATATATTTACAATATTCTTTTTGTGTTTCTATTTGTATATATTGTATAATAATAATCATATATATAAATTATTATAATCAAATGCAATTCATAAAAATTAAAAGGATTCGTGACTGTGCGCCATTCCAGGTTATGGATTTACCACTCATTATGGGTCATCTTTACTAGTATTTCTTAGAAAGCCTAGCGACGGCCCAAATAAACAAAAACGGCCCGGCCCATCCATTCATCCGGCGCTGGAGTCCAGGACCTTACAAGAATAGTGGGCATATGTATAATTTCATTCATGGGACACCACTTTCTGAGTCCCGACGTGAACTCCACTCCACCCACATACATTTTATTACATTACTACATATATATAGTAGTATTACTTACACTTACAACTCCTTAATAAATACTAGTACAACCATTCCTAACCGCCATTCTCTTAATTACTTCCTTTGCTTCATCAGCACTACAACTCTTATCAAATTTCAACATAATTACTCTATTTATATATAATTTGGAAATGAAGCTAATCCTTCCCTTGAAATCGAAACTTTTGATGCCATGTAAGAAGCTGCTGTTACGCACCATCAAATTTAAGCTCCGCATACGAAAACCCTTCTTCCTAAGAAGAGTAGTGCTCTACCATCGCCGCCGCAAGCAGCAGCCCTCGCACGGCGGCCTATCGAAGATCCTCTCGATTCTGAGACTGCGGAAGAGAAGCATGGAGACGACGAGGACAATCAAGAGCAGTTTGTCAGAGTTGCATTATGAGAGGGCGCCTTGCCCTTCGCCGCTGACTCCGGCGTACATAAAGCTGAGCCGACCGGAGAGGAGTGATCAGGTGGAAGATGCTTGTAGAAGCTTCGAGAATTATTTGGTGGAGATGATCGTGGAAGAGGGGAAGATGAAGGACTTGGTGGACGTGGAGGAGCTTCTGCGTTGCTGGAAGGACCTCAAGTCCCCTCTCTTCCTCGATCTCGTCTGCAGATTCTACAGAGAGCTTTGCAAGGATTTGTTCATTGAAAATGCCTCATGATTCAATCATCCATCCATCCATCTCATATATCTCTCTCTCTCTCTATATATATATGTATTTGTAGTTGCATCAAACTATATAACGATTGTATAATGTTCTTCAATATATTCCTGTTGTGTGTTTCCTGTTAGATTATTTGCACTGCATAAGGAGACAAGGATCGAAAAGGGGCCAAAAAGAATCTAAATAAACTATTAAGATCCGACAGCAATACACTGAAAATATTGGGTGAACGCAGCAGCAGCTGCAGGCAACCAAAAATGGTGATAATAATCAAATGGTAAATATTACTGTTACTGGGAAACTGTGACGCAGGAGGGCCCGTTGGGCGCCGGCTGATCAAGGCTGCTGCGTTCTTGAAAAGTGTTGGCGATTCTCTCGATGGGCACTACCGGAAGGTAATACGACACCGTATAGCCTTTCCCGGCGGCGTACGACACCGCCTGGTTGTACTTCTCCGCCGAGAAGGCCACCGTCGGCACCATCACCTGAGCCACTTGGGGGAACAGCGGCAGCCGGTTAAGCATGCGCCAAGCCGCCACTGCGTACTGCTCCGCCACCGGCTCGTACTTGCCGTAGAGCTCCTTCGCCGTCGGCTCGTATTTAACGTAAGCCGTCTTCGCGGTCGAAGCCAAGCCGCTCCGGCGGACCTCCTGAGCCGCCTCCCACGCCTGGCGCGACACGTGTTTCAGAAGGGACGGCACGTGATGGTCCAGCTTGATGACCGAGTCGTCCACCTATCACACCATCGCGAGTCACGTGACTAACGGAATTTGTAATTAATAAAATAAAATAAATAAATAAATAAATATATATATTTAGAGACATTGGGAAGGAGATTTGGGGGAAAAGTTTTGACCTAACCTTGCGATCTACGAACTTGAGAAGATGGAGAGGGACGTCGTGGAGTTTGTCGTACACAGGTCCGACGATGGTTCTGACGATGCCTTCGACGGTCTGGACGCCGGGTTTCAGGGGACCGG
This sequence comes from Andrographis paniculata, assembly GCF_009805555.1. Lineage (NCBI taxonomy): Eukaryota > Viridiplantae > Streptophyta > Magnoliopsida > Lamiales > Acanthaceae > Andrographis > Andrographis paniculata. The sequence goes on along the minus strand of NW_026137579.1, from coordinate 364,679 downwards.
AGTGGTTCTTGGCGTACTTGTGGAGGGAGGAGAGGCAAACGACCATGTACACCGCGGCTACTTGGACGAAATCAAGGTACTTGAGCTTCTTCCTCTCATTTTCCAGAATCTTCAATCGCAGAAGCAATTAGAATATATATGTATATAGTAGAGGAGAGCATTGAATTGATTAGATTAGATTACAAATTTACAATGCAATGTGTTGTTTAATTAATTAATTAATTACCGGTTGATGAGATGGAAGCCTCGTTTCCGATTCCGCCATTGGCAGTGGAGCTTAGAGGAGAGCGTAAGGGAGAGGAGATGAATGGGTATTTGAGCAAGGACTAGGCAGGCAGGGCAGGCCGTTAGCAACTATTAGGAGGGTTTTCCGGTAAGATGTGGAGACAAAATGGTAAGCAGCTTATGCGGTGGCCATTGAATGGGTTTAATTAGTCAGTCCTCCTATCGTTCAGGAATCTTTTTCCTCTTTCTTATGTTTTTTCTTATTTTTCAAATCAAGACATCCTTTTCTTTTCTTGTAGCAGTATGTTTTTTAAATTACCATCGAGCAGCTTTACTTGTAATTTTTTAGTATTATTACTAATCTTGGGCCTCACACATCCCAAGTTAGGAATATGCAAAAGTATCTTCTTCTTTTTTTATTACATGGCCCAAGTTAAAGCTCGTATCTTTAGGCTTCTTGGTTTTATATTTTCTTATTCTTGGGCTTAGGGGAGGGCTGTGCCCATCTCTAACCCATTCACTAAGAATTATTATGAACTCCATTTTAGTTGTTTAAGCTTAATGGGTTTGTTGGAGGGGAGAGTGATTATTGCCAAACATGTGTATCTCTCTATCTTATATTCAATCCAAACATGTGATTTTGATTTGTTTGTAGAAGTAAGATTAAATTGCTTATAGAATGTGAGAAATGGCTGTTATATGGTTAGTCTAACTAGCTTGTTTGTGAAAACCAATTTAAGTGCCATCTTTTTGATATTATTTGAAGAACTAGTGTAGTAATATTTTGCTAGAAATTTTCTTTCATCGAAATTGTATGAATTCTATTCTTGGTGAGTTCTTGCAGTTGATATTAATTAGCTATATTGTTAGCTCTATTGAAGGAACAAATTTGTTAGGGCATTATCATGGATAATAGAAGTCCATAATATTTGTTTACAAGTAGATTTTTGAGTTAATAATTCTTGTGGCTGGCTGCATGCTTCACCTTTGCAGATACTTTTATATTTATCGGGGTATATTCTGCAGGTTCTGTCTTATTCCCAAGTGTCCAACCCTGCTGAGTTATTCCCAAGTATCATAAAATGTGTTTTAATTTTTTTTAATTTTTTTTATATAAATTCGCAGTCGCTATCCGAAAATGTTTTGATTTGTTTTGAAAATACTAGTAGTAAATATTAGCGCGGAAATTAGTTGACGCCAGGCAGGCTGTCAAGCAGACCATAAAAATAAATAAATAATAATAATAATGTTTTTAAGTGTACGTTGGTTGAGTTGGCAGGTGCATGCACCTAACTTAAAATTATTGCCAACATTATACATACATTAATAGTTTAATGAATAATTATTAATTGCCAACTCTTAAGTGAAAATGAATATGGGCCACAGTTACGAACAAATACTCCTAATTAGATAATTAGTTATTGTGTACTTATTGCTTTTTTTTTTTTTTTGGCAGTAGATCTATAATAAAAATAAAATAAAAATCTAATCAAATAAATTTATATGGCATTTGATTACTTTTTTTTATTTTTTTAATGTAAATAAATCAACATAAATGGACTTGTTCTCTTAATATTTTTGGATTAATTTATTTTTGATGTAAAGTATAAAAAATATAACGATAATATAAAAATTAATATTTTATATTGAATTATTATTTTTTGTGAGCAAATAATATATATTATAAATGTCATGTTAATATAAGTATATATTGTATTTATTATAATATTAATAATGTATCATACCACCAAATATTTTTGGTGAACAAATCCTTTGTTTCTTTCAGTTTACGGTAATACCAAACCAAAATTTTTAGATTTGTTGATTGTAGTTTAAAGTTGATTTAATTTAAAATAGTATGTTGATTTTCGTTTTTGTTTAAATAGTAATTTAATATGATATTTTGTTAAAGAAAATAATATATTTTTATTAAAAATTATGCACAGTAAATAATATTGATTTTAATTTTAAATGTTAAAAAAGCAAACCAAGATCATGGATATGTTCCATTTTAAATTTAAATGTTAAAAATTATTGAAAATTCTGAGGTGAAATAAATATACATATACATGGATTAAACATACATGAATGAACATAAAAAACACAATTCTTTTGAACTTTTTATATATCTTGAAATGAAATATCTAATATTCAAATATCCTTCCAATTTTGAAGAGAAAAAATAATTGTTTGAATTTTCTAAAATTTCTGAATTTTAGTTTTGATTTACACAGTAAGTTGGAAATAATATTTTATTGAAAAAAAATATTATTTTTAAAAAATGATTGGTAATACATAATAAAAATTTGATCAAAGGAAACAAATACAATATTTTAATGTTTTGAGTTATTTTAAAATAATTAAAATAATATTATTGAGTAAAAGAAATATTTTTAAGTCGATATTTGAATAAGACAATAATTCAATAAAATACTTTTGGAAAAGAAAAAAAGAACATTGCATATAAATAGGGTTGAAACTCTATTATAAATCACACCAAACAATTTTGGCAATTTAAAAAAGAGATTTTTTAATTCTTATTTTAAAATCAGTAATAAGTGAATTTTTAATTTGTGGGAAAATAATAATAATAATAATAATAATAATAATAATAATAATAATAATAATAATAATGAGAAAGATGTAAGAAATAATTCATTACACATGGCCGTGTGAAATTATTGGACGTGTGTTTTATACTAACATTTCAATTATAAAGATTTTGTCCATATGTGATCTCATTTCACGTGAATTTTGAAATTATCGTATATGTTTATTCTACTTTCCGAGAACTTGCAGATCGTATACCAATAATAGTCCGATAAGGGATGATACGGTGGTGTAGAGTTGGACTTATGACGGTAGATAATGAGTACAAATACAAGTGAAAAAACCTAACCAAGAGATAATTTAAAAGAATGTAAAATAAAATGATAGTATTTATAAATATAGTTATGATAAATGAATTGATTATATTAGATGCAAAATAAACTAAAAATTTAATTATTTCCGAACTCTCAGAATGGCTAATTCAAATTGAATTTGTATTCTGGAATGTAAAAGGTATGTCTAGCTAGCTAAGAATATGCTGTGATATTATTCTCGTGATCATTTATTTATAAGTGGAAAAGATAAGTACGACAACTTCTTACACGATAAGCTATAAATTCGGAATGGGACATTTTTGTTTATATATAAAAATATATACTATTTCTTTAAATTTAAATTTCAAAAAATAATTCATGCACACTTTTGTTCTAACATCAAACTATTCATTGCACTGTATTATCTACACTGTGTATTACTTATATGCCAAGCCATTAAGTAAAATTACACATTTCCATTGAATACAGTCAAAATAATTTTAAGTTTTTTAAATTAATAAATCATTTATAAATTTTTAGGCAATAAATAAATTGTATAATAGTCTGAAACAGTAAACAAAACAATAATAATAATAATAATAATAATAATAATAATAGAAGAAGAAGAAGAAATATGAGCACCGACCTCCGACCTCCTCAGCCGGTCGCCGCCCTCAACTCAGAAAATAAAATAAAATAAAATAAAATGAAGAAGGTAGAAGAAGAAGAGGCATTTTTGTAAATAAATAATACTAGTACAATATAATAATGTTAAATTAAATATATATATATATATATATAAATTTGTGGCCGTCCACGGAAATGGACACGTGTATGGCTGAAGAGAGTGGAGCAAGGATAGTAAAAGCACTGAGTGGTAAGAATAGCAGCAGCCAGCTGGGTGATGAATGACTGTTGGTTGGTTGGTTGGTTCTTGTAATATATATGTACATTAGATTAGATATTTTTCAGATATACTACTGTCATTTAAAACCTGCCAAATTACATGTTGCCTGGACTTTTTAACATACGATTTATCTTTGGATTATTATTATTAATATTTATTTTGTGAAGGTAGATTTTTTAATATTAGTATTATATTGTAATTGTAGTAAAAAAAAATAAAAATACTCCTGTTAGTTTAGTGTAATATAAAAGTAATGATATTTGCATAATATATTATAAATTGAAAGAATATTTACTATGTTAGGTAGGTAGTATAATTACTAGAAAATGGTAACCTTGTTTTGGAACAGACGAAAATATAAAATAGTAACCTTTCAATTCGACGGAGGAAATATTATCTTTCTAAAATTGATTTAAATTGTAGGATTTAGAATATGGAATTCAAACCAAACACTTATAATTTTAATTTTTTTAATTGACTTGTATTCCCGACACCCTTTATAATTGCTTTTATAATTTTAAAAAATTGGTTTATAGAATGCAACTTGGGCTACTTTGAAGGCAAAAAAATAAAAAAATAAAAAAATAAAAATTATTAGAACAATTTGTAATGGCATTTTATTTAACGAATTAGAAAAGAAGAAGACATAAAAGAATTCAAGGTGTGTTTGTCAAGGGATTGGATTTTGAATTGAGATTTGAATAATGATGATGTGATATAAATGAGTATTGATGTAATGTTTTAAATGTAAAATAATTTTTAATATAATATAAAAATAAAAAATAAATACTCCCTTCGTCCTATAACAAAGTATCAATTTTTTTCATTTTAGTTTATTTCATAACAAAGTATCTATTTCATTTTTTTTAGTAACTGTACTCTCTACCTAACATTACAAATACTCTTACAACTTATAATATATTACACAAATGCCATTACCTTTATATCACATATACTAATAAAATTATTTTAGTCATTTCTACTTTATTTTTATCATATTTTAATATAATATTAATATTTTTTAAATTATGTGTAAAAGGCAAATGAATATTTAGTTATAAGACGAGGAAATTATTTTTTTTAAAAAGAACAAATTAATAAAGAATGAAAATCTTTGAAATCCTCGAAACAAACACACGACTGACTGTAAGTTGCTAGCAATAAATTTGGCGGGCGATAAATTTCTGCGGCCAACTTCGTACTAATTCTTAATACAAAAGCATAATGCTGAGAATATCTGAGCAGCGTATCATTAACACGAACCGGGTTAATTTTCGTGTCAACACGCGCAGATCAGCGCGTGGGGACGCGTCCAATCTATGGCTTTTCCCGTGTCCGAAAAAGTTCTGACTACGATTTTCGATTTTTGAATTTTATCTTTGGCAAGGAAAAAAAAAAAAAAAAAAAAAAGATTTTCAATTTTAATAGCGGAGTAATATATATTTATTTATTATTTATATGCATTTTGTGAACACTGAATGTCACGATAAAAAGGCCTCTGCCCCACACCAAAGGGCTCCATCTCGAGCATACATACATACGGACAACCATTCATTCATTAATACGAATCATTCAAAGAATCTTCCACCCAATAATTCCAACTATCGCTTCACATTACTCCAATAATCCCAATCCGATTCCTGCAATGGAGATCGTCGACGCCGCCGGTCACCGGCGACAAGAGTCGCCGTCGTCGTTTTTTCTGGGGATGGTGTCGCCGGAGAACAACAAGCTGTTCGACAAGTACGAGGTGGGTCGCCTCCTCGGCTGCGGCGCCTTCGCGAAGGTGTACCACGCGCGGGAGTTGGAGACCGGCCGGAGCGTGGCGATCAAGGTTATCAACAAGAGCAGAATCGCCGGAAACGCGAATCTGATGAACAACATCAAGCGGGAGATTTCGATCATGAGCCGCCTCCGCCATTGCCACATCGTGAAGCTTTTCGAAGTTATGGCGACGAAGAGGAAGATCTACTTCGTCTTGGAGTTCGTCAAGGGAGGTGAGCTTTTCGCCAGAGTCGCCAAGGGGCGGTTCAGCGAGGATCTCGGCCGGAGATACTTCCAGCAGCTGATCGCCGCCGTCAGCTACTGCCACCTGCGCGGCGTCTACCACCGGGATTTGAAGCCGGAGAATTTGCTGGTGGACGAGAACGGCGACCTGAAAGTTTCCGATTTCGGCCTCAGCGCGCTGCGGCGGAGCGACGGCGGCGACGACGGGCTTCTGCGCACGCTCTGCGGAACGCCGGCGTACGTCGCGCCGGAGATTCTGGCGAAGCGAGGCTACGACGGCGCGAAGATCGACGTCTGGTCGTGCGGCGTCGTTTTGTTTGTACTCACCGCCGGCTATTTACCGTTCAACGATCCCAATTTGATGAACATGTACCGGAAAATTTACAAGGGGGAATTCCGGTGCCCTAAGTGGATGTCGCCGGATCTGAAGCGGGTCCTGACCCGGATCCTCGACACGAATCCGGAGACCCGGATCACCATTGATGAGATTAAGCGCGACCCGTGGTTTCGGAAGGGGTACAGAGAGGTGAAGGAAATTGGCGGCGGCGGTGGTGGTTGTGGTCCGGCGGAGGATGAGAAGAAGCTGCGTGATTTAAACGCGTTCGACATAATTTCGTTTTCGAGGGGCCTGGATCTCTCCGGCCTGTTTGACAGCAGGTACAGGGCGGCGGAGGACGTGGAGCTGCTGACGGCGGAGGAGGAGTCGCCGGAGAGGGTTATCGGTAAGGTGGAGGAGGCGGTGAAGGCGGAGAACGGGGCGGTGCATTTGAGGAAGACGAAGGGGTGGGGGGTGGAGCTTGAGGGGCAGAATGGTAATTTCGTATTGGGATTGGAAGTTCGCCGGCTGACAGACCGGTTGGTGGTGGTTGAGGTGAAAAGGAACGGCGGAGAAGCCGCCGCCGCTCTGTGGAATGACAAAATTAGGCCCGCAATTCAAGTTTCCGGCGGGTAGGGTTGGTTGGATTTTTTAGGGACATTTTTGTATTTTCAGCTGACCATTTCTGAGAAGTTAAGGTAAAGATTATTTAAAGTACAATTTTATTTTTTTTTCTGTAAGAGTGATTGATTACTCCATCATCGATTGATTGCTTTACATGAATGATTTTGATTGGCTAAATTATGACAATCGAGAGAATGTAAATGTGGCCACGGGTGGTGGGTGGGTGCGTTCAAATTGATGTAAATTTGTGTATTGTAATTAAGACAAAAAAGAGGTTTCGTGTCGTGTATTTGCTGTCTATATATTTATATTGTAAGATTTGTGTGGTTTATTTATTTATTTGGTTATTTTTGTGTGAGGTTATGCCTTTAATTTGTCATCGTCTCACATAAATGAATTATTCCACTTTATAAACTAGAAAAATTTACTAAATAAATCCTTAATCCCCTCAGATTAAAACATTGCATGCAAAGATATATTAAGTCACGAATTACAATATAAATTAACTTAAAAAATGGTAAAATTGAATTAAATTAAAATTGATTAACTGAATATGATGACCACTCATTGGTCAACCAAATTAATTTATTATTTAGACGGCGGTCAATTGTGGGATGACATCTTCAATCGGACCACCGCTTTGCTAAGCGAGGTTAAAATAATAGCAAAGCTTATTGGGCCCATAATATTTTAACTAAGTGGGCTTTATGAATTTGTGCACAGCCTTGGGCCCATATTAATTATTGGCCCAATAGGAGGAATTTAGTTAATTAGTAAAATTGCAATTAAGTCTAAAGAGGATTTGGAAGAGGGAAAGAGTTTGGCAGTTGGAGGGATAGCACAACTGAGTGTGGCAGCGGAGCGCACGACGGACTCTGCTCCTACGGTTCAAATTCGCGATCGGAATTGTGTTTGTGTTTCGTCTGTCGAGTTCAATTGATTGCTAGCGCAAATTGGATATTCGATTCAGGGAATGAATTGCTATTTTGAGCTGTAGCTTAATTAGGGATTTGACTGATTCATGTGAAGTGTTGGGAATGGAGCGACCGCATCAGGTGGAAGCGGGGAGTCTCGAGGCGGCGCTGCTTCAGATGATTGGTGATCATAATCATGCCGCTGCTGAGCTACGTGAACGCACTGGTCAGTTGTTCTTCTCACACGGAATCGGTTCTTGAATTGACGATTCTCTGATGTACTGAATTATGTTGAAATTGCAGGTTTTAATATGTGCTTTGTCTGCGCTTTCGTTATACGTGTTTGTTTGCTTGAACTGTGTTGCTTCCCATTCCTGTATTTAGGAATTAATGCGTTTTTTTAGATGATCGTGCCTTGTTTTGGGGTGTGTTCGGTTTATTTTGCAGATAAAGCAAAGCAAGAAGCAGTTAGAAAAGCTATGAGAGTGTCGGATTTGTTAGTGAATGCCGTCAATGGTGGCGTGCAAGAGATCTTTATAAATGAAAAACGGATTGAAATGGAAATTAGAGCACTTGCTCGAACTATTGCACGATTCTCAAAGCAGACGGAGCAATGGCACGCAGCTTCCCATGCTATCAACACTGCTATCAAGGTTAGCGCTGTAGTTTTTTGTTGTCTCTGGGTATTAAAACACTAGGCAGTGTGCGAATTATACATGTATCTTGTTTTAGTGAACCACCAGCCATGTCACTACGAGAATTTCTAATTCAAAGGCCTTGTCTCAGTTTGATATATTCGATCTCATGGGTTGATTTATTAATCCCTTAAATTAGCTCAATAATAGTGGGTTTATATTTAACCATGGATTTTATCTATAATCAACTTGCATGATTAAGTAGACATGTTAAATGCAACAAATTAAGGCAAGGTTTGGAAAGTTCTGCATCTATTACTTTTGGCATGGAGTTAGCCATGCCTAATGATGTTTCTGGGGGTTCCAGTTTGTGGATTTAATTTTTTTGAAGTTTTGTGACAGATGTTCTTGCAATTCTCTTTCCCTGTTTCGGATCGTGGTAAATTGTCTGCCAAGGTCCCTGATTCAACATACTATTGTGCATGCATTACTATACATCTCAAAACTTGATGAAATGTGTAGATACTTTCATTGAATTTCATATGTAATTTTGTATTGATAAGTTTTGTATGGTTACAAATGACCAATGCAAACCCTGTAATAGCATGTTGGAAGTAAATTATATGAACTTTTTAGGTTCTGAAACTTAATTTGGTAACTAAATCAAGTTTTCATGTGCTTGTACAAAGGACCTTGGCTCTCCATCAGTAATTTGTTCGCTATGTTGTGTAGAGACTACAATGTCATTTGAAAAGCACTTGACTCTGCTATTGCCTTTTGCAATTAACATATTTTATCCAATTCATGATGGAAGGCTTCAAGCTTGTTTTTTGCTGAGTGTGGACTAAGTAGTAAGTACAGATAAATGTTTATTTGTGAGACAATTAAGCCTCCCACGTGATGATTCCTTAATTGGAGTACGGTTTTTGTTAGCCTGCAAAGAACTCTCACTCACCTTTAATTTCTCCATTATACTATTTCTTTGAAGATTTTAGTTGGGTGGAACACATATCCATTGTTAGTGAGAGATTTTGTACTTTGTTTCATCAGGAAATTGGAGATTTCGAGAATTGGATGAAGACAATGGAGCTTGATTGTAAAAGCATTAGCGCTGCAATCTATAATATTCACCAGGATTGATTTGGTAAAGCGCTGTCATTTTCATGTTCTTTTTTGTTTTAGTCATAGTTATATAGAAATTTAATGTTATTGCTCTCAGAAAACAAGTAATCTCTTATAAACTTAGAACATATTTCAAATCTTGATTTTACTGATTAAGGTGTTCCTATTCCTATAAAGTCTCATTTCAAGTTGTTTTGTTAATTATTATTCAGCAGGGCTTGCCCCTATGCGCCATTGTGTGCTCATACATTCTACTAAACAGTAAAATAAAGTGAAGTAATCCTTTTGATTGTATTCTTGACTTAATTGCTTGTTGAACTACAAAGAATAAAAAGTGAATCTGATTTTAAACACATGCCGTTACTAGCAAAGGGTGATGATGGATGTAATATGCATCTTACATTCATTTTATTTGTGCTTTTGGTTGCTCCTGTTACAGGAAATGATTGGTGCGGCGCACTCGGTTGTAAACATTTCCATGATTTTAGGATTCTCTTTCGATGTGACTGCTCATTTACCATGTGCCTGCCAGCAGGTTCACTCTTGGCTGATTCTTTAAATTATGTTGCGGCTTGGCACACAATATACCCCATAACTACATATTTATCACATGTAGATCAAGAATTTCTCTTGTATATTTTGGATTCTCTCAGTGCTACTCGAGCTATGCGGTGTTGATTGCTACATTTTGTCGAGATTCTTTTTATCTGCAACATCATGGGAATGAAACAGTGTTCATTTGAGTATGATAGAAGAAGCACATGATATTTTAACACTTTCGGCACCAAAACTTGGTAAAGTACATCCATTCCTAATGTAGGAATTTCAACTGCAAAAAGCATCGACATTGTCACCAATAATCACCACACGAGCATCGATTGTCCTTGAAACAATGAAACCGGTTGTTGTCTCTAACTACGATTTCCCTTCCGACAATCCCTGATATGAACTTAATTGCGCTATGGCAATCCACACAGATTCGAAGATTTTTCGTGATCCTAATTGGAACTCCAGGAGGAAGCGCGATCAGACCAAACGCAAGCGCGATCTTCTCGCTGTGGCTCCAAACCTCCGACTCTTTCTCTTCATCCTCTAAATCATACAGAGCCAATCTGGTGTCAGGTACATATCCAGCACCCTCCATCTCCTTCCTTAACTTATCCAACATTGCCTGAATCTCAGAGTTCCTACTATGGGATGTGTCTTTTGCTTGGAAGACATGGATCGAATTCTTTAACGATATCCAGCTGAATCCTGCCCCCTTCTTGATTCCCACATCCTTCATCTCCTTCCGAACCAGGCTCGCCTCGTTCCACTGCCCCGTCGCGGCAAACATGTTCGACAGGATGACATGATTGCCGGAATCTTGTGGATCGAGTTCAAACAGCTTTTCGGCAGCAATCCTCCCCAGCTCGGCTTTGCCGTGCATTTTGCAGGCGCCCAACAGAGCACCCCACATCGATATGGTCGGATGCAGCGGCATTCGTCGTATGAATTCATAGGCTCGTTCCACTTGACCTGCCCGACCTAACATGTCGACCACACATGCGTAATGCTCGGCACCGGGAGTGATCTTGTACTTTCCCATCATGGATTCGAAGATATCCATTCCAGAGTTCACCGTGCCGCCCCGACTGCAAGCTGCTAGCACGCACACGAAAGTTACGTAATTTGGTACGAGCCTCTCGGGATTCCTACAATTCGTCATCTCCTCGAACATTTCCAACGCCTTGTCTGCGCGCCCTTGGTGAGCATACCCGCCAATTATAGCGTTCCAGCTGATCAAATTTCTCCGGGGCATCTCGATGAAAGCCCTCTCGCAATCATCGATGCTCCCGCACTTCCCGTACATGTCTACGAGAGCGCTTCCGACGAATATGTTCTCGTCAACACACGCCTTCACGCCTAGACAGTGAATCACTCTCCCTGTTTCGAGAGACGCCCAACCTGCGCAGGCGCTGAGCGCGCTCGATACCATAAAGTCGGTTGGCTCAACCCCTGCTCGCCTCGCGTTCAAAAAGACATAGCACGCCTTCTCTCCCGCATCATTCTGCTCGTAAGCTGCTATCATCGAACACCACGAAACCACATTGCACTCGCTCATCTTCTCAAAAACTTTCTCCGATGAACTAACCTCGGCGCATTTGCCGTAGAAATCAATCAGCCCGTTCAAGACGGAGACGTCCGCTTGGTGCCCCTGCTTGATCAAATATCCGTGCAGCTGCTGCCCTTCCGTCAAGAACACACCGTCGGAACATGCGTTCAAGAAAGCGCAGAAAGTGATCGAATTTGGAGCTGCTTCGCCTTCGCGTAAAAGCTCCACAAACTTGATGATCCCTTCGCGAGGCTTCCCATTGAGAACAGCATTGGAGATACAGGCATTCCATGTAGCTAAATTTCTATGGGACATTCCGTCGAACACCTTGCTGGCATGGCTCGAACACCCCGTCTTTGCGTACATATCGTACGCACTGCACGCGACGAATACATCGTCCATGAAATCTAGCTTGACGGCGAGGCCGTGGAACTGTTGGCCGAGAATCGGCGATTGAAGCGAAGCTGCAGATTTGAACAAACAAGGGAAGGTAAAATCATTGGGTTGAATACCTTCCCGACGCATGGAGGAGAAACAAGCCATGGCGGCGGAGACATGGCCGTTCTGGACATTGCCTGAGATCAAGGACGTCCAAGTGACGACGGAACGGAAGCGAGGCGGGGTGAGGGAGAGGAGAGTGCGGGCGGAGTCAGGGCAGTCGAGTTTCGAGTACATACTGATGAAATGGTTGGAAAGGAAAGCGTCCAGGGCCATGCCAAGTGCTCTGACGGCTCGGCCATGGGCTGCGCGGCCGATGAAGGAGGAGCGAGTCGCCACGGCGCACTCCGCCAGCGATGCCAGCGATTTAGGGCTGAAGAAAGGCATGTGCTACCTATTTCTGTGGTCATTTCATCTCAAAGTCCGAAGAAAACAATACGCTTTTCTTGTAGAATTGTTGATGGTTCAGTCACCAGGTCAGTTCAGCGCCGGTGAGATTCCCGTCGGAGAAGACGCCATGGAAGAACGACGCACAAGTTCTCGGAGAGGCGACGCTTTAAATAGTACGTTCAGATCTCAATATTTTAAAGAAAAAAAAAAGGGAAAATCAAAAATAAAACTAATTACCAGATTTCGACACGTGTCTCAATCCGACGGTATAAAAAATTCCGTTGCCGGGAATCGAACCCGGGTCTCCTGGGTGAAAGCCAGATATCCTAACCGCTGGACGACAACGGATTCTTGCTTATTTTGGATAAAATGTTTGTTTTATTTAATATAAATTCTAATTAATTACTTAATAAATAAATTGAGTAGATGGTCTGCTCTTGTCAGCTACTTTGTCTGGTTCAGTGTCCAGTCTGAATTTCAGCGAAGCTCCACAGAACTCCATAACTAATTTGTGTTAGAATCTTCGTGTGTTTCTCCCGTCTCGGTTGGAAACTCCGCCCTTGGAAGGTAGGTACGTCGGTTCCTCCAAATCCACAATTTCCAGCAAGTAATCAAGTTTTTCTATGCTAGTTGCTAGCTAGTTTGGTTGATTTGTGATAACTATGCTTAATACAAGTGAAGAATCAAAGGTGATGATGGATTGCATCTACAAAGACTCGAATGCCCCAATCGAAGCCAGAGTCAAAGACCTCCTCTCGCGGATGACCTTGCAAGAGAAAATCGGTCAGATGACCCAGATTGAGCGCCAGGTCGCCACTGCTTCCGCCATTAAAGAGCTCTCAATAGGTTCGTCTGAATTCCGTATAAGATTGTTCTATTTGTCATTGTGAGTCGACACCAATGCTAAGTTAATTATGTACTGATCAACATTTCTATTAGTTGATTTTCGAGTAATTGCTTTGCTAGCCCTAGAAAAAGTTAGGTAGATGATCATTCCGTGCTTCAAATCTAAAAAATCAAGTAATTTTTTTTTTTTTTTTGGTGGGGGATGATGATATCACAGTTGTAGGAACTTGATTTTCTTCGTTTCTTTCCACTTGAAGTATTATGATTAGATTAAATAAAAAGGTTGAAGGAATGTCGATTCTATTATCGAACTTTGATGGCATTGTGCTTTTGGTTCATTTGCAGGGAGCATGATGAGTGTAGGAGGAAGTGGGCCGTTTGAAAATGCCCTATCATCAGATTGGGCGGCGATGGTAGATAATTTTCAGAAGGCTGCACTGCAGTCACGGCTTGGAATCCCATTGCTTTATGGGATCGATGCTGTTCATGGTAATAACAATGTATATGGCGCTACCATTTTCCCCCACAACATAGGCCTTGGAGCAACCAGGTTGGTTTGAAAAGACTTGTAATTTCAGTTTGTTATTTATTATCGTGCATGGTGGGGATTAAAAACATAGTTTTACTCCTTTAGAGATGCCGATTTGGTTCGAAGGATTGGTGCCGCAACAGCTCTTGAAGTTAGGGCGAGTGGCATGCACTATACCTTTGCGCCATGCATTGCCGTGAGTTTGCATTACTTATTTTCCATTACATGCTAATTACTTATTTTGAGTTTTTTTGTCACTATGTTGTTGCAACATTTCATCCTTGATGACATATTCATGTGTCTTATGGGATTTTCGCATTTTGAAAGGGAAAATTTGTGTAAAATTGAGTAAATGTATATTTTGAGTTATATCTTCTGTGCATGCCTTACATTATGGTTGCTTTTGAATTCAAACCTAAAATGGAAGATTCAAATTCACTATAATAAAGGGCTGATTCCATTATCTCACTATCTATTTCTGCAATTCAAATGAAAACATGAGGTTCAAATAAAATTTTGGATTTTCCTGAGTTGATGGAGCCTGAAAACTCTACCACCCCTCAATAAATCCTTTAACACTTGGTTCATTGGAAAATTTGCAATTTTTCTCTCATTATTTCCAAATATTTATTTGACTTGATAAAAGAGAATGCATGCTTTAATAGCTTGGATGTAAGGATAAAAATGCTCTACTTTCTGGTGTTTCATTTGCTTTTTTGGCAAACTATGGTTATTCCCAACATTGTGGGTTTTTAATACGTACGCCCCCTTTTCTCAAACCACCTGTTAGCATCAATTTCCTCAGTGTGTTATCTCTTGTTTAATTTGATAGTTTTTTTAGCTTTATTCCGAAACTGTCAATATTTGATGGTGGTTAATGAAACTGATGCTAGCAGGTATGCAGAGATCCCAGGTGGGGAAGATGCTATGAGAGCTATGGTGAAGACCCTAACATTGTTAGAATGTTGACCTCATTGGTTACTGGCCTGCAAGGTGAAACTCCCCAGGGACAACCAAGTGGCTATCCTTACGTTGCAAAGAGGTACAAAGTGCTAAACGTGATGCATCATGCTCGCCTAGAGGACAGTCTAGTTTTTCTTTTTTTATGTTTATCCTGATTTATTTATAGCTTGCAGTAGATATCTTCATGCATTTAATACCTCCATCTTGTTTTTGGATTGATGAGAGTATTAACTTTAGGGAAAATGTTGTTGCCTGTGCAAAGCACTTCGTTGGAGATGGTGGCACCAGAAATGGCATAAATGAAGGGGATACAACATCAGAATATGACGAATTAGAGAAAATTCATATGGCTCCTTATGTAGATTGTATTGCTCAAGGAGTGTGTACGATCATGGCATCCTACTCTAGCTGGAAAGGGTCCAAACTACATGGTAGCCATTTTCTTCTCACAAAGATCTTGAAAGAAAAGCTTGGGTTTAAGGTAATCCCCATATAGATTGCAGTAAGTATTGTGATTAGTTGACATAAAATTAATTTATGAAGCTTCAATTTACTTATATTGAACGTTTCCATAATATCTGGACTTGGTCATGGATTCTGTAAGATTTCTAAGGTTCCATGCGGAACTGAAAGGAAACTTCAAAAAAAGAACGAGGATTATTGAATAGAGTAGAAACAGTTGTTCGAACGATTGCATGTTAGTAAAATGGCATTGAAATTTACAGATTATTAATAGCCACAGGTGATATTCCAAACCCAAGAAAATCCTAGTAACTGAACTTCTCTGGATCCTAAATCCTGTGAGATTCTCTTGCAGGGGTTCATTATTTCTGACGCTGAAGGTCTGGACAGACTTTCCCAACCTCTTCCTCATGGATCAAACTATAAGCAAAGTGTCTTGTTAGCAATCAATGCAGGAATTGATATGGTAAAGGCTCAATGTTTTATTGTTTACATTTTTTAAATATATTTCCAAGCTTCTAAGCAACTGAAAATCTCTGCCTTTTGGCCTTTCCAGGTTATGGTGCCTTTTCGCTACCAACTATTTCTAGAGGCTTTGATGCATCTGGTGAAGTCTGGAAAAATCCCAATGACCAGAATTGACGAAGCAGTTGAAAGAATATTAAGAGTGAAGTTTGCTTCTGGCCTCTTTGAACACCCCCTTAGTGATGGATCTTTGTTGGGTATGGTTCGATGTGAGGTGAGCATTACTATCAGATTCAAATTATATAATTTACAGGATACTTAACTGTTGCCTAGAGTGAGGCTATATTGAACCTCACATTTCAGCATCCACTTTCCTTAAAAAATATCTTTATGGAACAATTTTTACATATTCTTGAAATGATTTTTGCACGTAAAAAAAATTGTACATGCTCCCAATTGTTGGTTTATATTTAATCACAACTAGTTGCCAATTAAGGATTACATTCCTTATTGAAACTATGAAAGCTCCTTAAGATTCATTAAACTTTTAGGCTTGAGCTACAATCAAAACCTTAATTCAAAGCCCTTATTCATGTTTTCAGTCACTTTAATTGGATCTTGTCCTAGGCTTTAAGCCTTATTCCTTCATCACTTTTTTTTTTTTTTTGATCGAAAAAAAAAAGAATTTAAATTTATTTGGTGTATGCATTCCATTGATTGCTTGTGGAATTACATTAGTAGTTCTCAATATTTGTCAGGTACATAAAGAATTAGCTCGTGAAGCAGTGAGGAAGTCTTTAGTTCTGTTAAAGAATGGGAAGGATCCAAAAGAACCATTTCTTCCATTGGACAGGAATGCTCGGAAGATTCTAGTTGCAGGAAGGCATGCAGATGATCTCGGATACCAATGTGGCGGGTGGACAAAGACATGGAATGGTGAAAGCGGCAAAATAACTACTGGTAAGTTCACTTCCTGGTTCTCACTTTTGGATGAACTTTCTAGATCATGATGGTCTCTTACTTGTGGAGAAGATGGGATCGAAGTTATATTTTATTATCCTCCTAACAGGAACTACAATTCTGGATGCTGTTAGAGGAGTTGTTAGTGACAAAACTGAAGTTGTATACGAGCAAGATCCATCCGCAAGTACCATATCTGGAAAAGACTATTCTTTTGCCATAGTTGTTGTAGGCGAAGCTCCATATTGCGAATCTGGTGGTGACAGCAGCACACTCGAAATTCATTTTAATGGAGCTGAACTAATAAGCACAGTCGCTGATGATATCCCGACTCTGGTGATCTTGATATCAGGGAGGCCTTTGGCTTTGCAACCACAGCTTTTGGAAAAGATGGAATCTCTCGTTGCTGCCTGGCTTCCCGGCAGCGAGGGGAACGGGATCACAGATGTTATTTTCGGAGATCATGATTTCCAAGGACAACTTCCGGTTACTTGGTTCAAAAATGTCGAACAACTTCCTATGCATGCCGAAGATGAGTCTTACGATCCTTTATTTCCAATCGGTTTTGGTTTGACGAGCAGAAATGAGGTCATCAATCGAGCACACCCTCAAGAACAGGCAATGATCTAAGATTCTTTGAGTAGATGATGCATGACTATGCCTATCCCTGTTGTATTTTATTGCATGAAACAATATGTTCGACGACAATTAAATAGACATGAATATTGTAAGTACAATAAACAAGAAAAAAGATCGATCATGATTGTTCGATACCAGAATAGATCATCAACCAACTCCCGTCCAGTATAGAACTATACGACAGACAACACCGGACGAACTAAGTCGGCTCATATCCAAAGCTTTCTACCGTCGAAATAGATCACGACGAGAGAAGCCACAAAACTGTGATCACTAAATCCAGGAAAAATGGTTACCCGAAATCGACTTCTAGGTACAAAATGCTTTGCAATCCCAAGCTTGTTCATAAGACTAGTCTGATTCAAAAAAAACAGAGCATTTTAACTGCAGATAGAAAGACTAATGTGCAGATAAATTTCATAACAGAGGAGTAATTGAATTTTATTAAACAATCCATAGTTCAAGTAAGTCAAAATTTGAGCTTAAAGGGATCAGTGCGAAGTGTATACCTCAGCTACAATGGAGTCTTCTTTGTAAATGGTGCAGGCTCTCTTGAAGGGGCACCCTTTCATCTGCAACTCTGTCTTCAATTCGTCTTGGGTATTTTCAGCGGCGAATAATATCTTGAATTCAGTTCTGGTGAACTCATCTACCGTTTTTTCTACAACAAACGACAAATGATTCCCTTCTTCATTTCCTTTGAAGCCTTGCCACGATCCTTTCTACAAAAAGAAGATTATATTCGGAGATGATTTAGAAGTAGCAGAATTTGTAAGCCAAGTTCTAGACGAAATGGGGATTTGAAAGAGAACTCACCTGCAATCGAATTATGGAGAAGAGAGCATTGCCAGACGAATCCAGAAGTCGCTTTCTGCAGTGTGATTTATGGCTCAATTTATCAACTGTATACACCAAATTACCTGCGGAATCAGTGAATCTGAGAAACCCTCGGGTGCCAATCCCATTGCGCTTCTTGGACACAAACAGATCGAAAGGGATTTGGAAATTGGGTATTGGGTGGAATTGGAATTGGAATGGTTCTTCTACTTGGGTTGTCGAGTTTTCGTCCATTAAATCATCGATTATCTGTAAGAGATTCAGACAAGAAAAGGAGACAGTTTCGATGAACAGCAAAGTGAGAGTTTGTTTCGTTGGGTTTTCGACGATTGTCTTCTTGATCGTGTATCTACCGTTATATAACTATTTTTCATATAATAATTTTATATTATTTATTTTTATTTATATATTATTTAGGGCTAAAGATGTGTTTTTTCTGTTTTGGGCTTCAAATTGGAATCAAAGTTCTCAGAAAATACCCCAACCGGCGTAGTGATCATCGGAGGCACTTGTCGCCGCCGTCTGCATAAATTCCGAATAAATCTTGTTGGAATCTTGAAAAGGTCTGTTTGGATAGGGTTTTGGAGAGCATCTTCTCGTACTATTTGGTGTCTTTAGCGACAACACTAATTCCAGTCCAGATCCCACCCAAATCAATTCAATGACCCTCACTTCTCCCTCATTTACCTCCCTCAGCCGCCGACACCGCGGAGCACCTCAATTACTGTGAAGGAGGTCGGCGTCCGGCGTTCTTCAGGTATTCCGCCCTCTATTTCAAGTCTTTTACAGTTTTTCATATCTAATTTTCATAGTTCGTTCAAATGATAAATGGAAATACCTAATTTAAGTGATGAACTGTTTAATTTGAGAAACAGAGACAGACGGAGAACTGTTTAATGGATTTTTCCAGGGCATGAAGATATAAGAAAAGGCAAACAATTACAAGATGGTGATTAGAATGTATCCCAACTTATGGAATGTTCATGTCCATGCTTCATATTATAATCACCGTTTCCTGCGGGGATTTGCTTTGTGGTCAATGAGGAAAGAACCAGAGCTTGAATCAGCTTTATCTCGAAACCGAAGATGGATTGTAAATAATCAAATCAAGAACATCATACTCCGATGCCCTTCTCAAGTGACACCTATTGATTTTCTACAGAAAAAGTTCAAAGATCTTGATCTTCAAGGCAAGGCTCTTAACTGGCTTAAGAAGTATCCATGTTGCTTCGAAGTATATCATGAGAATGATAAGTATTTCTGTAGATTGACAAAGCCGATGAAATTTTTAGTTGACGAAGAAGAATTCGTTAAAGAATCACAGCAACCAGTTTTCGCAGAGCGCTTAGCAAAGTTGCTGATGATGAGCAGAAACCATAGATTAAATGTTTCGAAAGTGAATGAGTTGAAAAGATGTTTTGGATTTCCCGATGATTATTTGCTCAGGATTGTGCCAAAGTATTCTGATATGTTTCGAGTTGTCAACTCTACCGGGAGGCGAAGTTCCATGGAAATTGAGCTTACATCCTGGAATCCCGATTTTGCAGTTTCTGCTATCGAGATGCTAGCCAAAAACGAGGGCCGTGATCCGTCCTTTTCTTGTTCATTGCCGGCTACATGGGTAAAATCATGGGAGAGATTTCGAGAGTTCAATTCAAGTCCATACATATCTCCCTATGCAAAATTTGGGGGATTGGTGGAGGGATCGGTTGAAATGGACAAAAGAACAGTGGCTTTGGTGCACGAACTTCTGTCGCTAACTTTGTGGAAGAAAGTCTCTATTGTCAAGTTAGGTCATTTTAGAAGAGAATTTTACTTGCCGGAGAAATTAAATGTGTTGTTGCTCAAGCATCCCGGTATCTTTTATGTTTCGAACAAATACCAAATTTATACGGTTCTTCTTAGAGAAGGCTACAATGGTAGTGATTTGATTGTAAAGGATCCGCTTGTTGTTGTGAAGGAGAAATTTGGGGAATTGATGCAGGGCGGGCTTCATGAATACAATCGGAGGCACTATTTAATGAACTTAGAAAAGAAGAAGAAGAAGAAGGATCATATTGGAGTTAGACCAGAGGGAAGGAAGAGAAGCAACGACGAAGCTTCTGAACATGACGAGGCGATAAGCATTTTCAATGCTGAAGAAAGGAAACGGTTTTACAAAGTTCTCCTTGATGATGATGGTGCAAAATGAGCTTGGGATGGCTTCATTGTTCTTGGAGATTTGCAGAATGAAAAATCTTGGTAATTATTAATGTTTTCGATCCATTTCTTTGCTTACTATTATATCAGAATCTTTTTTATGCACAGAATCATTGACAAAACTGTTCAATTTGTTCTCACTGGCTATCCCTGTTGCTTCTTGATCAAATTTGTATAAAATGTGCAGTTTCTATTGTTAAACCTGGTTGTTGTTTCTATGGTTACATTATGGTTCCAAGTTCTGTAAGCAAATAATAACCATATAATCTTACTTTATGTTGTAAACTTCACACAACGATCTACTCTTTTATCTTCGTTTTATTTATTTATTTCTTTCTTATTCATTTTACCTCAACAGTGAATGCCTTTGGAGGGAATGAGGTAAAATGACAGGCATAACTATTGATCTCGTTAACCTCATGTGTACACAGTTTTTTAAGGGCAATCTGAATTCATTGACTATGTTTTCTTTGAGGTTTATATATAATTCTACTGTTTGTAATAAAAATATATATATATTTTTTTATATGAACTATTTATATCCAATAGTCATTTTATCTATAAAAATAAAAATTAACAAAACTCAAAACATCCAAAACTAACGAATAGATCGAATTGATACGATTTATTGTTAACACAAGTGTATGATTAATAGGGGTTTGATTGATGGTTAATGACTAGTTCTTGAAATAGTGGATTGTATGTATAGTAACAAAATTTAAAATAAAAAAGAGGAGATGAGAGAGGGGAGGAGAAAGAGCTTTAGGGTGTTTTTTTATTGTATTCATATTTATTTTTTATATTTAAATAACGGTTAAATATAATATTATGATAAATAAAATAATATATTTTATAAGTATAATGAGAATGGTAGAATAAGAAAATAAATAAAAGATAATAGATTTTCAATAAAATTAATATTCAAATATCAGTTGAAAACTGAAATCTTCCCAAATTTATCCAAAATATATGTCAACTTAGGTAAGTATTTTCCAAAATGAAACACATGGGGATCTTTTTGAAAAATCATAAACTTCATTAAGCTCCCAAAGATTGTGTTAGTTTTACTTTTTAGCATAGGTATAAGTTCAAAACCTGTTTATCCTTTTTAATGGTATCATTATAAAAATATATTTAGAATGATAGGAAAAAAATAAAAAATAAAAAATAAAAAATTATTTTAAATTAAAATTAAAATTATAATAATAGATATATAGAAAGACCATCTTCTTTGAATTCATGAATAAATTAAGAAATTAAATCCACCAATGCTCCCTTGTGTAGAATAATCATAAGAATTGGTTAATTAGCTTCAAAAACTCAAAATATAATCATATCTGCAATTGCCAAAACTCATGCAGATCCAATCTGACCAATAATTAATTAATTAATTATTGATCATCAATCAATTCCGTGAGGGAAAATTTTAAAACCACAATTTATATATATCTATCTGTACACATCTCAGTCACCACTCCTCCGAAATGCTGCCCAGGTGCGGCCGCCACGCAGCCTTCCGGCCACTCCCGCCGGTCGCCGCCGTAACCACCCGCCGCCGCTTCACAGAGCTCGCCATTTTCTTCTTGACCCGCTCCCGCGGCGGCGAACCGGTGGATGCGGGAACCAGGAAATAAATGGAGCCCCGTTTAAGATCCGATTCGGGTCGGACCCTGCAGGCGACGCCTTGCGAGCAAGGTTTCGTGAGGACATGGTTCGGGTTGTTCTCGAGGATCTGGGCGGCGGTGACCCGACCCGGAAGCTCCTCAATATAGCCGTTGGAGTGTACGATCCGGATCAGGTCGAGTGCTCCACATGGAAGCACGCACGCCAGACAGCACCGCAGACTGTTGCCCATCGATATGATTCGAAATTCAATTTAATGTAAATAATTAAATTATTGTTCTTGATCAAGAAAAATGAATGAATGAAAATTGAAATTAGGGTTTTGTAAATTGGGAGTTGAGAAGCTATAAGGGTTTGGATGGGAAGGAGTTTATATAGGAAAGATGGGATCCATGATTCATTCTTTACGTTGCAATCATTGATTATGTGGTGCCTTTTTCCTTTTTTCTTTTTTTTGGTTCATAAAGACTGCTTTTTTATTATTTAATTTTTAGTTGATGGGTGGGGTACAAAAATTATGCTTAATTATATAATAGGGATGTATAATTAATTTCAAAATTTGTTCAAATATATTTATTTTGCACTTAGTTTGGGGATTAATTAAGGGTTCTTTATATACATTGTGGAATTGTTTGGAGTGATTATTGAAGATTCTTTGAACATAACTAGTTATATGTGAGTTTGCTTTTTGTATTTTAAGGTTATTTAATTAATTATTTCCCTATCTCTTACCCATTTTCTCCTATCATAATTCACATATATATATATATATATATATATATAAAATTTTTGTTGTGTAATCTTTGTTCTTATATCAACTTTGATCCGAATTCAAATTAGGTGTAGTCCTTTGAATGGAGAATTTTGATCATATATGTATATATATTGTTATAAGTATAGTTCTTAAAATATTTAAATATAATGGGACAACACATATATATATTTTGTTCATTTTTAATATACAAGATTTTTTGGTATAAGCCTTCATGACAGGCCAATTTTAATATATATATTTTTAATTAAATAAATTACTTGACAAATTAAATGGATTGTCATATTTAGTAATCCAAATAAACCAACTACAATCTACTAGTATATTTTTAACATAATACAATAATTCTCAAGCATGTGTTTGTAACTTATAATTGATCATATCATATCATTATTTGGATTTGGTGGCCTGAATTTTACTGTATTTATTTTTTGGGGGTACAAAGTTCCAAAACTTCCAGCTGTCTCGTCTCCGATCTAAGTTAGTTTCAACTTTCGATTCAATAAAACAGGATTTTTTGCAACTTCTGACATGCATCTAGCTATTACGATGATAGTAATTATTAATAACTTTATTTAATTTTGTTTGGAAACTTGTAGCCCTTGTTGTAAATGAATAAAATTATACTAGTATAATATTTGAGAAGGAAGTTTCCTAGTTCTTGAGCTACACCACCGACCATTCATCTTAATTTAATTAATTATGTATATAACACCAAATCTTGAAAATTAAAATTGATTGCTACACACAATAATAATCCTATGATCATTTCTTGGATTGTACGAATTAACAACTTAAGCTTAAACCTTAATGGAAATGTAATACTTATATTGTTATTAAAAAAAAATGACATGCTTTTTTGTCTTCACATGCATTTAATTAATTAATTATACATATCCAATTAATCATGTAGTAATAATTGCGTTGCGCACTGCTAACTAAGCAATTGGGATTCTTTTATTAATATATATATATATATATATTATCAAATATATATAAGTATAAGTAAAAACCATCCAATTAATATATTAAAATCACAATTATATATATACATATTGCACGCACATCTTTGTGCATCAATATCAATGCAATAATAATAATAATAATAATAATAATAATAATTACGATTTGATCACTACACATTTAATTCGTACATGCACATACATACATCTTTCACAATTTTCAATAACAATAATACAAACTGAGTATTTGTTGTTTGGAGCATTATAATTATTTCTGCTCAATTTTTCTAACTTATAAATCACTTTAAAATCCAAAATATACAATGGGGTTTTCACAATTGTATTAAAAATAAATAAATTTTTTAATGTATGTATATAAACAGAGTTATGTTTATACAGAAGCTGATTTTTTTTGAAACTATTTTGTCCATTACCTAAACCACAAGTTTTGTCCTTTCTACATAGAAATTGCAAATCACATTTGCCAATAACAACTTATTAAACAATTCACTAAAATTTCCGTATAATGTTCAGTATTCCATTCAAGATTAGTAGTAATATTTTATTTTAAATGATTCTATACAATAGTTGTATGCTATGCGTACGTGCAATGGATTTGAAGATTTTGTGATTTTATTCGATCCAATAGTCATTAATTATTTTGCATGATTGTTACTATCACTGTGCCATTCATCTAATTTTCAAATAATGAACATAATATTATTAGATTATCATATTATTTTTACTATTATAATTAGTGGGAACATCAAATATTTATGTATAAGTTCAAATATGGACAAAAAATGGGTTGGTGTGATATGAGAGATCTTTCAAAAATTTTATTTAATTTATTGTCACAGCACAGCTGAGTTGATTTCCTAATTGATAATATTAACAAGGTTTGCTTCATGTTTCAAGATATTCTACACAGCACATCGATATCATATTTAAAGCCATTTCAATTTTATTTTTTGTTTTTCAAAATTTGTAATAATAATAGTTGAGCGGACTGCATAAGCTAGAAGTTTGTTTATTTGAGCTTTGATTTTAGAATTTAATTCTGAAAACTAATTTAAATGGAATATTTTATAAAATAAAATAATATATGTTTAAAATTTCTGAGAATTGATTTTAAGAAAGAAAATTGAAATCAATCTTCAAGTAAATAAATTTTCACATTAGTAAAATGTATTTTTATCTTTAGGAAGAGTCAAAGCCAAACACGATGAACAGCATCAACAACAAACTTGTGATATTCAATGAGAAATGAATAAAGGAAGCAACCAAAACAGTGAGTGATGATAATGAATCAAAATTCAGACTTTCTGCATTCTGCTTATTTTGCCTTGACACCCATTGATCTATTCTTCTATTTTCCTACATGTATATAGTAGTATAACTTAACAGAAAAAGTTGAAGTTCAAAATAGAATAATTTATCAAACCCCCCCACCCCCCCACCCCATGTCTTCTTCTTCTTCTATTCTATGTGCTGTCCTTTGCATACTTTCTGGTCTCCTCCACCACTTTAGCCCACTCGTTCCCCAGTTTCTCATGGTATGACATCTGAAACCATAAACATAAACATAAAATTCAAGCCTTTACTTCTTAGTAACGAGAGATCGATCACTCTTGATGCACTTGTGCTAAAGAAAACAAAGCCCAGATGCTCTTCACGTGAAATTAACCACTACTACTCGTCCGGGAAAGAATAGAAACAACAATAACTATTTGTTCTTTCAAGGTCGAAGGAAAAATTGCAGACTTAGTCCAACAAACAATGTTCATCATAATTTAAACTCCACAACTCGGGCAAAATAAAACATTTTAGTTGAGTTCCACCATTCAACTAGGTCTTTAATATAATTCCATACTTTTCAAGGTATTTTGGAACTAACTTTACATTTTTCCAGACTGTAGTTGAAAGTTAAGTACTCTTTTGTGATTAAACGCACAATTTTACCACAAGGCAATACGGGATAAACTAAATCCTAATGCATTTGAAAGTCGGAGATAATAAGCTGCATTATGGAAGTGTAACTGTGCAAGTACCTGATTTGTAACAAGACCTTTCAGCATCTCAACAAAATCTGTTTGCCTTTCTCTGTCTAGCCTTTGAATTTCACTTCTGTTATGCTCCTGCAATGACACAAACCATTTCCCATGAATAAAGCTAGATCTTAAAAACACGAAGCCAGCCATAAATTGATACTTGTCAGTAGAACTGGTAATGGCAACAAATCTATGTTATGCAAGTTAAGATTATATAGTAAGGGGGGAGGGGAGAATTTTGTTCGAAATGGATGTTGTCCAAATACCTGAATATAGAAAGAATTACAAAGCAAATCAAGAATCAAGCTGGAACTAACAACAATCGTGTAGCTTACCATAATCCTTTCATATTCTTTGATTGCACAACTTTTAGCGTCCTCTGTGACTTTAATGGCCTCCTTCAAATCTTCTAACTTACGGGTTCTTGACTTGTCACCACCAAAAACTTTAGATGATGCTGCTTCAAGTTTTTCAGCTCGTGAATGCAAGGAAGATAGTTCGGATATAAGAGTTTGCACTGTCAATAAAGCACTGGCACGATCAGAGAATGCATTGTGGGCAGCTAGCAGCATTCCCATGTGTTCGAGCAATGTATCCTACAATACCAAGGGAAAATAGTAGCCACCAATGGCAATAATTATTTTTCTAAATCATGAATATTAAACATTGTCTTTTTAAGTATAAAATACATATAGCTGTAGTAAGTGCAAAAATATGCATGCATTAAAGAGTGAGATAAATTGTGTTTTGGATATAAATGAGAATGCACAACATGTACGACAGACATCAAAGTGCTTTACTCCTTACCCAAATCTAGCATAACCAAATCTTGATGCTAAAAATTATACATACGCATTTCCAAATATCCATCATGCAGTATGCTCTAATACCTCAGCCACATCATGTCTATTCACCCGCTCTTATTCCATATTAAAATTTTAAAATCTAATATCACGTTACCCTCTCTATCTATATAACACACATCAATACATACAATGCTAGTATAATTCATTTTTAAGAAAATATTCATTCAATACGTAAGAAGATACATGTATATAAAGCATGTAGTAAAAAGGAGAAAAAAGGTATACAATTTTGTGACATATATATCTATATATATTGATAGCCAAATTTAAAACTTCTAGCAATGCATTTTCCTCTACATATCATGCAATGTACTTGTAGCACTTGTACGCCAGCGTGCAAATCTCCACACACAATCTAGCTCAATTAATTTGGCAGATTTTTAATCAAATAATAAAGAGGCTTTAAGGCAAAAGGGAGCTTAAAAAGACTGAAAAGTTTATGAAATCCTATCCTTCACTGACACTGTATTTACCAAAGTACCACCTTAATCACAGTGTCAACAACGAACTCAATTATACAAAACCGCAATTATAAGAACTATTAGAAAGCATTAAGCCAAGAAACAATCGATTAACACTACAAATAGCACTTACAAAATGCTTCACAGTCTGCCCATTCAACCCTTTGTACAATCTGCTTGCCTTCACAGCTGCCGTAGCTACATATTTCATGTCACCAGCCCTTGCCCTTTGAGTATTCATTGTTGCCTGCTCGTTCTCAAACTTTGTCAGCTTAATGAAAGCTAACCCCAATTCTCCTAATGTCTCCCCCATGTCATGCTGTGCTTTCACCAGCGATTCTGCCTTCCAGATCAAAATGCCAATATACAAGAAATGCAATAAATACAGGCACTTAACACAGAAACATGATTGAAAATAAAGGGCAACATTGTCAAACTCCTACTGCAAATGTGTTCGACATTATTCACAATCCATATACAAACAATAATCTTTTCATTAACATAAAAGAACCTTGGCACTGAAACAAGACAGGGGAATTGAGCAACCTGTTTCGACGCACTGGTAAGATGCCGCTCAAAGTCATACATTTTCACCTTCTTCTCCAAGAACTCCTTATCCTCCTCCTCCAAAGGAGCTTTTGTATTACCCCAGTCATTAACGACAGATTGCTTCAATTCCTTTAAGTACCTCAGTATGTCCCTCCCACCTTTGGCAGAATGCGACACATCCTGCGGCTCGATCACACTACTCGATTCCCCCAAAAGCTGCTTCGGCAGCCTGGCTGCCCCATCAAGCATCCTCGACGCCATGTCGATGCTCGTGGGCAGCGGCATTCGGCCATTCACTGTCAAGAATACCCTCAATTCATCACTTTTCTTAATTAACGGATGCTTGGCCAGTCTCTTCAAGTACTTCTCCAGCTCCACCCTCCTCTGCTCCAGAAAATCCTGCTTCTGCATCACTTGACTCTCCACAACACTTTTGTCCGGCCGTGGCGGGATGAAGAAACCTCTGTAACTCTCGCTGAGCCGATCCGAGAGAGTAACGACGTCCTTAAACCGCCTCCTAACGCTGAAACTCGAGCCTCCATAATCCGCAATGTTTGTGCTCGTGGTGATCTGATAACTTGTGTATGTATTCTCCCGGGTAACGACGGAATTGGACGGCTCAACCTCCTTCTGAGGATTCGAAACGATGATTTTCAGATACTCGACGCCGGACGATTCAGATCTCGGCGACGACGAATTCGCAGCATCGTCGGAGATCTCCCCGCTACCGTTCGATTCCGGGAACCTGTCGTGGAAAGGGCTGACGATGACGTCAGCGTACGAAGGGGAATCGAGCGAACGACTGCGAGGGGGTGCCGAGAGAGGATCTGAGGCGGCGGTGACAGACGGCGGCGGACTTAGCGGGTGGTGCTCCGAGGCGGAGGGGGAGAGAGCAGTCATGGCACTGCGGTAATTGGAGTAGGATTTGGAGGAAGAGACGTCGCCGGCGGCCGAATCCCAGTCGTCGTCGTCGTCGTTGAGGGCTAGGGTTTGCATTTGCTCCGATGGGAGGTGCGGGGATTCTTCGTCCTCGGCATTCCCTCTGGCGAGGGGATGATCACTCTGCGGCTCTGAGCCCATCATCTTCGTCGATCTGTTGGAGATCAGATCGAAGGGAAACTCGATCGAATTCGATTAATCAATGAATTCAAGTGAATTTTGTTGAAATTTTTTTTTTTTTTTTTGGATTTTTGTTGATTTCTTGCCACTTCGTTGCTCTTTGTAATAAATATTTCTAATAATCTTTTTTTATTGAAATATACTAAGTACTTCATTTAAACATAATAAATACCTTCTTGTATTAATTTATTATGGACATAATCCACAATTAAGTGATCAACGAACACTTCTTCTATAATACTGTGGTGATTACCATATTTATTAATAAAGAAATTTGTTTATTTCGGAATTATTGTAAAATCATTTCAAAGTTAAATTATGCGGATGAAATAATTATTTCGCTTTAAACATAATTAATACAATAAAATCTGTTCAATTCAAAGTATTTTAATTATTGTTGTATGTTTTGTTTACAAATAT
This sequence comes from Andrographis paniculata, assembly GCF_009805555.1. Lineage (NCBI taxonomy): Eukaryota > Viridiplantae > Streptophyta > Magnoliopsida > Lamiales > Acanthaceae > Andrographis > Andrographis paniculata. The sequence goes on along the minus strand of NW_026137579.1, from coordinate 335,419 downwards.
TTATTTTTTATTATATTAACAATAATTATATATTAATAGAAAAATATTTTAATTTTTATATATATTACAACTGTATGATAAGATACATACATAAAATATAAAGATAAAAATATCAAAATTTATTTTATATATTTTTATCCATTAATAAAATATTATTATTATTTTTAATATATTATAAAAATTCAAATATATACTTCAAGCCAAACTGAAAAATATATTCAATATAATATTTTTTTAAAAAAATATATATATATTCAAAACATTTTTTTCCTTTACACTATTCATCCTATTTATTTGAGATTTCCCCGAATACACTATTCATTTCATTTTCTTTTTTCTCAAATATCAAATCAAACATTTATTTTTCATTTTTTATATTATACTAAAAATCTATTTTATATTAAAAACATTACATCAATACTTGTTTATATTACCTCATATATTACATCAAACAACTGTTCAAATTCCAAAATTTTTACTATTCAAATTCTAAGTCAAAATTCAACTCTCAAACAAACACACCCTCACTGTATATACAAATTATTTATTCCTTCTATCCCTTGTATGTTGTTTTGGCCACAAAGTAAATGCAAGATTATTTTAGGTTGTATAATTAGTAAATAATTAGAAATATAATCAAAATATAATCCCTCCGTCCACCACCGTTTATTTATCCGTTTACCTTTTACACGTAAATTTTAGTATATTAGTATTATATTGATATGTGGTACAATTGATATACATAATGATTATTATACCCCTTAACATTTATGGTATTATATGGTATTATTTGATGGCATTTGTGTAATATAATATAAAGAGTGAAGTAATTTTATATTTTAATAGAAAATATATTTATTAAAAAAAAAATAGATACATTTGCAATAAACAGACTAAAATGACAAAATGGGCGGTGGATGGAGGGAGTTTAATTTTTTTTTTTTTTTAAAAAAAAGAATGAGATACAATATTGGGATATATTAAAACAATAACATGAACATGAGATATGGTACCAAGAGAAATAACACATAATATTATGTAATAAAATATATTGTCTATCATATATATATATATATATATATAGTAAAGAGTGAGTTTAATTGTTATACCGTAAATAATTGTCCGGTGATATGGGGTTGAACTTGTGAATAATTACGATGAAATGAAAATTAAAAGTATAATATCAATCTTTTTGCAAGAACTTGTAAGCAAATATATCTTATGGTTAAAAAATTAGACACTATATTAGTGTTTAACAATTTTTTCTGATTCAATGAAATTTTCATATATATGGATATAATTTTTAAATTAATTCAACACATGGTGCCCTTTTGATTGTAATAATTTTTAAATGTGTATATAAATCTCGTACCAAAACCATTATTAAAAAAGTGCATAATCCCTTTTTCTAGTTTAGATGAATTAGTCAAAAAAATTGCAGGAAACTAAGCACAATCTTTCACCAAATCTGACCCATAATTCAACCATTAAGTTCAATAAAATGTTCTAACTGCAAATATCGTTCACACCATTCTTTACTAATTAATAATAATAATAATAATAATAATAATAATAATAATAATAATAATAATAATAATAATAATAATAAAAAAATGAATTTTCAACCTTAAGAAGGTTGATGAACTAATAATAGTAAGGCATCAATTTTATATTAGTGTAATAATAAATAATGTTTTAGGTTTGAATTCCACGTCAGTCATCACTTGTTTGTAACGGTTTTTACGCCGAGTATTTACATTTAATTGTAATTATTTTTAAAATTTATTTATCCGGATAACGCACATATATATATATATATTTATTTATTTTAACTCTTATTATTGTTGAAATAATGAAAGTATAAAAATAAATGATGAGGTATCAGGGGCACAGCACAGAGTACAACAGCTGTTGTCTTCATATTGGTATACTCATCAATTTATGTTTGGTTAACTAACTGCTCTTCACTTCAAATTTCACAATGATTTAATTAAGATCCGTAATTAGATATGATTTTTGAAAGTTATGATATGATAGTAATGTGTTTTTTTAAATTTTATTGTAAATTAATAGAACCAAAAGTCATGTTTGGATGTATGTAAACATAATCCATGGTGTTTAGAAGTTTTGGAAGTTAAAAAATTTCAAAGAATAGGAAAAAGAAAATTCGAGAATATATAAATAGAGACTTGTAAATTAATTTTAGCTACAATTTTTTTATTAGGAACAAACCCTTGACATGTTATGATAGAGATAATTGTCAAAAACATTTGACATAATCAATAACTTGTAATCAAGGTTTTACGGCCGTTATTTTGAAATCTTCAACATTTCCAACAGTAAATTTAGCTTACTAGAGTTCTTTTTTCATTTTAATAAAGAAAAAAATAATAAAAATATATAATTTTCTCTGGCCGAACACATTATCTCATAGTCATAAGTTCATCTCATATGAATAAATTATTTTTTACGGAACTAATTTTTATTTTCCTTTACATTAAGCATATTACAGGATCATCTCCTCCTGACTTTATAGATACATACTCATGTATCTATATATGAGTGTATGTGAGACAGAAAAAAATAGGGAGATGATGATGTTGAGGATCTCTTCTCAATAGAAGTGACCTTCCTAAGTTAGAAATATTGGATTATTTCTAATTATTAGGACGAAGTTGGATTCGATTGCTAGATACATGTCCTGGCCTCCTTGACCAACTTCACTTTATCAAAAAGATCAAATTGGACTAATATCAAAGTTTTTTTTGAACTTATTCTCAAACATTATATCTTATTTTATTTTCCTAATAAAATTAAAAACCCAATAAATAAAATAAAATAAATTGGATGATACTCATCTCTCCAAAAAGAAAATTTCTGTTTACATACATATATTTAAAATCTAAGCAAATTAAAGGGCCCTCATTAGTTTATTAAACAAGTGGATACACCAACTCCTCTTTTTTTTAGTAGCAAAGATTTCTTGAGACTACTTCAAATTCAACCCCACTCAAATCCAAGTCTTCATAGCAGTTATTCCAAATACAATTTTATTATTTCCTTTTTAATCAATCCCTCCCATTTTTACTATAAATACACACTCTCCCCTTCATCATCAATTTCAACCTCAAAAAAACATAAGTTACTACAACAACAATGGAGGCTTCTTCTTCTTCTTCTTCTTCTTCTTCTTCCTACATTGCCCCGTTGTTCCTATTTCTATTGCAGCTCTTGTTTTTTGCAGCTCCCATGGAGTGTGCAGAGACACACTACCATAACTTCATTGTACGTATTCCCGGCTCCGCTCTCGATTTCTTTGTTAGAATGTCGTCATTCGGTCGATCGATCGATCATCATCCGTGTGTTTGTTCTTTCAGGTTCAAGAAACCGCGGTGAACCGGCTGTGCAAGTCGCATAACATCATTACGGTGAACGGACAGTTCCCCGGCCCGACGATTTCTGCGAGGAACGGAGATTCGTTGGTCATCCGAGTCACGAACCGGGCTCGCTACAACATCACTATTCACTGGTTATAACCGCTAACTCCATTGATGCGTTAGTACTTTTTGTGTCGAAATATGATCCGATGATGATCTTTAGTGTCTCCGCAGGCATGGAATTCGACAGATGAGAACGCCGTGGGCGGATGGACCCGAGTATGTCACGCAATGTCCCATTAGGCCGGGAGGAACGTACACATATCGGTTTACGCTCGAAAACCAAGAGGGCACGTTGTGGTGGCACGCGCATAGCAAATGGCTTAGGGCTACCGTTTACGGCGCGCTCATTATATTCCCTAAGTCGAGCTCCTCGTTCCCTTTCTCGACGCCTAAGATTGATGTCCCGATCATTCTAGGTAAAGTTTGTCAATTCTATCATTAATTATTATATAGTCAACCAATTTACCTTCTCACGTGCAAAGTGGATATACGTTACATACGAATCATGTATATAACTGGTGTACATAACTGATGATAAATGAGGAGGGTGGGTGGGGTTTTAATACTGAATGTTTCGACTTTGATACTATATTACATAACGGTCGACAGGCGAATGGTGGAATAGGAACATCGTCGATGTCATGAGACAGGCGATGTTCACGGGAGCGGCTCCGAACGTTTCGGATGCCTACACGATCAACGGGCAACCCGGCGACTTATACCCGTGCTCGAGCCAGAGCACGGTTAGAATACCGGTTAGCCAAGGCGACACGGTGCTACTTCGCGTCATCAACGCGGCACTCAACCAACAGCTTTTTTTCTCGGTAGCTAACCACAAGCTCACCGTGGTCGGCGCCGACGCTGCGTACAACAAGCCGTTCGCGACCAACGTGATCATGGTTGGGCCGGGGCAGACGACCAACGTTCTACTCACGGCCGACCAGCCGCCAGCTCGGTACTACATTGCCGCGCGCGCCTACGCCTCCGCACAGAATGCGCCGTTTGACAACACCACCACGACGGCCGTTCTCGAGTATAGAACTTCGGCAGGGGGGCAATCAACGTCGTCCCGGCCGGTGATGCCTCAGCTGCCGGCGTTCAACGACACAGCAACGGTCACGGCGTTCACCGGAAAATTCAGGGGACTACCGTCGGTGGCGAAGGTCCCGACAAAAGTTGACGAAAATCTGTTCTTTACTGTCGGATTAGGCTTCGTGAACTGCACGCCGGGGCCGCGATGCCAGGGGCCGAACAACACGAGGTTCGCGGCGAGCATGAACAACGTGTCGATGGTTCTGCCGACGAAGACGTCGCTGCTGCAAGCGTACTACCAAAACACGCCGGGAGTTTTCACTACGGACTTTCCTCCGGTGCCGCCGGTGGTGTTCGACTATACCGGAAATGTGAGCCGGGGGCTGTGGCAGCCAAAGTTCGGGACGAAGCTGTATAAGCTGAAATTCGGATCGAATGTGCAGATCGTCCTGCAGGACACTGCCATATTCTCGACGGAGGATCATCCGATTCATCTCCATGGATATCATTTCTTCGTTGTCGGACAAGGATTTGGGAACTTCAACGCTAAATCAGATCCTTCGAAGTTCAATCTGGTGGACCCGCCGGTTAGGAACACGATCGACGTCCCCGTCGGCGGATGGGCTGTGATTCGGTTCGTCGCAGACAATCCAGGTGAGGGATAATATATATATATATATGTGTGTGTGTGTGTGTGTATCGATCATCTGAAATTTTGTCTGGATATATGGAAAAAATTGGTTGATTGGGTGCAGGAGTTTGGCTGTTCCATTGCCACATAGATGCGCATCTTGCGTGGGGATTGGGGATGTCTTTCATAGTCGAAAATGGCAACGGGAAATCACAGTCCGTCGAGCCGCCGCCGGCCGATCTGCCGCAGTGCTGAGAAGGAAATTCTACCGGAAAAAATGGCTTCTTTTTTTTTTTTTGGTGTCGAATGTTGGTCGTCAGTTTGAGATGTTTTTCACAGATTGGATTATTGCAATTTGCAATTGAGGAATCTGTAATTGATATGGAATTGTACTGGTCTGGTGACTGGTGGTTCTTTTAGAGGCAGAGGCTGTTTCTCTGAATACACTTTATTAATTATTGTCATTGAATGGTTTGCGTTTTGAACAATAATAATTACTTAAATTAATTGAGATATGAATATGATTAGCAGAATAATAGAATAGGGATGTGATGTGAGAACTCAAGTTGTCGATGGGGCTCAGGCTGATCATATCGGGCCTAATCGGCCCAACATTCTATAGTATCCGGCCCAGCCCTAATCGGCCCAATTTCTATAGTATCCGACCCATTGTTTTCTTCAACATTCATGCTTAATGCTAATGATTTATGACACTGTTGCAAAGGACCACAAACAATACAACAGTCCACATACTTCATTATTTTATTTTATTTTCTTAGGAAAACAAAGTATGGTATTGTTATTTCTTCAATTTTAATTTCATCTTTTATCAAGTTTTTTTTTTTTCACTTAATTTTTATGTAATATTTGAAATATATTTTTATTTAGAAAAAAAGGAAGATAATTTGATAGACCCCGTACACAACTTAAATTCTTCGAAAATATAAATATAATAGAGATTAAGGCGTGTTCGATTTTGATTTCAAATTAAAATTTATATAAGCCAATCAATTGAAATTTCAATTAAAATATATTATTATTATTATTATTATTATTTTCAAAATGCTAAATTAAAATATTACTTAATTTAAATTCAAACTAAAATCAAACAAATTTTTATTTTTTATTTTTTACTTATTATTAAAAACATCATATTCAAAACATATCATCTTCATTACTATTTCAACGTAATCCAAAGTAATAAGTCTCTGATTACATAAATACTTTTAAAATATTTTGATACTATTTATATTAACACAATAACTTTTATCAAATACCTATTTTATTAATTCCAAAAGTTTTCAAATTTCAAAAATTCCAAATTGTTAAAAATCTAAACTAAGCCTAAAACATAACTAAATAAACCTAAATTCTATGTATTTTAATCATTTACATTCTAAACTAAAAATTTGAAAAATAGGAATAATTAGCATGACACCCATTATATAAATTAAAATAACAATTTATGAAACTTATTTAATTGATAGATTTTAAAATTAACTTGCGGAGATGTTAGGGTTCCTAACTTTACTTGCTACAGATACAACAATTTATTTAAACCTTTGGTCGTCTAAACCTCAAAGTAGGAATTCTGTAGGCACCTTCCACTCTAACCTAACCTACTATGCAACAATATGCAATAAAAATAAATAATAATAATAAAACCAGTCGACCTCCACATCATTATTTCCCTTCCACTTTTAATCTTCACTGTAAATTTCTTCCATCCTAAATATAGAGATTCAAATTGTTTCAAGAAATTTTATATGTTTAGGGGATTTGTCTTTTGCAGCACAGAGAATTCAACATTCATGTAATATAGTTAAAAGATTAAACCACAAAATACCTTTATTAATGTTTTTTCTACAACAAGAAGAAATTTCCAGACCATTTGGTTGGATGGATTAACCAACATTCCCATCAATTGTCCTGTTTTTTTATGTCCCTATTTGGATCCACAAGCAGACAAAGTGTTAGTTTTCTGTTCTATTTTTTGCAAAACCATAAGTTGCAAAAGAAAGACACATCCTCCCCCACCAAATCCTCAATCCCATCGTACTAGGTTTGGTGCCTTGGTTGACCCAAACCCCCTAACCCCCACCCCACCTCCTAATCATTACAATGTGTGTGTATATATAGAGGGTGTAATCCGTTGCTGATTTCATCCAGTAACCAAGAAAGAAAACATGGCCTCTGTCATCAATCTTCTTGCATACTTGGTTCTTGCAGCATTTCTTTCTTTCTGTTTTGCAAATGCAGAGATTCATCACCATCAGTTTGTGGTAATGTTTCTAAGTACTGTAATTGCATTGAATGATCGTATTGTTATGTATGATTGTTATTTGTACATTTGTGACGTTGTTTTTGGGCTAATTTTATTTCTCGACAAACATAAAACAGGTTCAACAGACGCCGGTGAATCGGCTGTGCCGGACCCGGAGCATCATCACGGTTAACGGGCAGTTCCCCGGCCCGACTCTAGAGGTGCGCGACGGCGACACACTCGTCATCAATGTCATCAACGCTGCGCGCTACAACATCACTCTCCATTGGTACGTATAACTTGTTCATGTCGCATGCTCAGACTAGGATTTCGCCTTTATATATCGTATTTTGTCCCATAGGCACGGCGTGCGCCAAATGAGGACGCCGTGGGCCGATGGTCCGGAGTACGTGACGCAATGTCCTATTCAGCCGGGAGCGAGCTATACGTATAGATTCACCATCGAGAATCAAGAAGGCACGCTTTGGTGGCACGCGCATAGCCGGTGGCTTCGAGCTACCGTCTATGGAGCATTGATTATTTACCCGAAGATCGGTGTCCCTTACCCTTTCGTTAAGCCGAAACACGACATCCCTATACTTCTTGGTAAGAAGAAACTAAAATTATTTGCCTTTCTGATCAGATAATCTTGTCCTATAAAGTAAACGTGCTCGAGAGAGCGAGTAATTCGAGTTTTTGAACAATAGGCGAATGGTGGAACCGAGACATCATTAGCGTCATGCGCCAAGCGATATTCACCGGCGCCGCGCCAAATGTGTCCGATGCATACACCATCAACGGCGAGCCGGGAGATCTCTACCCGTGTTCACGCAAAGGTTTGTAGTCCGAGTTCATGAGTGTGATCTTCTTCGATATCGTAGTAATCTTGGTTAAACTCTGGTGTTTGTTGATGTTTTAGGGGTGAAAAAATTTATCGTCAAGTCAGGGGAGACCGTTCTTCTGCGAATCATCAACGCCGCACTCAATCAAGAACTCTTCTTCACGGTTGCGAGCCACATGCTCACTGTAGTCGGCAACGATGCTGCGTACAACAAGCCCTTTACAACGAGGGTCATCATGATCGGTCCCGGCCAAACCACAAACGTTCTTCTCACGGCTAATCAACCCGCCGGGCGCTACTACATGGCGACACGAGCGTATGCTACCGCGCAGAATGCTGCGTTCGACAACACAACTGCCACGGCGATCTTGGAGTACGACTCTGTTTCATGCAGCTCCAAACAAGGCGCGCCGTCTACGAAGCCCGTGCTGCCTCCGCTCCCGGCCTTCAACGATACCAACACGGTCACTGCGTATACGAACCAAGTTCGAAGTCTGCCTTCCAAGATCGGTAAAGTTCCCGTCCACATTGACGAGAGTCTCTTCTTCACCGTGGGATTAGGCCTCGTGAACTGCATTCCCGGGCCGCGATGCCAAGGCCCCAACAACACACGGTTTGCGGCGAGCATGAACAACGTGTCGTTCGTGCTCCCGAGGAGGACATCTTTGTTGCAAGCGTACTACCAAAACATCCCCGGCGTGTTCACCACCGACTTCCCACCGGTCCCTCCTACCGTGTTCGACTACACCGGGAATGTCAGCCGCGCATTGTGGCAGCCTAGCTTCGGGACGAAGCTCTACAAGTTGAAGTACGGTTCGACAGTGCAAATTGTGCTGCAAGACACGGCGATTGTCTCCACCGAGGACCATCCCGTTCATCTTCACGGGTATCACTTCTACGTCGTTGGACAGGGCTTCGGAAATTTCAACCCCGGGCGCGATACACCCAACTTCAACCTCATCGATCCACCAGTTCGCAACACGATCAATGTCCCCGTCGGCGGGTGGGCTGTCATTCGGTTTGTGGCTGATAATCCTGGTACGAAATCGAACAAAAATCTTGCTCGATAGTCGTTCATTCGCTTGCTCGTTGTTTTCTTACGATCGAGCTGGTTTAATGCAGGTGTTTGGCTGATGCATTGTCACATCGACTCCCATCTCGGATGGGGCTTCGCGATGTCGTTCTTGGTCGAGAATGGACACGGGAAGCTGCAGACAATCGAGGCGCCTCCACCGGATCTCCCGCGGTGTTAGAATACATTACAATGAGTGTGATGATTGTCTTCAGTTTGTTAACTTGTCTGTGATTCATTGTATGGATTAGTTTCATTGTAAGAAGATTGATTATTGAAGCTGTAAGTTGCAGAAAATGGCAATGTTCTTTATCAAATGCTCCTGATTTTAAGGTTTGATCATCTTTAGAGTTTCAGAGACACAATCAATGTACAAATTCAATTCGATCCATGGATACAACAACAAGATACAACATTGTTTGAATACAACAGTTTCAGATCGACCACCATTTGTTGCATACTGAACTGCACCCTGAAGCCTGCTCTTGTCCTCTAAGAACTTGTTGTTGTACAACCAAAACCGAAGCTTGGCTGCTAAAATCCGTCGACGAAATGTAGTCTCCAATCACGCCGAGCTCAGTGTTTTCTCTCCAGTTCGGTAGTCCTTGTAGAAGAACAGGATTGATGCCCTGTTTTCTTCCCACAATCCAAAGGTCATACTCGTCGCTATTCATCGCTCGAATCGCATTCAACGTTTCCTCGCCGTTCTTCACCACGACCTCGCGGTAAACGGATCGATTGTTGCCTTCGTTCTTCACCCAAAACGACGTCACCAAGCCATCGTCGAGCTTCTTCTCCATTTCATCGTCGCCCTTGTTGTCAAGCGAAAGAAATCTAACCACAGTGAGCGATATGGCCTCGTTCCCGGCTGCTCGATCGGCGAACGCAAGGGCCTCTCGAGCGTCTGCTCCCCCCAAGAAAAGGACTACGAAGTGATGCTCCGAACTCATCATAATGCTGCTAAAAGTATTCATGTATGGAATTTTGTCGACTAGGATCGCCACCGAGCACGGCGCGTGCGCAAGAACGCTCGCGGTTGTGGACGGATGGCCTTGCTTCTTGATGCCTCGCTTCCCTTCTAAGTAGTCGGATGATTCGCGGTGGAGCGACAGGGCGATCACGCAAGCTTGCTTCGTAAGAGCGAGCTCACAAATGTCTTGGTACATTGTTCTTTTCGGGCTCTTCGCCGTGTACGGATGTATCTTCATGCATCCTCCTCTAGATTCTTGAAAGATCTTTAAGGCTTTATGGACCGAGCTAGTCGTGTTCGCTTGATCTGTGTCGCCATCTTCCTTTTCATGGTCGATGAACAACGGGTTGGCCCGACCAACGAGCTCCACATGGTGCAATGCGTGGACAGAGAACCGGCGATTCACTGTTGGACTGGAGAAGTCGAGCAGTCTCTTGATGCCGTGAAGGTTTTCCTCGTCGTTAATGCAAGCGATAACTTGGAGCTCGACGTTGTAAGATGTATGTTGTATCGTACGTCGCTTGTTCACCATGTAAGGCCTCGTCGGATCATAGACGATGCTGATTACCGGCACGGCTAGAGCAGTCACGAGCATGGAGACTAAGACCAAGAATGTGAACTGCGTTTGATCGATCATCTGTTGAGGTTAGAACAGCGATGAGAAACGCAAAACACAAAAATCGAACACTATCAATACAAAATCAAAGAAACAGCGATACCTTAAAATCCATCCAATGCACGAACAACAGAAGCTCGACCTCGCCTCGTAAGCTAAGCAACAGGCTGAGTGTGAGCCCGTCCCTCAGTGTCATGTCCAAGTACTGCGACGTGATGAGCGTCGCGATCATCTTCGACGTGTACCCGCTTATGACGATGAAAAAGAGCGGTAGCAGATGAGACCAGTGGTGGCTCAACGTCGAGAAATCCACGATCGTTCCTATATTCATAAACGAACACGGTAGAAGAATCTCCGTCATAATCGTCTCGGCTTTCTCCACGAGAATGGCGCCCAACGGAGGGCCATCCGGGACTGCCAGCCCGAGCCACAAAGGACCGTTGGCGATCGCAAGACCAAACATGTCGGCGATGAAACCGATGACCAAAACCCCCAGAAGTATAGTGATCACATAAATTTGATCCACTGGCTTCCCATCCGGCGTCGTCCGAACAATCCAAAGCATTGCCTGCCTAATGCCGCCCATAATCGCGCCCAAAACGACGATGAGCGAAATCATGTACCACAGAGCTCCTATAGGCCTATCCTCGCCTTGCTTACCAGCCTCGAATATAGTCACGCCAATATTGCCGATGACGTCGCTGATAATGGAAGTCGACAACGCCATTTGTCCCATCTCCGAGCTAACTAAGTTGAACTCCTTCACGATCGGGTAAATAACCGGGAAAGCGGAGATGGCTAACGATGATGTGATCCCCATAAGGGAGAATGGCTTCTCCGTCCCTTCTGGCAAAGATTTTCTCTCCACCATCGCCACCGCAATGCTGCAAACGAGCGGCACGATCACGCCAACTACAGCGATGATCCAATGCTTCCGGTCCACGCGCCTTAGCGTAAAGACATCCATTTTCACGCCGGAGATGAAGAGGAAGTACATGAACCCGATTGTCCCGACATTCCTCACCACATACTCGGCATTGTCCGGGAACATGTTCCTCCGGAACTTCTTGCTATGGCTCAACACCGACGGCCCAATTATAATGCCGCCCTGCGAAACCGAAATCCGGCATAGATCAGATTAGCACAGCTCAAAATGATCGAATTTTATTGTACCAGAAAGTAACTTACAATGATGTTGGAGACGACCTTAGGCTGTCGTAAAGGCTTGAGCAGAAACCTAACAACGTTAGAGATAATAACGATGCTCAAGAGCTCTAACATAAAGAGTGGAAACCCAGATTTTAATGGATTCTGCCCATTGAAAATGCCATAACAATGATCGTGATACACCTTCCTGCATACAATAAGGCTGCTGATATTTGTCGCCATTATTATTACTATTATTATTGTTAATTGCCAGGAAGATCTTTAAAAAAAATGCTTGCTTCCTTTACATTTCTTTTGGAATCAACAATTTACACTACTTGCCAAAAAAGAAAAAAAAAAAAAAAAAAAAAAAGAACAATTTTTTCAAGAACAGAGATGAGGACGATGAATGATGTATTGTGGATGAATCCCATATTGCATGAAACCTAAAAGTGAGATGGGAAGGATTGGACAAGCGCAAGTGTAGTTAGTTGTTTTATAGTATATTTTTAAGTTTGTTAATTAACTAATTAATTTATGTTTTTTTATTATTATTGAGGAAATTAAATTGAAGAGGGGAGACAGTTTAATTAATGGTTTTGTTCTATATTTGGTAACATAACAACAATCATAAGAACTTAACCATAAAAATACACAGCACCAGCATACGAGATGTATCAAAACTTTGTCGATCTGTATGAAAAACCAAATCCAGACAAATCTCACACATCAACACATAGAACTTATTTATTAACTGATCATTTCATGCCCAGGAAAACATTACATAAGCTTCAGAAGCATAGCTCAGCAAAGAACCACTCAAATCAAGAAAAATCGAAACGCATGAGAAGCCTTACCGAATTCAGCTTCTCCCCTTTCCGATCACACAAGGAAACAGATCGAATTCCGGGCCTCAACTCCGAAACCGGAAGGCATGTTTGCCCGCCAAAGTCGTCCTTCTCGTGCATATCATATTCGTGCACTTCAATCCGCAGCAGAGCCAGCTCAGGAACAGTCAGCGGGAAAGTGAATTCCTCGTCCCAGACCGGATTCCAGTTGTCCTCTATCGCCTTGGTCTTTTTCATGGTCTCGTCAGCAGGTGCCCCGGCTATCCCAACCTGTTGGTAGAAGAAGGGTCATGATTAAACAAAAGGTCCAATGGAATCTGAAAATTGTTGTAAGACTTGGGATGAAAGTGTACCCGGACATAGAAGTCGGGCGGGGAGTACAAATCAAAGTGAGTTTGTTTGAAATCCAGGTGCCATCCCTCCCCCATGTATACTTTCACCTGTCAAAATGGATAATTAAGAAAAGCATGGTTCGAAGCATATGTGGACTTTGTTATTTTTACCTTAAGGGTCTTCTTGACGGGCAATTGTGCTTCGGGATTAAACATGTGGTCTGGATTCATCAGCATGTCGGGCTTTTTCACATAACCACAGCCTCCATTAGCCCGGAACATTCCTTGCATCAACCAAAGAGATCTACCATAACCCTGCATTGCTCAAGCACCCTTAGGATTATGATAGTCGTGTGCAATATAATTAAAGGATGTGTTTAAAAATCAGATAGACCAGTTGGGATGCATGTTACCCAGTGACAGTTCATAATTAATCGACCAAATTACAACTTTCGAACATTTATAAATGATGAGGATCAAGAACAAGATACAACAACCAGTCAACCATAAATAGAAATTAAATGCCAATCAAATTCATATTCGAGCACATTTGGCTCGAGGAAAAAGTTTCTTCTACTTTTTTAACTATGAATTCTGATCGAATTCAAGAATATTTCGTATTACCAAATCTGGTACTAAAATGACATTACAGAGCTTCTATCCTATAACTCAAGTAAATTCAACAAACTACTGAAATAAATTTAAATTCAAATTAACAAGTATCTACACAGTTTCATACTGATTCCACTCCAAAATTGAATTTGTGCAATTCAAAGCATTATCATATAGTGGATGACTTGCTAATTTACTTGTAACTCTCGATTTGCACACCCCTAACACAAAAACAATATTTACATGTTTATAGAAGAATTCACATTGCCCTATACATATCTAAAAAAAATAAATATTCCAGTCACTCAACAAAGCCCTTAAAACAATCTTCTTAAGATCATCCTACATTAATTCTGCCTGTTAAAAAGAAAAAAGAGTAAAATGATCGATATGTTATGTATTATCATGAGAGAGAGAGAGACCTGCATGTTGAATGCAACCATTTGAGCCCCATGCAGCCAACCAATTTGAGGCTTGTAATTCGACGAGTTAAATCGTGTTCCCTTTGGATAAACTCTAAGAATATTTTTCTGTGTAAACCTACAGACATTTGAAGAGTCAAAGGTAACAACATTCAATACAATTGTGCAATACGATCCAAATATTGTTGGCGTACCTCACAATCTCTGCTCCGTGAGATTCAGTAGCCTTTTCAAGAGCTTGCTCACTAAGACTTAAGCGCCTCACTTTACCCCGTTCAATCTTTAGGGCTTCCGTCATCCCTCCTTTAGGTTTACCAGCATGAATAGATATCAGACGCTTGTAGGCAAGCCCCTCGTGGCCTCTTGAATCACTCTCATCATCATCATCTTCGTAGTTGTTAGTTATATCTGTCAATTCCTTCTCACTCTGCACAAAAGTTGAACAAATATTAGCTGGAGAGATACTATTGATTAAGTAGGGAGATAAAAAAAAGGATAATAGAACAATTTAAGCTCATTCCAATGTACTTCATCTCTGTCTTCTTGATTAGCAATAAGGCTTGAAGGCTCCTTCCCCCATATATCTTCATCAGAATCTTTTTCCTTTTGCAAACTATTCTCTTTCTCCTTGTTAGTCTGAGCTTCCAGGTATTCCTTTGGAGGTTTTGTGGATATGATTATGCGATGTTTCAAGTCTTCTGGGGAAGGAAATTCTGCTAAGCAGTCTGAGTCGGGGTAGAAAAGCATCTTGCCAAAGGTTTGAGTGAGCATCTAAAAAGTGTAAGGGTAAAACAATTCAAGCCATGTAATGGGGTAAGTAAACTTATGTACATATGATTGAAATTCAGATTGACGTCATCTGCAGATAATCACCTGAGCAACTTTAGCCTGTAGTTTTGGCTTAAGATGATCTTCCAATGTTATTATGACAGGGTAAGGAGAAGCGACGAAGGCATGCTCTTTAATTGATTTTAAGCATTTTATTAGCTCCACTGGAGCTGTTACCGTTCTGCATTGTGTAATTGTAACGTAAGACAATCAAAGGAGGCATAAAAGCAGGAGGACATACGAAATGCAATTTTGATTCTTGTGCTGTCAGGGACGTCACATGTTCATTAAATAATCTTAAAATTGAGTGGATGGAAAAAAGAATCTTGAGAAAGCAGTGCACCTTCCATGCAAAACATGCACATCATCCTTTGTGGAATTCGGCCATATATCAAGTTCTATTACTCGCACTCCCTTCTTCAGCGCCTTAATTACTGGAACATCACTGCAATCGCTTGTGAGCTGATTTCCAGTAAGGTATGAATTATGGCCCGTGTATACAAAATAATGTGATAAAGGAGACGTCATATCTTGGTGGACCTGCAAGGCAAATATGATTCAAATTAGATATACGTAAAGAGGCAAGTTGGAAAGACTTATAGTAATAGAGCCTTTTAGATTGTGCTTCAGTCACCAAGATAACATAAAAGGAGGCAACATCTCAATACTGATGATACAACTAGAGAAATTAATTTATTGATGCCATCACATAATTCAATTCCTTGGTTTGGAGATACGCATGCCACACAACCTTAAAACATATTCAATGAAGTATGGATACAGCTAATGGATAAAGCCACATTACAATTCGACTAAAAGCAGAACAGATTTTCTCCACTAATTATAGTGATGAGGCATTTGACTTGAGACGAATTGACGTACAAAATGCTAAGCCAGAGTGCACAGTTGACTTGAGACGAATTGACGTACAAAATGCTAAGCCAGAGTGCACAGAATACATTCTCTTACAGTTGAGACAATAATAAATATCAAGTAAAATCCGAAACTCATACACAAATGCCAATCTTTTATTCACTTCAACAACATGCCTATTACCTTTTGCTTTAGATTTCGTGTTATATAAGTGAAGAGGGCGTCTAGAAGAGCACAATCAACATTTTTGGGGAATATCCTCACCCTTTTAACTAATGCTGCTAGACCTAATTAAAACGTTTATCGCCTAAATATCACTACAAAACTTTCCTACCACAGGCATCTTTTCATATATCAGTGCTGAGATCATCTCAGTTTCTTTTGAGCTGAGGTCACCAGCTCAACTTAATCTGTTCCCTTAGAGCTTTGACAAGCCGCTAAGCTAATCCAAACATGGGAAAAGCTCAATCAGAAGAACATGGCTCCTGTAGGCCTGGATTTCAGACTCAACACAGACATAAGAACAATCAAAATTGGAGCTCAATCCTTCATACACACCTGTCAGTTTTTCATGGTTGAAATTTACGAGATTTAACTTCTAATTAAAAGGAACAAGAACAATTCATCATCCCAAACACATCTCCACAGCTGACTCTATTCCTAAGGCATAAGATTGGTTCAATCTTTTGATATGGATGTATAATCTGAAACCCCACCAGAATCAGAAAGGAAAACATCATTTTCATACAGTTTCCAATGCCTACATCACTTAAAAATAAATAAATAAATCAAAAATCAAAAGAGCATTCAAGTCAAATCGATATTCCCAATCAGCCTCACAGTGCTTACCTTACTGTTGATTGGGGGATTGAGATCCGACGAGAACAGGAAGTGGTGGAAATCTTCGAGGGTGATCGCGTGGCGCGTGCGCTTAGTAATGTGGTGCCGTTTCTGGACGATCTGCTGTAAGATGCTCTCAGCCTCGGCGGCGGTGGCGCCGCCCTCGCCCTGAACCTCCACCAGAAACCTCCGAAGCTGCTCCGCCGTCATCTGCGTCCCCCCCTCTGCGTACTTCCTGAACGCCTCCTTCACGTCCTCCGGCGGCCCCGCCTCCGTGATCCTGAACCTCCGGGTGAAGCACACGCACACCCTGTAGCTCCCCATCGCTAATCCCGCAACTCCACGCGCCGGCGAACGTTGACTGGACGATTAGATTGAAGTAGTCTTTAGGAGTAATTGAACCGACCTGAAATCATCATCAGACATCCAAATAATATTTATTGTCCTTGGAAGGACAAGGTGGGGTGGGGACGGCTGGGTGGGTGGATAGTTTATGGGGCCCGTTGGCTTCTTCCATTCCAATTTCCATGCGATGCCATGACAGCCCATCCCACAGCCAGAAGTTCCTTTTTTCCTCGATTGACGCACAGCTCATCCTCGCCCTTTATTTTAATTGCCAGCAAACCTATGATTGTCGATGGCCAGTGTCACCTGACAATACAGCTTTGGGAAAGCGACAAACACCGAAGCTCTCTGTCTCTATGATTCCGAACCTAAAAAGTCAATAAATTTGGATAATTCTTCTTCTTCTGCACATTCATACCTAAACTGTGGTGGGTGGTGGAAATGGAGAAGCATCTGCTTAATTTCGCGTCAATGTGCGGTGCGGGCACTGTTTTGGGAAATACGCAGCAGTTCCATTCCGTCATCCTGATCGCCTTTGCTTGGGATGAAGCCAACATGAATTGACCTCCAAATTTATTGCTGAAAACGTAAAAGACAGCTAACTGATCATCCATTTCAAAGGAATGTGCTTGCGGGTTTCAGAATTCGAATTGGCTCCCTAAGCGGAAGTTTTTGAAGAATTTAAAAAAATAATAATAATAAAAATAAAAAATATTTAATTTAATATTTAATGAAAACAAAAAAATAATAATAATAATAATAATAAAATAATATCAAATAAATAAAAATTAATTATATAAACGAATCCCACCATGAATACACGCACTTTATGAATGTTTGGTTGGATATTCACATTAAAAAATAATTGTATTATAATATTAAAATGAAATGAGTTAAAAAATATAAAAGTTTTGTTTCTTTTGCAAAATATATATATATTTAAAATATAATGTATTATATATATTAATTATTTTTATATTATACTTATAATTCTTTATATATATCATATAATAAAACCTCTTTCAAATAATTTTACAAAATAAAATCCTGTTAAAATTTTATTAAGATATTAGTAATAAAATTATTGGGAATAAAGTACTTTAAATATAACATGCATATATTTAACAGATAATAAAAAAAATATTAATGTAATTTTGACTTACAAAATAAATAGTACTCCTGTGCTTGGAAAACTTTTGTAAATTGGTTTAGAAATATAAATTAATAAATAATAGTATTTTAATATTAAAATAATATAAATAAAATGTAAAGTGAAAGAAAAAATTAATAGTTATTAATATATAAATAATAAAATTAAAAAATAAATAAATTATTTTTTAATTTTCTTTTTCAGTCAAAATTAGTAATATTTTATTTATAATTTACAAATAGAATGTTATTAATTTTGATTAAAGGAGAAAATATAATATATTAGAAAAGGACAAAAAGTAAAATTGAACTTAATTTTGATAAATTATAAAAATTTATTTATTATATAAGATTACATTCAAAAAATTACTATTCAAATTTTAATTCAAAATTAAAATAATAAACAAACATACCCAAAAATTTGTTGACTTATTATATTAGTTAATTTTCCGCATGGAGCATTAAAAATTAAATAATAGTGCCTCAAGAGTTTAGACCAACCATGCTTTGTCAAACTTTCATTAACTAGTGTTTTCATTTTCTTCATTTTAATATATATATATATATATTTTCTTTAAATTAGGTCTCACAGACAAATAGGCAAATAGGCTGAATATGTCTGGTAAATAATATAAGGCGAATTTGAACTCATCACCTCATTAGTTTTTTCATTTTTTTTTTCATATCTATGACTTTAATATTTGTATAGGAGGGAAAAAATAATTTTTTTCTACAATTTTTATATTTTATATAAAAAGTATATTTCAAATTAAAATAATAATTTTTTTATATTTTTTAAATAAATTATAGAATAATATTATTTTATTTATAATAAAACTGTGTAATATTTATAAAAGTATTTGACATTTAAATATAGGTAATTAAATATTTTTTATTAAAAATATAATAATAATATTTGAAATAGAGACGCAAAAAATATTATTTAAATATTAAAAATATATTTGTTTGATTTTTTAAAATACAAAATATTGTATCAAAAATATTATGTAAAACAAAATTCAAATCATCATTTTAATTTCAATTAAAACAGATGAACCCTAAACTCTAAAAGGAAAGTTTTTGAAATTCAAAAGAATTTATTTATTTTTTTTTAATTTCTAAATCAAAACAGATGAACCCTAAATACGAAAGGAAAATTTTTTTAAATTAGGAAATAGAAAAAAAAAAAACAAAAAAAAAAACAAAAAGAAAACAGACTGTTAATTAACATTGGAAGAATATATTAATATTATTATTATTATATACACAGTACGATATAGATTCCTATGGATAGAGGGATAAATTTATGCCTTTTCAACTTTGGGAGTTTGGGTGAAGATAGTCAGTCAGATTATGGATTATAGATTATAGATTATCTCTCGATTACGGATGAGAGTAGAGGGAGAGGGAGTACCAACCCCCACAGGCTGTTCCATTCAATTCTTATCGTCATCATCGCCCACCTGCGCATCCTTCTTCCTTCCATCTGAAGAATTTCACTATTATCATGGGCACTGGTGCCTCCAAGAATCCTGATAGTTCCCATGCCGACAGAGAGGAACAGGCCGGAGGCCAACTATACGTCTCCCTCAAGATGGAGAACTACACGCACAAAGGGGAGCTCATACCCCACGTCTACGGTTCCCTACCCGTCGTCGGCTCCTGGGACCCTTCCAAAGCCGTATGTTTTTCCCGTCATCTTCCCCAATTCGATTAATTTGGTTGCCGATTCTTGTCTTTTGTGTGTGTTTTTTCCCCCTAATTAATGGAAAACTTTGCTCAAATGACTTTTTTATCCCTAATTCAACGATCGCATTGTTTCTCCGTTTTCGTTGCCTGATTTACAATGCTTCTGGATATCTATCAGCTCTCCATGGAACGTGAATCGACGTCTACGTGGGAATTGAGCTTCGTTGCACCTCCTAACCACGGTAATGAGCTCCCAGTGTGTGAGCCAGGATCATTTGTTGAATTCCTTTATGCCTTTGTTATTCAGAATCTGATACTTTGGTACGTTTTTGTCTCTCTCATACTGATTAGAGACATTGGATTTTAAGTTTTTGTTGAGACCCAAGTACAGTGATGCCCCCTGCATTGTGGAGGAGGGTCCAAACAGGCAATTGAGTGGGGGTGCATTACAGGGGGATCGACAGTCCGCTGTGTTTAAAATCGGTGATGATGTGGTTCTTGAGTTCCGAGTGCACATTAAGGCAGATAGAGTTTCGCCATTTGATCTTGCAGCAAGTTGGAGAGCATATCAGGAAAATTTTCAGCTATCCAGCGTTCGTGGAATCCCAGATGTCAGCATCAATTCTGTTGCTGAGGACCGTGTTGAGGTAGATTCTGCTCCTTGCTTGTTGAATGCTTTATGCCTTTTTGAAGATCTATCTATCTATTTTGAACTGTTGCAATATTAGCTAGCTGCTTGTTGGTCTATCTCTCTTCATATACTCTGTTCAGAATGACATAGGCATTTTTTAATATCTTATTTTCTCTTTCCCTGTGATATTTAAGAATGTTGAATTGTTCTTCCATGAAGTTCAGTCATGTTGGTGGCTTGAAACATAGTCGTGCTTCTTGATACCAAAGACGACTTGTTGCAGTGCAATATTGCCTTTTTGTTCCAACAGTAGGGATAGCATTTATCAAAGACAGCTTATATTATATGAAGGCATCATCTGTCCTTATCCTAGGATTCAATTGACTCCTATATAATAAAATGATTTTTGAATCTTTGATGCCTTGGCTTACCTATACATTGTAGCTTACTTAAAGTTGTGTTTTGCACTTTCTGATACAGAATGGATCTAGGGGAAGTTTGGAGCTTGATCTGGAGCACTATGTTGTCCCAGCTCCATCCACTTCTGCAAACTCAGGTCTGGTTTATGCAGCTAACCTGACAGAAACTCCTAGGTCACTGAGTCATGTAGGTGTGTTTTCCCGGACTGATGGATCTAGTGGGGCATTACATAGCCAAAGAGATACTGGTGTTTCTGTTGATCGACCCGATTTGCTGGTGTTCTTCTTTTCCTTTTTCTGTCATTTGCGATTTGTGTTTGTGTGAATGCTATGTGTTCTTGTATATGGTGTTGTTATTTGTGTTTCTGAGTTCTGCCACCTAATTAACAAATCCAATAGAAATAGGAATTGCCAAAGATATCTAAGACAGTAAATTCCTATAGAGTGAGGTTTCCTAACCTGGAATGGAGATGGTGGTTATTGCATTAATTTTACACAAAGATTAGTTTCTTGAATTTTGGTTATGAATGTATATCTGTCCATTGTCCAAGAAGCTAATTACAATTCCTCTGTCAAGACAACTTGATCCCTTTTCTACTTCCTCTTACATGAAAAAAAGAAGTTTCCTACTTTGACAAGAAAGAGGATCTCACATTACATGCATGTGACTTATCTATAGAATGTGTGTGATTTTGAAGTATACTTGCACAATAGTTGACCTGGAATCCACTCTGGAGTTTTTTCTTTAATATATTCATTATGTGAATGTCATGACTTTATATCAGGGGATGGAAGTCAGTGTCCCCGACACATCAAAGTTGTCTTCAGGATCTGGTTTGGTTGAGTCAAAGTCAGTTGGAACATTTTCTTCCATGCAGAGACAAGATAGTCACAGAGGACTCTTTGTGGATAGGGGGGTTGGATCTCCTAGATTAGTGAAATCAGCTAGTGCAACGACTTTCTCTGTTGATAACAAAATTGATTCAGATTCTAAGGTCTGTTGTAGCCTGTACCATTCAATATTTATCCTAAAAATACAAATAAATGTCTACCCATCCTTATGTATACCCATAGCTCAATCAATTGTGTTTTTTAGAATTCCATGCCAGCTGCTGCTGGAGCTGTTGCAGCTGCAGCAATAGCAGATCAGATGCTTGGACCAAAGGAGGATAGACATCTGGCAATTGTTTTGGTACTTTCCTGATAATCTAGCTCTTACTTAGTACATTTAATGTCTCTAAGGGGTGCTTGCCGAAATTGTTATTGTTGCACATTCAAATGCCAAAGCTTCCTGATAGACATGATCATTTCTACAGGTTGGGTTGCCTGCACGTGGAAAAACTTTCACTGCAGCTAAACTTACTCGGTATCTTCGTTGGTTAGGCCATGACACAAAGCACTTCAATGTTGG
The DNA here is from genome assembly GCF_009805555.1 of Andrographis paniculata. Taxonomy (NCBI): domain Eukaryota; kingdom Viridiplantae; phylum Streptophyta; class Magnoliopsida; order Lamiales; family Acanthaceae; genus Andrographis; species Andrographis paniculata. The sequence continues at coordinate 313,009 of NW_026137579.1, read as the reverse complement.
GAAGGTAATATATGTTGTATTATTATTTTTGTCTACTCTTCTCGATGATATTCATGAAAGCTGATATTTAGTTTTTTTTACTGCAGTATCGGAGACTGAAACATGGAGTTAACCAGGTCCTGGTGATATTTCTTGTCCTTTTTCTCTCTCAGATTGTTTCACAAGTAGAAATTAATCTACAATTTCTTGTTTGGCATTTTGAGGAAGTGTCTATGTACATATTTTTCTAAAAACTATTTATATTCCCCGTGTCTCATAATATAAGTCGTTTTGAAGTCAAAACGTTGTCTCAAAGAATATATCTGTTTATGGAATTTTAAGGCAAAAAAGTTACTTTTGTTCCAAGTTTTCCCTATTTATGATAGACTCTTGCACATTCCCTTATAGTTTATTCAATTTAATCGCTGTATTTAAGTGACAATAGATTATTTCTTAGTATGTAATAAAATTTCTAAAGTGGCATATATCATGACACGGACGGAGCAGCAGCTAGTAAAGATACAGGCTCAGAAGCTAATGACTTTGGACTAAGCTCGAGACTGTATTAATAATAAATCAATTGTTTCTCCTTAAACTCAGTTTTTATTTATTTCTATATTAATATTGTTTATTTATTCACAATAATTTGGCTTCTGTGCAAGGATTTACTGTCAACTAAGATGTGGGCTTTACTTACTATAGGTAGACTATTAAGGAAAGCTTCAATGTTTAACAAGTAACTGTTTTATTGCTTCATCACAATATATATTTTTGCTGTTGGAAGAATGCTGCTGCTATAACGGCAATGCAATCTTTCCTTAAAATGCTTTTTATCTCAGGCTCAAAAGTATTCCTCATTAATCATTTCATTGGTCTAGATTCCATCTCCTCTGAGCATTGGATTTCATTTTTGAAAACGTGCCTGGTTGCTAACCACCATTGGATTCAGAGGGAAAAGTAAATTTACAAAGACAGTGAAAGTTGAATGCAATGTCTCTTTGAAGCTGTAGTATTTGGATTGAACTGAATTCTATAGTTCAAATTTGTTTATACAGACAGCTGACTTTTTCCGAGGCGACAATCCAGAAGGCCTGGAGGCACGTAATGAGGTAACTTTACCAATAGAACCTTCTAGAATTAAATTTCCACGTTTTGCATATTGATACCATTGTTATATTTGGTTTAACCTTGTTTCCTAATACAATCATCTTCTATTTAATTGGGTTTATTTATTATTATTATTATTATTATTATTAATTTAATTTTTCCTCTTGGCCCTTTCTTTCTTGTTTTATGGGGACATATAAGTTGGTCTGAGATTCAATCATTCAAACTCCTTTCCCAGTTGTTACACCTTCTGTTTTGGGAGTTAAACTTCATTTTTTTGTGTCTTCCTACATTTTAACTTTCAATGATAAACAAGATTAAAACATTTATTATTCGCATCACCTGTATACTCTTCTTCATTTCATTGCAATGTACTAGAAGTAGGTAAATAAAGTTATGTCGGCCACATGACGAAAAATGTGTTTCATTCTTTCATCTTGCTCAAGTTATATGATGAATTAAGTAAGCCATTAAATGATATTTCAAGATTGATTTTATGATATCCTATTGGTGCTATTGTGTGAATCCATTAAATGAATATTTTCTGACATTGGATTAATCTTATGGAACAAATTTATCGTCTCACCATATGCAGATAGAGAAACCTGTATGGATTTATAATTATGGGTTCCATATCTTGTGCCTGTGTATTGCCTGCTCAGATTGGGCATAAGGATTATGTTTGTCTAAATCTCAGGTCTTCTTGATACAACAGTGACTAACCTTTCTGTCTCCAAAACACATTATGTTGCACATTGATTGGTACTGGCAAGTTAAAAATATTATATCGATGGCTTTCTTTGTATCTTCAAATGAGAGTTGTATAGTGCAAAATGCAACCTTTGAATCTTTTTCTTTTTTCCTCTTGTTCATGTGCTTTTAGATTGTAATTTATGACTTATGTGTTGACCTTTACCCTTGGACATATTTCTAATTTATGACCTCCTATTAGGTAGCAGCACTAGCCATGGAGGATATGATAGCTTGGATGCATGAGCGTGGCCAGGTAGTTCTCTCATTTTGTATTGTGTGCTTGTGTTCAATCCTTAATGTATTTTCTAAATACTTTTAGGTTGGCATATTCGATGCTACAAACAGTACCAGGAATAGGAGGAATATGCTTATGAAAATGGCTGAAGGCAAATGCAAGGTACATGTATATTAATATTCTTTTTCATATATGATTTGACATGCTTGGGACCATAGATGGTTGTATGATGCTACCGGTGTGGCAAAAATGATTTAAAAATAGAATGCCATCTAGCTGTTGTGAGTATGTCATCTTTATTGAGTAGCTATTTGCGAGTATGGCATTGAACTTGGTGCATGGTCCTTGTATGCATTAGAATATGACTATAATCATTCTGTCGGAGTTTATATTGTAGGAAACTCTATACGATCACCTGGTCTGATTTGCACTTTTTGATGACTTATTCCGAATGAATTTTCATGCCATGCTTGCTTCTAGGTCTGCATAGATTTCTATGTTACTCTTAGAGTGAGCAGAATCTCACTGCTAGATCTATGTTATATTGTGAACTTTTCACTTTCAGATTATCTTTCTGGAAACAATATGCAATGATCGAAAAATAATTGAAAGAAATATACGACTCAAGGTTCAACAAAGTCCAGACTACGCTGAAGAGTATAGTGCTAACATATTTCCTCATTATTTTCTTCTGCTATACTATCAACAAATTGTGATTCATAGTACACTACAGGCCAGATTTTGAAGCTGGGTATAATGACTTCAAGAGCCGACTAGAAAATTATGAGAAGGTAGATATATAACTGTCAGTTGTAGTTTTTCATGATGATCATGCGGATAAATGTTCTTATTTATTCGTGGTATTCTTTTTCATTCAGGTTTATGAGCCAGTGGAAGAAGGTTCGTATATCAAAATGATTGATATGGTCAGTGGTCATGGAGGACAAATACAAGTAATCTCATTTCCTTTGCAGTTTTACTGATTATTATCATTGTTCCTAATTCACTGGACTATACTTAGCCAGAGTTCCACTAGAACTTGAAGTGCGTGTGAATGCATGATTCTTGCACGAGGCTAGATCTTGATGATCCAATTAATATTAAGATAAACGGATCCTATTATGGTGGGATATAAGTATAACATTGGCTCTAGAGATATTTTCCTGCCCATTCAGCATGACTATAGGGATAAGATTCGGTATGGTAGTAGATAAGGGTCATCATTATTTATAGCCAGGGTTATGATTCTCTGAATAGCATAAAATACCTTACAGAAATAATCATCATAGTTGCTTCAAGGTTCCTGGACGTTTTCTAATGCAATATTAACTGCAAATCTTTTGTTTAGTTTTTTTTTTTTTCACCTTCAGGATGAGATGTTTCATAGTTGTCTAGTTGTCTTACAAGTATTATGGTATTTCGTGAAACAGGTGAACAACATTAGTGGCTACCTTCCTGGGCGAATAGTATTCTTCCTGGTATGTTGATAAATCATTTCTTGAGATTTTGCTTATTTCTCCCCACTCTCCAAATTCTGGTGATCTTGCTTCATTATGTTACAGCTTTTTTTTTTTTTTTTTTTTATGACGATAATGTTACAGCTTTTAGATACATGCATTGTGGTTAATTGCTTGATTTAAGATCTTCTATGTGAATGGATTGCTTGGTTCGGGTTTTCTCATATTTTCTTTTGATGCTGTAAATTTTCCGTGTTCTAAGAGAATCCAACCATTTCTAGAAGGTTAGATTTTTAGTTTACATTTTGTTGAAATTCGGACATAGTATTGTGGTCTAAAATTTTGAAATTGTTTCTTTAAGCATATTAATAAAAGATAGAAATGAAAAATTGAGAATATATTTTAGGTTCAGGGAATAATAGTCTTTTGAGTTCTTTGAGTAAAAATCTCTGGTTGATAGTAGAGATTTCGGAGAGTGAAATCTATTTATATTTTTAAAAGAGAATTAAAGGAAATCAATAGAAATATAAAATATTAAAATTCATAAACTAGATTGTTGAATATCTAAAGATTTTTTAAAATCTAAATTAAATACCTCGTACTTTCTAAAGACTTTTGAAATATGGATTGAATACCCTCGTACTTTGAGAATCTAAAGAAATCCTAGGGATGGGTCTACTGGAGTTACTCACTTCAATCAATTAGCGAAGAATTTGACTGGATACAAAATCATTGGTGCTCGATGTAGTGGTATTTTTATGAGAATTCTAATTCTGGAGGATTTTTTTTAGATTCTCAAAATATATGGGAATTCAAGCTGGATTTTTCAAAAGCTTATAAATTTTTTTAAGGTATTCAATACAGGGTATTATGTGTATATTGTATTCTTAATAATGCTATGGGGAATCAAGTCAGTAAAATATAGCTGGGTGAAACACATCCTTAGATTTTCGGAAGTCTTTAAAAATTCTCAAATATTCACTACAGATTTAAAAGTATTCAAAAGTTTATAGATATTAATACTCCATGAATTTTCTTTGATTCTCTTCTCAAAATATAAATAGATTTCGCTATTTCCACTAACTATAGGTTTCTACATATTCTCTCAAAGAACTTAAAAATACATGATTAATTTTCAATGTCTAATTTTTATCAACATATTTAAAGAGAGAATAATCTGAAAATTTTGGTCTATTTTTTTTATTCTATTTTTATATTTTGATAAAAATAAAAAATTGGATCAAAATAAAGAAAATATATTTAATATTTTAATTAAGTGATACTGATAAGAGGCAAGAAACTAGATATATATATAAAAAGTTTTAAATATTTTAAAATTTTATATATAAAAATTAATAACAAAAAATATTATATATTTTTAAAATAAAAAAGTAGAGTTGCTCAAACAGTTCGATCGGTTTCAGTTTTTTGAAAGGTCAAACTGTAACCAAATTTTTTAAGTCACGGTTTCGGTTTGCACTTTTTGGTTTCGATTGAAGAAAGAAAATTAAATAAGTAAACAAACAGTAGCCATGATTAATTTTCAGTGTAATGTGTCCCAGATGTAAGAAGTATCATCGTATTCTATATTCCTTCACTCTTCCTGGATCAATTATGGTCTCTTCAACAAAAATTATTGTATCTGTGGCCTTTTGTCTGTGTATTAGAGTCTATAGAGCTTTCTGAGAAACATTTTGAAAACAGTAATGCAGTAGTTTTTCCTTCATTAAATATTATGTCAAAACACGTTTCCTCTTAGCTTTTTCATCTCTTCTTTGATTGCAGGTTAACACGCATCTGACACCCCGCCCAATTTTGCTTACGAGGCATGGAGAGAGTTTGGATAACGTCAGAGGACGAATTGGGGGTGACAGTGTGATCAGGTACTCCCATACATGAAATATGAAGACAATGTATGCCTTCCTTTGTGTCCACACAACATTCTTGTTTTTGCTAAGTATAACTTTTGTATTTTTAGATAGCTGCGATGGCTCTCCAGGAAAGTTCTCCAGTAAATATGAGACCTACCTTGCACTATTAAAATTCTCTCATTTTTGTTTCGGGTTATCTCACTGGCTAGTTTTCATCTATTTTATTGGAAAATTAAATAGATAAATATTTTGAGAGAATAGTGAAATCTGCATGGTTATGATTATGGTAGATAATTCTCTCAAGGTCTTTTATTGTGATACAAAAAATTGAAGTTCCATTAATGGAACTGGAGAAGTTACCTAAGAAAGTAATCCATGTGTAGATTGTATTTCTGAGTTACCAATGCACATAATGAGCATTCATATTCCATGTTTAACGGTGCACCTTTTTTCCTTTCGTTGGTTGCAGCGATACTGGAGTGGTTTACTCCAAGAAACTTGCAAATTTCATCGAGAAACGTTTGAAAAATGAAAGGGCTGCCTCTGTAAGTATTGCAACTGATATATTGTTTAGGTTTTGTAATAGCTGTTAGTTTGACTTTAAGATTGCTAAGCCATATATGCATGAATAGTTGAGATTGAGAAAGGTACTTCTTTGTTGTTCTGACAATTAAATTTTCTGAAATAAATATGAAGTTATCTTGTGGGTTTAGGATGAGTTGTATGTATTTCATCTTTCGCATTCATAGCTGCCATACTTGCACATTTCACCTCATTTTTTCACATCATCCTACTACAAATTATTCCAGTGGATGGTGAATCCCATATTCCCATCCTTGTTTTTTGATTGTTTTTTCTTGTGCCCTAGATATGGACTAGTACATTGCAGAGAACTATTTTAACAGCAAGTCCAATAGTTGGATTTCCAAAGGTAATTTTAGATTAGGCAAAGATTTCTTGGACATTGGCAACCAATAGTGTTCCTGGAGCTAATCTTAAGTTTTTCATCTACTGTATATACCTTTTGAAGATACAATGGCGTGCACTTGACGAAATAAATGCTGGTGTATGCGATGGGATGACCTATGAAGAAATAAAGAAAAATATGCCAGAGGAATACGAGTATGGTTCTATCTTTCTCTATCTACTTTTCACATCATGATCTTTTCTATCTCTAAGTTACTTCAGCTCTCTCATGGAAAGATTCTAGTTAATTAATCTGATAATCATCTAGTGCCTATTGGACACAAGAAATTGTTGTATGCTTTTATGGCATCTTCATTGTTGGCCAGTAGTTGAATAGAAATATAGCAGTTAATTTGCATTCTTGGACAGAAACTGTTAAGCATCTTATGTCCCTGATAAATCAAGCATTTTTTGGTGATCCTCTGTGAATGAAGATGGCACGGTTCTCTTAAAATGCCCCAATATACTATTCAATAAAATGATTATTTTTTATTCTTGATTCTACTTAGATAGTCTATGCCATCCATTGTTTCTTTACATTTTGTATGTATCTTTTTGTTTTGAAGTTAATTTTGATTCGATGCATTCTAGATCCCGCAAAAAGGACAAGCTAAGGTATAGATATCCTCGCGGGGAGTCTTATCTTGATGTTATACAAAGGTAATGTTGAGCGGTTTAATGAACTATTTCACTCCCATTTTCAAACTATGTTTTATATATTGAAATAGTTTTCTTTTTTCCTATTAAAAACCATCATATACAAATACAATACAAAATTTTTAATTCAAAACATCATATTTTATATCTATTTTCAATTAAAAAAATTTAAATCCAAAACAACTCAAATCACGACTTGACACACCTTGTATTATTATTCTTCTGTTTCCAGGCTAGAGCCTGTAATTATTGAGCTGGAACGGCAAAGAGCTCCGGTTGTGGTGATATCTCACCAGGTCCGACCATTAACAATTTCCTCTTTCTTACCAAAATGCATTATGTTTGGGAGATGAAACAATATATTTTGGGCATATTTCAGGCAGTGCTGCGGGCTTTATATGCTTATTTCGCCGACAGACCTTTGAAAGAGATTCCCCACATCGAGGTAACACAAGCACGGCTATCACTAACACAGTATTCACAAGTTATATTACCTTATATGTCTCCAAATGATAGCTATTCGATTTAGATTAAGATGCCTAATCTCATTAAGATTTTCTGCACAAATGTGAAGCTAACTGCATTTATATATTTCATCACCTGAATTAAAGCAATGAAGCTGACCACATTCATTCTTAACAGATGCCGCTCCACACAATAATAGAGATACAAATGGGAGTCACCGGAGTCCAGGAAAAACGATACAAGCTCATGTGATAGCTGGTATTGCATTCCCAATTCACAAAGAACACTCCTGCATAAATATAGATGACATGAAATGATAAATCCCAATTAAATGAATCAATATTTCTCTCATTGTAGCACAAAAACATGACACTAACTATTGCTACTTGTGTGTTTTGCCTCAAATCAAATTACACTTTGTTGTTAACAGTGTCTACTTGTATATAATCATTACTGTCATGTTATAAGTACAATTTAATTCCTGAAATTAATTAAGTTTTTTTGCCTTTGTGCTTGTTTACTGATAATAGCGCTGGGGATTGATTGAGCCTGGTCCAATTTTTGCCCCAAAACATATTACTATCTTCTATTGAAAATTAAATATGAATTTAATTGCTCCTTATGAGTTGTCTATGTAGTGTGAAGTTGAATTATAGAAGGCTCTCTCTTAAATATTTTGATTCATTAGTGCATATTTTCTTGTGGTTAATGATGAATTAAGTGATATATATTTAGAGTTGCTTTTTGTGTTTTAAATATTGAGATGACATTTAGAAGAAGTATGTCTTGTCCACTTGCAACATTTTAAAGTTGGAATTTTTTTGTAATGCTTATATTGAACATGCTATTTTCTCTTATTACACGCAACTCCACTTTTCATAATTTTCTATGAAATTATTATCTACATATTATGCATTCAAAACCACCTATTGAAGATACACATGTTTTCATATTAATGCTTTAAGCTTTTTGGATAATACAATGATCTATAAAGTAATAAAAAAACATTATTGCAGTGCATAAGGAGAAAAAATTAGAACATTTTTTTTGAAGGATGTGGGTATTCAGCATATATGTTTATGGAAGTCCTCAAAAAATTTAAAGCTATGAGTCTGCATCTGTTTAGTTATGTATTATTATTATTATTATTTGAATGAAAAAATATATATATATTTTTTTGTAAAACTATAATGTTTTTATTCAAAATTGTTCGGGTTAAACAATAAAAAAAGAATTTGGAATGCAAGCAAAAGACATTTTCAATATGTTTTTACATGTATGTGAACATGGGGAGCTGTTGTGAACTCTCAAACCTTTATATTACATGGATATTTATGGGAAAATTATTTATAGCAAGTAAAATTTATTAATATATTGAAAAAAAGTGTTAAAAATGATTTTGATTGATGAAAAATATTAAGTATCCCACATTGGATTGGATGTAATGTTGGAAAGGACTATTTCATCCCCGAATCCCCTCTTAACATGGTATCAGACTTATTGAGCTTCCTTCTTGTTTTGTCTTGGTAATATTCTTTATTTTGGAAATAAGATTTCTTTGGAATTTCAAATTACATTTAACAATATCTGTAAAGCAGTATATTTGCATATTTACGCCATAAATGCACATCATATCTGACATCAATTAACAATATATATACAGTTAAAAATCCTTTATGCTAACAAAATGAAATACTATTAAATATATTCATTGAATCCAGTGCGATTTTGAATTAGATTCCACTTTTATATTATAGTATATAATTAATTAAGGAGTACGCATGGGCATGGCAGCGATGCAAATCAGCCTTACAAACAAAGAGAAGAGACAGAATCAGACTTACCAATACAAATAGATTTGGAGTGTAGTTATTAAAATCATCTGTACCAGAATAACTTTTAAATGCCATCTTTTGTATGAGAAATATATACATATTATTATTGTGAATTACCCAGATTAAGTCATTATTTACTATTATTTTTATAAATATTAAATCAAATATTTATTTAAATTTTAATTTCATTCAACCAGAAATTCTTGATTTATTTATATCACATTAAAAATAATTTTCACTTGTTATTATATCAATTTTTAAATATTTTTCAATCGTACCTTAAGCACTTATTATTCGGCCCGGAGTTTAATCAGTGCGCACTTTCAGTGGCGGCTGCCGGTTCCTATGTTATCCAAAAAAATAAAAAAAATTAACTCTATATAATACAGTTGATATAGCAAAAATAATTAACTCTATTAATCTAGTGTTACATAGCAAATAATGCTATACATATAATTTTTTTTTTAGTTAAAATATTTTAATTACACTTAATTATTATACATGCGTGTACAGCATGTCGCATATAGTGTATGTACATGAATTTTATTGTAGATGAAGTAATTAAAATGAATATTGTGAAAAAAAAAATGAACCTAAAAAGTAGAGAAAATATACGTAGTAATTAATTAGATTTAGATATATTTTTTGAATTGTATCTTTGTTATTTAATCCCTTTATTTATTTTAAAATTTAAAATAAAAATAAAACTTATATCTTATTTTAATTTGTATATATATATTTTTTTATTATCATTAATTTATATATATTTTTATAAATATATACTCCATCCGTCCAGATGCAAGGTTGTCGTTTACTTTTTGTACATAGATTTTTTGATATTAATATTATAATAAGTTATGTAAAATAAAAGTAATCACAGTGTAAGTTGAAAGGAAGGATATTTATTACGTGCAGACAGTACAATTATTAACTTAGGAAATGGTAACCTTGGTTTGAGACGGACGAAAATAAAAAATCACAACCTAGACGGAGGGAGTATTATTTTTTTACAAAATATCACACTTAATATTATATAAATAAATTAAATACAAAGTAAATTCTTAGAATATATATATTTAAAATTATTTTTATAAAATTTATAAAGGTGTATATTTTTATATTACCTTTATCCCACAACAAGAATGTCATTTACTTTTGACATAGAATTTTTTTTATTTTTTTTATTTTTTTATATAGTATAAAATGATGTATACCCTTAATAAAATATTTCTATCAAAACAAAACACTTGGTCCTTAATGATCTATAAATAAAACTAACAAAACAACAATCATACTAAAACTACATATAATTTTATTATGCTATTATAATTTAAAATGATACAATAGTACAAATTGATGTAAAATGACTTATATAATTTTATTATGCAATTTTACTATTTATTTAATAAAATATTCTAATAATGCAATAAAATTTAAATATAAAGATATTATATATCCTTAAAATATTATATAAAAAATTGAATGTATTTAATTGTTTTGTACGTGGTATTTTGTATAAAAATAATTTACTTTACGGAAAATTTGTAAAGTAATATAAAAAAAATAAAATAGAATATAATATTTATTTTATATTTGTAAAATTTTAAAAGACGGAAAATATAAATTAATAGAGATTGAATTTAAAAGATATATCTAAATCTAACTAAATACTATATTATTCTCTCTCTTAGTTATTATCACACGTGTAACAATTTTATTGGTTGGAACCGAAAAATAGAGAAAACATTGGAACAGAATATTTGATCCATCCAGAGCCGAGCTGGGTCCAAAACCCAATTCGCCAATATTAGCCTATTATCATATAATATTATAATTTAAATTCAATTAATATATATATATATATACCACAATTGCATTGCATTAGCATCGCAGATCGCCCTCTAATTACGCATTCTTATGCGTACTTCTCTCACAACAAACCATTCTGCATTCTTTGATCCTAATTAATAATAATAATTTGTCCATGCTTATAACCTAAGTTCATCAAAATCAAATAGCGATTGCAATGGTCAGTTCTTCTTCCCCACTGATCAGCCACAGAAAAGAGGACGTCAATGGCGGAGAGGATCGCCACCCGCCGCCGGATGATGGGGCGGCGTTCGATCCCGCGGCGCCGCCGCCGTTCAGGATCGGAGACATTCGGGCCGCCATTCCGGCGCACTGCTGGGTCAAGGATCCATGGCGGTCCTGCTATTATGTCGTCCGCGACGTCGCCGCCGCCGCCGCGCTGATCGCCGCCGCCTTGTATTTTGACAGGTGGACCGCCGCCGTGTGGCCGGTCTACTGGTTTGCTCAGGGGACTGTTTTCTGGGCAATATTCGTTCTTGGCCATGACTGGTGATTATTATTTAATCTCCATTTTTATTGATTTGAAATTTCTGATTTGGATATTAATCGATGTGAAATTAATTGATTGCAGTGGGCATGGGAGCTTTTCGGACAGCCCCAGGCTGAATACTGTGATGGGCCATATTCTGCATTCCTCCATTCTCGTACCTTATCATGGATGGTAGTAACTCACAATTAATTAATATTACTATCGTAAAAATATATACAACAATAATATCTATCTATCTATATATATATATATATATGGAACAGGAGAATCAGCCACAGGACCCACCATCAAAACCATGGACACGTCGAAAACGACGAGTCATGGGTGCCGGTAATTAATGAATTAATGAATTAATTAAACATCCATGGATGTAGCTACTTTAATTTGCATGTATGATAATGATGGTATGCAGCTGCCAGAGAAGCTATACAGGAAGCTGGATTATTCGACAAAATACTTGAGATACAAAGTCCCATTCCCGATGTTTGCATACCCTTTATATTTGTGGTACAGAAGTCCAGGGAAGACAGGATCACACTTCAACCCATACAGTGAGCTGTTCAGAGACGACGAGAGGCAACAGGTGATGACCTCAACTGCCTGCTGGGCAGCCATGGTTGCTCTTCTCTTCTGCCTCTCCACCATCATTGGTCCACTCTTAGTGCTCAACCTCTACCTCATTCCCTACATGGTTGGTATTTTTTGGTAATGGTATCTACACTACATACGTACATACATACATACATATATACATATATATATATTATATACACAATATGCAGGTGTTTGTAGCTTGGCTGGATACTGTGACATATCTGCACCATCACGACTTCCAGCACAACCTCCCATGGTACCGTGGCAAGGTTGGTTGTTTGGTGTCCGTACCATCTTAATTAATTAATTAATTTAATATAATATATTATGGGATTGGCAGGAGTGGAGCTACTTACGTGGAGGGCTGACGACCGTGGATCGAGATTACGGAATATTCAACGGCATCCATCACGACATCGGCACTCACGTGATCCACCACCTCTTCCCTCAGATCCCTCACTATCACTTGGTCGAGGCGGTGCGTCCTCCTTCCTTCCTTTACCCTCCCTCATCTACTCACGTGACCCCAGTTTCATTAATTAATTAATTAATATACGAAATCTATATTCAAACGGAACACTTTTCTTACGCTTTTCAGAAATTTCTTTAATAAAAAGAATAATAAACGACAGCTCATTTTTCATATATATAAATTATTTGAATTGCACGTAATTTATAATATCAGACATTCATTTATACACACATAAATTAAATTTATACATATCACAATTTTTTGGTATTCATTTCTCATATACTCTTCACAACTACTTTTGGGTGAATTGCAAATTTATTTCCTTCAAAATTCTAAAATCATCTCAAAAACCAACTTACACTTCTTTTCATAGATTATTTCATTTTTTTTTTACTATCATTTTGACTATTTATTATTATTATTATTATTTTTTCATGTTGATGCATAGACACGGGAAGCCAAGAGAGTGTTGGGGAATTACTACAGAGAGCCGGAAAAATCGGGGCCTTTTCCGTTCCATTTAATCCTAAGCTTAGTGAATAGCATTCACAGCAATCACTATGTGAGCGACACCGGAGACATTGTCTACTATCAAAAAGACTATTCATCTAAGCTCTAATTGATACATACTTATATGAGCACGCGATTGGACAACATTGATCGACATATGTTTTTGTTTTAGCATTTATACAACGTATGTATGTTGGTTAACAGCTAAGGAAATAAACAAAGAATGATGTGGTATGTGATGGAATAACAAGAATCGACAAGTAAGCTTAGTGATTCACGGGGTTGTTCGAGGACATATTTTAATATATAGCTAGATAGCTAGCATGTATTGGTTTAATTCCTTTGTAACTTTTTTCACTTCGACGAGGTTTTTGTGAACCGATTGAGAGTGAGTTGTCTCAATAGAAATATATATATATATACATATATTTTTAATATGCTTAACTATTATTCACAACTAAGAATTTTGAAGAAATTAAAACACTAGATAAATGGTTCAACAACACTTGCCTTTTAACTTTATAAATTTTTTATTACTACAAGAATATAGCGCCGAGGACAACTCCGACGAATAATCCAAAGCCGACACCTTGCCAAGTAAGTCCATCAAGTATGCTCTCAGCCTCAGCACGCCTTCTTCTTTTGAAGGCAACTTGTTTTCATCCTCACATGTCTTAGTCAATGGATGTCCGCATAACTCTGAGTTTCCAATGTATGAGCTGTTATCAAATGTATCGAACTGGCTACCAGAGTGGTATCTCTCCTGAAAGATTGTTGTGCGCAATGTTGAACTCTAAGATTTCGAAAGGAATCCGGAATGTTTCCATGGAACTTGTTGCTCGACTAATCAATCATAGTGAATGTTGTTTGTATCCTATCATAGTTTGTCGGAAAACCTTTCAAAGTAACAGTTACTGGAATGTAATTAATCACACTTTATAGTTTGTTGCTGTATAGATGAGATCAAAATAGAGTTGTGATTCTCTCCCTGTATCCCATAGTTCACCAAAATGCTTTAAACAAGTAATTGGCAAGTAACTAGTGAAATCATTCTTGGAGATGTCAAAAACTCTCAAGCTGGGAAATGAAATGTTCCTCTCTGAATCAGGTATTGTGCCATGAAATCTGTTGGAACTTAAACTAAGAACTCCAAGCTTTGGAAGAGTTTCCAACCAAATAGGAAAAGAGTCTTGTATGCCATTATACCCAATATCAAGAGCCTGTAATTGTGTGCAACTGGCCAAGGATCGAGGCAAGGTTCCTCCTAGTTGGTTGTAGCACAAGCTAAGATACTTCAATTCACAACCAGTGGTAAATGTAGTTGGGATGGGGCCATGAAAGCGATTTTTCGACAAAGCCAGCACTGCCAGAGTTTCACTAAAGTTTCCTAAACAATTTGGTAGTGTTCCTTCCAACCTGTTATTTGGTAAAATGAGAATTTCAATTGAGCTAAAGTTGCATATGGATGCTGGAACCAACCCTGTCAACATGTTGGACTGAAGTACGAGACTTGTAAGACTCCATAGATTTTCAATGGAAGACGGTATTGTACCTGAAAGTAGTAATTTGATTGGATATATTACTCTTCATAAAAATAGCATTATAACTAAGGGTAATATATACCTACCTGTAAACTGGTTGTCTTCAAAATCCAAGGTTACAAGTGTGTTTGAACTCCTGATATCTTGTGGTATCGATCCAGTTAAATTGTTATATCCCAATTGAAGGATCTGAAGTTGGGGGACATGAAGAAAAATTTGATGGAATAGGTCCATGAATCATATTATAATTTAGAGAAAGCTCATAGAGCACCGGAAGTCGAAGGCACATGTCATGTGGAAGGGTACCAGACAAACCATTAGACCAAGAATTCATGACTTGAAGGGTGGATATGTTGAAAATACTTGATGGTATAGAGCCTGCAAGTATTTCATTGGACTGTGCTCATGATCTTAGATGCCAATTAATGACTTGGACAGATAGATATATTAATAATAAAATCATACCTGTCAAGGAGTTCTCAGCAAGAAATAGCCCTTGAAGCCATTGTAACCTTCCAATGTCTTCTGGTATGCTTCCGGTAAAATTGTTAACAGCCAATGATAATACTTGAAGTTGAGGACATGATGAATAATTTGATGGAATTCGTCCTTGCATCCTGTTTCTTTGTATAATAAACTTCTTCAGTAGTGGAACTCCAAGGCACATGTTACTTGGGAGAGTACCCGAGAAGTTATTATTGTTCAAGAATAAAAGTTGAAGGGATGATATGTTGAAGATGCTTGATGGTATAAAACAAGAAAGCTTGTTGTCATTCATGTTCTAGTACAAGTTCTCAAGACTTGATAATGTCCGGTATCGTCCCTTCAAGAGCATTACCTTGCAAATTCAATGTCTCTAAATTTGTCCAACTTCTTGATTGAGACTGCGATTCGCCCTGCTATTCCATATCATCTATTATTCATTCTCTTTATTTATTGATTTTTCCTAAAACTCACTCAAAAGAAACATACCAATTGTGTAATCAAGTTATGAAATAGAACTATGATAATTATGGTTTATTTTGTAAAGTGAATATATATCTTTTTTTTCTCATAATATCAATCAAATTATTATTTTTCTTTAACTTGAAAATTTTAATATGAGGTTTTATTATCCATTTCTATTTTATAACCTTATAAATATAATTAGCACTTCCAAAAATAATAAAATAAATAATTTTGACAAATAAACGTACTTGTTAATTTGTTGCGGTCAAGTTGTAGCTCTTTAAGAATTTTTAAATTCTCAGTTTCTTGTGGTATGATTCCGCTAATACTATTGTTTGACAAATACAAAAATTCTAAGTTTGTCAAGTTTGTGACTGAATGAGGGATAGACCCTGAAAGACCATTGCTTTCCATGACAAGTACTTTGAGAAGATGAAGATTACCTAATGAATTTGGAATTTCAGTTTGGAAAGGATTGCAAGATAAGATCAATTGTTCAAGCTTTGGTTCATTTGAGAATGATTGGATAAATGAATTCAAGCTTGTAAAATTGTTATTCCTAATAGATAAATATTTAAGCTCTGCAAATGAAGAAAACCAATAAGAAACCTCCCTGTCAAATTTGTTATAACTCAGTCTGATATAAGTCAATCTTCGGAAAAGAGCTAATTCTACTGGAACAGTCCCACTGAAGTTGTTTCCTTTGATATCAAGTGAAACAAGAAACGATAGGTTTCCGAACTCGGGAGGAATACTTCCAGCAAGGCCTAGGAAAGAAATATTCAATCCTGTTACTCTATGATGGCGGATTCCACATGCAACACCAAACCAATCGCAAACAGGAGATGTAATGGTCCAATTGTTGAGGATTCCATTAGGGTCGAAAGAGATATGAGATTTCAAGGCCAAAAGCGCGGATTGATCGGTAGCTAGACTAGTTTTAGCCATAATATGAATAGAGGTTGATAACAGAGAAATCAAGATTAAGATTACAAGAAGAGGATTGAAGTGAGAATAATTCACCTCGAGGGCACTTGTCATTGCTTGAAATTCAAAGATGTAGAGAACCTCGAGGGCACTTGTCATTGCTTGAAATTCAAAGATGTAGAGATTGCTATTATGGTGAATGTTGTCTGTGTGATGATGAAGATCACAAATGGATTATATATATATATATATATATACAACTGAGGCCATGATACTACAAAGTGGATAACGATTTTAAAATAAACACTAGCAACCATACACTTGGATCTTCCAATTATATTTTCTGTCCAGACAGTCCAGTAACATATATCATGCATGACCAAGACTTCAAGTCAATGTGGAAAAGACCAGATCGTATTGGTCACATGAATTATATAGTCTATAGAGTATTGTCAGTCCAATTTATTGGACTTTGGTTTAATAGGATGAAACCAATGTTAAAGCCCTTTTTACATTATTAAAATAATATCAAATTAAATAGATATATATATATATTTTTAATATTATACTAAAAAAATTTTACATTTAAGAAAATATATAAATACCTACTTATGTTAAATAAAAATTATTTTAACTCAAAATTTTATTATTTCCAATTTCAAACTCTTAACTGTCAAATCTCCTACCAAACCGACAGGACATTGAAGTTATATATTATTGTTGACCTACTTCTCTCATATTCATATTTTCTAAATTGGGAACATAATTGTCTTTTTATTAGTCCTTCCCAATGTGCTTAATACTAGACTATATAGTATATAACAACTTAATTAGTTAAGATCGATATTCAGATGTCTTATTATTACACAGTCGTAGAATATATAGTATGTAGCAAATTGATTAAGCAGACAATACAGTAGTAATATTTAACTACAAGAATATAGCGCCGAGGACCACTCCAATAAATAATCCAAAGCCGTAGCACATGACTACACCTTGCCAAAACTAAGAGTGAAGTTAGGGTGCTAGATTTTTACCATACTTATGCCTTAAAAGTAATAATTTTAATTATTGTAATTAAATAATATATTTAATATAATCCTATGTAATAATTTTTAAAGCATCAATTCAAAATTTAGCACCCTAATTCATCCCAAAACTAATAGTTAAAGTGATAGGAAGACCTGAAGTGTTTATCTTAGGCAAGTTTATTGAAGATACAAAGATGCATTCATTTCTCGACATTACTGGGTGGTATGGTCTCCATTTATTACTCAGAAGAAATTTCTATAGATACAAAAACCACACATAATAGTGTCCGCATCGGGCATGTAACGATGAAAATGAAACTCACGGTGCCCAAATAATCGGCAACTTCCTTTGCAGCTTTCAGATAAGGTGAGCCCTGCATCAGAAAGCAGGGAGAATCAAGAGAAAATTGCAAAAGAATATCCGTCATGTATACTCCATTATCACTTTTGTCATGTTTTGTCCTATGATTATCCGGCTTACATGTGGGATATATTTTAACAGCAAGATAAATGCAGGACAAAAGTGATAATAAGTGAGTATACATGAGATATTTTTTTGTAATTTTCCCTTAAAATTATATAATCCAACTTCAAAGACCAACACCAAAAGAATGTAGCTGAGCTCCGCATTGCTTTGCAGCCTTTGTACCAGACAAATTGCGAGCAGTAATCCATGCAACCAGCGACAAATCAAGTCCACCCGACAACATAACGCCCAACTGATGCAAACGGAAAATCTGTCGCACTAATCATTTATCAGCTGATTTAAAAAAATGCAAAGGATGTACCTCCAGTCGCCTACCAATTATGCCAAGGGAAGTGACTTATGGGTAAAAAAGTAACAAATCTGCATTACAACCGTGTTTTTTTTTTTCTGATAGTGATTTGTAGATGATTAAGAAAGCACATACTAGTAATAGTATTAACTACAAATATATAGCCCCAAGGACAACTCCAATGAATAATCCAAACCCATATCCTATGAGTACACCTTGCCAAGTAAGTCCATCGAGCATGCCCTCAACCACACCTTCGTCTTTTGAGGGAAGGGCCAAAGGCGGCTTGTTTTGATTGTCACATTTCTTAGTCAATGGATGGCCACATAATCCTGAGTTTCCAATGTAAGAACTATTTTCAAATGTATGAAATTGGCCACCAGATTCAGGGATATGTCCTGAAAGACTGTTGTGAGCTACGTTGAAATTGGATTGAAATGAGAGTTTTGTCAGCGCAATCGGTATCTCCCCTTCTAAGCCATTCCAAGTCAAATCCAACACTTCCAAATTAGTTAAAGACCCCAGAGATACAGGAATAGGGCCGGTGAGATTATTATGAGACAAATTAAAGTGCTGCAGAGCTATGAGATTTCCAAAGGAATCCGGGATGCTTCCATGGAACTTGTTGTTTGACATATCAATTGAGGCAAATTCTACTGGTATGTGGCTGTACTTTCGTGTCACACCTTTAAAATGGACCGTCATTGAAATATATCTAGGTTCGTCTTCAAAGGACGTTGTTGTAACTGGGAGGATCTCACGATATATATGTGTTTCCCTGTTGGTATCCAATACCTCACCAAAGTGCTTTAAATAGGTAATAATTGGTAGGTGGCCGCTAAAATCATTATTGGAGATATCAAACACTCTCAAACTGGGAAAAGAAATATTTGCCTTTGAATCGGGTATGGTGCCGTGAAATCTGTTGGAACTTAAACTAAGAACTCCAAGCTTCGGAAGAGTTTCCAACCAAATAGGGAAAGAGTCTTGTATTTCATTATATCCAATATCAAGAGCCTGTAATTGTGTGCAACTAGCCAGGGATCGCGGCAAGGTTCCTTCTAGCTGGTTGTTGCTCAAGCTAAGATTCTCCAATTCACAACCTTTGCCAAATGATGTTGGGATGGGGCCGTGAAAGTGATTTTCCGACAAAAGCAGCACCGCCAGAGTTTCACTGAAGTTTCCCAAACAATTTGGCAGTGTTCCATCCAAACTGTTAGATGATAAATAAAGGCTTCCAAGTGAGCTCAAGTTGCATACGAATGTTGGAACCTTCCCCATCAACATGTTGGAGTCAAGTGCTAGAGATGTAAGACTCCATAGATTTTCAATGGAAGACGGCATTGTACCTGAAAGTAATTTGATATATCATAGCATAAAGCTGATGGATTAATTTTCATAAAAATAGGATTATAATTAAGGATAATGTTAACTCCGTTGTCCTCAAAACCCAAGGTTACAAGTGTCTTTGAACTCCTGATATTTTGTGGTATGGATCCAGTTAAATTTTTATGTCCCAATTCAAGGGTCTCAAGTTGAGGACATGAAGGAAATATTTGATGGAATACCTCCATGAATCATATTATAATTTAGAGAAAGCCAATAGAGCACCGGAAGTCCAAGGCGCATGTCATGTGGAAGAGTACCAGACAAACGATTAGAACAGGAATTCATGATTTGAAGGGATGGCATATGTTTTGAAAATACTAGGTGGTATAGAGCCTGCAAATATTTCATTGGAGTGTGCTCATGATCTTAGATGCCAATGCCAAATAACTTGGACAGATATAATAATAATAAAATCATACCTGTCAAGGAGTTCTCTGTAAGATACAGCCCTTCAAGCCGTTGTAACCTTCCAATGTCTTCTGGTATGCTTCCAGTAAAATTGTTACTAGACAATGATAATACTTGAAGGTGAGGGCATGAAGAAAAATTTGATGGAATTCGTCCTTGTATCCCGTTTCTTTGGATAGTAAACTTCTTCAGTAGTGGAAGTCCAAGGCACATGTTACTTGGGAGAGTACCCGAAAAGTTATTGTTGTTCAAGAATAAAAGTTCAAGGTATGATATGTTGACGATGCTTGACGGTATAAAACCAGAAAGCTTGTTTTCATGCACGGACAAATAAAACAAGTTCGGAAGACTCCCCATAATGTCCGGTATGGTCCCTTGAAGAGCATTTTCTTGCAAAGCCAATAACTCTAAATTTGTCAAGTTCTTGATTGAGAGTGGGATTGGCCCTGTTATTCCATATCATCCATTATTCATGCTCTTTCATTGATATGTAATGATTAGTAGTACTCTCTACTTAAAATTCAAAATAATCAAACCAGATATAGAAGCTAATATTATACTTCTGTATATATTTTATATATACATCTTTTTCTTCAAATAATAATAATAATAATAAATGTGTACTAATAATAGCTACATACACAGACGTACTTGTACGCCATTTGTTGAATTTGTGGATATAGAAATTAAATATAATTAGTACTTCAAAATGAAAAAAAAAAAAAAAAAAAAAAAAATCATTTTAACGAATAAGAGCGTACCTGTTAATTTGTTGCCGTTAAGTTCCAGTGATCTAAGCATTTTTAAATTCTCAATCTCTTGTGGTATGATTCCACTAATACTGTTGTTTGACAAACTCAAAAATTCTAAGTTTGTCAAGTTCATGATTGAACGAGGGATAGACCCTGAAAGACCATTGCCTTCCATGAGAAGGACTTTGAGAGGATGAAGATTGCCTAATGAATTTGGAATTTCACTTTCAAATGGATTGAAAGATAGGATCAATGATTCAAGCTTTGATTCATTTGAGAATGATCGGATAAATGAATCCAAGCTTGTAAAGTTATTACTCGCGATAGATAAATATTTAAGATGTGGAAATGAAGAAAACCAAGAAGGAACTTCCCTGTCAAATTTGTTGTAACTCAGTCTGATATAAGCCAATCTTTGCAAACGAGCTAATTCTATTGGAATAGTCCCACTGAAGTTGTTTTGCTTGATGTCAAGTGAAACAAGAAACGATAGGTTTCCGAACTCGGGAGGAATACTTCCAGCAAGGCCTAGGAAAGAAATATTCAATCCGGTTACTCTACTATGGCGGATTCCACATGTAACACCAAACCAATTGCAAACAGGAGATGTAATGGTCCAATTGTTGAGGATTCCATTAGGGTCGAAAGATATACGAGATTTCAAGGCCAAAAGCGCGGATTGATCGGTAGCTAGACTAGTTTTAGCCATAATATGAATAGAGGTTGATAACAGAGAAATCAAGATTAAGATTACAAGAAGAGGATTGAAGTGAGAATAATTCACCTCGAGGGCACTTGCCATTGCTTGAAATTCAAAGATGTAGAGATTGCTATTATGGTGAATGTTGTGTGTGTGATGATGAAGATCACAAATGAATTATATATACAGCTGAGGCATTATACTACAAAGTGGACAACGATTTTAAAATAAACATTAGGAACCATACACTTGGATCTCCTAATTATATTTTCTGTCCAGTAATATCATGCATGACCAAGAGTTCAAGTCAATGTGGAAAAGACAAGATCATATTGGCCACAGGAATTATATAGTCAATAGAGTATTGTTTGGTCCAATGGACTAATAATCTCAATTGCTTATATATATATATATATATATTAACTAGGTTGGATCAATATTATATATAAGTCAGTCCAATTTATTGTTGAGCCACTTCTCTCATATATTCTAAATTGGGAACATAGTTGTCTTTTTATTAGACCTTCCCAGAGAGCTAATATTAGACTATATAGTATATAACAACAACTTAATTAGTTGTATATTCAGATGTCTTATTATTACACAGTTGTAGAATATATAGTCTGTAGAAAATTGATTAAGCAGACAATATAGTAGTAATATTTAACTACAAGAATATAGCGCCGAGGACCACTCCAATAAATAATCCAAAGCCGTAGCCCATGACAACACCTTGCCAAGTAAGTCCATCAAATATGCCCTCAGCATCAGCCTCGTCATCTTCTTTTGAAGGAAACTTGTTTTCATCCTCACATGTCTTACTCAAGGGATATCCACATAACTCTGAGTTTCCAATGTATGAACTATTCTCATATGTACCAAACTGGCCACCAGAGTCAGGTATATGTCCTGAAAGATTGTTGTGTGCTACCCGGAATGTGGATAGAAATGATAGCTTTGTCAGCTGCACCGGAATCTCCCCTTCCAAGCCATTCCACGACAAGTCCAACGATTCCAGCCTATTTAGAGACCCCAGTGTATGAGGGATACGGCCGGTGAGCTTGTTGTTAGACAAATTTAATTGCATAAGAGCTCTAAGATCTCCAAAGGAATCCGGAATGCTTCCATGGAACTTGTTGCTCGACAAATCAATCATACTGAATGCTTTTTGTATCCTGGTATAGTTTGTCAGCAAACCTTTCGAAGTGACAATTGTTGTGATAGGACCACTCATGTTTTTAGAGTCTTTACTAAAGATGACATCATAATAGAGTTGTGTTCCTCTTCCTGTATCCAATACCTCACGAAAATGCTTTAAATAAGTAATTGGCAAGTAGCCAGTGAAATCATTGTTGGAGATGTCCAAAATTCTCAACCTGGGAAATGAAATCTTCCTCTCTGAATCAGGTATTGTGCCATGAAATCTGTTGGAGCTTAAACTAAGAATTCCAAGCTTCGGAAGAGTTTCCAACCAAATAGGAAAAAAGTCTTGTATGCCATTATACCCAATATCAATAGCCTGTAATTGTGTGCAATTGGCCAACGATCGAGGCAAGGTTCCTTCTAGTTGGTTGTTGCTCAAGCTAAGAAACTGCAATGCACAACCATTGCTAAATGTTGTTGGGATGGGGCCATGAAAGTGATTATCCGACAACAGCAGTGCAACCAGAGTTTCACTGAAGTTTCCTAAACAATTTGGCAGTGTTCCTTCCAACCTGTTAGATGATAAAAGGAGAATTTCAATTGAGCTCAAGTTGCATATGGATGCTGGAACCACCCCTGTCAACTTGTTGGAGTGAAGTTCCAGATCTGTAACACTCCATAGATTTTCTATGGAAGACGGTATTGTACCTGAAAGTAATTTGATAGTAAGATACTGCTAATTACCTTTCATGAAAATCACATTATAAGGATAATTAGAGACTTTCAACTCTCAAAGCTTAAAAACTAAAAAAGATTACCTGTTAACATGTTTTCTTGAAAACTCAAGAATTGAAGCATGTTTGTGCTCCTGATATCTTGTGGTATCGATCCGGTTAAACTGTTATGCCCCAAATCTAGGACACTAAGTTGAGGACATGAAGAAAAATTTGATGGTATTTGTCCATGAATCTTATTATCATATAAAAAAAGCTGATTGAGCACGGGAAGTCGAAGGCACATGTCATGTGGAAGAGTACCAGACAAATGAGTAGACCTGGAATTCATGATTTGAAGGGTAGATATGTTGAAAATACTTGGTGGTATAGAGCCTGCAAGTATATAATTGTAGAGTTTTCATCTTAAATATCGATCGAATTAGACAAACATAAAAACCATACCTGTTAAGGAGTTCTCAGCAAGATACAGCTCTTCAAGCCATTGTAACCTTCCAATGTCTTCTGGTACACTTCCGGTAAAATTGTTAAGAGCCATTGATAATACTTGGAGTTGAGAACATGAAGAAAAATTTGATGGAATTCGTCCATGTATCCTGTTTACTGATATAAAAAACTCTTTCAGCCTTGGAAGTCCAAGGCATATGTTACTTGGGAGAGTACCAGATAAGTTATTGTTGGAGAAGTCTAAAACTTCAAGGGTTGATATGTTGAAGAAGCTTGACGGTATCAAACCAGAAAGCTTGTTATGTCTCATGTTCAAGAAATTCAACTTCTGAAGTTTCCAAGAAATGTCCGGTATCGTCCCTTCAAGATCATTTTCTTGCAAATCCAAATGCTTTAAGTTTTTCAAGTTCTTGATTGAGAGTGGGATTTTCCCTGCTATTCCATATCATCCATTATTCATTCTCTTGCATTGATTTTTAATAGCTAGTAACAGCACTTTAAAATGAAAAACAAAAAAATCACCCGACAAATAAAAAAATGTACCTGTTAATTTGTTGCCGTTAAGTCTCAACAATCTAAGCATCTTTAAATTCTCAATTTGTTGTGGTATGATCCCGCTAAGGTTATTGTTTGACATCAACAAAACTTCTAAGCTTGTCAAGTTCATGATTGAATGAGGGATAGACCCTGAAAGACCATTGCTTTCCATGACAAGTACTTTGAGAGGATGAAGATTCCCTAATGAATTTGGAATTTCACTTTGAAAAGGATTAAAAGATAAGATCAATGTTTCAAGCTTTGATTCATGGGAGAATGATTGGATAAATGAATTCAAGCTTGTAAAATTGTTATACTCAATGGATAAGTGTTTAAGATGTGGAAATGAAGAAAACCAAGAAGGAACTTCCCTGTCAAATTTGTTGTAACTCAACTTGATATAAGTCAATCTTCGCAAACGAGCCAATTCTAATGGAAGAGTTCCACTGAAGTTGTTTTCTTTAATGTCAAGTGAAACAAGGAACGACAAGTTCCCAAACTCGGGAGGAATACTTCCAACAAGGCCCAGGGAAGAAATATCCAATCCAATTACTCTACGATGCCGGATTCCACAAGTGACACCAAACCAATCACAAACTGAAGATCTAGTGGTCCAATTGTTGAGAGTTCCATTAGGATCAACAGAAATGTGAGATTTCAAGGCCAAAAGCGCGGATTGATCGGTAGCTAAACTAGTTTCAGCGACAATAGAGGTAAATAACAAAGAACACAAGATTAAGAGTATAACAAGAGGATTGAGGTGACAATAATTCATCTCCACGAAACCTTTCCTTGCTTGAAACTCAAAGATCTAGAGATGGGTATTGTGGTGAATGTTGTGTGTATGATGATGAAGATCGAAAATGAATTATATATATAGCTAAGGCCATTATAGGGGAATTAAATGGAATTTAGATTAGTGAGGTATATATGCATGCATGCATATCATAGGTTGGGGCTTCTGTTATCTATATGGCACAAAATTTCAATCTACTTCAACATTGTAGTCTCCCTTTGGAAACTTATGGGAACTTTCATGGCAACTTTCACTTATACTTATCATACTAAATGCCAAAACCATTTTCTCTTCAATGCCATGGTTCATTGAATACTAATAGGAAATGAAATAATAGAGACCGAGTCATAAAGAATACTATCTATATATCATTATTTGATTATCTTTTTATACTTTAATGTTATAATTTTTTATTTTTTGTTGAATATAATTCTACTTATTTATCATTCTATTTTGGTCCCCTAAGTGATGACTAGTGTGTAAGAGAAAAATAGACAAAATAAATTCTTAATTATGAAATAAAAAATATATAATAACCAAAACTTATAAAAATGTTAGAGCTTATGTTTAGTTAGAGTATAAATGGTCATTATTTATCAATCTTTTATTGGTTTATATTTGTTTTAAAAAATGTTATCTACTTTAATTTTGTTTTGTTTGGATGTTTTTACTTTTTGATATTTTAAGCTAAAATTTATTGTTGCATATGATATTCAAATGAATAATAGATGTACGACGGATTATAATATTTATGAAAAAATGACCTCTTGAATGATACAATTTTAAAAACAAATAAACAAACAATATTTTATGTTAATGTGCCTGTTCAACTTTAGGAAATAATTTCTAGTATTCCTTTTGATGGAAGAACAATAATTATGTAAAAGATTACATAGAATGAAAAATTTATTCCAAATTTAATCAGTCTGTTCTAATAATAATAATAAAAAAATTTTGAGTTTTGCCTTTTTTTTTTTCTTTTTTTTTTTAACTTTTCAAATCTAATAATTTTCAATCAAAATATATAATTTTATGTTATAATATTATATAAATACATTTAAATCAAAAATTAAATTCAAAAGTCTATTTGGTAAGTGTATTAGTGCTTGTTTTTTGTATTTTACTAATAGTTTGATTTTGATGTTTAGTAGGAAGAAAAAAAATGTTGGAAAACGTGAGGATAGATCAGAACAACGTAACGTTCCTCATCTTTGAATGAAAACAAAGTGTGTCAATTAATGCCTCACCAAAGACTTCCAAGTCAATGTGGAAAAACAAAGAGATCATTTAATTTCAGTCACACCAATTGAATAGTCAATAGAGTAGAGTATTATTCGGCTCCTATCGACCATGAAAACATTACTATGCCATGTGCTTGTTTATTGTGGGATTTTGGGTTTGAAATTTTATAAACTTTTGTTTATAGCTTTATCATATAATGTTTTAAATAAAAATAATAAAAGAAAAGAAATATCTAATTACATAGTTAGGGAGAAAAAAAATATTATGAATAATGGGAAATCAAAGTGCACTTCAAACAAACAAATTCAGAAATAGAGAATATATCATTATTAGACAATCTAATACTAATTTAATTAATTCTACTCTCATAAAAATATTTCCATCAAAATTGATCCCAGTAACATTTTTTTCATTATTTTTTACAATTGTCGGGATGGGGCCATGAAATCGATCTTCGGACAAATGCAGCACCAGGAGAGCTTCAGTAAAATAAGAAACATTTTTCAGTACACTAATTTTCTCTGTTCTCTCTGCTACTGCTCTGTTTTTCAACATTTTCGGGTATATTCTATGTCGGCGACATGATTTTATTTTTACTAGACCTTCCCAAAGAGCTTAGCTCAAGACTATGTGATAACAGCTTAATGAAGATTAATCAAGACTATGTCTTACTATCGCACAGCTGTACAATGTAGTAGCAAACTAATAAGGCACACCATACAGTAGTATTTAACTACAAGAATATCGCGCCGAGGACCACTCCAATGAATAATCCAAAGCCGTAACCCATGACAACACCTTGCCAAGTAAGCCCATCAAATATGCCATCAGCCTCAGCCACGCCATCTTCTTTTGAAGGCAACTCGTTTTCATCGTCACATTTCTTAGTCAATGGATGTCCGCATAACTCAGAGTTTCCAATGTAGGAGCTGTTATCAAATGTATCAAACTGGCTACCAGAGGTGGGTATGTGTCCGGAAAGATTGTTGTGTGCTACACTGAACTTGGATAGAAATGATAGCTTTCCTAGCTGCACCGGAATCTCCCCTTCTAAGCCATCCCACGACAAGTCCATGGCCTCCATCTTCATTAGAGACCCCATCGTCGCAGGAATATTCCCTGTGAGACAAATTTAAGTGCCGGACAGCTATAAGATCTCCAAAGGAATCAGGAATGCTTCCAGAAAACTTGTTGTTCGACAAATCAATCATAGCGAGTGTTGTTTGTATGTGGCTATAGCTTCTTAGGACACCTTTCAAAGTGACAATTACTGAAATACGCCTAGTTACGAATGAAGAGCCTGGAGCATAGTGAAAATAGAGAAACTGACCAGTGTGATTATGATCCCATACCTCACCAAAATGCTTCAATTAAGTAATTGGCAAGTTCCCAGTGAAATCATTTTTGGAGATATCAACAAGTACCAGACTGGGAAATGAAACATTGCTCTTTGAATCAGGTATTCTGCCATGAAATCTGTTGGAGCTTAAACTAAGAACTCCAAGCTGTGGAAGAGTTTCCAACCAAATAGGAAAAGAGTCTTGCATTTCATTATATTCAATAGTAAGAGCCAGCAATCGTTCACAACTGACCAAAGATCGAGGCAAGGTGCCTCGTAGTCGATTGTTGCTCAAGCTAAGATATGCCAACGCACAACCATTTCCAAATGATGTTGGGATGGGGCCATGAAAATGATTTTCCGACAAAAGCAGCACCTGGAGAGTTTCACTGAAATTTCCTAAACAATTCGGCAGTGTTCCTTCCAAACTGTTTGACGATAAAACGAGAATTACAATTGAGCTCAAGTTACATATGGAAGCTGGAACCTCTCCAATCAACATGTTGGAGTCAAGTGCCAGAGATTCAAGACTCCATAGATTTTTCAATGGAAGACGGTATTGTACCTGAAATTAATTTGATACTGCTGATCGATTACCTTCCGTAAAAATTGCATTATAATTAAGGATAATACCTGTTAACTGGTTGTCTTCAAGACTCAATGATACCAGTGTGTTTGAACTCCTGATATCTTGTGGTATGGATCCAACTAAGTTGTTATATCTCAATTCGAGGGCATATAGTTGAGGACATGATGAAAAGTTTGATGGAATTCGTCCTTGAATCATGTTGTTATTCAAATAAAGCATACTGAGCACAGGAAGTCCAAGGCACATGTCATGTGGAAGAGTACCAGACAAAAGATTGGAACAGAAAAACATGTTTTGAAGGGTGGATATGTTGAAAATACTTGGTGGTATAGAGCCTGCAAATATTTAATTGAACTGTTTTCATCTAATTCGAGACAATGCCAATGAGCTACATCTTCTAATCGATAATTAGGCCAAAGAAAGAGTTCTAAATGACTTGGGCAGATATAAAATCATACCTGTTAAAGAGTTCTCAACAAGATACAGCTGCTCAAGCCATTGTAACCTTCCGATGTCTTCTGGTATGCTTCCAGTAAAATTGTTTACACCAAATGATAATAGTTGAAGTTGAGGACATGAAGAGAAACTTGATGGAATATGTCCCTGTATCCTGTTTTCTTGTACATTAAGCTTCTTCACTTGTGAAAGTCTCAGTCCCAGGCACATGTTACTTGGGAGAGTACCAGTTAAGTTATCGTCGGCGATCACTAAAACTTCGAGCGTGGATATGTTGAAGATGCTCGACGGTATAAAACCGGAAAGTTTGTTTGTACGCATGTTTATGAAATTCAAGTTCTGAAGGCATCCAAAAATGTCTGGTATTGTCCTTTCAAGAGCATTATCTTGCAAATCCAACTCCTCTAAATTTGTCAAGTTCTTGATCGACAGTGGCATGCGCCCTGAAATTACATATCATCCATTGTTCATGCTCTTTAATTTTCAAATGGATTATGGATCAAACCATGGAAACTAATGGAAACAATATACTTCCTATACTTTATACATGCATGTTATTCATATCTATGAAATTATTTTGTATATATATTTGAAAATTCTAATGTCGGGTTTTAGCGTTAGTTTTCAACAATATAACTTTGAGAAATATAAAACCATACCTGTTAATTTATTGCTATTAAACAGCAACGATTTAGGCTTCTTTAAATTCCTAATTTCTTTAGGCACCACCCCACTAATATTGTTGTATGATAACCAAAAATTTTCTAAGTTTGTCAAATTCATAATTGAAGTCGGGATAGACCCTGTAAAACCATTGCTTTCCACTCCAAGCACTTTGAGTTTGTGAAGATTGCCTATTGAATTTGGAATTTCACTATCAAACGGATTAAAAGATACAATAAGTGATTCAAGCTTTGATTCATTTGAGAATGATCGGATAAATGAATTCAAGCTTGTAAAATAGATAAGTATTTAAGATGTGGAAATGAAGAAAACCAAGAAGGAACTTCCCCGTCAAATTTATTATAACTCAGTATGATATAAGTCAATCTCTGCAAACGAGTTAACTCTACTGGAAGAGTCCCACTGAAGTTGTTTTGTTTGATGTCAAGTGAAACAAGAAACGACAAGTTCCCAAATGCTTCCAACAAGGCCTAGGAATGGAATATTCAATCCTGTTACTCCTTGGTGGCGGATTCCACATGTGACACCAAACCAATTGCAAACTGAAGATGTAATGGTCCAATTGTTGAGGATTCCATTAGGATCAGCAGAGATGTGAGATTTCAGGACCAAAAGCGCCGATTTATCTGTGGCTAAACTAGTTTCAGCCATAATAGAGACGGATAACAAAGAAATCAAGATTACTAGTATGATAAGAGGATTGATGTGAGAATAATTCACCTCCATGAAGATTACTTGTCATTGCTTGATATTCAAGTATCTATAGATTTGTAGTGTAGTGAATGCTGTGTGATAATTGAAGATCACAAATGTATTGTATATATTGATAGATTGATAGATATTATTACTACTGTCCTGGATGATAACGATGCATTTCTGCCATAGTCTGTCAATTAATTCCATCACCAAAACATCCAAATCAGTGTGGAAACTCTTCCTGGGGAATAAATTTCTTTAGTTGGGATTTCGAATTGAATTTGGGATTTAGAAATAATCAAATTTTAAATAAAATTTTGAGTTTTGCTCTGTATACTTTAGTTTTGTATTTATATTTTTTTGTTTAATTAAATAATTAGTTGATTTAATATTTTTATGAGACATAATAATTTTAGAAGATGCATTATAAAAACTTACATCAATTTTTGACATTATTGGGCGGTGTGGCCTCAATTCATTACTCCAAATAAACTTCTAAGGAGATGGAAAATTACACATTGGTTGGTTCTTAATCAGCATATCAATAACAACTGTTTTTTTAACATTCACATTTGTTGTTATTACACATATATACAACTGTAGAATATTTGTAGATGCTCGAGAAAGCACACGGCCACGTAGTATTAACTACAAATATATTGCGCCGAGGACCACTCCAACGAGTAATCCAAAGCCGTAGCCCATGACAACACCTTGCCAAGTAAGTCCATCAAATATGCCCTCAGCCTCATCCCCGTCATCTTCCTTTGAAGGCAACTCCTTCTCATCATCACATTTCTTAGTCAATGGATGTCCGCATAACTCTGAGTTTCCAATGTATGAGCTGTTATCAAATGTGTCAAACTGGCTACCAGAGGTAGGTATGTGTCCTGAAAGATTGTTGTGTGCTACACTGAACTTGGATAGAAATGATAACTTTCCTAGCTGCACCGGAATCTCCCCTTCTAAGCCATTCCACGACAAGTCCATGGCCTCCATCTTCATTAAAGACCCCAGCGTCGCAGGAATATTCCCTGTGAGATTGTTCCGAGACAAATTTAAATGCCGGACAGCGATAAGATCTCCAAAGGAATCAGGAATGCTTCCGGAAAACTTGTTGTTCGACAAATCAATCATAGCAAGTGTTGTCTGTATTTCGCTATAGTTTGTCGGCACACCTTTCAAAGTGACAACTGCTGAAATACGCCTAGTTGTGAATGCTTTGTCTGGAGAAAAGTCGACGGTGAAATAGAGACCAGTCTGATTATAATCCCACACCTCACCAAAATGCTTCAAATAAGTCATTGGCAAGTTGCCAGTGAAATAATTGTTGGAGATATCAAGAAGTATCAAGCTGGGAAATGAAACATTGCTCTTTGAATCAGGTATTCTGCCATGAAATCTGTTGGAGCTTAAACTAAGAACGCCAAGCTGCGGAAGAGTTTCCAACCAAATAGGAAAAGAGTCTTGCACTTCATTATATTCGATAGTGAGAGCCTGTAATGATGTGCAACTGGCCAAGGATTGAGGCAAGGGTCCTTCTAGTTGGTTGTTGCTCAAGCTAAGATACACCAACGCACAACCATTGCCGAATGATATTTGTATGGGGCCATGAAAGCGATTTTTTGACAAAAGCATCACCTGGAGAGTTTCACTGAAGTTTCCCAAACAATTTGGCAGTGTTCCTTCCAAATTGTTAGATGATAAATAAAGGTTTCTGAGTGAGCTCAAGTTGCATATGGAGGATGGAACCTCACCGATCAACATGTTGGAGTCAAGTGCCAGATCTATAAGACGCCATAGATTTTCAATGGAAGACGGTATTGTACCTGAACGTAATTTGATATATATTATAAGATACTGCTGATGGATTACGTTTCATAAAAATAGCATTACAATTAAGGATAATATATACCTGTTAACTTGTTGTCTTCAAAACCCAACTTTACAAGGGTGTTTGAACTCCTGATATCTTGTGGTATGGATCCAGTTAAATTGTTATGTCCCAATTCAAGGGTCTCAAGTTTAGGACATGAAGAAAAATTCGATGGAATACGTCCATGAATCATATTATAATTTAGAGAAAGCCCATAGAGCACCGGAAGTCGAAGGCACATGTCATGTGGAAGGGTACCAGACAAACGATTAGACCAGGAATTCATGACTTGAAGGGTGGATATGTTGAAAATACTTGGTGGTATAGAGCCTGCAAATATTTCATTGAAGTGTGTTCATCTAATTAGATGCCAATGCCAAATGACTTGGACAGATATATAAATAAATTAAATCATACCTGTCAAGGAGTTCTCGGCAAGAAACAACCCTTGAAGCCATTGTAACCTTCCAATGTCTTCTGGTATGCTTCCAGTAAAATTGTTACTAAACAATGATAATTTTTTAAGCTGAGGACATGAAGAAAAATTTGATGGAATTTGTCCTTGTATCCTGTTTCTTGGTATAAAAAACGAATTCAGTAGTGGAAGTCCAAGGCATATGTTACTTGGGAGAGTACCAGAGAAGTTATTGTTGGAAAGGACTAAAACTTCAAGGGATGATATGTTGAAGATGCTTGACGGTATAAAACCAGAAAGCTTGTTTTCATTCACGTTCAAGTAACCCAAGTTCTCAAGACTCCCGACAATGTCAGGTATCGTCCCTTCAAGAGAGTTAAATTGCAAATCCAATGCCTCTAAATTTGTCATGTTCTTGATTGAGACTGGGATTCGCCCTGCTATTCCATATCATCTATTATACATTCTCTTTTATTGATTTTTAATAGCTAGTAATACTCTCTAAAAATCATTTCGACAAATAAAAGCGTACCTGTTAATTTGTTGCCGTTAATTTTCAGTGATTTAAGCATCTTTAAATTCTCAATCTCTTGTGGTATGATTCCACTAATACGGTTGTTTGACAAATACAAAAATTCTAAGTTTGTCAAGTT
Organism: Andrographis paniculata; assembly: GCF_009805555.1. Classification (NCBI taxonomy): domain Eukaryota; kingdom Viridiplantae; phylum Streptophyta; class Magnoliopsida; order Lamiales; family Acanthaceae; genus Andrographis; species Andrographis paniculata. Next base: position 279,670 of record NW_026137579.1, on the reverse strand, counting down.
CATGATTGAACGAGGGATAGACCCTGAAAGACCATTGCCTTCCATGCGAAGTACTTTGAGGTTATGAAGACTGCCTACTGAAGCTGGAATTTCACTTTCAAAAGGATTAGAAGATACTATCAATGATTCAAGCTTTGATTCATTTGAGAATGATCGGATAAATGAATCCAAGCTTGTAAAGTTATTACTCGCGATAGATAAATATTTAAGATGTGGAAATGAAGAAAACCAAGAAGGAACTTCCCTGTCAAATTTGTTGTAACTCAGTCTGATATAAGCCAATCTTTGCAAACGAGCTAATTCTATTGGAATAGTCCCACTGAAGTTGTTTTGCTTGATGTCAAGTGAAACAAGAAACGATAGGTTTCCGAACTCGGGAGGAATACTTCCAGCAAGGCCTAGGAAAGAAATATTCAATCTGGTTACTCTACTATGGCGGATTCCACATGTAACACCAAACCAATTGCAAACAGGAGATGTAATGGTCCAATTGTTGAGGATTCCATTAGGGTCGAAAGATATACGAGATTTCAAGGCCAAAAGCGCGGATTGATCGGTAGCTAGACTAGTTTCAGCCATAATAGAGGTAGATAACAAAGAAAGCAAGATTAAGAGTATAACAAGAGGATTGAGGTGAGAATAATCTCCCTCCATGAAACTTATCATTGTTTGAAATTGAAATATCTAGAGACTGGTATAGTAGTGAATGTTGTGTGACGATGAAGATCACAAAATATATACATTGGTAGATAGATAGTATTACTACATAGTGTGGATGATAACGATGCATTTCTACCAAAGTCTGTCAATTAATTCCATCAACAAAGACTTCCAAGCCAATGTAGAAAAACATGAGATTATTTTGGCCACTTGAATTAAATAGTCAATACACTATTATTTGGTCGATATATACTGAGATATAAGTTACATGAAATTAATATGATAATTTAAATCGAAGAAATCTCTAATCAGATAGTATGACTTACGATAAAGAGAAAAAATAATATGCATAATGGTAAATCGAAAGGAAAATCCAAATATACAAATTTAGCGGATCTCTAAATTATTACATTAGAAATAGAACAAATATTATTTTGTCTTATGTCATACTACTTTAATCAATCTTACACTCAAGAAAATTTCCATCTAAATTGATCACAGTTAGAATATTTTTATCATTTGTCGTTCTTCCATTGTGATCTTAATAGGATATACTGATGGCGGAAAGTAATTGATCCAAAGGTACAATGCCTTGAAGGTAAGGTAACTTAACCCGAAAAATACTAATCTTGCTACAAGTCAAGTCAAGGAACAACTATCAAGTGGGATATTGATGGTTTCCTAGCTAAATCTTATCATATATTTTGCCATATTAGATTCAAACCAAATCAATTGGCATGTAAATAGTGGTATGATAAATTGATTATATTATTAGATTGATATATTAAATAGAAGCTAGATTGAAATCATTCTCAAGGAGTCCATCAAAAGTTACTTCATTGTTGTTTTTGTCATTTACCAAATATATCTATAACATTAATAAAAAATGATCCAATTTATTTCAGGAAAAACTTATCTACACTGTATTTGATTCTACTAAAAATATATTTCAAATTTTTCGAAAAACTTTCGGCGTGTAACAACTTTGTCAATATAACCACAAATAACAAGCACTTTGACAATGGAAGAAAAATATGAAACACAATAATCACTATACGATTGTATAGTGTAACATATGTTGTTACATAGCCATCTCAAGACATTTTCTAGACAGAGAGACGAGACAAGACAATACAAAAAAAGACATACATTAGAACAAACATACATATTTAACGACATTCCGGCAGCTAACCAAAATCAGAGCCACCTCCACATAACACAACTCTTATTTTTCTACCTAAAAGCTTCGACTGGACTATACATAACACACAAGGTTTAAATTATTCACCACATATATATATATAATATCTATATCTTCGCTGCGCCATGAGCTTCTTATGATCACAACATCGAAAACAGCCGCCATCACTATCTCCCGATGGCGATCTCCCGAGCGCTGGTGAGCCCGTTCATCAAAGGCAGAGGAGTGCCAGCAGCAATTTTAGAGTTCAAATTCCCATTGGCTAAATGCTGCTGCTGTTTTTCGTAGGCAGAGTTGTGCACGCCGATGGCAGCCCTGCCCGATGGGTCGAGGTTTGTTGACCATGAAGCATCCCATGCCACGGCTGTAGCAGTGCTGCACGCTACGCTCGCCCCGCCTGGAACAGTGAGCCTCGCAGAGTTCTGTATTTTTTGAATGATATAGTGTTACGGCCTACGGGTACTCGTGGTGGGAAAATATGGTTTTATGTGTATCCATACGTACCTGGGGAAAGAACCTCTCGAATATCATCCGGTAGTAATAAGCTTCCTTCGTTGACGGCGTGTTATGAGGAAAGATGTGTGGCGCGTTCGCCATCATCTTGTTGGTGACCTAAATGATTCATCGATAAAGCAATTTATTAGTAGCGAACAGCAACAATGTCTTAGTTAAAAATAAAGTATGCATACATGCTTCTCGGCATGAGCCTTGAGCCCGTCAATCCAACTATATCCCACGCCGTCGCTGAATTGTTCCTTTTGCCTGTATAGAATGTGCTGGACATGGCAAAAAAATTATATACTGCTTTGGCAGGAGATTGAACGCTTCCGGAAGTGATTAAATACCTTTGGCAAATAGGGATGCTCTTCGTCGTCGAAGGCCCTTCTCAAAATCCACTTCTCGATTCTCCCTTCGTCGGATTTTATCTGTAGTAACAAAGAAACTGTAAGAAATCACCAACAAACAGCATAAGACTAAAGAGTAAAGAGAGCCAGTAGTGCTAGACTTCACCATTTTCCATTCGGGGTCAATGTTCATGGCAACATTAACGAATTCCTTGTCGAGAAATGGGACTCTGGCCTCCAATCCCCAGGCGGAAGTCGCCTTATTCGCGCGCAGGCAGTCGTACTGATGGAGAGCCTTAATCTGCAGATACAAAGAGGTTAAAATATAAGATAAATTCATGGAAGATTCGATCACGACATTCGTCATACCTTGTGGCAAGTCTCGCGATGAAACTCTTCCTTGTTCGGCGCCTTATGAAAGTAAAGATAGCCGCCAAATATCTCATCAGATCCCTCCCCAGATATGACCATTTTCACTCCAGTCGACTTGATTTTCCTTGACATGAGAAACATAGGCGTGCTTGCTCTGATAGTAGTCACATCATACGTTTCGATGTGATAGATGACATCCTCAATTGCATCTATACCGTCCTGAAAATACAGAACAAACATAAGAATGATGGTTTCATACACAGACAACATAATACTAGATGTCGACGCTTACCTGAACAGTAAAATGAAACTCATGATGCACGGTGCCCAAATAATCGGCAACTTCCTTGGCAGCTTTCAGATCAGGCGAGCCCTGCATCAGAAAACAGGGGAAATCAATATCTAGCTGCAATTCACGGAAGCCTGAAAAACTACCGGAAAATTATATAATCCGACCTCAAGACCAACACAGAAAGAATGAAGCTGTGCTCCCCATTGCTTTGCAGCCTTTGTACCAGACAAATAACGAGCAGTAATCGACGCAACCAGCGACGAATCAAGTCCTCCCGACAACAGAACACCGAAAGGAACATCAGTCATTAGCCTTTTGATGACAGCCTGAAATGGTTTAAAATCCATCCAAGTGAGGTTTAAATCATTGGCAGTGAATACAGATTCGAGAAAATTGAAACCTCACGTTTTCAAAAGCTCGTCGCAGAACCAACGGATCGTATGGAGCTGAAGGAATGGCCTCGGAGAACCACGGGGGGTTGTACCATCTACGCATTCCGCCGCTCTTGCTCGAGTAAAGGTGACCTGGCGGAAACACTTCGAAATGCTCGCAATCATCGTTCAATCCTTTCAGCTCCGACGAGATCCAAATGGAACCTACACCACAAAGAAAGTTAAAATCAATGGAAATTCGCCGAACTAATCATTTATCCAGCTGATTTATATGTCGAAACATGTAAAGGATGTACCATCCAGTCCCCAACCGACGTAAAGGGAAGTGATCCCGATAGCATCGCGAGCTACGAGAAAGCTGTTGTCGCGAGTGTCGAGCAGGACGAAGGAGAACATCCCATCCAACATGTCGACGAAATCTTCTCCATACTCTTCATACTGAAAACATAAGAAAATAATAAACAATCAACGTTCAACAATCCGATCGAACAGGGAATTGATCAATTGATTGATAAGAACACCGAACACGGCACGCACGAGATGAGCAATGACGTCGCAGTCGCTTCCGGTGTGGAATTTGTGATTCGGCAAACTGGAGCGGAGTTTCTCGTGGTTATAGATCTCTCCATTCACCTATAAAATCCATCATAAATATATTTAGACAACAAAACATGGTTCTTATAACCTATGATCGATTAGCCATATCCCACCGTGACGACAATAGTCTTGTCTTCGTTGAAAAGGGGCTGATCGCCTGACGCCGGATCGACGATGGCGAGCCTCTGGTGCGCAAGATAGCAGCCTCCATACTGGTGAATCCCACTCCAGTCGGGGCCCCGATGCTTCAACCTGTATGATCAGGCGAAAATTAGGAATTTCTCATTATCTTCATTTTAGATCCATGAACAGAACACGCCGTTGTTTTTAAATTAAAAAAATTACAGGTCGCGATCCTACGTAAAATGGGCGAATTAGGGCATGGATTGGACGTTTTCGAAGAACTCAAATCGAATCTTCTCGAAGAACAATCGAAATACGAAATGCATTTCCACAATTAACAGGCAAAACAATGAGAATTGTACGTACCTGCGGGAAAGCTCGAGGACACGAACCCTCTTGGCCTGAGAATCTTCGGGACAACCGAGAACAGCTAGTATTCCACACATGGGTGCTGAACTAACTCGAATTTGGAATACAGAGAGGGAAAAGGAAGGAAAATGGAACCAATTTTGAAGGAGAGAGGAGAGGCGTACGTTAGCAAGTATGAGCGGGCTGATGGGTTCAATTGTTGATCCGAGTGGACGATGAGCTCCCCAATTTATAGGGATAGGAATGGAATAATGAAAATGACACAATTCATTGATTTTGGTATCAGAAACATTTATTATTATTATTATTATATTTATTGTAGTAGAATGGATAGGCATGCGGCGACGTTTTGCCACCAAAGGAATATTTATTTGATTCACAAAAGCCCATAAAAGGAGCTTGTCACTTGTCAGTTCTTTTGTCAGAACTTCGGGTGGATCCGTACCGTCGGATTGTCCAGTGGGGCCCATATTTTCGACGGTGTGGATTGGATTGGATCCGGATAGGTCTTGGTGTCACCAATTATATGGGTTGCAGTAGAAAGCGCCGGTTTATGATTAAATGAAATGTATATCAGTTTATTTTCTTTGATTTTTTTTATATTATGTAATTTTATGGTTTTTTTAAAAAATAATAATAATTTTTATTTTTTTTGAAAAAATGTTATATTTAATAATTATTTTAATTTTAAAATATCAAAATGGAAAACAAAAAATGAATACGTCCTTTTCTTTGAATTAAAATGATTTATTATTTAAATTTAATCATGCATGTGATTAGTTATTTTTGGTAATTATTTGATACTTGTTAAGAAACTACTAAGAACAATCATCAATTACAAGAATCATAATAAAAATGGATAAGCTAATGATAAACTTTATTTAAATGGAAATCGATTGGATATACTTAGGGGAAAATTAGTATGTGTCAAATTTAATTTGTAGATGCTTAAATTTTTCTAAAATTATATTTTATTATTTTTAATATTTCCTCCATTTTTATTAATAATATCTGTAATTTACTAGTGCATGCATTTATTTTCTTATTTAATAAATACAATTGATCTATGTTAATTTTTACACATTTGCATCAAGCTGTCTCTTGGAGATCTTTAATATAATAAATGGGTGAATTGGACAATTATACTTCTAATATATTAGTAGTATTTTATATATAAATTGGTATCATTGTTGTAACAATATATAAAATGTAAAGAATTTTTTTTAACTATATGAAAATTACAAAGAAAACAAATAAATTGATTTCGATAAATCAAAATGACAAAATAAATAATGTTCTCTTACATATATGGATTCTAATTTTATTTTATTTTATTTTATTTTATTGTAAGCAATTAAACTTTTTTTTTTATTTTATAATGTGGGAACCTGCGGCAGCTACCCGAGAGTGCACACCGGTAAACTCAAATTTTTCTTGAAAATAATTAATGTAGCTATCGAAGAGTGTTATGGGAGAAAATACAAATGAAGATGTAATAAATAATAGAATAAGGTTTTATTGGTTTATCCGAAGTGGTATCCAATCGGTGAACACTCTAAGTAGAATATTTATATGTACATATCAACGTCTATAAGGGCATTGCAAGGCATATGCATAGTGGGCATCTCTGATGCCACTACTACTATATACAATACATTTTTTTAAAATAATAGTACTACAGATAACTAATACTCCATTTTTATTTTTTATTTTTATGTAAAATTATGTCTATTTGATTTGATTGGATATTAATTTTAACAAAAATAAATAAAAATAGAAAAAATATTACAGTAACAAAAAGATAAAAAAAACTGGTACTAAAAATAAAAGTACTCCTTCCGTCTCATAACACATAACAAAATATTCATTTCTTTTTTTAAACTGTACTATCTATCTAATATTACAAATACTCTTTCATCTTACTATATTTCATTATCTTTATATTATACGTACTAATAAGGTTATTTTAGTCGCTCTTACTTTATTCCTACTTACATCCAAATATAATACTAATATTTCTAAAACTACGTGCAAAAAGCAAGTGGATATTTAGTTATGGAAAGGAGGGAAAAATATTTTTGAATTACAACAACAAAAAAAATGAACATAAATTTGAATGATAAATGTAATACTATTTTTCTCTACAGAATTTTTATTTATTTTTTTAACATCAATAAAAATATTGAATATAAATCTCATTAAACGGGGTTCTTTCTGTATTTTTTATATATATATAATGTAGAAGCCGCAACAGCTACTCCACAAGTGTGCTCTGGGTAAATCCCCAGTGGAACGTAATATTCTACAAATTAGGTTCAACAAAACAAGTTACACCACACGAATCAGGACGGAAAGTATTGTACTATTATTTTTTTATTTTTTTTAAGGAGATGGAATTGTATAAAAATGACTTTAAAAAAAATAGTAATTAGGTAAGGTGGTGGAAACAGAATAAAAAACAAACACTCCAAAAGCATAAGCAAAGTTTGATCGATAATTTCAATAAATGACAAGCCTTAAGCATCAATAATTGCTGTACAATATTAATTATTTAAACTCCACAAGCAACAAATGTTTGTGACATCAACACACTTTAGGAAAAACCGTCGCAGTTATAATAATAATATAAGGTTTAAATATTGTATTATTTCACTTTCATACAAGAAAAAGCAAGATGCGATGCAACTACTATTATTATTATTATTATTATTATTATTATTATTATTATTTTCAAAGCTATATGATAGTGATTTGTGAGTAGTCCAATACGGCAAAACTGAAATGATAGTAATTTTCGCAATACATTATTACTTACGCAATGCATTTACTTCTTAAATTCAAATACGTACGTATCCCCAATCTGTACAAAATGAATATACTTGATTTATTCAAACCTCTAAAAAAAAAGAAAAAAGAAAATTGGAATTTAATTAATTAGTTAAACTAAGATATTATTCCATTGTATTGTCACCAAAGTTCGAATTGGTTAAGACATTAATTAGGACTAATTAATACATGAAAGATAAACAGATCATTATTTGTATTATATTAATATAAAAACTGTATTGAAATTTTATATGTGTTATCTGATAAGAAAGAAATCATAATCAAAGAAAAAGATAATAACAATAATATCACGTATCAAATTTAAAATTTTAGGCAATTATAGAGGCATTATTTGGTTGCATGATTTGTAGTTAGAGAAAATAAAAGGGACCACAAATAAATTTTGTAGTTATGCATGTACGTGTAGATTGGTTGTCAAAAAAGTTTATCCATTTCATTAAAATTTAAATGTATAGTGTAGGGTGAGTCAGCAAAGTTGGAGTTTATCCGATCCATGACCTTTGGAAGGAGACAAAAATGGAGTGCTTATTTGTATTGTATTGTATCGTTCCCTAATTGCCTCATTGGCTGCCGCCTTTGTCAAACCGCTATTGCTGTTTACTATCTTATTTTAAAAGTCTTTCTCTAAAGTCTTCTTTGTGCGTGCGGTGCGACTTTGGAAAAACGTGTAAGGAAATTAAAGGATGATGAAATCGCCAATACGACTTTTACTTTCTTTCTTTTTTTTTTTTTAATAATACTAAAAAGGAAGTAAGTATGTGTAAAATGTCTACAAGTCAGAAGTTTCACGAAAGAAGCATTGGTGTTTGCTTTCTGGTTATAGTCTTCAATTCAAATTTTTTTATAAATTTATCAAAAGTAGGAAAAAGGTCATATTGTGTGAGCATGAAAAAAAAAAAAAAAAAAAAAAAATTGTTTGTGGCAAGAGACGAAGTACTTGGATAATTATATGAGTAATTTTATAAATTAAAGTTAAAATATATAATAATTAAGAGTATATGTTTTGACTTTTTATATAGAGAAAAAAATACAAACTTATATCATCATTATTATTATTTTACTGTAAGCTGCCTCAATTCAAAAGCTAAGGGCTAGCTAATGTGGTATTCAATTTTATTTTATATATTTATTTTTTTTATACGTGAGAATTCGACGAATTTTAAATCAATAACCTCACAATTACAAATCCATTTCACCTCATGTCATCCAATCATCTCTTACGGAACAACTAAGTATTCAATTTGATTTTTACACAAACACACAACTATTCAATTGATTCTCTTTATAGCTCTGATATCTCTTTCTCTGCTCATAAAACACGTCTCATGAATGAAATGTCTATTGGGCATGATAGCTTAATTTGCCACATTACAAGAAATGATAATTGAATATGAAATTTTGGCTAATTCTTTTATTCGCATCAAAGCTCTCATTTCTCAGCTGTTATAATCTTCCATCTTCTTTGTTGAGACATATCTTCCTCTTCTTCGATCGTATTCTATCTTGTTTGGAAGTTGATAAGCTTGACAGAGAAGGCAAATGTACCAAAGAAGGTAAAGCTAAAAGCAATGAGCACAAGGACACTAACACCAGTCATTCCCGAGTTGTAACCGTATTCCAACTCAATGAACTCCTTCACCGTTCCTTGGAATCCCGGCCCTACGATTGTCGTCTCCACATCACCTAGCTGGGATGTGATTATGCCGCGCAGCGTCCACGCTATCGGGCATATATAGTAGAACCATATCCACCACCCCGGGATTCTCTGAATTTTTTAACAATGACAATACTTCAAATCAGCATGCATTCATTATATATATATATAGACAAACAAGCATATAAATAAACTCTTGCTCTTGTGCTTTGGCTTGCTTACTCGTTTCGGGATGAGGAAGCCGGAGAGCAGATTCCATAGCGAATAGAAAGCTGATGACACGACCGCCGCAAAATGTTGATTGGGAGTCAAACCCACAACCATCATCCCATAAAATGTGAAGTATGTGAATGTCAGGAACATAAACACAGCATACATAAAAAACTTGCCTGCATTCACAATTAAATGATCGATCATCATCAGCACTGTATATATATCTATCTATACATAAATAAACATTCTATATGTGTGTGTTGTGCTGTGTACCTGGTGTTCTTTCAAAGTTGATCATGAAATATGTAATGATGCTGTAGATTACTGTTTGTACAAGAATGTAGGGAATCTCCACAAGTCCCTGTGCCAGTGCAAATGGAATTGGGGAGTACATTCCAGCAGCTTTCTCCCTATAGAAAACAGTCCTTTCGATGGATACCACCGGCTGGACTGAAGAAGAATTGTTGATCCCCAAAAACATGGCTGCCGAATACAGAGATCCCATCACAACAAACAAGTTCTGAGTCGAATCTCTGCACCAACAAATTCATTTCAAAGGAATGGGGGCAATTGTCAAGCATCAGAGACAGATGGATATGGATAAGGATAATTAATGATGATGATGATGATGATGCTTACCTCCTTGAACCAGCATCCCAAAATACACTCCCGATTATAAGACCGCTTAATGTTGTAAAGAACAATCTGACTGCATTATACGCCGGACTTCTCCAATAAATAATATTTTGCTTCCATAGGCATATTCCAAGTTGTGACCAAGTATTTCTACAAAAAGTTGTTGTAAATCTCAGAGGTTCTGTATTTTCTGGCGGAACACTATGCCTCTCGATGGAAGCTTCAACATCCCTGCAATATTCAATATATTTACTTCACCGATGAAGGAATAACTTTAACAACTCTGTCAAGATAGCATTCGTATTATATATAGTATATGTTACCTATACTGATTCGAATTTCGGTATACAGCAGCAAGATCTTGATGAATCTTCTCTTCCATCGCAGGTGTGCTAACCTCAAGCATCCAAGTTGCAGGGTTGTAACCATCATGTATTGGGGGGATTCCTTGAATCGCCTTTTTTATTGAAAAAACACAAAATAAAATCAATCAAAGAAGTTATATTTTTTAAATTAAGGATTGATTTATTGTTATAATGATGAAGAGTTTTGTTCTAAGGTCTGTTAATTATACCTGAAAGTAGTTGATCATGGTTTGCGACCTGTCACCAAGTTTGCCACCATATATCACTTTTCCCCCTCGCTTCAAAAGCAGAAGCTGCAAGTAAATGAGTACATCTGATTAGATAGATATACATGGGTGTATGTGTTATATTTATATGTGCAAGAACCGATTCCAAACCTCATCGAAAGCTTCAAATATATCAATGCTTGGCTGATGTATCGTGCACACCACAGTTCTTCCAGTATCGACAGTGTTTCGAACTGTTCGCATCACAATAGCTGCTGCACGGGCATCAAGACCAGATGTAGGTTCATCCATAAAAATGATTGAAGGATTGGCAACAAGTTCCACAGCTATAGTCAAACGTTTTCTTTGCTCTGTAGATAATCCAGAAGTGCCAGGCAAGCCTACCAATGCATGCCGTAGAGAATCAAGTTCCACTAGTTCCATTACCTCTTCCACAAACTCCTGCAAAATAGTTATTGTTAAGTTTAACAGAGACCATCTCACTTTAGCTGCAGAATGAAAATAAGCCAACAGGTTACATATAAGTAGACGTACCTCCCTTTGGGCTTGATTCACTTCTTTGGGAAGCCGGAGAAAGGAAGAAAACAAGAGCGATTCAACAACTGTGACTTGAGGAGAATGTATGTCACTCTGTTCAACATATCCAGAGACTCGAGCAAATGTTCTCTGTTCTTTTGGATAACCAGAAATTCTAATGTCTCCTTTTATATAGCCACTTGTCTTCCGTCCAGCAAGGACATCCATCAATGTCGTCTTCCCTGCTCCACTTGAGCCCATCAATGCTGTGAGGACACCAGGGGCAAATACGCCACTGATGCTGTCCAGGAGTTGCAACCTTCTTTCTGGTATGCCTTGTGAACTCATCTCCTAAAAACAAAACAAGCCATTTAACTGTGCATATATATATATATATATATATATTCTAACAGTTTAAATTAAATACTACTTACTCATTACCTTGGGCATATCAACAAAGTAGTCGACATTATGGAAGGTCATTGTTAGTGGTTGAAATGGAAGAATCATTCCTTTCGTTTTCCTTCCATCCCTGGGAAATACTTCAGCTACAAATAGAAAGACTCGCTTTATCATGACACATTGGATTTCAAAATAAATGGAACGATTACATAAAGCATGTCAAGTTCATGCCAAGGCATTGATGTATAATTATAAACTATTGTTGTTTACCATTGACTGCTGCTGAACTATTTTGCTCATCATCTGGTGGACAAATTGTCTGCGATTTTTTTAGGGCTGAAAGAGTAATAAGGTAAGATGTTAAAAGTCTGAGTAGTAGTTCCATAATTACTCCCCAAAGATGGTTTCATGCATACAGTAAGTACTTACGGTTGAGAAAGGCCAGGGCTGCTGTCACTGCAATATTAAAAACAACTGCATAAGCTATCAAAAGACCTACTCCAATCCAATACCAAAAATCATCATGAGGTAAACTTTGAAGCTTGAGAATTTCATAACCAAGAGGAGCAGGATGACCATCCATTACCAGAAATCTCTGCAGAAGTAAATTAGCAAAAATGACATAAGTAAACTAAAGGACCACTTTCATGTACATAAATACATCAAAGTTTCTAACTAGCTGCAAGAATGATGCTACTAATACAATATAATAGAATATAAACAATGAGCTCTGATCTGATGAATTAGAACATACCTCCAACCATCTTGTAGCAGTGAATTCATTTACAGAAATTGCACGCTGAGCGTAGTTTAAAGGAGACAACCAATAGGCCCATGTCCACCATGGCTTGATCATTGCTGAAGTTCAAGGATAGATGCAAAGTAGAATTAAGTGGAAAGGAGGAAACGCTAAATCCAAATGATATCAAATTTTATTCGCATTTAAATATATTCAGTGTGTGTGTGTGCGCATATATATTATTGAGTGATTTGTATATGCAGGTAACCCACCAGAGGTAGCATCATGTCATGAATGACAGTCCTCATTTAATTTTTTTGGGTTACAGTTCAATAAAAATTAAACTACTTAATCATGACCAAAATTAGTTACCCTTTGGCAATATAAATCCACCCAGTAAAAATATTGCCAACAAAGCAGCAGATCCAAATGTATTAGCGATGATCATGTCTCTTGCAACAGAAGCCATTGTCCTAAAGAGACCCAATGCCATTTGGTGTACGCTAAAGAGCAGAAGCATAAAACGGAAAAACCTGGAAAACAGAGTAATTTATCCACGAGGTTCAAATAAATCTTCTTAAATGATGCATGTGTAATGAGGATGATTGAGCTTTAAATTCACATTAATTATACCTTCCAACAGAAGGAGCAAACCCAACAGAATAATACACTATGCAAGTCCACACAACAGCTTCAATCAGTGAGTATGGCACACGGAGGATGAAACTTGCAATAGACCATGCCCAAGCAGGATAGAAGAGATTGTCTCGTTGCTTATAAAATACTGGCAGTCGAAATATCATTAAAGGTAGCTCAGAAAATCCATTGAACATCATGTGCACCATTCCATAGAATAAACATGACAGATAAAGCTGCCCATTTGCCAAATCAATGGGATGTATTCTTGTCCGAAGAAACACTGTACTTGTCACAAATGCAACAAATGCCACCTGTATATACATTTACATGTTACATAAGAAACAAATAATGGAACCTACAATGTATGTACCTAAAGAACATAGAGAAGATTCAAGATTGATGGATAGTATCAGACTTTTTATGGAAATACTTGTAGATATAAGTATTATCAATATATGTAGCTTCCTTTTAGAAAGCTCAAAAAAGCTTAAAGAAGTAAAACAGGATAATTTAGTTCAGGTGAAACAATGAAGAGACTATGATCAAACTTAAAGTATTACTCTTTCGAAATTGGAAAAAGAAGAAAAGGGCACATATACCTGGCATGTTCTAAAGATGTACAGAAAACTATGCCGGCTGATCATCAGAAGCTCTCTTGAAAAGCAAGCTCTAAATAGCTCCACATTTGATACAGCATATTTAGTTTTGGGAAGTGCTGAAGGGTGATTTTTAGACTTATCATAAGGTGTGGATAGAAAAGATTCCACTTCCTGTCCATATCTTGACTTGCTAAATGCTTCGGCAATTTTCGAAACTGGAATAAATTGGTATGGTTTTGAAGAATCACCCCAGTATTGAGCCTGATCTTTTTTTGATGTAACCTATCATACATATAAATAGCTTAGTAAGAACCATATGAACTGCATGCTCGGTCAACAAAAAACTAAACAGATAGAGCTAGATTACTTCTTGTAGAAAATCTGCAATGCTCTTGCGAGGTGGTAATCGAAAACCTAGGGACTCAAAAAACTCTATTACTCCATCACGAGGTCCTTCATATACAAGGTATCCATCGGAGAGTAGTATAAGATCATCAAACAGATCAAAGGTCTCTGGAGGAGGCTGAAGAAGAGCCATTAAAACAGTTCCTTCCATGAAATGAACAAAATTTCGTGTACAATTAACAATCTGGAATGTCGTAGAGCTATCAAGCCCTGTAGAAATTTCATCCATGAAAAGTGTTTTCCGGGGCCCAACCACCATTTCTCCTATGTAAAAAAGTGAAAGAGACATGAGAATCATAAAGCAAAACAATTGAACAGAATAGTAAACAATTTGAATCTTGCCATGTAACAATGTAGATACTTCGGCAAACATAATATTCACACCCCCCATAAGAGTGTCTCCATGTTAACTAAGAAAATTAGCATTTCTTTTAAATATATAAAATATAATTCAAGGGAAAAAAAATTGCAGCAATTTACATTTTCTTGAGAAGAATCAGTCTATAAGATCTAACAAATCATTTTTCTTTTGATTAATAAATACAATTTTGAGAAAATTTAAGTTGAGCACAACATATGAGTAATATTGCAAGGAAAGTGAAAGCTCCAAGCAGTTGCTTCCTAGCTAATAGAAGTAGGAATAACAACTAATTCAATGGTTAATATTGAAGGTGAGTTAATCACATTTCATTCTTTGAACTCTTTACAAAGTAAGACCTTTGAAAACGAGAAATTTGGGAAAATGAACATAAAAACATAATGCATACATTTCAGAAATACTAGGAGAGTATTAAGATTGTAGAAATATAGTTGCTTTCATGAAGATAATTATATAAACACTTATAGAAAACTGACAACTTTTCCTCAACATATTCTAAGAAAAAATAGAAGAAAAGACAATCTCAACTCTAAGCACAGTACTCAAACCAGGGTCCTAATTGTAGCTAAATCTATTTTTAAAATGTGCATGACATTAGAGTTTTATTCACAATTTCTGTCAGTTTACAATTACAATTAAATATAAGAAACAGAACAACATGTAGTACAATGTGTTGAATTAATGTGTCTGAATAGACAAGTGTTTTCAGGTGTGTATATATATATATATATATATAGCTAAACCTGTAGTCACTCTCTTCTTTTGTCCTCCAGAGACACCTCTGATCATGTCATTACCAACAAGTGTATCCGCACATACATCAAGACCAAGGACTTTCAACAAATAATCAGTTGAGACACTGTGCTCTGTACCACCAATAGATGATGCCTGAGAAATATTTAATTTGGTATTATTAAAAAGTTACAAGTCATCAAGAAATAATATATAGTTGACGGTGGAATCCGTTGGGCAGCACTCTCACCTTCATATATGCATCTATATCTGGGTCCGGACGAATATTTCTTTCCCTTTCTAGTCTGGTAAGATCCTTCATATATCCTATTACATTTATAAAATATTCAAATTAGTGAAAATAAATAGATGATAGGCAGTATCTCTCGATGGTTGTTGAAAGTGCACCAAATAGGACTAAGATTTTTTATACATCATGGACGGAAACTTAGTGAAAATACCAATCAAGTAAGCAAGTCAGCATAAGATTTTCTAGGTTAGTGCTAACCAGCTAATACTACTACTCTTGAGCACTCATTTCAGCACAAATAGAAGGCAAACACATATAACCATCAATAAGAAAGGAATACAACATTATATATATATATACCTGAGAAAAGTTCACTTGCTCCTTGGCATCTAGCAGCAAAATCAAGAGTTTCTCTTACAGTTAGTTCGGCATTGTGATTATCTGTCTGGCTTATATAAGCACACGCTCTATGAACGTAGAACTCATCAAACTTATGGCCATTGTATGTAATGGTTCCACTTTTCTGAAATCGAAGAGTTAAAATGACATAAGAGTGATGAAGTATTATATACTTAGTTTTATATATATTCGAGGAAATTTCACAAGCTATTGTCATGTGAAAGAGCAAAAAAATCATATAATATATTGGCATTTATATTGAATGAAAATTTAATCAGCATTTAAAAAAATGGTATCTAACAGCAGGGACAACTAACGGTGGAGTACACATATATATATCAAATATTTGCATCTTATAAGAAGATTAATGTAAGCGTGAGGCTGTGAGAGTGTGTTACGGAATAATATAAGTAGAAAATTAGTAAATTTGATAATAAGATTTCTTTCTTTTTACTGACCTTCAAGTTGTTGTCTAGTTTCCCAGCAAGAGCTCGTAGTAATGTAGATTTACCGGAACCTGGAGGCCCCAAAAGCAGTGTCATCCTGCCATAAGATGAGAATGTCATAGATATTTAGAGAATATAATATTTCTTCTGTCACAAACAAACTGTTAAACTTTCACCAGCTATGTAAAGTTACACTCGGATCAGATCTAATAAACTTTTGACTATGTTAGTTAATGCCACAAAGTGTGAGACGTCATATATGCATTCATTAATGATCATACTCTGAATGAAGAGCATTATACTACCTTACCAGTTTATAGCATTACTTCTATAGATATTTCACAATTACAAAAAAAAAAAAAAAAAAAAAATGAAGCTGCAATCTATTGCTTGCAGCATAGCATATCAAGCATCAACCCTCCCCACAGAAAGATCACAAAATTACAGCTCACCTTCCAGGCTTTAACACACCGCTAATGTTGTTCAGGATTGAAAGTGAATGTCGTTTTGACCGAGATATCCCCAATTTAGTGAACAATTTCTGTGTAAACATAAGTCAATATCTTTACCATTTCTCTGCAAACAAAAACAGTAGAGGTACTGCAGAAATGCATATACATGGCTACAAATATCCATACCTCAATTATATTGCGAGAATAATTCACCAAAGTAGGCAGAGCTCTGGAGCCTATTTGTACATCTGCCGTAACATATATGTTCTCAAACCGGACCTCCACTTTTGGGATCTCCAAACCCACACTTCAGAACACCAAAGCCCAGTACAAAAAACATAACAGTCATTTTCATGTAGAGAATATAATCAAAATCTCTAAATGAACAACCATTGTACAAATTTAATAATTTTTATTAAACTCATAATATTTACCAAAAGCATCTCCGCACGGAAAGAAAATTACCAAAAAACTAAAGCTTCTTATTCACTGACGTCTTTCCTTAACAAAAGATGAAAAATTTTCCGAAGAAAGACGTGCCGTTAACTGGTAGATGCCGCCTAACTCTCAGAAAATGTAAATATATATATATATATATATATACACACATGTATATATATAACTAGAAACGGTTGCGAAATTTCAAATTTTGGAGAACCCGAAAAAAGTTCTCACAATTTGTTTGTACAAATGTGAACGTGTTCTCTTCACCGATCAATATCCAGAACTGATGTTTGCTTACAAAATAAAATGAAAAATAATTGCCCCAACACACCACAATCGGTGTCTCCACTACTGCTTCATTACTAAGTCGTTAAGGCCAAAATCAATTATTTGAATAACAGTACTGTGGAATGGATGCATGGAAAGCTCAGAAGAATATAAACGTTACCTGTCGATGCGCACTTTGATTCCTGAAACGAGATTATAATTATCCTGCGCGGAAGTGTCGAGCGCTCTCTTAACAACAAGCTCACGCTTTTGCCGATCCAGTTTCCGGACGTCGACGAGATGAGTTTCAGCGGCATCTCCAGTGCGATGCCGCTCCGAGACGGTGCGCCTAATCAAAGCGAAATTTCCTCGCTGCTGTGAGGGCAGGCGCTGGAGCGCCGCCCAACGGAGCTCCTCCTCGTCTTCTGCCACCGCCGCGGCGTTGGACTGCCTGGAAATCGGCGCATCGCACTCAATGCCTACTTCGAAAAACTCACTTCCCGTGGAAGCAGCCATGATCGATAGTCGTCGATTCCAGTGTAACAGGAAAGACTTCCGAGAAAATTAATCACAACTGATCTCCCCCAATTCCCGTGAATCAAAAGTAACTTGCATTACCGACGTCGAACAAGTCATTTCTGCATTTTATAGAGCTAATAATTATTATTATTATTATTATTATTATGATTATATTACCATTTTTACCATTCTTTATATATACAAGAACTAGAAGATTGTAAAAATTAGCTGGCGATTACTATATATGCTGATGGCATCAAAATGTCAAATTGATACTGATTTAGCATGGTTCGAACAAACATAGAAGGCACATAATGGATTAATGTAGCTAAGCCATTGCTGAACTTACTATTAATCATAAAAAAATTTATCAATAATTTTAAAATAAAAATTTGTGGTTAAAATGAATAATTTTGATTAAATCCAACATGGGATTCATCCTGTTTTTTAAATATAGCACAACTATCATACAGAAGCATGCATAGTACGGTGTATTATATAAATATATTGTGCAAATTATATATTGTACTATATTATATAAATATATCTATTTTATTGAAATTAATAATCTATTAAATTATATTATGGGATCTCAAAAAATACTTCCTCCGTGTATATGGTGTCTTTGTAGACACGGAAAGTTACGAGAAATATAATTAGTTAATAAATAAAAACTTATTAGTGAAAATAATTATTATTTAATAAAATTTAAATTAAAATAATTAATTAGTATAATTAAAATTAATAAATTAAATTAAAAATTGTAAAATAAGATTAAAGTGTATAATACTTTTGACACTATAATTGAAATTGACAAAAATAGAAAAATGGACACATTATGAGTATATGATTGTGCTGATTTGACCACAATGTAACCAAAGCTGTAAAATTAATACTATATATGATCAATCTATTGAAATAATTGTAATCTTAAATGTAATTTAGTTATTTAAAATGATGAGTTATTTAAAAATGTTACCATTTTAAGAAAAGCTTATAAAAGGTTATTACTTTTGGAAAATTAGTAACAAGATTATTATAAAAAAGAGGTTAAATATAGAGGTTACTTAATAAAAAAAAAAGGTAAATCAGGGATCTTTATCATTTTTTTTTTTATAATTTCTATGATTTTATATAAAAACCATGACAAAACAAAAAAAATAAAAATAAAAATAAAAAACTCCTCAATTTCACACCTTTGATTCAATTTGTTCAAAGTATTTAAAAATAAATATATATATATATATATATATGAATTTAAACCAATCAGACCCCGAGAGAACTATGTATTTGTTCTTTTAGCAATTTTTTTTATACTCCCTTCCTCTCCAATCTATCTATCCATTTATTTTTTGAACGGAGTTTTAGAAATATTAGTATTATATTGGGATAAAGTATAAATAAAGATAAAAAGACTAAATTAACCCTATTAGTATTGTATAATATAAAGGTAATGGCATTTGTGTAATATATTGTAAATTAGAAGGGTATTTGTACAGTTAGGTAGATAGTACAATTACTAAGGAAACAATACTTTGTTATGGGACTGACCAAAATAGAAAAATGAATAAATTGTTAAGCGACGGAGATAGCATATTTTTTAAAATATATTAATATATTATATATTTATTATTTTTATATTCACATAAAAAAAATTTCATTTTCAACCATTTCACTTAACAAACACACATAATGTAACTATGTATCTATAGATGGAATCAAATCGGAAAGAAATAAAAATTCACCAAATAATATCTCCCTCCGTCCCAAACAAAGTGCGTTTTTGCACAAATTTTTAGGTGGGTAGTATTAAGTAGAATAATTTAGAAATAAAGTGATGTGATGGAGAGACATATATTTTATTTTTTTTAATTTGGATGATATGAGGGGATAAAATGTGGGATATAGATTAAGTATAATTAATTATTTTCTATTTTGAAAATATTGGTGTTTGAGACATAATAAAAAAATAATAATAATAAAAAATATATATGTTGCAGGATATTTGGGATGAAGGCAGTAATTTTCAGAGTTGTCAAGAGGTGAGGGGTGGTAAGTTTTATTTGATTTGGATCTGTTTGTTTTATGTTTTAGTTTGAAAAAAAAAAAAAGAAGTTTATATGTGAATTATTTCTTTTATATTTTAATTAATTTTATTAATAAATTTTTAATTGTTCATTATATTCCTATTAAATTTTTGTATTTATTTACATTGGATACGAAAGAAGTATTTATTTGATTTTAAATATGTGATATTATTATTATTATTATTTCAAAAATATAGAGTTAAAAACAAAACCAAACAAACTCTTTGAACACTCCCACGAATACGGATTGCACTGCAAACTCTTTTGGAATTGCCATTTAGATTTCAGATTTCTATTTGCCAGAATATCCGAAATAACAAAACCCCATGGATGCGCTTAATATCTTCTGAACCAGAAGTATCCAATCCTGCAGTTGCAGAAGCACCGCCATGCTCCCTATGAACGACCTGGTAGTGTTTTTTTTTTTTTGGTTCTGTCGCTCTTATGATTTCTTTCCCTTCTCGTTTCACGGTTTATGTTAATTTGCAGAGTTTTGTATGGAATAGGATGATATTTGATTGTCTGTCTTTCCTTTTCTTCTCGATTCAATGCTTTTGGCAAAGATACTTCTGTGATCTGATTGATTATCTTCATAATTTGATATGAACTCCAGTTTATTCGGAGTAATTGATTTATTCGTTTAGAAAATGCTTGTAGAAAAAAAAAAAAAAAAGAAGGTTAAATAGTTGATAGTAAGGGCTGAATTTCGAAACGGATGAATATCTGTTTGGATCTGCAATGAAAATAATCGCTTCTTCCTCAATTGCTTGTCGAAATTACGGTGATCATCTTGTTACTTGTTTTCTTTAAATAATAGAACCTTTTTCCAGTTTCATATCCAATTTTTAGCAATACATAGAAAACATTGTCACCACAAATGTTCTTATGTTTTCATTTTTGTTCATTTTCCAGAATTTAGCTTGAGAGTGGCATCGTCTTCATGCTTACTTTTACTACTCAGGATTCCAAATGTCTTCCAAGGTATATACACTTTCTTTATCTATTATAAAACATATTTTAACATATCCCAAACTGTGCTGTAAAACTGAAAAACTTTTAGTTAAATCCAGAAAATAATAGCTTCCTCTAAAGTGGGGCAAAAAAGTGAAGATATAGAAGACATCCCATTTCTTTGCGGGAAGCCATATTTCGACGTAGTTCTTACGCCAACCATGGTTGCCCCACGCTATGAATTTGTAATGTCCTTGATTCTATCAGACTTTACAATATTATTATACATAAAGGCTAACACATTCTTTTTCTTTTTGCCCCACGCTATGAATTTGTAATGTCCTTGATTCTATCAGACTTTACAATATTATTATACATAAAGGCTAACACATTCTTTTTCTTTTCTTTTCAATTCAGACTATGCCACTTAAATTTACTGCTCAGCTTCCTACTTCTAATGTCATTGCCGTGTTGAAATACAAGCGGACTGCGTGGGAGGTCTTGTACGCGGGCAGTAAAGCTAAGCCAAGGTTCAATCGTAAATGGAAGTATTTCGCAAAAGACAATAAACTTCGAGCGAAAGATGCATGTGTGTTTGAGCTATTGGAGTCGAGTTCGACAGGTATTAAGTTGAAAGTTCATATTTTGAGACATGCTCTCCCTCTCCAATTTCAAATATTAGGTCCGGCTGGTTCTTCGTCCGAGAATCCTGTGCTTATTGAATAGATGATGTGTGTTGGTGAGATGAATTTGATGCAATTTATCTTATGTTGTCATAGTTAATTTTGTCCATGTTGATTCTTCTTTTCAAATCAATTAATTATATACTATCTACATGTACTTAAAAATTATTACATTAGTCATATATGTTGATATGATTGAATCAAAATAGATCCGTATCATTTATTTATAATACTATTTTTTAAAATATTATATATATATATATATTTTGTTAGTTCCATTCAAATGAATGTTGCTATATGGGTATTTTGCTTTATCTATTCTTTTTTAAATAATAGTATATTAATAAATTTGTTTGTATAAAATGTAAAAGTTTTTAAAATATTCTTGGTTTAGTGAGTCAATAGTTAAAATATAAAATGATACTTGGGTAGATAGGACTGAGAATGAAATAAATTAAAATTGTGAAAATTATATAGTTATAAATGAATATAAACTATTTATGTGAGATAATTTTAAATAGAATGTGAAAATATTTTTATGGAAAATACATCCAAAATGGATAGCTTTTTAGTTGATTATGTTTTCTGATAAAATATTTGATAACATTTTTATAATCTTTTATATCTAATAAAAAATTTTAAAAAGTAAAATCATATACTATAACCTTTCCTATTTTTCATAAAACCACGAATTTGTATTTAAATTTAAATTTGTTTATTTGATTTTTAATTCAAATACTCATCTGTAAATGAGTAGGAGGAACTAATATTTTATTATAAAAAATAATATATTTTATTAAAATTATACAAATTTATTGATTTGAAATGTAAATCACACAAATTCTGAATCTATAATACATAAACGAAAAATTAAAAGTTTGGAAACAATTCCTTCTATGTTGGATTGACTTTAATATTTTAGTATGTTTTGAAAATATTATGGAGATTTTTTATTCTCTTATTTTAAATATATCTAAAAATTAAATAAGAGTAATAAATATTTAATGAAATATATATATATATATTCACACCCTACTAAGGAAAAAAATTCAATATCTTTGCTAAGTTGGATAAATAAAGTAAATCACACCCTATTATATAATTATGAAACTTTCAACTCTAGTAAAAATAAGGAAAAAACATCAATTTTGGTCTTAATATAACCAAAATTTATTAATTTTAGTTCCAATATAAAAAACTCATTAATTTTGCTCTCAATATAAAAAAAACTCATCAATTTTACTCCCAATATAAGCAATTTCAATCAATTTTGGTCTCATTTAAATAATTTCAATCAATTTTGGTCTCATTTAAATAATTTCAATCAATTTTGGTCTCACCGTTAAAAAAACTAACTGAAATTGCTGACGTTGACATGACGGAGGTGACGTGGTAGTTGATCTGGAAAGTATGTTATATGACCGTGTATAATTGGTCATGTTGTTACGGGACCATGTATATTTCAGTGTATAATTATACATGGTCATGTTGTTATACGACCATGTACAGTTATACACGGCCATGTTGATACATGACCATGTATATTTCAGTGTATAATTATACATGACCATGTTGTTACACGGCCATGTATAATTCTACACGGCCGTGTACTTTTCTGTTTTGGTCTAAAATTTTAATTTTTTGTTATATTTTTTATTTTTATTTTTTTAAATTTAAAATAGTTGATATAGTTAAAATGGAAAAAAATCAATAATAATCATAATATAATTAAAATATATCAATTTTAGTTCAAATATAAGTATTAATTGGATGTGTAATAATCATAATATAATAAATTAAATTTTAATACTACTATAATATACAAAATTAAAAAATAGTTGTGTAATTGAATGTTTGTAAAAGAATTTTTTTTTATGAATAATAAAATTTTAGACAAAACATTTCAAAAGAATATATCTTATAAATTTTTATATTTAATTATATTATAATTACTATTGATTTTGTCCATTTTAATTATATCAACTATTTTAAATTCAAAATAATTTTTTTTAAAAAAAATATATAAAAAAATTAAACTAAAATAGAAATATATATAACCGTGTATCATTGTACATGACAGTGTACTTTTCGGATCAACTGTCACGTCACCTCCTTCGTGTCATTGAAATTATTTATATTTGAAGTAAAATTGATGAATTTTTTTATATTGGACCAAAATTGATAAATTTTAATTATATTGGAACCAATGAATTTTTTATATTAAAAATTGATAAATTTTAATTATATAGAGACAAAATTGATTTTTTCCCTAAAAATAATTAATGAAAATGTGGGAGAGCATGCCCATACGGCCCACCCGTGCGCTAATGGTTAGAGACGGACAAGTGTTGTGATCTTCTGAATCTGGGTGCAGTTTGTGACCCAGATGATAAACGCCTGAAAAAAAACAATCGACGATGGGCATGGCAAGCGGTGGTTGCCCTTGTGCCAATTCACCCTCCAATTGCCTTTTCTCGTGTGATCCCTTACTCTCGGAAAGCACCAACTGCAGCTTCGCTAAATTATGCTCCGGTGTTTCTTTGCCCTTTTCGGAAAACGATTCAGCAAAGTGCAGTCTTGATTGCCACACTCATATTTGTCGTGCGGAGGGGAAGATGGGGCAGAATTCAGAGACCCGGTCACCTGGATGTATCTTCGTCGACACCGTACTGCCCGGGAAGAGGAAGAGGAAAACAAGAGAGAGGAGGGCTAAAGAGAGAGAAGTTAAGGTGTCTCGTTATTTTATGAAGAGTGGGAGTGGTTGCTCTCAATTCCAGGGAGAGTCGATTGTTGATGTTGCAAGTAGCAAGGTTTTGGGATGTGATGTTGCTTTCCCTGCTGCAGTATGTGGGAGGAAGGTTAGGAGGAAGGGGGAGAGGTTAGAGAAAGAAAATCAAGAAATTAGCAGAAATGTAGAGAGTGGATGTCCCCATTTTGAGGAGGATGTCTCTGCACTATTGGTAGATGAGAGTAATCTTAAGAGTAACAGGAAAATAATAAGAAGGGATGTAAAGAGCAGTGATAGAGATGATGGTTTGAGCCCTGAAATGAAGCAATTAGATGGAGCTGGGAGCGGCAAGAAGGGAGAACGAAATAAGAAACGAAAAGGGCGTATTACTTCCCCTTATTTCAGGAAGAAAGGTGCGAAGGATGAAAGCATTGCTGTTGCCCCTGTTTCGGAGAATGATGGTGTTGTGAGCAAACAAAGAAAGAGGATGACGAGTAAGACAAGCAGTACTAGAAAGGAAATTTGTGATTTTAAGAAAAGAGAGCGAAGAAAGAATGAAAATGATGGAACTAGAGATTCCAAGAAATGTGTGAAGGATGAGAAGAGAGTTTCTCAACTTGAAGTGCAGAAATCTGCAGCAGTGTTTGAAGAAAGTGATGTGATACGAAGTAGGAAAAAGAAAAATAAGAAGATAGAAGATATAGATGGTGATCGCTACGAAAAACCGAATGATGGAGTTTCACGTACTTGTGATAATGTCATGGAGGAAGAGCAGGCTGAAGCTTCATGTTTGAGTGACCAGGCTCTTGGTAGTACACCAAAGACACAGGCCGAAAAGCTTTCCTTAGATGACATATTATCTCAATTTGCATATACAGGTGGTGAATGTTACCCGAACTCTGCCAATTTCGCTCGCCACCCCCCTCCACTGCAGAAGATAAAAGCAGTTGGTAAAACCGAATGCAATACTGCTGCTGAGAATGATGATATCTTGGGCGCATCCAAGGACATTGGTAGTCAATCTACAATTAGTCCCGAAAATGAGAATGATGATGTCTTGGGTGCATCCGAGGACATTGGTAGTCAATCTGCAGTTAGTCTCGAAAATGAGAATGATGATATCTTGGGTGCATCCAAGGACAATGGTAGTCAATCTGCAGTTAGTTCCGAAAATGAGAACTATGATATGTTTGGTGCATCCAAGGACATTGGTAGTCAATCTGCAGTTAGTCCCAAAAATGAGAACGATGATAGCTTGGGTACATCCAAGGAAATTGGTAGTCAATCTGCAGTTACTGTAAAAAATGAGAATGATGATATCTTGGGTGCATCCAAGGAAATTGGTAGTCAATCTGCAGTTATTCTCGAAAATGAGAATGATGATATGTTGGGTGCATCCAAGGACATTGGTAGTCAGTCTGCAGTTAGTCTCGAAAATGAGAATTATGATATCTTGGGTGCATCAGAGGACATTGGAACTCAATGTGCAGTTAGTCCTGAAAATGAGAATGATGATATCTTGGGTGCATCTGAGGACATTGGTAATCTATCTTCAGTTAGTCTCGAAAATGAGAATGATGATATCTTGGGTGCATCCAAGAACATTGGTAGTCAATCTGAAGCTAGTCCCGAAAAGGAAAGCGAAGGAAGTATCAGAATTGGGATTAAACACAGTGTTATAGTGTCTCAGAGAAAGACAAAAGGCCGTGCAGGATCCCGGGAGGTTCGTGTTATTTCTCCCTATTTTGCGACCGCAGATATTAAAAACAATGTTAGTAGTACAAAGGGAGGAACCATGGGATCCAAGAAACCAAAAACTCAGAAGTTGTCTCGCTACTTTTGCAGCTTGCCTTCGAAGAACATGAATGAGAATATAGCCCTATTTGATATTCCAGTTGATTCTGTAGTTGGACAACAAGACGGAAAAAAAAATAAAGTGCAACGATCAAAAAGCAAGAAAAAGAAAGTTCCCACTCCATGTCTAACTGCTGCCCAGAAAATGGACGAGGCTTATGAAAGAAAAACTCCGGATAACACTTGGAAGCCTCCAAGATCACCTTTTGATCTCCTCCAAGAAGATCATGCATTTGATCCTTGGAGGGTTTTGGTGATATGTATGCTTCTTAACCAGACTACAGGCCAGCAGGTACAGCTCTCAGTTTACTTCATTTTGTGTTGAATTGTTTGATTGCCACCACTCGTTTGTTTGTAGTTACACTTTCTATGATTCTATACATATGATTAAGATGCTCATGATATTCGTGCTTCTTGGAATCATGGAAAAGTCATTTGTGATCAGTTTTGAGCATCTTATTTGATTTACAAAGTTTCTGTTGCCATATTTTGCATGGGACTGGTTGTGACCACTGCTGAATTCTTCTAAAATTTATCCTCTTCAAAGTGTAATCTATTGGTACCATTACTATAGCTCCTTCGAAACTATCCTCATTTTCAGAATGAGAATCAGAAATACCCCTTTTTCAGCTACTGTGTTTGTTTTCAATTTTCTTGACATTCCCATAAAGTGGCACAACTATAAATATCTTGAGGGGTTTAGTAAACCATTGTCAGAGATCCACTACTTGTCATTCTTTTTGAGAGAGAATTTTGTAAAGAAAACCATACTGTCTTGCTGGTTAGAGTATATTGTGTTACTGTGATATGTCACTAATATCAGATTGGAAACTACTCACTACATGTAGGTTGGAAAAATACTGTCCAAATTTTTTGAGCTTTGTCCAGATGCGGAGACTGCTACAAAGGTTGTCTCAAAGGACATCGAGGAAGTAATACGCAGTTTAGGTTTGCATAAGAAAAGAGCAGAGGGGATTCAGATGTTCTCAAAGGAGTATTTGAGTGAGAGATGGACACATGTAACTCAGCTGCCGTACGTGGGAAAGTAAGATACCAACTATCTCAATATTACTGAGTTCACTCAAAGATTAGATGGACTATAGACTGAACATATTATATATTCTTTCTTCAATCATACAAGTTAGTCCATCATTGTGTTTGTGCTTGTTCTGTGCAAAATAGAGGATTGGTGATCTTTATAATTGATTGGTGTTGATTGGGGGTGACATGTGATCAGGTATGCAGCTGATGCATATGCAATATTCTGTACGGGGAGATGGGACCGTGTTGTCCCGGTTGATCATATGCTCGTAAAATACTGGGAGTTCGTCTCTGGGAAATTACAATAGGAAGAGCCTTCTCCTCTCTCTGTCTCTGTAGGTGAGGAGGTGCTGATATGTGTGTGATATTGTGAAGTTTCATGGATGATTGAATTGTTGTGTTCTTTGTGCGGTACACATAACTCAGGGATCGTGTGTTCTTTATGATCTTTGGGGAAGTGGTTTATCAAATTGTGTTGTAGGACAACAGAAAGGCTTGTTAGTTAGTATACTTGATTTTTAACATTATATGTTCACTTAAATTGGAAAATACAGACATTTCTATTTTCTAGTTTGTTTGTGCCTTTTGTGTTTGGTAGATTTTGGCTTTTGTTGTTTTTTAGGTGGAATAGTTGTTGGATTTGATGTTATGAATCAAAATGGGTATGTTTATACAGAATGATGAGATTGCATTATTAAAAAGTTTTGAACAAAATAGGCTCAGGATATATATTACTCGGGGAATAATGAACCTATGTTTGGCATAAGTGAGTTACTTAAATCAATTTGCTATCTTTGCGCTAGAAAGATTATTTGTCTGCCTATCAACTATAAATGAACCTATGTTTGGCATAAGGTATCTTAGCTGTTCTTCCATATAGAGTCTTATTTGTTGTCAATCTGATGATGAGCACTATGATGTAGATTTTCTTTTTTAAAGCTAGCTAACGTATCTGTTTTGCTTCAGGTGTGTCACAGATTCATCAACCTCTCTCTCTCTTTAGGCAGCAGCCATCAATGTTGATTTTTGGATTTTTCCTGTTGTATACACAGGCAGGATCTCACAATCTCAGAGTCTTCCACTTCATATCCAGCAAAACTTCAGTGGGATGAGGTATGAGATATTTTTCTACCTCATTTTTAGTTTTTTTTTTTTTTTTTTTTTTTTTTTTTAACCCACACACACACCAACTTCCGGGATCGAATCTGGAACTTTGACCCCATATTGAGGGATGCCAACTACTAGACCTACAACTCAATGGAGGTTTTGCATTTGTTATATATGGAAAAAGCATGAAATTTGGCTAAATCTTTCACAGGCACAAACTGCAATTCAGCAGTTCCAAAGCCTAATGAAACAATGTGGTTATTCATGGCTAGTGAAAGCATCATTGCATGATCTTTCAAGAACTTGGCAACTTGAAAGCAGGCAAGGCATCACACAAGGCTGCTGACAGCACCCGCGCCCCTAATGAACTGGCAAAGGATTTGAACTTGAACTTGCTGTCATTCTTGCAATCTTCAACACAGGCAGCTCAGATAATGCCCAAGGTTAGCACTCTTATGTATTCATATTTAATTCATTTACAAAAAGTATCCTTGGGGAACACATTCAACCTAGAATTATACTCTAATAAGTTGTTTAAGATAAAATTCATTGTGAAAATTTTCATATGGTGAGAAACCTATAAAGCCACTAATAGATTACTTTATTTATTTTTCAGTTCTAATCGCAGAACTAATGAATTAGAATTTAGCACTACACCTTAAATATGATGTATGCTGAAACAGACCATCAAAGTGCCTTTTGGGCATAAATATAATCGAATCCTGTACTGTAACGAAACCAGCATCAGAATTCCTATTGAATGTATTATTTGGGTACTTTTGTCTCGGGAAAATTGATATTTCTTGGTTTCAAGACAGACTTGAACACAAGTTGGTTTTTTACACTCTTAATGTCCCCAACTTTTTACCTTACCTTGGATGGCTGTAATACTCAAGTAAAAGAGTTGGTGTTGAAGGAGAGGGGATTGCAAGAGAAGCTGATGTCAAAAAAACACCACTGTTTGGATTCTTATGAGAAGAAATCCGGTGGTCGGGATATTGAGAATAGAGTTGCCGCAATCCAACAGAAAATTAGAGTCTGTTTCTTTTGGGCTTTTTGGATTTCAATGAACTGCTTGAAGTTATTGATGAAATCTGAAGGTGATAGGTTAATACTCGTGACTTGAAATTGTTTTTATGTGAACTGAGTTGAAATTTTGTTGAGGATTTAATTTTGTTTTGTATTGGGAAAGTTATGCACTTATAAATTAGAAATACTTAGGCCTACAAATTATAAAGTTATGCAACTCCATTCACATCCTCATTTTTTGTGTTTGCTACAGTGCGATACACCAATTATGGTGTTTTTTATTTTTTATTTTTTTATTTTTACAAATTGTAATTGGTCCCTACAAGACTAACCTGTAATTTTTTATATTTTAATTGTGTATATTTGTATTTTTTTAATATAAAAAGTTGTTTAAAATAATATATAAAATAAAATATTTAGATAATATTTTTTTTTTTAAATTAAAAATAGAATTATGGGTTAGAGTTAAATTACTGTAGTAAGTGTTTATTTTTAGATTTATAAATGCATAAATGAAAGTTGTCCTGCTGAGATGGGCTTGGAAGAACGATACCATATTTTAGTTAGACAATGTTTTTTTTTGCAGAAAATTAGTACTATGGTCATAGCTTTCCCCATGTTCGAATCCATGACCTTGAGGCATATTTTAGTTTTATTAAATACTCTACAAATTAATAAGTGAATTTACAATAATACAACATTTATTTAGATGAAGCAACTTACTAACCAGTCTGAGAGTAAAAAAAAAAATTAAAAATTATCCATTATTATAAAAGAATTATCTCCATTTAATAATGTTTTTTAAAAAATTTTAAGCAACTTACTCACCACGATCTGAGAGTAAAAACGACCAATCTCGATTCAATTCATATTCACCATGGTGTGTGTTTCTTTTAACAGAAATCTTTTAAACTCTCTATTTTTTCTTTTTTTTAAAAAAAAAGAAACTCAATCTTCTCATATTTTTTCCAAAGAAATACACTTATATGTTTTTACTTAAAATATATTTTGACTTGTCTTTTAATCTACAATATGGCCTTAAAATATTATATCAAATATTTAAAAAAATTATTATTTAAAAAATAAAATAAAATATCTTAAGTATACAAAATAAAATAAACGGTGTAATATGAAGCAGGTCAGTGTCGGCGGCAATCAGCGACGGCCACTCACCTAACAAGTAGTACTACTATTTATTGTTAATAATGTAAATATTTATTACCAATAATAATACTGGTACTATACTGTATAGATATTATTTACTGTACAATATAATTATTAATTAATTAATTATATGAAATAATGGTATATTTTCTTTACTGTTCGAATATGCTTTGACTGCTAAAGTACTCTTCTTCTCTGCGCCTCCCTCCCTCTTTCTTTATATCTGCGTTTCTCTGTCATTTCTCCGCCGCCGGCCGACGGGAAGATGGGGATTTCCCGGCGGATCTACTTCCTCGATGTTCTGGTGCTTTATCTTTTACTTTCCTTCTCCGCTGCTTACTCCTTCCCTTTCCCCAAAAAGCACACCCACAAAATCGAAGGCCCTATCAAAACCATTGTCGTTGTGGTAATGGAGAACAGATCATTCGATCACATGCTTGGATGGCTGAAGAAGCTCCGCCCCGACATCGACGGCCTCAACGGCACCGAATTCAATCGCTACAACGCTTCCGACCCGAATTCCGGAGCTGTGCGCGTCTCCGACGACGCGCTCTTCGTTGATTCCGACCCTGGTCACTCCATCCAGGCCATGAGAGAGCAGATTTTTGGAGGTACTGATACGTCCTCGAATCCAGCTCCGATGAATGGCTTTGTGCAGCAGGCGGATAGCATGGAGGTCGAAGGTATGCCCAAAACTGTGATGAGCGGCTTCAAGCCGGAGCTAGTCCCTGTCTACACCGAATTAGCCAACGAATTCGCGGTTATGGATCGGTGGTTCGCTTCGGTCCCGGCCTCGACTCAGCCAAATCGACTCTACGTTCACTCCGCGACTTCCCACGGCGCCTCCAGCAACGTCCGGAAGGACCTCATCCATGGCTATCCGCAGAAGACCATTTTTGACTCTCTGGACGAAAATAACCTCAGCTTTGGGATATATTACCAGAATATCCCCGCCTCTTTGTTTTTCAAGAGCCTCAGGAAGCTCAAGCATATCATCAAGTTCCATAATTATGCTTTGAAGTTCAAACTTCATGCTAAACTAGGGAAACTCCCAAACTATGTTGTGATCGAGCAACGGTACATGGATGTCAAGCTTTTTCCCGCGAATGACGACCACCCTTCACACGATGTGGCGCGTGGGCAGAAATTTGTCAAGGAGGTGTACGAAACGCTGAGGGCGAGTCCGCAGTGGAAGGAGATGGCGTTGCTGATCACTTATGATGAACATGGTGGGTTCTATGATCATGTGCCGACACCAGTTTCTGGTGTGCCCAACCCAGATGGGATCATTGGCCCGGATCCCTATTATTTTAAGTTCGATAGGCTTGGCGTTCGTGTGCCGACGTTCTTGATTTCACCTTGGATTGAGAAAGGCACTGGTATGTGACTATTTACTGCTTGACATATGTCGATGAATTTACTTTTATTTTTTGTTTGCTTTCTTTACAGTAAGAAGATTATAACTTTAACATACCTGTTTCCAAGGAAACTATTGTTTTTGTGCTAGATGAAAGTTTATTGTAGTAATACTTCGGCATGATCTATACTTTACGACACCTGATTTCTAGGAGACCCTTCTTGTTGTGCTAGATGGAAGCTCATTGTAGTAATACTTTGGCCTGAGCTGTCCCGATCTTGTGCTTGTTGAATGAACTCTCGATTACCCAACCTCCGACCTCCTGGACCAAGATTTTCATGTTTGTGGCTACATTTATACCTCATAGTGCTTAGAGATGTCTCTCTCCACAAGGATTTATCCCAAAAGAATATTCAACTGCAATTGCCCAATATATGAATCATATGGTTAGTGTTAACTATGAAAACCTGCCAACCCTAGTGCCGTGTTCGTCTAAACTGCTCTGCACTAAGGCCTGAGCATTGCCTTTCTAGTAAGATTCTGTATTCTTTTGCTTCATTTCATACACGCTGGAAAAAAAAGTTGTCTGAAGAAATTGCGCCTTTTCCTGTCAGAGTTCCGGAGCCACTGGTCAAGTAAACAAGGACTTAATGGACAAGATACCTTGCATCTTCTGTTGCTGCACCTTCTCCAAGTATATAAGATGGAACTTTAAATGCTCTTTGTGAACCCATAAGAATCTATATTTGATAGCCTCACTCTGTAGCCATTGTTAACGGCTTAGAAAAAGAAAGATGAATTAGATTGGAAACTAGATAGGAGTGACCTGGTAAATGTGAATCTCCCTCCCTCCCTCCCAAAGATATATGCACTATCACACAACTAGCTTCTGCTTCCATAACGTTTATTAATGGATAATTGTTGCTTGGAGAAAGTGCATTATGTTAGAATTGGGAAGCATTTGGTATCTTTTAGTTCTTCTTTTAGGATGGAGAAGTCCTTCAATTTTAGAAATGTCAGAGCAATGAATGCTGTTGCTTGGTGATTGCTGTAAGATATAGATGTACATATATACGAGAAAAGAAAAAAATCTTGAAAGTTTTCGCATAAAATTTCTGCGGTTAGAATACTTACTTAGACTCAAACAGTTCAAAGTTGCTCGCAGTGTTGCCATGGATAGAAGTTATAGTCATATTCAAAACTTTTGTGTCAGAAAACTTCCTGTTTGTGTGTTTGAGTTCTGAATTCCCTAAGTAATGTGGTTTATTCATTTTGATGTTGAACTGCATTGTTTCCGATACTGGATTGCACTTTAGTTGAGATTCAAAATTTTTTATTTGCATCTGTAAATTAAGTTAAAATCCACTAGCAGTCCTCCCTAGGTTTCTCTTTTTGACTTGCGTGCTTCTCTTGATATTCAACAATTTCTTTTAACTAGAAAATGGAAATTTATGATGCTCTGGATAAGATGGGTTCGTTGGTTTTTTAGCTGAATATGCAGAGAATTTTTTGTAGTTTTAGAGGGATGTCTACTCTATGAAGGATGAATATCATCTTGCAAATGGTTTTTTCCTTTTCTTTTTTTTTTTTTTTTTTTTTTTTTTTTTTTTTTATGGATTTCTTGAACTTCAGTTATTGTAAAACAGAAGTGTGATGTCGTGGATAGTGCTTATCTTATATTGTGTATTGAAGTCCTCATGGTTGACAAGTGATACTCCACATCCTTATTCTAATCATGGATTTTTTGGGTGTATCTCCCCTGCATAGGGATTAGAGAATTAGATAAGATAGTCTTTATTATCTCTCAATGATGGCCAGCCTGGCCTCATGAAACTTTTGCAATTGTTGAATGATTCAGGGTTTTAACAGATTAAGAAGTACATATTTCTTGGCAAAGATCGAAAGTTATGTCCATTTCTTGATATATTAAAATTGAGTTTAATCCAAACTAAGGCGTTCTCCACTTGCTGAAATATCTTAAGACTTTTTTATTCAAAATATTGCTTATATGTCCATTTTGTTCTGTTTGCTAATTATATTTTATGCAGTGATTCATGAACCAAGTGGCCCAACTCCAACTTCGCAATATGAACACTCATCCATACCTGCTACTGTGAAGAAGCTTTTCAATCTCAACTCAAACTTTTTGACTAAACGAGACGCATGGGCTGGAACTTTTGAGAAATACTTTTACTTGCGGGATACTCCAAGGGATGACTGCCCAGGTCTGCATTTTCCTCCATGTCTTTTGCGACACATTTCTTTTGATATAAGCATTCCATGTGTTCCACACACACACACATGCATATCCATTAGGATCTATTGCCAGAAGAGTCTTAGTTTTGAAGCACTCCTATTGGCGATATACATACTATGTGTGTTCTAGTTTGTCACTTTTTTAGTATCAGGGATAAATTGAGTTGATTATTCGTAAATAGGAAATGGCTAGATTCTTTTTCAACTGTTAAATATTTAATTGGTGTTACAGATCAAGTAAGTAATTGCTTTGCTGGGAGATATCTTGTTTCTGACCTATAGTCATTTAATTGTTATGTAATATACCAATCACCTGTCATTGATCATGCATTTTGCTGATTGTTTCTGCACTATAGTGATTATGCTTTTCTGTGTTGTTTGACAATTGATAGGCAGGGAAGGTTATATGCTCTGCTGCGTTGTTTTACAATTGAAATTTAGCATTAGGCTTTTGCATCTTTCTGGCACAGTGATGGTTTGATGTGTTAACTTTATATATCATCTATCATAAACCGACACCTGCTTTTGTATTTATGCCCAAATCTTTGTCTTGTCTTTCTCAACCCTCAGTTTAGGAATGTTCAAATCTTTTTATTTTTCCTTAGTATGAACTAGTAGTGCATGTGAAACTCTTGAGTTAATGTATTTAGGAAGCTAACAAGTTAATGCACCATTTGGACCGTAGCTATGTCTCACTTTATGGAAAATATCACAACCTACAGCCTGGACAAGTACATACATTTTAATATTGATCTTGGCTTGGTTATGCAGTTCAATTGTTTGTTCTCTTTGCACATGAAAAATAGCACATCAGTCTGTTCTTCGAAACACTTCAATTTATTCCACAAGCAATTGAGACTTATAAATCTGTTTCCCTTTCCAGAGAAGCTTTCAGAAGTAACAACATCATTAAGGCCAAGAGGACCAATTGAAGATCTTAAACTGTCAGAGTTCCAAATCGAACTGATTCAGCTGGCATCACAACTCAATGGCGATCACATCCTGAATACCTACCCGGATATCGGAAGAGGCATGACTGTGGGCATGGCTAACCGGTACGCAGAGGATGCAGTTAAAAGGTTCTTGGAAGCCGGCAGGGCAGCTTTGAAGGCCGGAGCCAATGAATCTGCAATCGTCACCATGAGACCCTCTTTAACTAGCCGACCTGAGTACTCCGACAGTCATCCCTCTTTCTGATCGATCTCTTTCCGGCTGTTCCTTCCGCCATTGCTGTGTTGGATGAGGTAGGCCTTATGCAAACAGCTACATATATATATTAGTACATATTGCTACAGATAGATACATGCTTACACTTGTATAGATATTTGGAATGGTGGCTTAGATTCTGAACCACGTGCCTAATAGGAATGTTCTACTTTCTGTATCATTACCACTACAGTTATGCTGTTTTTACATAAATAAAAAAATATTAGGGCCAGTTGATGAAATTTGTATAATATTGAACGCCTTGCTGAATTTTTAACGTGTATGTTCAACAAATGTTTTTTGGGAGCAAGTTATTACAAGTGTTCTTGTCATAGAGATCATATTTCTATACATTATTGGATATGTTTGGTGTGTATTTATAATTATTAATTTTTCATACAATATGAGTTGTCTTGTGTAGAAGAGAATAAAAAATTAAAAACATCTCAAGGATAAATTAACTTTAGTTGATCATAAGTTACATATGTATAATATTTTTATCATATTCGATCATTTATTTTCTCTCTCTTTTTTTTTTTTCGTTTTATAGTGATACATTTAAAAAATTGGTACTTATGGCGTAAGTTAGAAACCTTAAATGCGCCATTAATACGGTGGTTCAATTAATATTGTAATGTTGGTCAATACTAAAACACCAGTGCACACCCGCAATCGGCTAACAAAAGGCCACGTAACGAGTCGCCGTTTCACAAACTGAAATGCCGACAATACCCCAGTTGTGCAATTTATGTAGAAATGGAATTAATATACTCCATCCATCCGTTCATTACTATTTTTCATTAATATACTATTTTCTTAATCTAGTAATTGTATTACCTATTTCACGTAATAAAATTTCAATTTACAATATATTATATAGATATCATTATTTTTATATTACACCATACTAATAAGAGTATTTTTTTTTTTATTACAATTTTTTATAATATTAATACTAAAAAATCTACGTAAAAAAAAACGGCCGAGACAAAGAGAGTATATAGTTAATTAGCATACGTAAATCTACAGTTGGCTTGATTTCTAATTTTTATTTAGATATTATTTTAAAGTAAAAAATATGTTAATAATAAAAAATGTAGTTTTAAAAAATAAGACGAATGCACCAATTTATTACTCCATCCGTCTCAAATACATTGCAATATTTGGATAATGTGAGGGGATAAAATATGAGATAGATAGAGATTAAGTATAATTAATTATTTTTTATTTTGAAAATATTGCAGAGTGTTTGAGATATATAAAAAAAAAATGTTGCAGGGTATTTGGGACGGATGGAGTATTATGTCTGAAAATACTTTGAGGGTGTGTTTGTTCCGGGATTGAATTTTAAATACACGGTTCATCCCATTTTTTCTTCTAAAACATCATATCAAACATCTATTTTTAATTTTTTATATTATATTAAAAATCAATTTTATATTCAAAACAACATATTTATATCACATTATATAACTATTCAAATTCAAAATTTTTACGATTTAAATCTCAATCTAAATTCCAAAATGAATGTGTTCATGAGTTTGTGAATAAATATAATTTTTTTTATATTTATATTAGACATAAAAATAACTATAAATAAATTATAGTGTTCATCTATATCCTCATACTATTTTGTGCGGACCACTAGTTTTATAATTCTACTTATACTTTAAGTACTTATTCATTTATTGTAATTATCATATATATGTATAATTTTACTTTGACAAAATAAAAATAACACAAAAAAAAAGTTTTTTTTATAAGTTCGTTTGTTTAGAATTTTAATTTGATTTTTTTTTTTACTTAAAATATAAAGAATTGTATTAATATATGAAAACTAATTTTTTAAAAATTGAATGTTTAATTTTTATAAAAAATAAAATACATAATCTTCTTTTTGAGAAAATAAACCCTTAATTTTTATAAAAAATTATCCAGAATATTATTAATTTTAATTTGGAAACACAAATAAAACAAATCTTTAAAAAAGGAAGATTTTCTGTTTTTTATATATAGATTATGAATTTATTAATCAGCATGTTATAGCAGGGACATTTCTGGTAATTTACTTGGTCTCCCAAATTCACGGATAACGACAACGCTGCAGCGCACCACCGTTTTGCTCCAAAATTCTGCTTTGCTTGCGTGCATATACGTACTCTCTGCACTACTTTCGAAAATGGCGCCGCAGACAAGGGGTTCTTCGTTCCCGAAGGTCTTGATCGAGAGGGACAACGACACCGAGAGTTCTACCGAGGATGAGGATAGTGAGGAAGTCGAGAGCGACGCCGGCGACGGAGAAGAGTCGCCCGTGGAGGACAAAGAGGATGAGCCCTCGCCGTCTTCCAAAACTGGCAGAAAACCGATTACCATCAGCCTTAAGAAAGTTTGCAAAGTAAGCCATTTCAACTACATCTCTGCCCTTCTTCACTTAACTGCAATGATTTTTAAATTTCTTTTTTTTTTGGATATTCAGAACGACTTTTCAGTTTGCTTCGCGCGCGTTTGTGTAGAAAATGATTGACGAATCTCGCGTTTATTCAGGTATGCAAGAAGTCTGGCCATGAAGCCGGATTCAAGGGTGCCACCTACGTTGATTGCCCGATGAAACCCTGTTTCCTATGCAAAACGCCTGGTGATTGTTTGCAGAAAACATGCTCCTTGTTTTTTTTTTTATTATTATTTCTTTGTTGGGTCTTTTGTGCTCTTGAATCTAATTGTTTTCTTTCTTCAACATGCGCGAAACATTAATTCCTGTGGGTTTTACTTTATTGCTCTTGATTTTTGGCTTGGAAACTGAAGGGCATACCACAATGAATTGTCCGCACCGAGTGGCTTCCGAGCACGGGGTCGTCCCGGCGCCTTCCAAGAGCGCTCATAGTGCATTAGAGTATGTTTTTGAACGCCAACTCAGGTGTCATGTTCCTGCGGTAAGGCTTGTTATTTTATCTATGCCATTCGCTCTATCTGCGGATGAACTGTCAGTGATCATGTCAGTCCTTGATCATAGCGTTAAGTTTTAGAATTCGTAGTGGTCTCTCTGTCATTGTAGAGTTATGTTTTAGAAATTGTATCAATGTTTAGTTTGAATTGTTAGAAACTCTGTGCTTTTAGATCACTAGTTATAGTGTGGAAGCAAAAAGTCTTATATTCGTGTCAATGACCTGGGTAAGGAACTTATGATCTATTAGCGTTGTGTTTGAGATGGGGTTCATAAATTATTAATTGATGATTAATGGCTGACCATGAGGAGCTTGATAGAGGAAACTACATTACCACATTTCTGCTTCTCATTTCCCATGTTTGCTATAATTCATTCTTGCCCCCTATCGTAGAATGAAATTCATTTATATGATGAATTTGTTGGTCTAAGGTATAATTTTTTTGTTATATCAGTTTTGTGCATGTATTCATAGGGCTGTTATTTTTTTTATTTAAAAGTTGTTGGTGGGTGCCTTCTAAAGTTCCTCTTTTATTAGGTTCTTTTAATAACTTGATTTTTTATTTATGTTTTCAAAAATTTCCTTTGTACAATTTTATCCCTAGTTAAATATTTAACGTATTCTTGTATCTAGCCATGATAATATCTTCATATATTCTTAACACAATTCATTGATATATTATTATTATTTTTTATGACCAATGTTAAAATAAAAATTCCTTCTAATGTAATTTGATATGTATACTTTTTATTTTCAAAGACTTGCAAGTAATTAATTAAAATTATGAGCTTTTTGATCTGTGAGAACATTCCAACTACTTCTAAATTTTGCCTTCAATTGTGAATTCAATCAGTAGTGTAATGCATAAGTTTGTTGTAAATATTTCTCTGGTACTAAATTAAAGCATGTTTATATTTCCTGAGACAGGTCAGACCAGCATTTGTTATCCCAAATGAAGTGAATTGTGCAGTGATTCGATATCACAGCCGGCGAGTTACATGTTTGGAGTTCCACCCTACAAGGAATAATATTTTATTATCGGGCGACAAGGTATGCTTTGTATGGATCTTTTAGATGCATGTTGTGTATACATACAGATCATTTAAAAATTGTGTTTTCTGATGAAGAAAGGGCAATTGGGAGTGTGGGATTATGGGAAAGTGCACGAACGGACAGTTTATAGCAACATACATAATTGCATACTGAACAACATAAAGTGAGTTCTTTGTGTAATTGTCATGACTCATGATTACATTGCCCTCCATTGGCTTCAAATAAATATCACTCATAACCTGGATGGATGGCCATTGAACTACTACAGGTTTAATCCATTGAATGATGCAACAGTTTATGGTGCTTCATCCGATGGAACAATCAGCTGCACTGACTTAGAGACTGGAATTTCACAAACATTGGCAAACCTTAATCCTAATGGGTGGCAGGTACATCCAGTACTCGATTTGGAGACAAAATGGGAATATTGGTTATAGATTTTGTTTCTTGTTGATATAAACTTTTCTTCTGGATAAAATCCATGCTACACACAGTAATTGGAAATTTATGTAATGCATTCTTTTGCAATTTTTAGGGCCCAAACACTTGGAGGATGCTCTATGGTTTGGAAATGAACTATGAAAAAGGAATTTTGCTTGCTGCAGATAGTTTTGGACTTCTATATATGTGTGTATATCCTGTCACATCTCTATTATGGACTGATGTTTAATGGTTCTTAGATTATTATCGTTTTGTATGTTCAGGATGGACACTCGATCCAACAATTTAATTGAAAAGCCTATTCTGATTCACAAGAAAGGGAGCAAAATAACTGGTTTACACTGCCATCCGCTTCAACCAGATCTACTGCTGAGTTGTGGAAACGATCATTTTGTATGTTGTTCTATGGCCTTTTGTCGTTTAAATGTTTACTTTTCAATTACCATCTGGTGTGTGCATTTTTGGGGTAACTAGTGTTTGATTGGATTGTTGATAAACTTCTATGTTTCATATCAAGAAGTGTATATATATATATATGTAGTATTGACAATTGTATATTATTTTCTATAGCTTTCTTGATCATTTTTTGTTTTTCTTTCGACTCAAGGCTCGTATATGGGACATGCGCCATCTGGAAACTGGTTCTTCTATTTATGATCTCCCCCACAAGCGAGTTGTCAACTCAGCCTATTTTTCTCCAAGGAG
The DNA here is from genome assembly GCF_009805555.1 of Andrographis paniculata. Lineage (NCBI taxonomy): Eukaryota > Viridiplantae > Streptophyta > Magnoliopsida > Lamiales > Acanthaceae > Andrographis > Andrographis paniculata. The sequence goes on along the minus strand of NW_026137579.1, from coordinate 239,085 downwards.
TGGTAGCAAAATACTTACCACATCACAGGACAACAGACTCCGTGTATGGGATTCTATATTTGGCAATTTGGAATGTCCAAGCCGGGAAATTGTGCACAGCCATGATTTTAATAGACATTTGACACCCTTCCGAGCGGAATGGGATCCGAAGGTGACAAAACACCTTTTTATACAGATGTGGATGTCTGAAACGCCTCATCATTTAAACAACTTTTGACTATATGGCAAAATTTTATGCAGGACACCTCAGAGTCCCTCATAGTTGTTGGGCGTTACATAAGCGAAAACTACGATGGGGTTGCCTTGCACCCTGTTGATTTTATAGACATAAGGACAGGCCAGTTAGTTGCTGAGGTGAAGGATCCAAACATTACTACAATCAGCCCTGTAAATAAACTACATCCACGGGATGATATTTTGGCCTCTGGTAGTTCCAGGTTTGTGCAAACTAATTGGTCACCTTTGCTGTCTACGTGAAAATTTACCTTTTATGTGTACATGTATTATTTATTGTCATTTCATTCGTACCACTACAGCAAGTCCAGACAGAACACTATGCCTTGAAAACTGTCGTGTAAATAATGTTGCTGCCTTCCGTCTAGGTAGTCAGATGAAAGAACTATGAATAGAGCTTCTTATAAGTTGTCTGTGTGTGTTTTAGGACAGCCAATGTCGAATGTGGTGATACACGGGATGTGTAGCGGATTTGTGTTGGGTGCTATAATTTATTGTTATATCTATGATTTTTACTATAATCCATTTTCAGCTGCTTGTTAATTCTACTGCAACACTATTTTCAGATCTATCTTCATCTGGAGGCCGGAAACAATCCACTCCAAGCATCAAGAGGATGAAAGAAAGATAATTTTGTGTGAGAAAGGTGTAAAGGGACGCAATTCAAAGTTTGACTATGGAAGTGGTGATGACTTCGACAATGATACATATGCCTCCAAGTCCAAGAGTTTAAAGACCAGGAAACTCACCTTAAAATCTAAGGGACGTGTGTGTAAGCACAAAAACAGGTAATGGAAGTTGTCAAAACACTCCTAAGCTCACTTGCTATACTGAAATGATGTGAAGTTTACATATATCAACTAAGGTTACTTTTTGTACCATGGGCATGACCTAAAACTTGGTGTGTATGTGCCACAATGTTTTTGACATGCTAGCTCTAGGAAGTTGTAATGTTTGGAAGTTAATGTTTTGTCCAGTACCTAGAAACATACCTCCTTTGCTTTGTAATTGTAGTTTTGGTGTACCTGATGGAATTTTATGTTTCTGATGTATATGTATCATATCTGTTTAACGCCATGGAAGAAGGGCTTTAACTTAGGTTTGAATGGTAAATTCGGAGGTAGTAAATTATCAGTTAAAAATTCATTTGTTAGTAGTTCAGCTGAAGTGCATTTGTATGCTCCGGCAGCTATTGTTCCACGCCCCGCCCCCCCTTTTCTATTTAAATTGTGGTGGGGCACAAATATGGGAATACAACAGAATATTGATTCTGATGTTTTCTTTTTGATCATCAATGCATATGCTGCAAATGTAGGTAGTTATTACGAAATGTGTAATGGTTGCTATGCTTAGACTATGTAAACAGCCATCCCAACACGATTTCTTTTTATGTTTGGATTTAAATAAAGAAAATTTAATGATGAGATTTATATGTTTACAGGGTAAGTAGATCAAAATTGCTCTGTCAAGTGTTCATTTTGGGTAAATCAGTGTCGGCAAATATTTGTCCTAGTGTTGCTTACACATGTATGAATCAGTAGACGTAGACGTAGTATGCCCCATTATTTATTACTCCTTTGCTTATTTCACTTTTTTGTCTATTACCTACAAAAAAAATATTTATTTTTTATTTTTTTAGTAAAAAATCATGTCGTTTTTTCTTTTTTTTTTTTATTATAAAGAATAAAAAGTAATAAAAAAGATACGTCCATATTAATCCTGTCCAAAACTTTGATCAAATTTTTAGGTATAGGACGAAGCATGACGGATTATTTATTTATTGGGGTGAATTTGCGGAAACACAATTCCCTAATAAAGAATCTGTCAAGCTGCCGAAGCGGAGGAATTAGAATTTGACTGTAGAATAGGCTAATTTTTATATTTTTTCAAATAATACAATCTATGTATTATTTAATATATATATTTTTTTGTAATGTTATATTTTAAAAATATTGGAAAATAATGAACTATAACATCACTACATATTACAATATTTATTTGGTATTACTTGAAGCCAACAAGAATTTTTATTAAAAAATAAAATAAAATCATCTAAAAAATAATATCAAAATTTGTTTTTCTAATATTTTTTTAATCTTTACTAAAAATTAATTTTATATTCAAAATATTGTATAAGATTTATTAATATCACACAAAAATATTCAAAATTAGATTTTTTTATTATTAAAAACCTAAATTCAAAATTTAAAATCCAAACAAAACAAACACACCATATATAAAATTTTTAGTATATTTTTAGTTTATTCTAATATTTTTTTATATTACATATATAAATATTATATATACACATGTTAAAAAATAAAAAGCAAATAAAAATAGTGAAAGAATTGTTGCATATTATTTAGATATATATATATAGGTTCAAAAAAAATATATATAAGAAGAACATCGTTTGTTTTTTCACGAAGTTTTTTGAATATTATTATTATATTAATTTGTAAATGTCCCTATTAGTATGGTATGTTATAAAAGTGACGATATTTGTATAATATATCATAAATTGTAAGAATATTTATTATATTAAATATGTAGTACAGTTACTAAATTAAAAAAATAATACCTTTGTTTTAAAACGAACAAAAATAAAAAATAATATCTGCGGAAGTAAATATATAAAGAAAATAAAATGCAAATTAGTGCGTGCATCCGCCATTATGTGTCCCTCTCTTTTTGGATTGCACGTGTCATAGGTACTCTCCATATAAATGTCCTGCTTGGCAGTAGTGTGTGTGGTCACGAGAACACATTAATTAATTGATAAAAATATTGAGTAACCAGGAAAAGACATGACGGGAGACGTGTAGCATGGCCATGACAGTCCCAATTGAGAAGATGAATCTATGGGGCTTGTTAAAGTAGTTGGGTGCTGATTTGCAATAATTATATAAATTTTGCGTAAAAAAGGCCATTTATTAAATTAAATTAATAAGAAACCTCCTTTTGGTCTAATTTGATCCATCCATCCATCCGCCCGTTGCGTCGTGCCTTGGTAAGGAAGTAGCAAGCAGTGGGGTGGGGAGTATAGACTAGTAGGTGGACTGGAGATACATTACATTACATTACATTCCATTACAACATGCATGCATATTGATTGACAGTGAAGTGACAGAGGACAAGTAATAATCATTAATTAATTAATTAATAATTATGACCAATATATATATATATATGCTACTATAAGGAGAAATTAGTGCTGAGAAGGTCTTAGTCTAATCATGTCGGATTCGTGACTATGAAATCAAATTCACTAATTTACAGGGTATTAAAATTTGTCGTTCATAATATAATAATAATAATAATAATAATAATAATAAAGTAATGTAACGTGGGAATGTACGCCCCATCAATATCCACTCGACGCTGGAGATGCCACGACAAGCCACCCCACCCCACCCCATTCATAGTACATACATACATATTCATATATACGTAAGTAGTAGGATCGGAGTAGTTATTATTTAAGCACACTCACTCTTCCTACCTACCCTCCTTTTTCACTACTTTTGTTGTCTTCTTCTTCTTCTTCTTCTTCTTCTCTGTCCAGAATTATGAAGAAATACAATTCAACACCATACTAATAATTAGTATCTGGTCTGATCTGATCTGCATGGGGAGAAGGGCGTGCTGCGAGAAAGTGGGGCTCAGAAAAGGAAGATGGACTGCGGAAGAAGATCAAATTCTGAGAACATACGTTGAGGCCAACGGGGAAGGCTCCTGGAGATCCCTCCCAAACAATGCTGGTAAACTAATTACACTTCAATTCAAATTAATTATTTATTTTTAATTATTTTCTTCAAAATGTTGGAGATACGTAGGGTTGCTTCGTTGTGGAAAGAGCTGCAGACTCCGATGGATCAACTATCTGAAATCTGATCTCAAGAGGGGTAAGATGACCCCTGAAGAAGACTACACCATCGTCAACCTCCACGCCTCATTCGGCAACAGGTCACTAATTCATTCATTAATTAAAAACCCTAGCCAGCTGTTACTTAACTGATTGGCGGCGCCGCCGCCATAGGATCCAATTCTGTGCAAATTATAGTATATCACTCATGAATTAGTTAATCAATATGGTGTTAGGTGGTCTTTGATTGCTGGATACTTGCCCGGACGAACAGACAATGAAATCAAGAACTACTGGAATTCTCATCTCAGCAGAAAAATCTACAGCTATCCACGCCCCAACGGGCCCCATTTCCTCACAAACACTACCCTGATTAATGTCCCGCCAAAGCCCCCCCGCCGACCCCCCACCTCATTTATTAACTCCGGCGCCGGCGCCGGCGTAGACAGTTGCAGCAGCAATAAATCTAGCGTCGACGAGGGGAGCAGTGGATCGGCCGTGGTGAGTAGTAATAATTCCGACGACAGTAGTGTTCCTCCATTAATGAAAACGCCGGCGGCCGGAAATATCCCTGCAGGTCCGGCGAAAGAAGCTTTGACGTCCGCCGGAGAGAAGGATGCAGATTATTTATCGAGTGATGAGGATGATTACTGGAGCTTGCCGCCGGTGATTGGGTGGTCGCCGCCGTGGAAGTCGTGGGAAGAAGTGATTCGGGAGGTCGGTGCGAATTATTACGGCGAGGAGGGAGGGCCGTGGGATCAGATGCAAGAAGAAGAGCCTCCGCCGTGTACGTGGCTTTGGGATTTTGAGGATGACCGCCGGAAAGTCGGGAACCGCCGCTTTACGGCGGCGGATACTGCCAATTAAGTGGCTTCTGCTGCTAGATTCGTTCGATTTGTTTCTATTCATATGAATGAATTAGTTTAGTTATTTTTAGAGTTGCCTCTGATATTCAGACAGCATGAAACTTGTCGTTTGCAGGATGTTGTCGGGACAGAGACGATGGCTATATATAGTCTTATGGTTTGTTTGTTTTCTTGGTTCTTTTTATATTTTATACTATTTTGTATTTAATATATCAAATAGTATTTTATAAAAAAATTACATGTAAAGATATATAAAAGGTCACGGCTAAAGCAGGGATTATAATCATCTATATAAACTAGTTGTTGCTCTTTATGTCTATTTCATTTATATACAGATTTTTTGAGGTTTGGAATAAAAAAAATTAAAACAGTTAAAAAGTTGCTAATATTTAATTTAATATTTTATAAAAATATAATAAGATATTTTTTATACTATTCATAAGTAATGAGGTTGTCAAAAGTGGTATATGGGTCACGTGGCCAGCCTAGCTAACTAACTAATAACTATGCAGATGCAATGCAAAACCTAAACCCAGACCGGGACCGTGCATTTTCTCTTTGTTCCTATAAGCAGGGGGTGGGTAAAAAGACCAAACTGAACAGCCGAATCGTTTAATCGAACCGAATTTTCGGTTAACCAAGCAAATTCAGTTCGAATAAAAATACTGCATATTTGATATTTGTTCGGTTCGGTTTGGTTTCGATTTTTTATATTTTTTTCGGTTTGGTTAACCAAACTGAATATATTTATATATTTATGTTATTATATTTTAAAATTTATATTAATAATTATATTCGATTCGGTTTCGGTTTGGTTACGGTTCGGATTCGGTTCATATATTTGAAATACTTGCAAATATTTTGATTTAATTAGAATTTTAATTATTTTTTAATTTCGGTTCGGTTCGTATTATTTGCAAATATTGCAAATATTTTCGGTTAACCGAAAATTCGATTAACCGAATTTTTCGGTTCAAATACGGTTCACGATTTCGGGTATTTGTTCGGTTCGATTCGAATATCAAATACCTGCATATTTGCAAATATCCGAACCGTGCGCACCCCTAGCTAGAAGTAAAGCTAGGAAAAATTATTTTATGAACATATTAAAGTAGCACATTAACTCTATATTTTAAATATTGCAACTCATTAAGTCCTTAGTCTCACCTACATATATTTCAATTATTATTATTTTATTTTAAAAGAAAATAGGGAAAAATGGTATTTGAGTTTGAAACTCACAAACAAATACAATCTTACGGATCGGATTAGTCCCGGGACCGCCAGAATTAATGGAGAGCCATTTTCGTAGACCAGGCCTCGGATTGACTAATTGGAAGGAACAGGCCCACCTTATTAATTTGGGCCGAACAGCTAGTTACATAATAGACAGTTTTGCAGCCCGTTATCTGGCTACGTTCGTACCCCCTACTCGCTTGAATGACCCGACCCGACCCGAAGCCGACACCGACATTGACATGTCAACGTTCCATTTCTAGAATGATATGCGCACGATAACAGCCCCAAACCCAATCCAGCGCACAATAGCGACTCACGCCGCCGACGCCGACGCTGACGCTGAGGAGAGAATCTCTTTTGCACTGCCCGTTTCCTTTCCGGCCTCTAGCTCTTCCCCGGTGATTCCAATTTACTACATTTAATTCTTATTTTCGAATTATCCCCTCCTATTTCACCAAGCTTTAGGTTTGGTTGCTTTCGTTAATCCGGCTTGTTTGCTCCTATTATCTCCCCAAGTCAGCCTAATTTCGATGTTAGTCGTCCTTCAGCGCCATTTTCTTTCCATGACAGTGGTATTTCACAACTGATCTGATGTTGAGTGCGAGTCGCTGTTTACTTTTCAGATGTTGTAAGCCGTAGGGCAATTGGTGTTTTCTCGATCTACGTATTTAAGCTGGTCAGTTTTTTCAATTTCATTGTTATAACTTGTTAGTTTATTTTAATGTGGAATGAATTGTCGTTTGACTGCTGAATAATACTTAAATTTCATACTATGGAAGTGAAGAGGATTTATTGTAGTACTATATCCTGTTTCTGCGTCAATGTGGCTCCTGGTGAAGTCTTTATCTGCAGATAGTACTTTGTATGTTATACGGATTTCTTTAAATGATGCCTGAAAAAATCTAGTTAGCTCATAGTTGTTGCATGCCTTGTTCTTCCATCCTTATTTCTTGATTCTGCGTGTCTATAAGTTCTTCCACAATATCGGCTGCTTTTGGTTCTTGTTAATAATTGATATCTAGCTATCTGTGTCTTGTGCTGAATCTCACGATTAATGTGATCAGTTTATTGCCAGGAATCTATTTATGTTATTATGCTATCATTGGAAAACATCTTATTTAGGGGTGTGTAATTTCAATTGTTTTTTGTTGGATTGATTTGAATCTGATTTCTGAAATTGATGTCTTATAGCTATCTTATTGGAGATTGATAGAATTGCTTTCATAAAATGCTGGAGCATACAAATATATTGAAGGAGATTTGTGAGAATGGCTCGGAGTTCATCCCCTGATGATAATGGCACTATAGAAGAAATGCCTGAAGACACCATCTTGTTGAGGCAGTCATCTGTGAACCTTGTACCATTCATCGGACAAAGATTTGTATCGCAGGATGCTGCCTATGAATTTTATAGTAGCTATGCCAAGCAGTGTGGCTTCTCAATTAGACGCCACCGCACTCGTGGAAAAGATGGCGTAGGAAGGGGAATCACAAGAAGAGATTTTACATGTCACCGTGGTGGCTATCCACAGCTAAAGCCGACAGAAGACGGAAAGCTACAGAGAAATAGGAAATCATCACGCTGTGGATGTCAAGCATACATGAGGATTGTCAAAAGAGCTGATTTCGATGTCCCTGAATGGCGTGTCACTGGATTTAGCAATGTCCACAACCATGAACTCTTGAAGTCAAATGAGATGCAGCTACTTCCTGTTTATTGTACAATGACTGCTGATGACAAGAGCCGTATTTGTATGTATGCTAAAGCTGGGATGTCTGTGCGACAAATGCTCAGATTAATGGAGATAGAGAAAGGTGTTAAGCTAGGTTGTTTACCATTCTCTGAGATTGATGTGAGAAATTTGCTTCAGTCATTTCGAGAGGTGGACCGTGATAATGATCCAATTGACCTTGTCAAAATGTGCAAGGAGAGAAAAGATAGAGATCCCAACTTCAAATACAACTATAAGATTGATTCTAATAACAGATTAGAACACATTGCATGGTCCTATGCTTCATCTATCAGATTATATGAGGCTTTCGGAGATGTTGTAATTTTTGATACAACACATCGATTGGATGCTTATGATATGCTTCTTGGAATATGGCTTGGGTTGGACAATCATGGTGCTCTCTGCTTCTTTGGCTGCATGCTTGTTCGAGATGAAAATGTGCAATCATTCTCCTGGGGATTGAAGGTAATTGATCGCAGCTTTGTGGTTTGCAGATTAATAGGATCTCTCTCTCTCTCCCAAAAAAAAAAAAAAAAAAATCTGTCAAAGAGGAAACTTTTACTTTTATGAGCTAAGAAGTATGATTTGTGGAGATGTTTACAATTACTAACCCCCTTTTCATTATTCTTGTTTTGTTGTAGACATTCTTGGCATTTGTTAACGGAAAAGCTCCAGGAACAATTTTGACTGATCAGAAAACATGGCTTAAAGAAGCACTCACCTCAGAAATGCCGGGGACAAAACATGCCTTCTCAATTTGGCATATCATATCAAACTTCTCTGATTGGTTTTCGACCATACTTGGGTCGCAATATGACAATTGGAGAGCTGAATTTCACCGTATTTATAATCTACATACAGTTGAGGAGTTCGAAGTTGGATGGAGGGAGATGGTAGATTTATATGGGTTACATGGAAACAGGCACATTGTCAGCCTGTATGCCCTGCGTACCTATTGGGCTCTACCTTTTCTGAGATCATATTTCTTCGCAGGAATTTCAATTACATTCCAGTCAGAGCTCATTAATTCCTATATCCAACGATTTCTCAGCTCACAATTTGTGTGTGATAATTTTGTAGAACAGGTGTGAATTAGTCTTATAATATTGTATTTTATTTCTAAAAGCTTTGTTCATTTTGATCGATAGTTATATATTCCAAAATGTTTTCTTGTTTGGCAGGTGGCCACAATTTTGGATTCCAGAAATCAACCAGGAACAAAACTCAAAATTATACAGAAGGTCCCTAAAGTGTCACTAAAAACAGGATCGCCCATGGAGTCGCATGCTGCTACTGTTCTTAGTCCATATGCCTTCTGCAAACTGCAAGAAGAACTAGTTTTAGCACCACAATATGCAACAATGTTGGTGGATGAAAGTTATTTTATCGTGAGGCACCATACGGACGTGGATGGTGGGTGCAAGGTGCTATGGGTGCCACAAGATGAGTTCATCACTTGTAGCTGTAGTCATTTCGAGTTTTCAGGCATCCTCTGTAGGCATGTTCTTCGTGTTCTATCAACAAACAATTGCTTTCACATTCCAGATCAATACCTACCTCTTAGGTGGCGTGACTTATCACCATTATTGATCAAATCAGCCCGCACATCTCCAGGCAAGGTTCAGTTGTTGCAATCGATGATTTCATCATTGCTTACAGAGTCTGCAGAGACCGAAGACCGCCTCGATGTTGCATGTGATCACATTGCTTTGGCTCTGGCCCGCATCAAAGAATTCCCTCTTATGACAGATGGTTCTGGAGAAGCTGCTTATGACAGCCCTTCTGGTTCTCTGGTTCTTCCAGATGATGAATCTGACAGCATTGCTCAAAGTTTAAGGGAAACCCACCGGGAGTGTGTGCCGTTCGAAAAGTTGAAAGAGGGCAGATCAAGATATGAACATGATATCCAAAGAAAGAGAAGACGGTGTCCATCCCTTTGCTGTGGGCAATTTGGACATGAAACCAGCAACTGTCCTATGGTGGTAGGACAAGACTTTAATGGAGATGGACTTGGATTTCTGTAGTATCACTTTCAGAAGATTTGTGGCTGTGCAAGAGCGTATACACTGATTACGTTTGTGTTAATCCTTGATCCACAGGCACTGTCATGCCTGCTTTTGGTGTCAGCCACAGGATAAATTTATTCATCAAAGTATTGAGATAGATTGGTGGTGTCATTAATTTCAGGACAAAGATGTTAAGACTGTGAGTATGCGTATGGGTTTCGATTCATTTGACTTATTGAAGGAAATGGCAAGAGGAGGGTTGAACCAAAATCAGCCATAGTTATTATTTATTGGTATTAAAAGGTATTGTGGCGAATAAAAAAGAAGTCTTTATCCGATCCGAATACTTTGTCTTCTACACCGGTGTGGTGTCCTGGTGCGAAGGTTCCGGCCCACTTCGGGCTTCGAATAAATTGGCGCTAGCCACCTAACCTTGTTTACCTTTCCAACGATTTTCTCTATCCATCCTTCCACTCTCTCTCTCTTGCGTTTCTCCATCAGCCCTGCCCCCTGGGTCAGATCGAATTCTTGATTCCATCCTCCCTAAAGATTCGAATGCAATAGGGCTGGGTTGTAGCGGCCACTGATACTGGTTACGAAAACCCTTTAATTTCTTACTTTTCTTATATATCGTTGGAAGAGTGGTTTCTTCCGTTGGTTTTTCACTAGCGTAACGGGGATTTTGTTTGAATTGGATTGATTTGTATTTCAGCTGTCATCTTGGCCATGCGACGGTTGTTCGCGGCATCGATCGGCGTCCTGAGAGAGGACTCCTTAAAGGCTACCGCCGCCACCTATTTTCAAGGCTCCGAAGTTGTATCTGTTGCCTCTGCTTCGAAATTGGTTGTCTTTCCTGGAGCTGATTATAGTAGGGTTGTCTATGGCTGCCGATCATTACCCTAGTCCCAAGGGCCTCCTCTGCAATGCTGGTGCTGGTGCTGCGGCTGGTAAATTAAACCGTCTTCACTTTGTTACTTACAGTTCCAATTTTTTGGTCGATCGGAAGATATTGTGCCTGCCTTCGTGTCGCATAGCATTTGTTTGAGACATACACGTTACGTTACTGTGTATTGTAATGAGTTTGTTTGGGCATCTGAACTTACTCTTTTGGATAATGTTACAGTTGGACAGTAGAGGTTAACCGATAGAACTATAGATCTTAGCGTGCATATTGGACTTGAGGATAAGTTTGGGCCTATGGGGATGACTAGATTATTATTGAGGAAAAGATCATCTTTCAAGATTTGCATTTTTAGAGGGGTGAATAAGCAAGCATTGATGCTAAGTGCTAACAGCCAATGTGAATGCTTTCTTTTTCTATGTTTCTTTTTTTTTTTTCTCTTCACATTTTTTGATAGCTTCCTATGTTGGAAGCCACTGTAGAATTTCTAACGTTTTTCCAATTTAAAATTGTACAGGTGTAATTGCAGCTACTTTTGTTTGTCCGTTAGATGTTATAAAGACTAGGCTTCAAGTCAATGGGCCTCCTCAGCTTACCACTGCTAGCTTTAAAGGTGAATTGTTCACTTGTTACGTTAGCATACAATGTGTTTATTCTTGATTATTGTGTCTTCTATGCTGGTCAATGTACAAAGATCCTTTTTTCTCCCCCACCAAGAAATGTGAAATTAGCTACATGGATGAAGGTGTATTTGATGGTCGGTTTGTTGACTTGAAAATTGTTATAACTGGGCAGGTAGTGTTATTGTGGGGAGTTTAGAACAGATATTTCAAAAGGATGGTTTCCGTGGTATGTACCGTGGGCTTTCTCCAACTGTAATTGCTTTACTCCCAAATTGGGCGGTGAGTAATTTTACATTTGCAATTTGTTTTAAACAAATTATTTGCGATCATGGGCATTTCTATACTCAAATGAGAGAATGGCCTTTATGCCCTTTCTGGAGAAGGAACAAGATCAGCCAAACAACTAACCTGATATTTTGCAGGTGTACTTTACGATATATGAACAGCTAAAGAGCTTTCTTGGATCTGATGGTTAGTTCTTTCTCTGCCTTTTTTTTCTTGTTGTTTATTGTTGAGCACTTCCCTTTCTTTGTTCTTTTTTCCTTTTTGAACTTTCTGATTATTATGCTGATATGAAAGTTTCTGAGTTTTTTCTTTTTTTTTTTTGGACATGGTTTTGTGATATTTGGGAAATATAGATGCAAGTCATCAACTCTCTATTGGTGCTAACATGATGGCTGCTGCGGGTGCTGGAGCTTCAACAACAATTGCAACAAATCCTCTCTGGGTTGTCAAGACAAGGCTGCAGGTCTGTTACTTTTGCATATTTGTATTGGCTACTGTCAATGCATATGCATGCCATTTGAAGCTTCTTGTGCTTGGTCCAGTGAAGTAAATATACTTCGCCTCTCTGTGCTTGCTCAGCCAACCACATGTAGAAATTTAATTCAGTCTAAGAACTCTATTTTGGAGTTCCCTTTGTGCTGATGCTGCAAATATGTTGATTGATGGTTTTGTTGCTTGAAAATATGTTTTTATCTGATCTGACAGTTTCTTCACTTCTGATTTTGATCTTTAAAATTAGTTAAACTTAAAAAACATTGAAATGTTTGATCTTTATGACTTCCACAGAAAATTATTGTAATAGATCATTTGCATATATATAACCATTTGTAGGAATGCTTGTATGATTTTGAATTTTGGCTTAAAGATTCTTACTTATATGGTTGGTTTTTATTTTTTTATTTTTATTTTTTATATCAGTATATTTTGTCATTGGTGCTTGGGAACCCTTTTCAAAATCTAGATGCTTTGAGTCTAATCATTTTTACTTTCTCTCATACATGCAGACGCAAGAAAGGGGAAGGGGGGTGGTGCCTTATACCGGCACAATATCTGCCTTGCGTAGAATTGCATATGAAGAGGGTATTCGTGGATTGTATAGGTTAATATGTTTCCTATGCTGATAGTATTTGGGAAATTGATCTTCTATGAATGATTGATGATTTGTGTTTTTTATTCCTCTACATTTTATGCTGTTTGCAGTGGTCTTGTGCCAGCGTTGGCTGGAGTTAGTCATGTTGCAATTCAGTTTCCAACATATGAGAAGATAAAGTGCTATTTGGCAGATCAAGGTGTGTTGCAGCTCACTTCAGTTTTGAAAAATGGAAATTGAAAACCGAAGGTCTTTGTTTTATTCTTTTGACCTATTATCTTGCCATTGAAACGAGAATCTTTTTTATGATAGGGAACACTACAATGGACAAACTGAGCGCTAGTGATGTTGCTGTTGCTTCATCAGTTTCAAAAATATTTGCTTCTACCTTGACTTATCCACACGAGGTTAGTGAGTTAAAATGTACTGCCATTTTGCAGCTATGCTGTTAGTTAGAAGATGTTGGGTGAATGTGCCTCAAATCCTACTGCTATATCCTGACACTTCATTAGTTCAGAAAGATATTAGATGATTAAGCTATGAGCAAATTTAAACAAAAAAAGAATATTTAAATAGGTTTATAATTGAACTAGTGTTAAATTCAGGATTCAAATTGTGTCAAGCATGAATCTTCAAATTTCCAAGTTTTTTATATTTATAAATTTTATTTAATGCCCTTTGCTATGATATGCAGTTGAATTCTGAATGCATAAATGAGCATAGTTTTGCTCATTTTTACGCCCAATCAAGTTATTGAATTTTGTTCCACGTATTGTTTTTTTTTTTTTCCTGAGACTTTCGACAAACTGAATGCAGGTTGTTCGGTCAAGACTTCAAGAACAAGGATTCCACTCTGAGAAGCGATATACTGGCGTTGTTGATTGTGTTAAGAAAGTTTTCCAGCATGAGGGTATTTCTGGTTTTTATCGTGGCTGTGCCACCAACCTGCTGAGGACAACACCGGCTGCTGTAATCACATTTACCAGTTTTGAAATGATACATCGCTTTCTGGTCACCTTGTTCCCACCTGATCATCACCCTCAGCCATTGTGAAGATGATGGTTACAATCAATGACTGGTAAATGCTTCAATGTTGCCGGAAACACTGGCTTGTGGTGTATCTACCAGCACTTGCCCCCCTTCTCAATCTATATGTTAGTTGCAGATAACCAAAATTCTCAGACAATCATAAATTTGAAGTAGTCCAACACAAAATAGACACTGTTCGTTTTAGGTGATGAGGAAATAGATGAAATTTGTTGATTTGGTGAAACTAGTTTAATTCTATTCCCGGTTTGCTGGCATTGAGTTGAGGTTATCAATGTTTGATCAAGTATTGATAAATAAAATAAAATTGCTGGTTGAGGATTGGGAGCTTCGAAAAACCTTGCGACTGACTTGAGTATTTATATGCATTTTCCCGGCCCCATGAGAATAATGGGTTTACTTACTGGGTAAAGATATATGAACCTACTGGAAGTGACATTATTATTATTATTATTATTATTGTGTCTGATACAGGGGTGGTGTGTAGTGACTAGTGATAGTGATAGTGATGTGTAAAAGTGAAGGGGGACTATTATACTATAATCTTTATCTAGCTGTATGGTATCTCACAACACGATGGAATATTTTATGCTGGTTGCAATTACCTACTTAACTAAACTGAAAAGAGTGTAGGAATGCTTGGTTGGTTTCATGATGCCCCTTGTGATGGTGATTCACGGCTTTACAGCCAAATCCTCCTAATGCCAAATGTATGTTGGATTAATCACCAATTTAATTATGTAATTAATTAAAATAAGTATAAGAAGAAACCCTCTCCTCTCCTCTAGTGTTCAATGGCCACCCTAGTATTCAATTCAATTCAATTCAACTCATGATGACGGGCTGCAAGTCTGTTAATTAATTCTCTCTCTCTCAAAAAGTACGTCCCACTTTGATGCTGGTTTGGATTAGTTAAAGATAAGATTATAACAATGCTGACATCCAAGTTAACCAACCAAGTAACTACTACTTGTGCAGTCTTCATAACTTTGACAGAAAACGACCCATCATTGCCTGTCCACTAGTTTGGCTACAGCACTCGTACATACATACATATCAGCTGGCTAGCATATGCATATGCATATGAATGAAAATGATGGCAAGTAATGATACTCTACTGACTCACTGAGCATATACGCCACATCGTGGAGACTAAGCTAAGCAAAGCAACATACCAATGCCTGACTGACTGACTCTAACAAATTAACAAACACACGACACATGATTCTCGTCAATGCTTGATTCTCTTATTTTTGGACTTCTAAACCAAATTAACACACACAATTTTTATTACCATATCTCAACCTTAATAATGATTATTGTATACTCACTCATAAAGTATATAATCAATTGAATTGTCCATTATATTCATGGAGACCAATGAAGCTAGAGAGTTTCCTTATGCAATGACAATTAAACACACCATCATCAATTCCCTTTCAAACCATCCTTCTAACACATATGGATATTCGTTGTTATGATTATAGTGTTGTTATCTAAACCAAGCAGCCTTAAGGAAATTAATTTACAAGAATGCCGGAACAGGAACAGTAACAGTTGGCCAAAAATCTATTCCAAAAGTAGCCAGCCCCTCTCCCCCTCCCCCTCCCCCTCCCCATGGTATAATAATAAAGGAAAGCAGAGCAGGTGAGATGAGATGAGATGAGAGCAATATAGAAGATCCGCGTACAAGATAAGTCCTTCCGCTACTTGCCTGCGGACGCATCTCAATTTTCTTTCATGATTCTGTTGCATTTGAAATTGAGACTCCCAGGGTAAATTTGGAATGGCGGCTAGTCACGCTGCGTTGCCCTTCTCTGTGGCGTCAGTAGTGGAAGATGTTCTTCTGCAACACAGAAATCGTTCCCGTGGCCTAGACTTGGACACTCGTAGAGCGGAAGAAGCGCGTAAGATTTCATCTACTCTGTTTCTGTTTTTTATTTGACTTCGATCATCATATTCGTTGATTAAAATCTCGATAAAGGATACCTAGCCGTGTTCTGAGTACATGCATTACACTGTATAATGAACAGTGATGATTTTTTTGGCGTTAGTAGAGGAATATCTGTTTTTTTTTAGTCGTCTTCAATCAACTAACATAAATCTGCACTCGACGTATTTAGATTAAAGAATCAGAAAATACATGTTTTGTAATTGGAGTTCCATTCTCAAGATCAGGTATCCTCCAAACTTTGTGCAGTGTCCTACGAGTGGCGCAAAAATTAAATTGACCAATAATGATCAATTGTAATATATATATATATTATTTATTTTTTAAGTTTGTTCCTGTAAATGTGATACAGTTATGAGAAGATGTGAAGCTGCTGCATGGTTGAGAAAAGTTGTTGGAGTAGTTTCTGCTAAAGATTTACCAGCGGAGCCGTCTGAAGAAGAGTTTAAGCTTGGTTTGAGAAGTGGCATAATTCTTTGCAATGCACTTAACAAAGTTCAGCCTGGCTCTGTGCAGAAGGTTATTGATGACAACTTCACAAGTTTTTAAATTCTTTCCCCAACTTTTTTACATTCATATACTGGTTATGCAGCAATTATTTTCTCATATATGTTTGGGATCAGATGATTCTGCCATTGCAAACACTTAATTGATCTTTTTTTTTTTTTTTTTTTCAGGTTGTGGAAAGTCCATGTGACTCGATACAGATCCCAGATGGTGCTGCATTATCAGCATATCAGTACTTTGAGAATGTAAGGAATTTCCTTGTAGCTGTGGAGGATATGGGGATGCCTACTTTTGAGGCATCTGATTTGGAGCAGGTAATTGTAGATGCAAGCTTCTTTTTGCAGGAGCTATGAATAAAGATAAAATCGATGATTATTTGGTTGTTGTGGAGTGACTGGGTTGAATATTAAACTCAAAACACTTTCACCATTTTACTCAGGGAGGGAACACTTCAAGGATTGTGAATTGCATTTTGGCACTTGAATCCTACAATGAACGGAAACAGGTAGGAGGAGATGGGGCCTGGAAATCTGTTGGGAATGCTAAAACAACTGCAGCTGGAAAGCAACTTCTCCGCAAAAATTCTGAGCCGTTTGCCAGTTCCCTGCCAAGAAGTGTGTCGATGCACGATGGATGTTTGAATAATGTACGTGCTGAGGCAGATCTAAACAAAATGATGGATGCATGTGGTTACTCTGTTTCTTTAACAATCATGATATTTGTATTGGTTTTGCTCTTTCTGCAGCCTAGCTCCTCCTTGAGCTTGCTTGTTCGAGCAATTCTACTGGACAAGAACCCCGAAGAAGTACCAAATGTAAGTCTGATGTCCCATCTTTCATTAGTTATTGTAAGCATGTACCAACTTTCAATGTCCTTGTTTTATACATGAAAATTTCAATTCCTTCTGTTTCTGCATATAATGTATACACTTGAAAACAAGTGCTCTTGGATGAAATTTAATTAAGTACTTGGCAACAAAATTCTTCGACACATGGATTTGCTTCTCTCTACCTGTGATGTAGAAATGTGGTCTTTAGCAATTATCTTTGATTATAAACTGACATATAGTGTGGTTGCAGCTTCTCGAATCTGTTCTAAGTAAGGTTGTCGAGGAGTTTGAGCATCGAATTGCAAACCATTCTGAAATGGTATACTGCGATTCCATGACAGTCGATTACTCAAGAAATTAGTCGCTTTGGAAGCTCATTTTCATATCTTGTATGTTTGTTTTGTCTTGCAGAACAAAGGTGGTTTTAGGGACACAAATATCTCCCATGGTAACAAATTTGTGCCAACACCAACTTCAAACAACATCAAGGTAATCAATTAATCGGAAATAGATTTAAGGAATTACTTGATCGGTCAAGTCATGGTTGTTCTCCCTTGAACAGTGGTTCACTTACCTGTTACTTTCTTCTTTTTCTTCCCCTCCTATACAAAAAAAAAAAAAAAAAAAAAAAAAAAAAAGACTGTTGCAATTTCAAAGAGAGATGGTAGGTTACAGAAGAATAGCACTGATGATGAAGAATCAGAAGGTAGATTATTGAAGCAGCATTTGATAGTTGATCAACAGCAAAAGGACATCACGGTAGGAGCCAATGAAAACTATACAAAATGCACTCTCCAACATCTTTAGCGATGATAACATATCTAAAATAAGTATGCTGTAGGAACTGAAGCATAGTGTTTCCATGGCAAAAGCTGGCATGCAGTTCATACAAATGAAATTCCATGAAGAACTCCACAACCTTGGTATGCATGTCTGCATTACAAGCATCAATCTTTTGAAGCGGTGTTGTGAATCCCAAATTTTGTTGATATTTATGCTGTTACTCTACAGGCCTCCATATTCATGGACTTGCTAGCGCTGCTTCTGGTTATCATAGAGTTTTTGATGAAAACCGAAAGCTTTACAATCAAGTCCAGGATCTAAAGGGTGGATTCAATTACTGTTTGTGCATCATTCTCTCTCAATACTTCAAACATAATGCTCAATGGTTTAATCAAACAGGTAGCATTAGGGTGTACTGTCGAGTAAGACCATTCCTCCCTAGACAGAAAAATTACTTGACAGCAGTGGATCACATTGAAGAAGGGTCGATAACTATTAACATGAATGGAAAAGGGAGGAAATCCTTCAACTTCAATAAAGTGTTTGGGCCTGCTGCAACTCAAGGTATGACCTCTTTCAGTTTTGTGTGAATTATGTCACACACCAGTGTCTTAATATGATACTTGTCTCCCTTTTCAGAGGAGGTGTTTTCAGACACTCAGCCACTGATAAGATCAGTACTTGATGGTTACAATGTTTGCATTTTCGCCTATGGTCAAACTGGATCCGGGAAAACTTACACCATGGTAGGCATGAATGATGAATGAACCAATCAGTGTTTGGTCGTTTCAATTCCTTTATGCTCATGATCAATGCTGTTACATTTAATCAGACTGGGCCGCGGGATCTGACAGAGCATAATCAAGGGATAAATTTCAGGGCCTTGCGGGATTTGTTCCTCCTTGCCGAGCAAAGAAAGGATACCCTATGCTACAACATCTCTGTTCAGATGATAGAAATTTACAATGAGCAAGTCAGGGATCTTCTGAGTACTCATGAATCAAGTAAAAGATATCCTTTCCATGTGAGTTTTCAAATATTTTCTATCCTAAAAGAATAGCTGGTGATGAATTCCTTGACCAGGAAGTACATTAGAAATTCGAAATAGTTCTCAGACAGGACATACCGTGCCCGATGCAAGTCTGTTTAGTGTCTCTACAACATCTGACATTATCAACCTAATGAAACTTGGACAAAGGAACCGTGCAGTGGGCGCAACAGCACTCAATGACCGCAGCAGCCGCTCTCACAGGTGATTGGAGCTGAAAACCTAGCCATGCAACTTACTGTATAACAACTAAAGATTCTGCATCCTGGTTGCAGTTGTTTGACAGTTCATGTCCAAGGAAGAGACTTGATTTGTGGGAACACCCTTCGTGGATGCATGCATCTAGTTGATCTAGCCGGAAGCGAGAGAGTTGACAAGTCTGAAGCGACCGGTGACAGACTCAAAGAGGCTCAGCATATCAATAAATCCCTCTCAGCATTGGGTGATGTAATCTCCTCTCTCGCCCAAAAGACTTCACATGTTCCATACAGAAACAGCAAACTTACTCAACTGCTCCAGGACTCACTTGGTAAAGATGTTAAGCCCTGCTACTATCAATCACTTGCTCCCTTTTCTGGACTATCTTCTAATGCAGTTCTGAAATTTAGGAGGGCAAGCAAAGACCCTGACGTTTGTCCACATAAGCCCCGAGCCAAACGCTATGGGAGAAACAATCAGCACACTTAAATTTGCTGAACGTGTGGCTAGTGTTGAACTTGGTGCTGCACGAGTGAATAAAGGTCATTCTGCTGATGCCAAGGATCTCAAAGAACAGGTTCTGTTGTTGCCATTTTATCAGGCTCCTCTCATGTCTTCTGAAAGCTGACATACACCATGTATTTTTTTGATAGATTGCTAGTCTTAAAGCTGCCTTAACAAGGAAAGATGGTGGAAGAAAGATGCAGGAGGCATCTTTTCAATCTAATATAAAGCTTCCAGATGCAGGCTTGCAGCCACCAAATGGGCTAAGGAAACCAATGATTGAACACATAGGCAATATTGAGGTAAATGAATTTACCTCAGAACTTGTCATCAGTAAGTATGTATGGCAACATTAGAACTGTGTTGCAGCTCAAAATGGTAAATGTTCCATCCTTCTATCTTGTGGGATACTTGTCATTAGGTTCGCAGGAAATCAGCTTTGAGGCAAAAGAGGCAAAGTTTGGATCTCGATGAGCAACTTGGAGATTACCCTCCGTGGCTTCCTGTCAGCAGCAGCAGTAGCAGCCCTTTCCAACATAATAATGGAGGGCACGACGAGAGTGATGTTAACGAGGACGATGATTATGACAGAGAAGTGAGCTCGGGTGAGTGGGTGGACAAGCTTATGGTGAATAAGCAAGATTCTAGTAACGGAACTGCATATAACAGGCGGGGCTGTTGGGAAGCTAATATAAATGGCAACATTGCTTCTGATGTAATTTATCAGAAATATCTATCAGATTCTTGCAGATATTATTCGGACAGGTCATTAGGCCTGTTTCCTGCAGATCATTATCAAGTTGAGGCTAATAGCAATGATGACAACAACGACGACGATG
The DNA here is from genome assembly GCF_009805555.1 of Andrographis paniculata. Classification (NCBI taxonomy): domain Eukaryota; kingdom Viridiplantae; phylum Streptophyta; class Magnoliopsida; order Lamiales; family Acanthaceae; genus Andrographis; species Andrographis paniculata. The sequence goes on along the minus strand of NW_026137579.1, from coordinate 218,537 downwards.
ATGATGGTCTGGATGTGGTTGAAGAAACTGGAACCTGCAGCGGGTCATCTGAGCCAGATGTGTTCTGGCAATTCAACAATTCCAAACATGGGAGTTTCAGCAGTGATTCAAAGGTCCAGATGAGTACAACCAACTCCAAGCAATCGAAAACCACAGAATTCAGGTACTGCCTTCTCATTCACTCACACACACCTATTTTGTCTTCTAAGTTCTAATAATATACTATATGATATGATTCAATCAATATTCAGGACACCTATTTTAAAAATGGGGCCTCCGCGAAAATCAGGAAATGCAGCAGGTGGCGGGCAAGGCCATTCTCTGCCTCGGAATGGAAGGCAGTCAACTGACAGCATAAAGGGTAAGAAGAGGACTTGAACAAGAAAGAATTGAAGAGCAGCAACAGATCGAGGCTGCTCCTTCCATCAGGTTTTCTCATTTATGATTTATGATCTCATTATATAATATTATACATTTAGAAAGTAGGCAATACTGGAATTCTTGTTGTTATGCTTTCAGATATGCTGCTGCTTGCATTGGACTGCACTGGCCATGTTCATGTTTCACGCTACACAAGCTCCTTGTTCGCATTACAAATTCCCACGGATTTCCTTGCATGGGAAAGATCGAGCAGATTACCTATGTTTAATTTAGCTAACTAATGGCTGTTAACTATTATGAAAATTTGAAAATAAATGCTGAGTGAACACAACATCATAAACTCGTATGTTTTGGGTCCTATTTGTATTATTCATAAAATATTTTTTTAAAATGTAAAATCAAATATCTATTTTTTTTTAATATTATATTAAAAAAATTAATATTCAAATATGAAATATTGTATTAATATATATATTTATATTATATAAATAATTATTTAAATTTAAATTTAAAATTTTCAAACTCAAAATTCACTTCAAAGGTTAGGCTTGAGGCCCAAATGCTGAAAGGGCCCAAAAATCCAGATAGCAAGGCTGTACTGTAGTGTATAGCAGCAACAGATAGGTAGGGCAAATCTCTGCTGCCTCCACAGGCTTCATTCACTTCCGCCAGAGAAGCCGCCGCCGGAATGGTCTCGCTAAAGTTGCAGAAGCGGCTCGCCGCCAGCGTGCTCAAGTGCGGGAAGGGCAAGGTTTGGCTGGATCCTAATGAGGTTAACGAGGTCTCCATGGCAAACTCTCGTACGCTAACCCTCCCACTTCTCTTCCATTCGCACGTATTGTAATCGCTACAGGATTTTTGTTTGCTCATGTAGACTTTTGCTCCCGTTTATCTGTCATCTGTTTTATATTTGCTGTCGTCGGTATCGATCGCTGAATTATCCATTTGATTGTCTTCGCACATACGAGAAATTAGGGTTTAAGATCAGATTATTGTATTATATGGTTTTTATTTTATTTTTATGGTTTGCAGTTCAACATTGGTGGCCCTATGAGCCCAATGTGGTCTCTGGTTATTATATTGAATGATACATTCGTATGCAATTCCTTGAGTTTCAATGGTACTTGGTATTTTTTGTGCTTAGCTGCCCGTGGGCTGAATGTTGTTGATGTCTTCATGTTCTCTTTACTGCGTTTGAATCTTTGCTGCTATTTAGGTTCTTCTATCTGATGATTTCAGTTGACATTACGCCTGCTTTATTTGAATGCAGGACAAAACATCAGGAAATTGGTCAAGGATGGGTTTATTATTAGGAAGCCAACCAAAATTCACTCACGGTCTAGAGCTCGAAGAATGAAGGAAGCCAAGAGGAAAGGGCGTCATTCTGGATATGGTATTGCTTTCTAATTCCCAGAGTGCAGTAGATAGTTGTTTAATTTGTAATGGAATTTTGTTGTCTTGCTCGGTTGTAAATGGCTCTGCGCCCATGGTGCGTGCCATTTTGCCCTGCTGCCCCATGTTGCATGCCTAAAATGGCTAACACCCGTGGTTACTCCCAATGGCACTGTTTTCATATTTTATTATTTATTAGAATTAATTATGGCTTTTTTGTTTTTATTTAATTAAATAAGAATATGGGAAATTTTATTTCATCTTTCTTCCTTAGTTTCTCCAACTCCATGGCCTCAGCTTTCCTGTTTTCCATATAGCACTTTTGCCATTTAACACTTCCATCTCCCAGTGTGCCGCTAATCTTTTGCCAGTTAGGGTAGTTTGCAGCTGCTGTTTAAGTTTTCCATACAAAGTTATTTATTTTTTTCAAAAATTAGTTTAGAGCTTTTATAAATGAACTGTTTTATCTATTTGTTTTTCCAAACTTGTGTAGATATGTTTGAATGGTTCACAGAGATTGGTAGCTGCCAGCTTTTCCTTTTCTTTTTCTATTTTTCTTCTCTGTTAGTATCTTAAAGTTATTTTAATTGGTTGTATATATTTCATATTTTCTTTAAAGACGCCTGAATGATTTTGTTGCCTATATAAAGTGCTTTATACTAATTGCATATATATGTTTATTACATATATTAGAAATATATTAATTTAGTGCGGACAGTAAGCCATTTACAACTAGGCTTTCGTGCTCATGCACCTTGGATCTCTTTTACACACATCATTCCTTTTTATGTTGCGTACCTGAAGATGCATTTATGCTTTAGATGTGATGCTTTAATGGTCCCACTTATTCTTAAACATTGCATACAATTGTTTCACCATGAGTTCTACATTTGGTGACTGGAGTTGAGCTTCTTAACCAATTTGATTGGGCTATATGAATGCGTAGCCTTTTAAAATGTCATCGGATGATTTCAGGTAAACGTAGGGGTACAAGGGAGGCAAGATTACCCACTAAGGTGCTTTGGATGAGGAGGATGAGGGTCCTCAGGCGTTTGCTTCGCAAGTATAGGGAGTCAAAGAAAATCGACAAGCACATGTATCATGATATGTACATGAAAGTAAAAGGAAATGTTTTCAAGAACAAACGTGTGTTGATGGAGAGCATTCACAAGTCAAAGGCAGAGAAGGCAAGGGAGAAGACTTTGTCTGACCAGTTTGAGGCCAAGAGAGCCAAGAACAAAGCTAGCAGGGAAAGAAAGATTGCAAGGAGGGAGGAGCGCCTTGCACAGGTACGTCGCGGCTCAAGTGCCATGATACTGTAATCTAGTTTTGAAACTGATCAATTCCTCAACAATATGAACCTCAGGGGTGAAGTGATTTGTATCGATTAAACTTAGTGTTGTTCAGTTGTCCCTATGTTTTTTTTATGCTTTGTGATGACCTATTGATATGTATTTGTGAGTTATCACAAGTTTCACTTTGCTAATCTTATATAATGCAGGGACCAGGAATGAAATCTGCACCACCTGCTGCAGCCCCGGCCCCTACATCTCAGTCTGCACAGTAAGTGAATCAGCAACTGCTTACCAGCCATTTGCACAATGTATAATTTACCAAATTAATTGTTGTGTTTTTTTGAAACTTTTGTTGCAGGGGAAATAAGAAAGCTAAGAAGTGATCCTTGATGACCGGTAGCCTCTCTGGTCCCTGGTATGGTTTTGGTAGTTAAGTCAAGAATAACTTATTATTAATTAATGCCTTCTCCTTCCTAGCAGTAGCAATACATTGATTTACACCTCATTTTAAATGCATTACTGTCATTTCTTATGTTTCTTTCAGCCTATCTTATAGAGATGCTTTTTTGAAAGTAGTATTATTAAATTTATAGATTGAATACCGGCAGTTACTATGACTGATTATTTGGTTGGTTTAAAAAACAGTAAAATCTCTTGGGTGTGAGTTTTTTATGAGTTTTTTTTTCTGTTATAAAAAATTAACTCACAAAAAATGTATATAAAACTTTATTTTTTATTTTTTATTTTTATTATAAAAGATAATTTTTTATCATTATTTTCATCCCTTGTATTATATATAAAAGCAAAAGATAACACCACCCTAAACTTTCAAATTCAATTAAGTAGAATCAAAGTTATGTCTGACCAGATACGAGTATATTCGCACGTTTTCTTTCTATATTTTTAGTATATATCCTTCAAACAATAATTTAATCTTTTATGGGTATTTTTCTTTGAGTACGATGTATGTTTAAAATTTTTAGTGGATGAGAAAATGTTAAAGAGTAAAATGAATAAAAATAGTAAGATTTCAGAAACTTCCTGTTTGTTTAATGGGTGATCTGTAATTGCAAATCGGCATAAATGCTCCCCAACTTCTGCACCACCAAAGGAATGAAAAATATCACTTGAGATAATAAGTGAAAAGATAATTAAAAAATATATCATGCCTCGAAATCTTACCCAAATCCATCTCTTTCAATTACTCTTCCTAGTTTGCAGCTCCTGCATAATACAGTAAAAAATTGTTACTATGCAATCTAAACGAAAAGCATCATAATACAAACGAGTGCAATGCAAGATGTATGAATGTGTTCCTGCTGCAAATCCGAGAATGAATAGTCAGCAACGCCTGCTCCACCTAAGGTAATTAAAATTTTTTATAGCAATAGATACTTAATAAAATCAAAAGATCAATAAAAACAAAACACCATCGGTTGGTTGAAATCACATCCAAATCTTGTAGCAAAGTTCTTCAATGTTTGTAGAGGAACACAAACTAAAAATTGAGTCAAAACACGTTTACGACATATGAGTATATTGTCGAGCCAAACTCGGCCGAGGCAGATGGACAGTACAACAACATTCTCACACATGCATTAACTTAAACAACATTAATTGGATCTAATATATGTCACAACAAACAACAGACTGTACTATACATAAACAAAACACTCAAGCACAGCCAAGGCAAAAAGATACCACAAGTACAACATACTAAGAGCAGCACAAAAGGCACCACAAGCATCACCATACCATACATTAACACACAGATGACAAGCATTACCATACCATACATGAACACACACAAGCACAACCAAAACATAACAATATCAACAACCAACAAAGCAACACAAAAAGACATCACAATCACATCAACCCAACCCAACCCAACATAACAATATCAAAAATCAACAAAGCAACACAAAAAGACACCACAATCACACCATATATATATATATATATATACTAAACACATACACAAGCATAAAATGACACCACAAGCACATCATATCATACATAAACACAACGTACAAGCACAAACAAAATAGCATAACAATACAAACAACTAGACATATTAGCACAAAAAAGATACGACCAACACGCTATACTATATAAAAACACAACAAAAAAAACAATACAAGTAGCACAAAAAAACACCACAAGCATTTCATACCATATATAAATACAAGCATAAACAAAACAACAAAACAATACAACACAATACAAGCAGCACAACAAGACACCATAAGCACAGTATGTTCAGCCGAACCACACACCAATACAATTCGGCTCAACATTGCAATACCAACAACCAGCAAAAGCAACACAAAATGATACCACAAGTACACCATATATATATATATATATATAATAACCACAACACACTAACCATAAAAAAACACCTCAAGCACATCATATATCATACATAAACACAACACACAAGCACAAACAAAGTAGCATGACAGAAAAAAAAAAAAAAAAAAAAAAAGCTCAACATTACACAACACCATCACAATTCGGCACGAACAACTCAACATTACAATACCAACAACCAGCAAAAGCAACACAAAATAATACCACAAGCACACCATATATATAATAACCACAACACACAATCATAAAAAACCACCACAAGCACATCATATCATACATAAACACAACACACAAGTACAAACAAAGTAGCATAACAAAAAAAAAAAAGTAGCTCAACATTACACAGCATCATCACACAACATTACAATACCAACAACCAGCAAAAGCAACACAAAATGATACTACAAGCACATATATATAATAACCACAACACACTAACCATAAAAAGATACCACAAGCACATCATATCATTCACAAACACAACACACAAACACAAACAAAGTAGCATAACAAAAAAAAAAAGTAGCACAACAATACAAACAACCAGCACATGTAGCACAAAAAAGATATGACAAGGAAAGGACCTTTCATTTCTTGTGAGTCAAAGCACAACAACTTCAAGAAACAGAATCTTCCCAGGTTACATGTTCAAACAAAAAAAGACCTATAGGTGGGAAATATACACCATGTACCAAACAAATATTTAAACCAAAGAGATATGAAACATAATCAATGAAAAACTAAAGACTAGCACATATAGCACAAAAAAACGATGAAAGTAGAGTTATGTTGGAAGTTTAATTTGATTGCTTGAAAAACTGATCATGGTATTTGAGTGCAGAAATTAGATTAAAAAAAAAAATAGAAAAGAAAAAAAAGAAATGTTAATTAAGGATTTGTACAACGTAATGTGCTTATGCAATTACCTCAACGAGAGTTAAGTACATAAGATCTATCTTTCGTCAATCAATAGTTATGAATTTAACAAGGTTTTTACCTTTTCAGTATTCACATCTAAGCCAGATTTGGCAAATTTTAGCAACACTGCCTAACTCCCACATCACTGGTTCACTTCCAAAAACACCAACCTGACAGCACATTCCACCCAAAGCCATCCTAATCACACACTGTTGGCTTGGTCCTGCAAATTAAAGGGACGAAAAAATAAAATAGTATACTGACATTTAGTTTATGCTATTACGTCACACCTGACAGTGTTTGTATGGAGCACTCAACTTTAACTATGACCTAGACAAGTAAAATGAAACGTTAATTAGTTGGTAATGGAAAGTATGTCTAACCAGCTTGTGTAGAGTGTTCTAATGGTTGGTATTGCCTCGACGCCGCAATCCCACATCACTGGTTCACTTCCAAAAACACCAACCTGACAGCACATTCCACCCAAAGCCATCCTAATCACACACTGTTGGCTTGGTCCTGCAAATTAAAGGGATGAAAAAATAAAATAGTATACTGACATTTAGTTTATGCTATTACCTCACACCTGACAGTGTTTGTATGGAGCACTCAACTTTAACTATGACCTAGACAAGTAAAATGAAACGTTAATTAGTGGTAATGGAAAGTATGCCTAACCAGCTTGTGTAGAGTGCTCTAATGGTTGGTATTGCCTCGACGCCGCAATCCCAACAAGCTGCCACAACCAAAATCCAGCACCCAATCATCAACTAAATGAAATTAACAATTTTCATTCGTAGGATATTACACCCAACACATTTGGAGAATGAATTTTCACCTTACTAGAGTCCATTTATGTAGCCACTCCTTTCTTCTTTCCTTGTCCCACAGCAGCAATATTGAAAAAGAAAAAAAATATATTGCAGCAAAATTCATATTAGTGCAATGCATGATATGTGAATGGGTGAATGTATAAAACAAAAAGATTAGATTTCAGAAACTTCCTGACTCTTTATGGGTGATCTCTAACTGCAAACCGGGACAAATACTTCACAAAATCTGCACCACCGAAGACATTTGAACAAAAATTGACAAATATTACTAGAGATAATCATGGAAAAAAAATAATTAAAAGAAATATACCATGTCTTGGTCGAAATCCCATCCAAATCCATCTCTTTCAAGCATTCCTCCTAGTTTGCAGCACTGCATAAAAATAAATAAATAAATAAATCAATTGTTATTATGCAATCCAGAAGAAAAATGATCGCAATGCATGGCGTATGAATGCGTAGATGAATGAATTAATATAAAAGATTTTGTTTCAAAAACTTTCCCAATTCTTTTCTGTGTTTTTAACGAACTCCATTCCACTTAAGTTGGTATCTCTCCTGTCTATAATCCAAGTGAATAGTCCACAAAATCTCCCTGCTCCACGTAAAGTATTTAAAAAGTTTTAGAAAATATATTACAATAGATAAAAGAACTTTTTAAGGTTGGGCCAAGCATACCAGAAGTTGGGCCTGCCAAAAACACAGTAAAAGATGTTAGATCCCTTATTGATCAGGGTTTAACAAGCTTAAACAAAATATCAATTAGTCCAATCTCAGCTTTACTAGAACTGGCAGAGAAAGCCAATACATAGTTTTGACAAGAGGAATCAAAACCTAAGCAATTGTAAATCTGTTCCAAGAAAAACCTATACCAGGATCAGTGGATCAGAAAAGAGGACATCTTCCCTTCCCTTCCTCTCCTCCCCTTACACAAACAAGCAGAAGAACTACCACATGCCTGTTCTATCAATGAAGACACCAAAACCTTAAGATCATCGCAGAAATGCTCCTCATGCAGTAAAATGTGGAACAATATGCATAAAAAAAAACCATATCTAGCTGGATAAACAAATCGAAATAAAAGATGACTCTCAACTTACCCAATTTTGCCTTGTACAACCTATTCAGATTCTCAAATGGGAACAGTCTTGGTGCTGGTTGTGTAGGCATGATGAGGACAATATAAAATATCATAATTAAATGTTTAAGACCTTAATGATTTAGTAGAAAATTTAAAACAATATTCAGTTAAAAGGAAAAGTCCAGTTGTTCATTTTAGTTTTGACTCTGTAAAATAAAATGAATTGACTTATATATTATTGGGCACCAAGAGGCAGCTTTACAATGAACTAACGGTATGATAAAGATTCTACTGGTGTAAAGTAGCCAAATTTTCTTGAAAAAGACATTTAAGGTTTAATATTTTCTTTCTACTTTAAGGAATGGTTTGTGGAATCACTCAAACCACCATCCCTATTAGTTTTAAGGAGAACTATCAAAACCTCAATCGTTCAACAATGACAGACAAAAGTACACAAAAAGGGACAAGAAACAACAATTAAAAGAAAATTTGGCAAAGCACATTTAGGGTTTAGCTTTCCACTTTAGGAAATGGTTTGTGGAATCACCTAAACCACCATTCCCATTGGTTTTAACGAGAACTCTCAAAACTTGAATAGTTCAACTAATGATACACGAGAGTACAAAAGTGACAAGAAACAACAATTAAAAGAAAATTTGGAAAATCACATTTCAGATTTAGATTCTCACTTCAATTTTAAGAAATGGTTTGTAGAATTTGAAAAAGCAATATTAGAGCTTTAGATTTTCCTTCTCACTTTTAGAAATAGTTTGTGGAATCACCCAATTCACTATCACTATCGGTATTAAGGGAAACCTCAAAACTTCAATTATTTTGTAATAGAAAACAAGCAAGACTAAAAAGGAAAAAAATGGGCAAGATGTTTTTTAAATAACTATAAAGAATTTAAGATAGCACCATCCCTATTGGTTTTAACGAGAACTCTCAAAACTTGCATCGTTCAACAATGATACGCGAGAGTACAAAAGTGACAAGAAACAACAATTAAAAGAAAATTTGGAAAACCACATTTGAGATTTAGATTCTCACTTAGGTTTGTAGAATCACCCAACTCACCGCCACCGCCAATATTAAGAGAGAACCAAAACCTCAATTATTCGGCTATAGCTAGCAACAGTAGCAAAGATAGGAAAAAATAACCAAAAAGAATTTGAAAAAGCAATATTGAAGCTTTAGATTTTCCTTCTCACTTTTAGAAATAGTTTGTGGAATCACCCAATTCACTATCACTATCGGTATTAAGGGAAACCTCAAAACTTCAATTGTTTTGTAATAAAAAACAAGCAAGACTAAAAAGGAAAAAAATGGGCAAGATGTTTTTTAAATAACCATAAAGAATTTAAGAAAGCACCATCCCTATTGGTTTTAACGAGAACTCTCAAAACTTGAATCGTTCAACAATGATACGCGAGAGTACAAAAGTGACAAGAAACAACAATTAAAAGAAAATTTGGAAAACCAATTTAGATTCTCACTTTAATTTTAAGAAATGGTTTGTAGAATCACCCAACTCACCGCCACCGCCAATATTAAGAGAGAACCAAAACCTCAATTTTTCGGCTATAGCTAGCAACAGTAGCAAAGATAGGAAAAAATAACAATAAAGAATTTGAAAAGGCAATATTGAAGCTTTAGATTTTCCTTCACACTAGAAATAGTTTGTGGAATCACCCAATTCACTATCCCTGTTGGTATTAAGAGAAGCCTCAAAACTTCAATTGTTTTGTAATAGAAAACAAGCAAGACTAAAAAGGAAAAAAATGAACAAGACGTTTTTTAAATAACCATAAAGAATTTAAGAAAGCACCATCCCTATTGGTTTTAACGAGAACTCTCAAAACTTGAATCGTTCAACAATAATATGCGAGAGTACAAAAGTGACAAAAAACAATTAAAAGAAAATTTGGAAAACCACATTTAAGATTTAGATTCTCACTTAAATTTTAAGAAATGGCTTGTAGAATCACCCAACTCACGTCACCGCCAATATTAAGAGAGAACCAAAACCTCAATTATTCGGCTATAGCTAGCAACAGTAGCAAAGATAGGAAAAAATAACCAAAAAGAATTTGAAAAAGCAATATTGAAGCTTTAGATTTTCCTTTCACTTTTAGAAATAGTTTGTGGAATCACCCAATTCACTATCACTGTAGGTATTAAGGGAAACCTCAAAACTTCAATTGTTTTGTAATAGAAAACAAGCAAGAGTAATGAGGAAAAAAAAATGACCATATTTTTTTTTTTAAAAGAAAATGCACATTTAAGGTTTAAATTTATTTTCGCACTTTTAAGAAAGGCTCCCAAAATTGATTTGGAAAGAGTTAACTAAATTTTTAAGAAATTTCAACAAGACTTTAAAACATTATGCATAGATTTAGGGGGAAAAAAGTAAAAAGAAAAGTGACAACCCGACAAAACAAATGATGCACATGATTACAATGCATAAAGAACAGGTAAAACAATCACGAAGCCATTTCTTGGAATTTTATTTATTTTTGGAGATATTGCACAAACAATCAACAAAAAAAACTAATAGTTATTATTGGATAGGCATTATATATTGAGAGAATTTGAATGGTTTGTTTTGTTTTAAAATATAACAGGAAATAATATTTTAAGAGATATTATGGAAAAGAATTAGTTCAAATTTTTGTAAAGAAAATTCATAGAGATTTTGGATTGAAACAAACATTAGTTCAATCTTATTTACAAAATATATCATACTTTTGAAAAATTTGTAATAGGTTTGTTTTGTTTAAAAATATAACAAAAAATAATATTTTAAGAGATATTATGGGAAAGAATTAGTTCAAATTTTTGTAAAATTTTTTTTTAGTGATTTTGGTTTGAAACAGACACCAGTTCAATCTTATTTACAAAATATATCATATTTTTGAAAAGTATAGAAGGACTAATTATTAGATAATTCGGAAAAAAAGATTGAAAGATAGAAGAAGCTGATGTAGACACACAATTGAAATGAAGTTTTGAGAGAGCAAAGAATATAATATTTTGAAATTTAAGAATAAGGATTCAAAAAATAGGAGAAGATATAATAATTAAATTTTGAAGATTGAAAATATGATTTGAAAGAATTTTTACTGAGAAAAACAAAAGGTGAGTTCATTTCATATTGAAATGAACAAAAGAGAATGGTTTGAAAATATTGGAGAATAGATCATTTAAAACTTTGTAAAAAGATTAAGATATAAATCAGAAACAACTAAAGACATTAAATAAATAAATTTTATGATTGGGACAGTTCTGCCAGGAATTACCTCTCTTGCATTATACTAGTCTAACCAAATTCCATATTTTCCAGTATACTTCTTATCAATGTAAGCTCCATCATCCCACCATTTTGCCTAGGGCTTCCGGAATTAATGTAAGCTCCTAACCAAAAGTAGAATGTTTGATATCAAAATCAGTACACAAAAAAAGAAATGATATAAAAGATGATACAAAACATTGCAGCATCTTACATGGATAATAAAATTATGGATATACAGTGCAGCATCTAATCATGGATAATAAAATTAAGGGCAACAAAAGGTATGGACTGATCCAATTTACAAATCGACTGACATCATAATGTTACAACTTCCACTACTTCAGCATTTGCAAGCACATGGGATGGAGAAACCAAGTTTCCACTAACTTGCAAAGGAACATTTTCGGCTACTGACACAAGGAATACCTTTGCAGACAAAAACAGAGTGCTGCTGCAGAGAACTTACAAGGAATACCTTTGCAGCAACCATTTTGTTCCCAATATCAGAGTGGATCATACCTTGGGCAGATTTTTAATCTGTAGGAAGACTAAATATTTAGAAGCGAAACTAATAGATTTCAAACTCGGAAGAACATAATTACCATAATCTTGTCTCTCCCTTTGGTGTGAATACAAAGATACGGCTGCCAAGAAGATCCCTGGTGATTGTATCAACAAATTCCCTAGAGATCATACTTCCCACAAACTCTTCCTGCCACTCTCGGATTGCATTGAGCCAACTAATCTGAAATAATCACAGGTTAATACTAGTAGATGACAAATAAATGTTTCACGGGATGTATGACAAGTAGAATACCCTAAGAGCAACATTCACATTGTTGCGGCAGACTGTTTTTCCTTGGTAGTTTCTTCCATTTGGCATAGCATGTCCAACCAAGCCATTTACAAAAACTTTTACCACTATATAGCAGCTATTCCTCTTTCAGCAATCAAAATCCATCTCTTCTGTCTTAATCTGCAAATCAAAATAACTAAAAGCATGACCATGAATCATGGGCCATTCACATATTAAAGTTTACCAAAAGGCCACAGTCAACAAACCTGTGTAATTCATTTCTTGAGCCTTTAGATTTAAGAACAGGTTTATGTATGCTGCATATATTATTCAAAATAAAAATGAGTAGAAACCTACACTGCAACACTAAATAAAACGTAAGATGGTCAATCCTAGCCATTTGAAGTGTCTAACTTCTGAACAGCGAATATATGGTACATCGAAAGGAAATCTGAGCCTATGCAGTCAAATATCTATTTGCATATGCATAAGAGATTTATAGATTACCTATAAGGTTCTTTGCATGCTGGCTGGACCTCAGTTTTTACAGTCACGAGGTCTAAGAATTGATGTCCTCAATTCTCTCCATCAAAATTTTGTCTGCCTAGTAAGCAATAAAAGACCAGGGTAGATTGCTTACCCGCTTAGAAAAAACATTAAATAAAAAATCATCACACATCCATAATGCATAAAGAAAACCCCTTAGCTTGAATATCCAAATCACTTCTTGAAACTGAAATATCTTGAAAATTCATGAGCCACCCCTTAGCTTGAAATTGAAATATCCAAATTAATCTAATCCCACCAAACCCTAACCCTCCAAGAATTGCTTACAAAATTGTTAACGGCGTTGAAAGATTGAGATCGAAAACATTATAATAATTACTTGCAGCCTTTAAATTGAAATTGAGAGAACAAAAACTTCTCACAGTTCTTCTCGATCGAATGAGAACATACGCTTTGGCGGATTTCCGTGAGCGGAAGTGATTCGAGGAAGAACATGGGAATGGAAACTCGGAATCAAACAGTTGACACTAGGGTTTCGAGGAAGAACATGCGAAATGGCATCGAGCAATAGAAATGATGCATCGTCACTAACCTGTTAAACAAGCCCAGCGGAGATAGGAACGTGGCCACCAGTGAATCACTGCAGCTTCCGCATCAGAGTTATACAGCGTCCTCCATACCCTCTCGGCTCTAGCTTCGACGATGCACGCATAGGAACGTGGCCACCAGTGAATCACTGCAGCTTCCGCATCGGAGTTATACAGCGTCGTCCATACCCTCTCGGCTCTAGCTTCGACGATGCACGCATAGATACTTATACACTCAGGCATGCGTCTTGAACACGCATTAATATTACCGTTGGGCATGCGTCTTGAACACGCAATGATGTGACCGTTAGGACAGCTGTTCTACAATTTTCATGACAAAGTAATTTTTTTAAAAAAAAAATTGTTATTATTTATTAAAAAATAAATAAATAATTTGCAGATATTACATTAAATGTTAGTAATTTTTATTATTTTCAAAATTAAAAATCTTTTATCTAAAGAAAGTCTTATTTTGAACAAAATAATAATAATTATAATAATTAAATAATGTATGATATATATTTAAGAAGTAGGAAGAAGAGGAGAAGATAATCAGACAAAAGAAAAGAACTTAGGATGTGTCTGCGTGGGATGGGAAGATTGGATTAGATTTTCACTGTTAATCATATTTTTTTTCTCTAAAAATATTAATCAAACACTTAATTTTTTATTTTTTATATTATATTAAAAATTAATTTTACATTCAAAACATAACAACAACACCTATTTATATCACATCGTACAACTATTTAAATTCAAAATTTTTACTATTTAAATCCAACTCAAAATCCAAATACCCAAACAAACACACCCTTAATAAAAACAAAAGCTCAAATGGTAAATTAATGAAAAGATGATAAATAGGCTGGTTAAAAAATTACTGAAACGATAGATCCAATAAATAAAGGCCTGCTGGCATGGCGGACACTTACCGGGAAGCAGAAAACGTCCAACGAAATCCTAATGATCGCTGCCAAGGAAAGTAAAGAAAGGAGAGGATGAAGAAGAAGAAGAAAAGCATGGGAAAAAGAAACAGTTGCTACCATAAAAACTCAATACAGAAAACGTCCAACGAAACCCTAATGATCGCTGCCAAGGGAAGTAAAGAAAGGAGAGGATGAAGAAGAAGAAGAAAAGCATAGGAAAAGAAACAGTTGCTACCATAAAACTCAATACAGTAACATTATATCGCATGTAAGCCTGTAAGCAGATTGTTAAACATTGGTTTCTCATTCATGAAAATGGAAGGAATCGTGGTCATCATCTAGTCAAATATAAGGTTACATTTGCCTATACAAATTTGTTACATAAAGTATATTACGTTATTTTTTTACATAAAATATTTATTAAAAACTGTAAAATTATAAGAAACTGAGTGAGCAGAAACCTTACCCTGTGATGTGACCTGCACATGTCTCAGGGCTTAATTAGTTTTGTTTCTTTAAACAAAATGTTTTAATATATTTTTCAAAATAAAATAATATAAAATAAGATTTTATATTTTACATCTAAAATCTTTTTTTCAAAACAAACACACCCTTAGGTTGGACACACTATATTTAAAAAATAAATAAATAAATTGGTGTATTTATTTTGCAAATTGCTTTTTAAAGTTTTACTACTTAAATTACATTTTTTTTTTTCCAAAAACTATAGGTGTATTTTGATTATAACTAAATTATTTATATTAGATTAAATGACTATTTCAATTTAAAATTTTAATACTATTTAAAATTTAAATTTTATAACTAAAAATAAGTATTATCTTTTCTTCTCTCCCATTAAATATTAATATATAAATACAAACTCAAAACATAGTATATCTTACGGATGTGTTTTTTGGATTTGGATTATAAAGATTTAATTTACATTTTATATTTACTTAATATTTAATATAATATTTTGCAATATATACATATATATGGATAAATCGTGTAATACAAATAATAAAAATTTAAGGTAAGTTTGTTAGTGGTTGAATTTTTTAGTTCAAAATTGGATTGGATTAATAATATAATATATAAGTTAAAAATTTTTAAAATATATATTTAATAATTATAATTACTATATTTTCATAAAAATATATATAATATTGATATCATGATAAAATTTTATATAATATAAAAAATAAAAATTTTTATTTTTATTTATAATTAATATAAATTAATTCTATAAACAAATAGAGAATTTATTTATTGAAAATGGAGATAAAAATATAAAATTTTAGAGCGGAGTAGATAATAATGGAAAAGTAATATATGCTTGGTCGGAATCTTACCCAAATCCATCTCTTTCGGTTACTTTTCCTAGTTTGCAGCTCCTACATAATACAAAAAAAAAAAAAAGAAATAAAAATTAGTTACCATGCAATCCAAAACAAAAAGGCATCGTAATACAAATGAGTTCAATGTGTGATGAATGTGTAGAATGAAATAATATAGAAGATTGGGTTTCAAAAACTTTTCCAATTTTAAGGGGGCTATGATAGAACTCCATCCCACTTGAGTCAGCCCGTTACACCTAAGGTATTTAAAAAACTTACAAAAAAATTTACAATTGATGCTTAATAAAGTCAAAAGATTAATAAATAAAACACTATCTTTGGTTGAAATCATATCCAAATCAATCTCCATAGCTGAGTTCTTCTCTTTGTTTGTAAAGGCTACTTACAAATCTTAAAAAATAGCTAATACACAACAATGATAAAAAGAATAAGGCATTAAATACGTGTAAGTGCAATACATATATGAATAGCTAATACACAACAATGATAAAAGGAATAAGACATTAAATACATGTAAGTGCAATACATATATGAATACAATGTCCAGTAACACTCAGCAATACATAATAAAAGTATAAGGCAGCCCACATACAACACTCTTCATAAATTCCTAGAGTGATTTTGAAACACTAGCAACACAAAAAAAAAAATGTAACTATACATCAACACAAAATAAAAATTAAGTCAAAATATAATGTCCAGTTAAACAACATTAATTGGATCTAATCTATGCCAATGAACAACAGCCCAGACCATACACAAACAAAACACTCGAGCACAATCAATGCAAAAGAATATCACAAATTCACCATACCACACATAAACGCAAAACACAAGCACAAATTATACAGTTTAACAATAAAAAATAACACAATGAGCAGCACAAAAAACACCACAAGCATCACAATACCATACATAAACACACACATGAGCACAACCAACCCAACATAACAATATCAACAACCAACAAAGCAACAAAAAAAGATACCACAATCGCACCATATATATATATATATATACTAAACAAAACACACAAGCATAAAATGACACCACAAGCACATCATATCATATATAAACGCAACAAACAAAATAGCATAACGATAAAAACAACTAGCACATATAGCACCAAAAAGATACGACATGCACGCTATACTATATAAAAACACAACACAAGCACAAACAACACAACAAAACAAGCAGCACAAAAAGACACCACAAGCATTTCATACCATATATAAATAAATACAAGCACAAACAAAACAGCAAAACAATACAACACAATACAAGCAGCACAACAAGACACCATAAGCACAGTATGTTCAGCCGAACCACACACCAACACAATTCGGCTCAACATTACACAGCACCATCACAATTCGGCACAAACAACTCAACATTACAATACCAACAACCAGCAAAGGCAACACAAAATGATACTACAAGCACACCATATATATAATAACCGCTACACACAACCATAAAAAAACACCACAAGAACATCATATCATACATAAACACAACACACAATCACAAACAAAGTACAATATATCAAAAAAAACAAGAAAGTAGCATAACAAAAAAAAAGTAGCTCAACATTACACAGCACCATCACAATTTGTTATGAACAACTCAACATTACAATACCACCAACCAACATAAGCAACACAAAATGATACCACTAGCATTCCATATATATAATAACCACAACAAACAACAATAAAAAGACACCACAAGCACATCATATCATACATAAACACAATACAAGCACAAACAAAGTAGAATAACAAAAAAAAAAACAGTAGCATAACAATACAAACAACCAGCACATGTAGCACAAAAAAGATATGACAAGAACGCTATACCATATAAAAACACAAAACAATACAAGCAGCACAAAAAGGATAGGAAAGGACCTTCCATTTCTTGTGAGTCAAAGCACAACAGCTTCAAGAAACAGAATCTTCCCAGGTTCCATGTTCAAACAAGAAACACAAAATTGACAACATATGGAAGGCAAAAGACCTATAGGTGGAAATATACACCATGTAGCAAACAATATTTAAACAAAAGAGATGAAAATTCATCAATGAAAAACTAAAGACTGTAGTGCTTACTCATCTCAAGAAAGTAATAGAAATGCAACATTTAATCAATGAGACACGCCGCAGCAACCCTGACTTGGAAATGAAACTAGAGTTATGTTGGAAGTTTAATTTGATTGCTTGAAAAACTGATCATCGTAATTGAGTGCAGAAACTAGATTAAAAAAGTGTTAATTAAGGATTTAGACAACGTGAAGTACTTATGCAATTACCTCACCGAGAGTTAAAGCACGTAAGATCTATCAAGGTTTTTACCTTTCAGTATTCATATCTAAGCTAGATTTGGCAAAATTTAGCAAGACTGCCTAACTCCCACATGACTGGTTCACCTCCAAAAACACCAATCTGACAGCACCATTCCACCCAAGCCATCCTAACCACACACTGTTGGCTTGGTCCTGCAAGTTAAAGGGACAAAAAAATAAAATAATATACTGACATTTAGTTTATGCTATTACATCACACTAGGCAATGTTTGTATGGAGCACTCAACTTTAACTATGACCTAGTCAAGTAAAATGAAAAACATTAATTAGTTGGTAATGGAAAGTATGTCTAAACAGCTCGTGTAGAGTGCTCTAATGGTTGATATTGCCTCGACGCCGCAATCCCGACAAGCTGCCACAACCAAAATCCAGCACCCAATCATCGACTAAATGAAATTAACAATTTTCATTCATAGGAGATTACACCAACACATTTGGAGAATTAATTTTTACTTTACTAGAGTCCATTTTTGTAGCCACTCCTGTCTTCTTTCCTTGTCCCACAGAAGCAATATTAAAAAAAAAAAAAAAAAAAAAAAAGACAACGCAGAAAAATCCGAATGGGTTAATGTATAAAACAAAAAGATTAGATTTCAAAAACTTCCTGATTCTTAATGGGTGGTGATCTCTAAGTGCAAACCGGGACAAATGCTCCACAACATCGGCACCACCGAAGACATCTTAACAAAAATTGACAAATATTACTAGAGATAATAATGGCAAAAAAATGATTAAAAGAAGTATACCATGTCTTGGTCGAAATCCATCTCTTTCAAGCATTCCTCCTAGTTTGCAGCACTGCTTAAAAATAAATAAATAAATAAATTTTTATTATTCAATCCTAAACAAAAAGCATCCTAATACAAATGATCGCAATGCATGGTGTATGAATGCGTAGATGAATGAATTAATATAAAAAGATTTGGTTTCAAAAACTTACCAAATTTTACGTTGGTTTAATGAACTCCATTCCACTTGAGTTGGTATCTCTCCTGCTCCACCTAAAGTATTTAAAAAGTTTTAGAAAATATATTACAATACATAAAAAAAACTTTTTAAGGTTGGGCATGCCAAGCACACCAGTAGTTGGGCCTGCCACAAACACAGTAGAAGATGTTAGATCCCTTGTTGATCAGGGTTTAACAAGCTTAAAAAAAATATTGATTAGTCCAATCTCAGCTTTACTAGAACTGGCAGAGAAAACCAATATGTAGTTTTGACAAGAGCAATCAAAACCTTTACTAGTCCAGTTGTTCCTTTTAGTTTAGCCTCTGTAAAAAAAATGAATTGACTTATATATTATTGGGCACCAAGAGGCGGCTTTACAATGGACTAATGGTGGTATGATAAAGAATATACAGGTGATGAAGTAGCTTTAATTAGATAAGACACAAAAATTCAAATCACTGCCTCTAAAATCCAAATCCAAAGCACTTCAATTCCAACCAAAACTCTAAGGGGTTCTACTAAAGAAGGGATTCCTCCCATAGCTATAGGTATTTATTCAGTAATCAGTAATTTGTGGATAGATATCAAGTATTGCAAGATTTTGAACGGAGAGAAAATGAGTTACTTGTTTTGTTTAAAAAGAGAAGATAAAATACTTCTAAAGATTTATAGAAATGAATTATTTGAAACTTTGTAAGAAGAACAAGCAAGAGTAACATGGAGAGACGAAGAAATGGCCAAATTTTTTGATAAAATAAATCTATGGTCTGGGATTCTACTCCCACTTCAAAAAATAATTTGTGTAAGCGCCCAACTGAACTGGCTATCCAATTAGACATTTAAACAAATTGAATGAATTTTTAAGGCATAGATTTGGGCAAAAGATTAGAAATAAAAAGGCAACCCAATAAAACAACGAAAAACTGCACACAGTGAAAATGCATAAAAGAAAAAAAATTGGACTAAGGTGAAATATAACAAATACCTTTCATCAGATGCTCAATACGCTATCTTTAAATTTAAGAAAAATGAAAAAAATAAGAGTTTAGGGGTATATCTACTGTAGAGGAGGAACCTTGAACTTTAACTATGAAGTATGAGAGTAATATCGGAGAGGACAAAGTAGCCAAATTTTCTCAAAGAAGACATTTAAGGTTTAATTTTTTTTCCTTCTACTTTAAGGAATGATTTGTGGAATCACCCAAACTACCATCCATGTTAGTTTGAAGGAGAACTCTCAAAACCTCAATCGTTCAACTATGACAAGCAAGAATAGAAAGAAAGGGACAAGAAACAATGATTAAAAGAAAGTTAGGAAAAACACATTTAGGGTTTAGGTTTCCACTTCAACGTTAATAAATTGTTTGTAGAATAACTCACTATTAAGGGAGAACCCCCAACCTCAATTATTTAGCTATAGAAAGCAAGAGTAACAAAGATAGAAAAAAATAACCAAAAAGAACCTGAAAAAGCAATATTGAAGCTTTAGATTTCCCTTCTCACTTTAATAAATAGTTATTGGAATCACCCAATTTACCATTACCGTCGGTATTACGGGAAACTTCAAAACTCAATTGCTTTGAATTAGAAAAATAGCCAAATTTTCTTGAAAAAGATAGTTAAGATTTAAAATTTCCGTTTCATTTTAAGGAATGGTTTCTGGAATCACCCAAACCAACATCCTTATTAGTCGTAAGAAAAACTCTGAAAACCTCAATCGTTCAACAATGACAAACAAGAGTACAAAAGGGACAAGAAACAACAATTAAAAGAAAATTTGGCAAAGAACATTTAATAAATCATTTGTAGAATCACTCAACTCACCACCACTGTCACTATTAAGGGAGAACCCAACCTCAATTATTCAGCTATAGAAAGCAATAACCAAAAAGAACCTGAAAAAACAATATTGAAGCTTTAGATTTCCCGTCTCACTTTAATAAATAGTTATTGGAATCACCCAATTTACCATTACCGTCGGTATTACGGGAAACTTCAAAACTCAATTGCTTTGAATTAGAAAAGTAGCCAAATTTTCTTGAAAAAGACAATTAAGATTTAAAATTTCCGTTTCATATTAAGGAATGATTTGTGGAATCACCCAAACCAACATCCTTATTAGTCGTAAAAAAAACTCTGAAAACCTCAATCGTTCAACAATGACAGGCAAGAGTACAAAAGGGACAAGAATCAACAATTAGAAGAAAATTTGGCAAAGAACATTTAGGGTTTAGGTTTCCAATTCTACTTTAATAAATGGTTTATGGAATCACCCAACTCACCATCACCGTCAGTATTAATGGAGAACCCAAACCTTAATTATTCGGCTAAGAAAGCAAGAGAAACAAAGATAAGAAAAAATATCCAAAGGGATTTTGAAAAAGAAGCTTTAGAATTCCCTTCTAACTTTAGGAAATAGTTCGTGGAATCACTCAATTCACCATCATTATCTATTAACGGAAACCTCATATCCATAATTGCTTTGTAATAGCAAACAAGCAAGACTAAGAAGGAAAAAAAATGGCCAAGATGTTTTTTAAATAACCAAAAAGAATTTAAGAAAACAATATTGAAACTTTTCACCTGTCACCATCAATATTAAAGGAAACCTCAAACCTCAATTGTTTTTTAATAGCAGACAAGCAAGAGTAACAAGGGAAAAAATGGCCAATATTTTCTTTTAAAAAAAATGCACATTTAAAGTTTAGATTTATTTTCGCACTTTTAAAAAAAGGTTTGTTGAATCACTTAATTTACCATTCCCACCAATTTCCAAAATTGATTTGCAAAGAGTTAACTAAATTTTTAAGGAATTTCAATAAGACTTTAAAACTTAATGCATAGATTTAGGGGGAAAAAAAGTAAAAAGAAAAGTGAAAATCCAACAAAACAAATGGAGAACTAATGTTTGTTACAATCCAAAATCTCTAAGAATTTTTTTTACAAAAATTTAAACTAATTCTCTCCCATAATATCTCTTAAAATATAATTTTATGTTCTATTTTTAAACAAAACAAACCATTCAAATTCTCTCAATATATAATGCCTATCCAATAATACCTATTAGTTTACTTGTTGATGGATTGCAATTCCAGATTTTATTGTCTGTGCAATATCTCCGAAAATAAATAAAATTTCAAGAAATGATATAAAAGATGATACTAAACATTGCAGCATTTTATCATGGATAAAAAAATTATGGATAGACAGTGCAGCATCTTATCATGGATAATAAAATTAAGGTCAACAAAAGGTATGGACTGATCAAATTTACAAATCGACTGACATCATAATGTTACAACTTCCACTACTTCAGCATTTGCAAGCACATGGGATGGAGAAACCAAGAATTGCTGGCAATTTAACAAGACAAAAACAGAGTACTGCTGCAGAGAATTTACAAGAGAATACCTTTGCAGCAACCATTTTGTTCCCAATATCAGAGTGGATCATACCTTGGGCAGATTTTTAATCAGTAGGAAGACAAAATATTTAGAAGCAAAACTAACAGATTTCAAACTCAGAAGAACATAATTACCATAATCCTGTCTCTCCCGTTGGTGTGAATACAAAAACTCGGCTGCCAAGAAGATTCCTGGTGATTGTATCAACAAAGTAGTCCCTAGTGATAATACTTCCCACAAACTCCTCCTGCCACTCTCGGATTGCATTGAGCCAACTAATCTGACACAGGCTAATACTAGTAGACAAATAAATGTTTCACGGGATGTATGACAGGTAGAATACCCTAAGAGCAACATTCGCATTGTTGAGGCAGACTGTTTTTCCTTGGTAGTTTCTGCCATTGGCATAGCATGTCCAACCAAGCCATTTACAATAACTTTACCACTATATAGCAGCTATTCCTCTTTCAGCAATCAAAAATCCATCTCTTCTGTCTTAATCTGCAAATCAAATTCATGAGAATTAACAATATAAACTAATACAAACACAAAATGAAATAGCTATGATGGATCAGGAGAGAACGAGAAGAAAGAAAAGCTAAAAGCATGACCATGAATCATGGGCCATTCACATATTAAAGTTTACCAAAAGGCCAGAGTCAACAAACCTGTGCAATTCATTTATTGAGCCTTTAGATTTAAGAACAGCTTTATGTATGCTGCATATATTTATTCAAAATAAAAATGAGTAGGAACCTACACTGCAACACGAAATAAAACATAAGATGGTCAATCCTAGCCATTTGTGAAGTGTCTAACTTCTGAACAGCGAATATATGGTACATGGAAAGAAAATGTGAGCATATGCAGTCAAATATCTATTTGCATATGCATAAGAGATTTATAAATTACCTGTAAGGTTCCTTGCATCCTGGCTGGACCTTAGTTTTTACAGTCACGAGGTCTAAGAATTGATCTTCCTCAATCCTCTCATCAAAATTTTGTTTGCCTAATAAGCAATAAAAGACCAGGGTAGAGTGCTTACCCGCTTAGAAAAACATTAAATAAAAAATCATCACACATGTATAATGCATAAAGAAAACCCCTTAGCTTGAATATCCAAATCACTACTTGAATTGAAATATCTTAAAAATTCCTGAGCCACTCCTTAGCTTGAAATTGAAATATCCAAATTAATCTAATCCTACCAAACCCTAACCCTCCAAGAAAGTCCTGTTGATCCAACTTACTTCTTGACATTGAAATATCTTAAAAATTCATGAGCCACCCCTTAGCTTGAAATTGAAATATCCAAATTAATCTAATCCTACCAAACCCTAACCTTCCAAGAAAGTCCTGTTGATCCAATTTGAAATATCTCAAAATTGTTTACAAAATTGTTTACGGCCTTGAAAGATTGAGATCGAAAACGTAATGAAAAATTACTTGCAGCCTTTAAATTGAGATTGAGTGACAAAAACTTCTCACACTTCTTCTCGATCGAATGAGAACATACACTCTGGCGAATCTCCGTGAGTGAAAGTGTTTCGAGGAAGAACATGGGAACGGAAACTCGGAATCACAGTTGAAATTAGTGTTTCGAGGAAGAACATGCGAAATGGCATCGAGCAATAAAAATGATGCATCGTTACTAACCTGTTAAACATGCCTCTAGGCTTCCAGTGAATCACTGCAGCTTCCCATCCGAATTATACAGCGTCCTCCATACCCTCTCGGCTCTAGCTTCGACGATGCACGCAAAGATACTTATACACTCAGGCATGCGTTTTGAACACGCATTAATATTACCGTTAGCGCATGCGTCTTGAGCACGCATTGATGTGACCGTTAGGACAGCTGTTCTAAAATTTTCATGACAGTTTTTTTTGTTTGTTATTTTTAAAAATATTTTATTAATTATTTTTTTACAAAATATTATTATTTTAAAAATTTTCAAAATTCAAAAAATATAATAAAAATCTTTTTATCTAAAGAAAGTCTTTATTTGAACAAAATAATACTTAAATAATGTATGAGTATATTTAGGGTGTGTTTGTCTGGGGTTGGATTTTGAGTTGGGATATGAATAGTAAAAATTTTGAATTTGAATAGTTGTATGATGTGATATAAATAGGTGTTGATGTGATGCTTTGAATGTAAAATTAATTTTTAGTATAATACTTCCTCCATCTAACCTATTTCATTAAATACCCCACTTTTTTCCACAAATACTCTTACTTTATATCACATTAATACTTTTATACCAAAAAACAAGGGCAAAAATATCATTACACTACTTTTACCTACCGCGCCAAAAGTAAATGTATACTTTTTGCTTGGACCGATGGAGTATAAAAAAATAAAAAATAGGTGTTTGATTTAATATTTTTTAAGAGAAAAAATGAGATGAATAATGTATTCGGTGAAAAATCCCCAAACAAACACACCCCCTAATAAGAAGTAAGAAGTAAGAAAGAAAGGATAGATTAACATGTTCTTATAAAGGAAAGTAGAGAAAGCAAAGAAGAAGAAGATTGTTAAACATCGGTTTCTCATTCATGAAAATGGAAGGAAGCTTGGTCATCATCTATTCAAATATAAGTCTACATTTGCCTATACAATTTTGAAATTTTATAACTATTTATTACCAATATTTTTAGAAAATATTACATAAAGTATATAAGAAATTTTTGTATAAATTTTTTTATTGAAACTGTAAAAATTATAAAAAAAAATTGAGTGAATTTTTAACACATTTTTCAAAAAAAAAAAGAAAAAAAAATAATAAACTATACACACTCATTATTTTTAGGGTAAGTTGTTTTTTTAATTCAGTAACTGGACCCTTATCATTTTAGTCCCGTAACTGGAGTCTGTCGCAAACTAGTTCTATAAGTGAAAAATTTTCGTTGTTTTAGTCCTCCGGCGCCGGAGATGCCCACGTGGCTCGCCGGAGGTGACGTGTCCGCCAGGTGTCCCGCTAGGTCAGCGACACTTGGCAGACACATGGATTTTTTATTTTTTTATTTCATTTTTAATTTTTTAAAATTTTTTTTAAATTTATTTTTAATTTTATTTGTATTTTTTTTATTTGGTCCAATTAAAAAAAATTAAAAAATAAATCGATGTGTCCGCCAGGTGTCGCTGACCTGGCAGAACACCTGGCAGACACGTCACCTTCGGCGAGCCATGCGGGCGTCTCCGGCGCCGGAGAACTAAATCAGCGAAAATTTTTCACTTATGGGACTAGTTTGCGACAGGCTCCACTTACGGGACTAAAATGATAAGGGGTCAGTTACGGAATTTAAAAACACAGTTTACCTTATTTTTATGTTACTTACAAAAGTTTTTATATTAGACATCAAAAAAATTCTTTAAAACAAACACACCCTTAGGTTCAACACACTTTATTTAAGAAAAAAATTTGGTGTATTTATTTTGCAAAATGTTTTTAAAGTTTTATATTTAAATTACATTTTTTTTTTCAAAAAAATATAGGTGTGTTTAATTATAATCAAATCAAATGTATTTATTTAAAAAAATTTACCTTTAAACTAAAAAAATTAATTTTGCATTTAAAATAGTATTATATTAAATTTATTTATATTAGGTTAAATAATTATTTTTATTTAAAATTTTAATTACTATATAATAAAAATATATACAATATTGATATTATTTAATAAGGAATAAAATTTTATATAATAAAAAAAATCTAAAATATATATTTATAATTAATATAAATTAATTTTATAAATAAATAGATAGATTATTTATTGAAGATAGAGATAAAAATATAAAATTTTGAATGAATTTTGAATAGGTTCCATATATGTACTCTCTCTCAGTCCCACTTATTTGAAAAATTAATTATACACTTTAATCATATTTTAAAATTTAAATTTAAATTTTTTTAATTTTAATTAAACTATTCAGTTATCTTAATCTTAATCTATAATTATTTTTACTGTTTTTACTAATACATTTTTTAATTGCTTACTGATTATACTTTACATAGATTCCGTAAGATTCCGTATCTACAGACTCATATTAATTTGGACTGATGGAGTAATATTTTGAAAAAATATATATATAAAAATTGACATCATTGTGTCGACCGGGCAGTGAAAATGATAACTGAACAAATCCTAAATTTCTTTGCCTAATATAGAATAGACTTGGCAATGAATTTTTAAAGTTAAATGGGTTAACCGACCAGTTTGTTATCAGATTAGTGTGGATTGATTTATTATCAGATTAGTGTGGATTGATTTATTTTTAGTGTCGAATATAAATCCAATAATTTTTCGTGTGATTGTTGTGTGATGTTGATTTTTGTCGATTCTAATGTAATGAGACCGGATCAAATGTTGAATTATATTGAATTATTTAAGATTGAATTTTAATTTAAATTAATACATAGTTAACTGTTAGTTAAAATTATTATATATATATATATAATAAATGAGACCGGATCAAATTGAAATTAGAATTTCAGCGCACTGCTGTCGTATTAGATTCCAATTGAAGACTTCAATATTATTATCGCGTCGAATTTGTGTTAACTATATATATAATCGAATCGAAATATTTGATCTAAAACTAATTATTTGGTATCACATTATATGATATGTTTATTTGTGAGATTTTGGTTTTTCGTTTTGGTTTTGAATAGTAAAATTCTGAATTGAAATAGTTGTTTGATGTGATATAAATATGCATTGATGTGATGTTTTGAATACAAAATTTAATTTTAGTGTAATATAATAAATAAAAATAGATTTTTAATCTGATGTTTTTGAAGAAAAAAAATTGAAATAATAAAATGAAAAAACAAATCTCACAAGTAAACACACTTATGGAGGGCATGAGTATATAAATTACCGTGTTTAATCAACCAAAAATGTCGAAAATAATTCCAGAACGTTCTTATTGTAATTAAATATGTGTTATTTTATAATTTGTATTAAATAACAATTATTATTATTATTGTTGTTGAAATGTTCTCGATCAATTTTCGTTTGAAAAGTTTCAAAATATTTTTCTAAAAATAGAAGCCCTGTACTTGGTAATTAACCGACCAAATCGCAACCCCCTTCTCTTACTCTTACCGCAAAAATATGTATTTAATAAATATTTTGACCTGTCCCACTTTTATAACAGAACTGTACTACCATAAACATAACTTTATCCACTGAAATAGTAGTAATATTTACCATTGTCTCATATGTTACCAATCTTTTTTTATTATTATTCTGTACAAGGAGAGAGACTTTGTCTATGCCCCAATTTGCGGGGTAATTTCTCTAACAGAATCACCCACGTATTAATTATTATATATTAATTATACAACCAAAAAATTAATTAAGAAATTAATTATCTTAGCAATAAGGCATCTCGGCTCCCACCCATTTCCAAACCAGTATATAAATTAGGGTTTAGTGCCCTCCTTCCCCACACTGCACACAAAATTAACCTAACAATGGAGGACCCTAATAATGATGTCAACGACTTGCTGAGGCTCACGCTCTGGCGGACAGGAGATTCAGCCGCCATTCCTCGACAGGAGGAGGCAGGCAACGCTGCTGCAAGGCCGAGACGGCCGCAGGGGGCGCCGAGAGACCGAGTGCGCGGGCCGCCGGAGAGAGAGCCGATCGCGCCGCCGTACCCATGGGCGACGACGAAGAGGGCGAAGATACACAGCTACAGGTACCTTGAGGCGAGAGGGATCACTACAATCAAGGGTGAATTGCAGTGCGAGAATTGCAACGCGAAGTTCGAGGTAGGTTATGATTTGGTGCAGAAAACTGCGGAGTTGAAGAACTTTGTTAAGCGTCGGGAACGCGGGATGCACAACAGGGCGCCGGCGGAGTGGAAGAACCCGGTTCTGCCGGACTGCTTGAGGTGCCACCACAAGAACTGCCTGAAGCCTACGGCTGCGGCGAAGAAGAAAACCATCAATTGGCTGTTCCTGCTGCTGGGGCAGATGATCGGGTGCTGCAAGCTTGCCCAGTTGAAGTACTTCTGCAAGCATACGAAGAATCATCGGACTGGGAAAAAGGAATGTCTCATCTATCTTGCTTACAAGGAGCTCTATGAGCAGCTCTGTCCGCCATAGCCAGTCCTAGCTACAGATATATACATATATATCTGCTTTTGATTATTTGAAGGGTTCAGAAAATGGAGTTTTGTTGCTTAGAAGCATCTAGCATGCGGCATTATTGTGGTACTGTTGTTTCAGCCATTAGGGTTTCCTATTCCAAAATTAGTGTTGTCTTTTATTTTTGGTTTCGGTTTCATGTCATGTACTACGATGCTGCATCTTGAATAATGAAGAACTGTTATTTAATTATATATATCTGTTGCTTTGATTTATAAATCTTCCTCAATGATCAATAAGAAATGGGTTTGTTTTGTTCTAAGCTACATTTAAAAGATAAGAAGAAAACAATGCAAAATTTTGACATATATACATTTACTGTTTGAGGTTTAAAGGATGGGAAACCCTTTCTTTATAGGGCAGTTGATGTGAGGTTTTTCTCTTATATATACACATTCAAAATGGGATGGGATCCCAGCATCATTACATCATCACACATATATGTGTATATATATTACACTGACACACATGTATATCTATCTATGTGTAGCTTAAGTGCAAGTCCAACAATATCTGCTCGTGTTAGAGGTTAGGACATGCGTGAGCGTGTAGATAATTTCATTATTTCGGATTCAATCCTGTGGAATTCGTCGAATGCATAATTTTATTACTTAGAATTCTTTCATTATTTAAGATTCATGCGTGAGTGTGGAATTTGATCCCGTAGAATTCGATGTAGGTAATTTCAATATTTATCCGTGGTCGGGCGGGGGTAGACTAGTTATTAGTTCAAACCCCGACGCTTATGGGTTTACGCGAGCTATGTCATTAAAAAATATATATATGAAAAAATTTTAAAACTGAACAATTTATAAAATTAAAAGTAAGTATATACAAATGTACGAAATCCTATTTTTATTCATTATTTATTATTTCAATAAATCTGAATTTTGTTAAATTATTTGTTATCCTAACAAATTTTAATTAATTATCCAAACCTATTATTTAAAAAATAAAATAAAACTTCAGAATCATGAATTAAAATACCTTGTCAAATATATTAGGGTTGTGTTTGTTTGGGGGTTTGAATTTTGGATTGGGATTTGAACAGTAAAAGTTAGAAATAAATAGGTATTGATGTGATATTTTGAATGTAAAATAGTATTATATAAAAAATAAAAAGTAGATGTTTGATTTAATATTTTTGGGGAGAAAAAATTAGATAAATAGTTAAAATTTAAATCCAATCCTCCGAACAAACACACCCTAGATGTATATATGATATGATAGCATATCTGTGGGGACTCTCTAAGTTACTATTTGAATGCTTAATCTCAATTTTTTTAGAATTTCATTAATTTTCCTTTAATTTTTTTCTTCTTATTTTTTAATTAATGTTATTCATTTGATACAACTTTTAATATTATTTATAAAATATCATATTAACATATTATTTAAACAAAAATAAATAAAATCGGTACTCTATTTCAAATCATTTTCAAACAACAATAAAAAATACTTCTATTTTGATAATTATTTGAAAAATACTTTTATTTTGGGTATTACTTATTTTACAAGTATCTCGCTTGTAGCTTATTTGAATTTATAGTCTATAATTAATTTTCTGTGATCCCTATTGATTTCTCTGGTCTAGTCTTGTGGGTCGAGGACGTGTTTACTTACACAATTTTTGAGATGATTTTACTATTTTAATTTTTCATTTCTAAAAATATAAAATCAAATATTCATTTCTTATTTAATATATTACAATAAACTTTAATTTTACATTCAAACATCATCCTAAGGGTATGTTTGTTTGAGGATTTGGATTTTGGATTGAGATTTGAATAGTAAAAATTTTGAATTTGAATAGTTATATGATGTGATATAAATAAGAATTGATGTGACGTTTTGAATGTAAAATTAATTTTTAGTATAATATAAAAAATAAAAAATAAATGTTTGATTTGATATTTTTAGACATAAAATTTTGTGGAAAGAGTAGAAATCCCACAAAATCCTTTTATGTCACACATACTAATAAGATTATTTTAGTCGTTTTAACTTTATTCCTACTACATCCCAATATAATACTAATATTTCTAAAATCAAAACTACTGTTACAAATCCAAAAAGAACATAGAATTTTGTTTTTATTTAATGTTTAATTTGAGACTTTTCTTGTTTTTCAAACATTAATTTTAATTGGTATTAATACTAAACTGTGTCTGCATTACTAATCTTTTGAAATATGAAAAATATTAAAATTAAAGGATTATTGAGCAACCCTCCGTTCATGCGATTCTAATTTCAAATTTCAACGGACATATGAATAATATATGGTAAGTTTAACCATATGTAACGGACATATGAACAATATATGGCAAGTTTAATAAAATAATATTTTAAATCCTCAACCTCAAGTAATATATGGTAAGTTTAATTATATATAGTAAATTTAAGTTTAATCATGTTAAATTTTTGTTCAAACGGCCACAGGATTCTAAACTCAAATATATATGCTAAGTTATTTGAAATTGGCATTACTCAGATACACTGCAATTGGCCATATAAAAACAGGGTAGCCTCTCATTACACTATTTCCTTGTATACAAATCGCATTCTTGTAGTCCTGCAGAAGGAGAATGAAGACTAGGGTTCCGCCTCCGCCCCGGCATTGCGGTTCTGGAAATCTCAGGAGGTTGAATCTCAATAAAGAGCGCGTGGTTACAGGTTTTGGATTTTGGCTGCAGCAATAGTTAGCGGATGGCAAATAGCGACGGTGCGGACGACCATTCCCATCGGTATGCAGTTTTCCTTGAATCAAGGATTCGATTGAGATTTGCGAGTGCTTCAAACTAATCGAGAGTTTCCAATCCACAGGTAGACATTTAGATCGTACATTAGCTTGGATTGACTGCTTTCGTATACACATAAATTTGATTTTATGCTTCAATTTGATTTTCCCCTTCGCTACAACTGTGTAAGGGGATGTTTTCATGAAAAATTAGGGTATCTAAAACTTAATGTATTTGGTTGCAGTAAGAATAAAAATTTTATCGTCTCAAGAAAACCCTACTCTTTGAAGACTTTCTTTCTTTCAATAAAAAAAAAATGATTTTACTCATTCTTTCAGCCATTCTTGGCACTTCACGTCCTTCGATATTCAGTTTTTCTACGGACCCTTTCTGCTTTCCAATTTACACATGCTAATTTTTTATCTTTTAAAATCGATAAGACCCTGGCAGCTTTGGGCTCGAAGTCCCATCACTTTGCATCATGTCAACGTAATTCTATTTCTCCCTCGTTACTTTTTTTTTTTCTCTTTCCTGCACAAGCACACGGCTGTTTTTTTCTTTTCAAACTGTTGCCAACTCTTAGAAGCTAAGGTCCGATCGATTTAAAAGTGCAATTAATCTGCAAATTGTTTATGGTTTGGTTTGGGTTTCGGTTCGAGCTCGGCTGTGACTACGGCTCAGGTGATTCTAGCTGGCTCCAGTCTAGCTCGGGCTGAGATCGGGTCCAGTTCTTGTTTTGGTTTCTAGGTCTAGCTCTTGTCTGGATTGGGTTCTAGTTTGGGATCGGTTAAAGATCTTACTCTTGCTCAGGTGATTCTAAGTGTTTGTTCGGTCCAGGCGCTGACTCAGGTGATTCTGGGTTGGGCTGGGATTGGGTTCATTTCCGGCTCGGTCGGATTTGGCTTTAACTTTGGTGTGGCTCTCATAGCTTTAGCATGGCTTGGATCTGGTTAGGCTCTAGCTTTGGTGCAGTTCTTGAATGGATCAGGTTCAAGTTCGTCTTTGGTTCTGGCTTCGGCTATGGCTCGGGTGATTCCGGTCCTGTTCAGGTTAGTTCCTAGTGTAGCATGGCTTTGGTGCAGTTCTTGAATGGATCAGGTTCAAGTTCGTCTTTGGTTCTGCCTTCGGCTATGGCTCGGGTGATTCCGGTCATGTTCAGGTTAGTTCCTAGTGTAGCATGGCCTTGGTTCAGGTTCAACTTCGGCTCAGGTGATTCTGAGTTGGGTTTGAATCTAGTTTCTGCGATAGCTTGGGCCTGGATTGGATCTGATTCGTGTTTTGGTTTTGGGTCTAACTTTACCTTGGGCTTAGGTGGTTCTGAGTCAACTCTCGGTCTAGTTCCAGTTCTTGCGTGGTCTTAGATTAGGTCTATTACATGTTCTACTCTTCGGCTCTAAATCCGGCCCAGATCAAGTCTCTTCTTTATGTTCGAGTTCAATTTCTAATTCCAGTTCGTGTCTTTATATGCTCTACTGCAATTCTTGTTTGGGCTCGGGACTCTAGCTCTAGCTCGGTGGTTCTGGTTCGGGTTTTATTTTGGTTCCAGCTTTAACTCGTTTTTTATTGGATTGGGATATTGTTAATGTTCTGGTTCTTCTAGTCTTGCTTTTTTTTTTTCTTTTTTTTTTTTTTTATTTTTCTTTTTTTGTGGTTTTTGTTTAGTTTGGGTTTGAATCTTACTCTGGCTCTGGCTCTAACTCAGTTTGTTCTTTGGCAGGTTTAGAGCCGGGTTCATGTTCCTGTTTTGGTTTGGCTTCACTTTATCGATTGCATTATTTATTATTTCTAGTTTGTTCTTACAGCTGCATATTCTGTTTGTACTTGTGTGCCATATCTAAGATAATTATGTCTCTGAAACATTCAACGTGCATGAAAATTTATCAATTTAATATTTCAAGAGCTTGAGCATTATAATCAGGAAGTACCTTGTTCAAATTGTCGTTGAGAGGGGATTCTGTCCAGATAGAATCTATGTAAGAAGCTTCTCCTTGCAATTTTTCGCCTTACATTCTGAGCTAAACAATGAGGTATGAGGAAAGATCTGAGTTGAGCATCAATAAGATAATCGCCCGCATCTTGGCGGGGCAATCCGGAAGGCATGTCATATGATGTGCAACAGAGATCTTGCAGCCATGGCGTGGCCGATTAGCTCATTGTCATTCAATTCATTTCAATAAGAAAATCGGCCCCGTATCTTGGCGGGGCAATTCTGAGGCATATCATATGATGTGCAACAGGACATCTTGCAGCCATGGCGTGACCGATTAGCGCGTTGTCATTCAATTCATTTCATTTTATTGCACGTACATATTCTAATTTTCCATCAAGATTAAAAAAAGAATTGATAAAATATTATATATATATATATAATTTTTGTACGTTGGATAACTTTTTGTTAGCAACCAATTTACAACTTATGCTAGAATATTATATATTGCCTTTTGCTTATTTTCTTTGGATCGGAATGCTTTTAAATATTGTTTCATTTTTTTTTTCAATGCCATTCCCTTCAATTGCATTGCTACTTCAGAAATTTATAGCGCATGGTTGCATTCAATGATGTTCATTATAAGCATTATTTAAATATGCACTCTTTTCAAATACTAATAGCTTGTTTTTGTAAAGACAAGAATGATGATGTTCGCCAATCTTTGAGTCATGTTGTGCCTATTTATTAGCTTGTGATGTTCTTTGTTTGGTTATTTTTAATGGAATGACTAATTGTGTGTGTGGATATATTTATATGTTATCAAATATTTACTGTACTCTTATTTGGGGCCCATTTGGGATTTATTGTGTTATTAACTTATTAACATTTCCTTCTCATTATGTAGGATTTGCCTTTCTTGATGTAGGGAGGAAACCAAGTGCCATTTCATAAGAAGATCAAGATGAGGATGAATGACGGTTCAAGGGTGTTCAGTTTATTTTTCTCTTTGACATCTCCCTAACTTTGTTTGTTTGGACTCTTTCTTGCAGTTATTCAAGGTAGGAATAGATCTAGATTTGGCTATAGTGCTGCAACTGACCCTTTTCCATTCTGGGATCTTCTATGAGTCATACTATCCACCATTGCCTTCTTTCTTCTCGTATAAGGTAATTCCCAGTTAATTTGTTCGTATATATATATTTTTTGTGTTGTTCTGTGTAATATGAGCACGATGTGGCTTGTTATGCTATTTTACATTTATTTTATTTTTTCAGTTTGTTGGTCATTGATTTAGGTTTGTGGTTTCAGCTATGGTTTGAAGATGGTTTTTTATAATGGTTTGGTTCTATAGGCGTAGGAAAGTGTTTCTATTTATGAGTTGATTTATTCCGTTTCAGGTACATGTCACTTTCTATAACAGTCATATTTTCTAGAAAGCTCTCCTTACCTATTTTTCCAATCACTTTAAATGAGCAATAATCTTTAAATTATTCATGGTTTGGTTTGGGTTTTGGTTCGAGTTCGGCTGTGACTATGGCTCAGGTGATTCTGGTCTGGCTCCAGTCTAGCTCGGGCTGAGATCGGGTCCAGCTCATGTTTTTGTGTCTAGCTCTTGTCTGGATTGGGTTCTAGTTTGGGATCAGTTAAAGACCCTTACTCTTGCTTAGGTGATTCTAAGTGTTTGGGTTCGGTCCAGGCGCTGACTCAGGTGATTCTGGGTTGGGCTGGGTTTGGGTTCAGTTCCGGCTCTAGCTCGGGGTTGGATCGGATTTGGCTTTAACTTTGGTGCGGCTCTCATAGCTTTTGCATGGCTTGGATCTGGTTAGGCTCTAGCTTTGGTGCAGTTCTTGAATGGATCAGGTTCAAGTTCGTCTTTGGTTCTGCCTTCGGCTATGGCTCGGGTGATTCCGGGTCATGTTCAGGTTAGTTCCTAGTGTAGCATGGCCTCGGTTCAGGTTCAACTTTGGCTCAGGTGATTCTGAGTTGGGTTTGAATCTAGTTTCTGCGATAGCTTGGGCCTGGATTAGATCTGGTTCATGTTTTGGTTTTGGGTCTAACTCTACCTTGGGCTTAGGCGGTTCTGAGTCAACTCCCAGTCTAGTTCCAGTTCTAGCATGGGCTAAGATTATGTCTATTACATGTTCCGGTCTTTGGCTCTAAATCCGGCCAAGATCTAGTCTTTTCTTCATTTTCAAGTTCTACTTCTAATTCTAGTTCGTGTCTTTATATGCTCTACTGCAGTTCTTGTTTGGGCTCGGGACTCTAGCTCTAGCTCGGTGGTTCTGGTTTGGGTTTGAGTTAGGTTCCAGCTTTAGCTCGTTTTTTATTGGGTTGGGGTATTGTTAATGTTCTGGTTCTTCTAGTCTTGCTTTTTTTTTGTGTGTGTGGTTTTTGCTTGGTTTGGGTTTGAATCTTACTCTGGCTCTGGCTATAACTCAGGTTGTTCTTTGACAGGTTTAGAGCCGGGTTCATGTTCCTGTTTTGGTTTGGCTTCACTCCTGTCGTTTGCATTATTTAAATTTTCTAGTTTGTTCTCACAGCTGCATATTCTTATTTATGAGTTCAAATTTATGGGTTTGGATCTTATTTTATCCTTGTCTGTATTTGTGAGGCAGTAGGAATTTTCCCTTCTTGCAACAATACCATCTAATTTCATACATGTTTGTATTTGTGTGCCAGATGTAAGATAATTATGTCTCTGAAACATTCAATGTGCGTGAAGATTTGTCAATATAATATTTCAAGAGCTTGAGCATTATAATTAGGAAGTTGCTTGTTCACATTGTCGTTGAGAGGGGATTCTGTCCAGATAGAATCTATGTAAGAAGCTTCTTCTTGCTATTTTTTGCCTTATAATCTGAGCTAAACGATGAGGCATAGAAAGATCTGAGTTGAGCATCAATAAGATAATCGCCCGTATCTTGGCGGGGCAATTCGGAAGGCATGTCATATGATGTGCAGCGGAGATCTTGCAGCCATGGCGTGGCCGTTTAGTGCATTTTCATTCAATTCATTTCAATAAGAAAATCGGCCTGTATCTTGGCGGGGCAATTCTCTGAGGCATGTGATATGATGTGCAACAGGACATCTTGCAGCCATGGCGTGGCCAATTAGTGCATTGTCATTCAATTCATTTCAACTTTTTGCGTTACAGATTCTAAATTTCCATCAAGATTAAGAAAAGAATTGATAAAATATTATATATATATAAAAAAATTTACATTGAATAACATAAATTTTTGTTAGCAACCAATTTACAACTTGTGCTAGAATATTATATATAATCTTTTGCTTATTTTCTTTGGATTGGAATACTTTTAAATATTATTTCATTTTTTTTTTTCAATGCATGATTCCCCTTCAATTGCATTACTACTTCAGAAATTTATAGTGCATGGTTGCATTCAATAATGTTCATTATAAGCATTATTTTAATATGCACCCTTTTTCAGATACTAATAGCTTGTTTTTGTAAAGACAGGAATGATGATGTTCGCCAATCTTTGAGCCATGTTGTGCCTATTTATTAGCTTGTGATGTTCTTGTTGTGTGTGATATGGAATTAAGATTTCTCATTATGTGGTTTTCATTTATTTTTATTATGTTGGTAGTTTTTAATGGACTGACTAATTGCGTGTGTGGATATATTTATATGTTATCAAATATTTATTGTACTCTTATGCAGGGCCCATTCGGGGTTTACTGTGTTATTAACTTATTAACATTTCCTTCTCATTATGTAGGATTTGCCTTTCTTGATGTAGGGAGGAAACCAAGTGCCATTTCATAATAAGATCAAGATGAGGATGAATGAAGCTTCAAGGGTGTTCAGTTTATTTTTCTCTTTGACATCTCCCTAACTTCGTTTGTTTTGACTCTTTCTTGCAGTTGTTCAAGATAGGAATAGATCTAGATTTGGCTATAGTGCTGCAACTGACCCTTTTCCATTCTGGGAAAGTATCAAAACGATCTTCTATGAGTTTTACCATCCACCACTGCCTTATTCCTTCTCTTTATAAGGTAATTCCCAGTTAATTTGTTCGTATATATATATTTTTGTGTTGTTCCATGTAATATGAGCGCGATGCGGCTTGTTATGTTGCTTTACATTTATTTTATTTTTTCAGTTTTTTGGTCATTGATTTAGGTTTGTGGTTTCAGCTATGGTTTGAAGATGGTTTTTTATAATTGTTTGGTGTACAGGCATAGAAAAGTGTTTCTATTTATGAGGTGATTTTTTCCATTTCAGGTACACGTTACTTTCCATGTCAGTCATAGTTTCTAGAAAGCTCTCCTTACCTATTTTTCCAATCGCTTTAAACGAGCAATTAATCCTTAAATTATTTATGGATTGGTTTGGGTTTTGGTTCGAATTTGGCTGTGACTCTGGCTCAGGCGATTCTGGGTCTGGCTCCAGTCTAGCTCGGATTGAGATCGGGTCTGGTTCATGTTTTGGTTTCTAGGTTTGGCTCTTGTCTGAATCGGCTTAGAGTTTTGGAACGGTTATGAATCCTAAGCTCAGGTGATTTGAAGTGGTTTGGGTTCGGTTCCCATGCTGACTCTAAATCAGGTGATTTTGGGTTGGGTTTCGAGTTTGGGTTCATCTCTGGCTCTGGCTGTGACTCTAACTCAGGTGATTCTGGGTTGGGCTGGGTTTGGGTTCAGTTCCGGCTCTATCTCGGGGTTGGGTCGGATTTGGCTTTAACTTTGTTGTGACTCTCATAGCTTTAGCATGGGCTTGGATCTTGTTAGGCTCTAGCTTTGGTGCAGTTCTTGTATGGATCGGGTTCAAGTTCGTCTTTGGTTCTGGCTTCATCTATGGCTCGGGTGATTCCGGGCCATGTTCAGGTTAGTTCCTAGTGTAGCATAGCCTTGGTTCATGTTCAACTTTTGCTCAGGTGATTCTGAGTTGGGTTTGAATCTAGTTTCCGTGATAGCTTAGGCCTGGATTGGATCTGGTTCATGTTTTTGTTTTGGGTCTAACTCTACCTTGGGCTTAGGTGGTTCTGAGTCAACTCCCAATCTAGTTCCAGTTCTAGCATGGGCTTTGATTAGGTTTACTACATGTTCTCCTCCAGTCCTCAGCTTTGTTTTTGGCTCTAAATCCAGCAAAGATCAAGTCTCTTCATGTTCTACTTCTAGCTCGTATCTTTCTCTGCTCATCTGCAGTTCTTGTTTGTGCCCGGGCCCAACTTTAACTTTAGCTCAAGTGGTTTTGGTTCTGGTTTGATTTTGGTTCCAGCCTAGTTCTTGTCTAGTTTGGGTTTCGATCTTGCTCGGGCTCTAACTTAGGTTGTTCTTTGACAGGTTGAGGCTGGGTTCATGTTCTTGGTTTGGTTTGGCTTCACTCCTGTCGATTATATTGTTTATTTTTTCTAGTTTGTTCTCACAGCTACAGCTGCATATTTTTATATATGAGTTCCAAAAATACCTCGGGTTTGTATCTTATTTTATCCTTGTTTGTGTTTGTGAGGTAGTAGAAATTCTCCCTTTTCGCATCAATGCCATCTAATTCCTAGATTAATTAACTTGCATATGTAAATAGCTTTATTTATTTTATCCATGTTTGTACTTGTGCGCCAGATCTAGGATAATTATGTCTCTGAAACATTCAGCTTGCATGAAGATTTGGCAATTTAATATTTCTAGTGCTTGAGCATTATAATTAGGAAGTACCTTGTTCAGATAGTGGTTGAGAGGGGATTCTGTCAAGATAGAATCTATGTAAGTAGCTTTTCCTTCAAGGAAGTGTTGCATTTGCTGCTTAATTCAATATTTATTGTGTATGATCATCAAAAAAGTTCTCCGTGGACAATGCCACCTTAAATCAAATGTGGATGTACTTTGTGTATCGTGGTTGAGTGGGACTCTGTCAAGAAATGATCGTCTTTGTAAGAAGCTTCTCCCTGAGGAAGTCTTGACTCTTGAAAATGCTTGTCCTTCTTATATTCACCATTCATTGTTCTATGTTTGTAGTTGATTAAAAATAAATATTGTATAAATCT
Organism: Andrographis paniculata; assembly: GCF_009805555.1. Lineage (NCBI taxonomy): Eukaryota > Viridiplantae > Streptophyta > Magnoliopsida > Lamiales > Acanthaceae > Andrographis > Andrographis paniculata. Next base: position 179,242 of record NW_026137579.1, on the reverse strand, counting down.
AAACTAGATTGGTTTTCATGAAAGTTTTATCTACATGCAACTATATTTTTCAACTTGATTCACTTCAAAATAACACTTTCAAGCTCTCTTGACCTATTTTTCAATAAATAATCAAGTTATATTGCTATTTTCGCATTACAATCTAAGCTAAATGACGAGGCACACAAAGATTTGAGTTGAGAATCAATAAGAAAATCGGTCCAAAGGCATGTCATATGATATGCAACAGGAGATCTTGCAGCCATGGCGTGGCCAAATAGTGCATTGTCAATTGTCATTCAATTCATTGAATGAGAAAATTGGCCCGTATCTTGGCAGGGCAATCCGGAAGGCATGTCATATGATAAGCAACAGGAGATTTTGCAGCCATGGCAGATCGATTGTCATTCAGTTCATTTCAATTTATTGTGTACATATTCTAAATTTTCATCAAACTTAATAAAAGAATTAATAAAATATTTTATTTTTTTTGTACATTGGATAGCTAAAATTCTTGTTAAGCAACCAGCTTACAACTTGTGCTAAAATATTACATATATAGCCTTCTGCTCATTTTCTTTGGACCCCAAAGAAAATGGGTCCAAAGAAAATGAGCAGAGGAAAATGTTTATATTTATGAGTTGATTAATTCCGTTTTAGGTACATGTCACTTTCTATATCACTTTCATTGTTTCTTGAAAGCTCTCTTGCCCTATATATATATATTTTTTTTATCAAACAATCAAGTTATCTTGCTATTTATCAAATTAGCAGAGAGAAGAAGGTAACATTATTAGTGGTGATAAATGTTTGTCTATTAAGACTATTGTTGTTGCTGCCTCCATTCTTATCGTGGGACTGTATGCTAACTTTTTGCTGATTATACTGATGTCTAGAAGCCATTACATCTATCTGGATTGTATGTTTATTTTTTGTATGGTGTAGGTGTGTTGCGACTATTTTTGTTTGTTTATTTGTGTTCTTGTTCAGCAAAATAAGCAGATTCTTACAGATTTTGTTCTTCTTGCTGTAAATGTATATTACCACTGATATGGCAAATGCTTTTTTAGTAGGCTTTGCTTTCTAGATTAGTGGAATTGAATTTCAGTTATAGTCGGGTCTAAGGGGTTCTAAGAACAAAAGATTCCTTATCTCCCAATAATTCTACTCTGGATTTATCTGGATATCTTAAATATGATTTTGAGGCTGTAAGTTTTAGCTTGGTTAACCATTGTCTATGTAGATCAATTCTGTGTTCAGCCATCTTATAGTTTATGTCGCTTCCATCGGGTCTTCTCTTGCATCGTTACCCGCCAAGATGTTTGAGGTTTTGAATTCATTCATACTTATTTTGGAGTATATCCCATAATGATTAATGATGTGAGGCTACTCCAATGTATAAGGGATCCCATGCCAGCCGATGCTGAATTATGGGTGCTTTGGCCAATCTGTCTTGATATTTTCTTTATTGATTTGGTTTATGATCATGAACTTTTTTTTGTGATTTTCTTTTTTATTCTTTCAATATTTATACATAGATTAGTGTACATGCTCTGCAAGTGTCCGTCAAAACTTACAATTGTGACTATTGATTTTCATTGCAGGTGATAAGCTCTTCCAATGGCTCAACTAACATCATAAGATTCTTGGGTAATCAATATTCATGTTTGTGATGTATTCATTGGGACCATTTTATTATTGTAGCAATGATCTTGCTTTTTACCACCTCTTAAACTTCCAAAATAATTTTACATTTTTACTTGTGTTATGAAGCATTTGATTGCATCTAAAAATTATAACCTAGGCCTTCTTTCTTTTCTAAAAAAAAACAAATTTTCTCTGTTTAGACCTAGAAGTATGTTGGACATACACATTAGAACAAGTTAATAGCATGATTCTCTGCCTTATGATAGTTATTTGAAATATGGAAAGCAAATATGATATCCCATTACCTGCATGTTCTATATATATATATATACATATTATTGTTAGGAAGTGGTTTGTTCTTATTTTTAATCATGTGCTTTACACAAATAAAGTTATCTATTATGATATGGTCTATGCATACAGTGGGCTTGCGTATATGTATCTATGTTTCGTGCATGTATGGGGATGGTTGGTTTTTTATTTTTATCTGTGTGTATGATCATAATTTTCTTTTGTTTGTTTAATTGATCTTAAATTTATCTTTATTTCTTTTATAGCAATTATTCTATTGAATTTACTAGGATGCATTTAAGTGAATTTTGATTCTTTCTTTCCTTTTAATTTGTTATTTATTATTGTGTGCTTGAAGTTACTGTATTATAATTTGTACTTAATACATACTCTATGCATGCAGTGGGATTAAGTATATATACCTGCATGCAAATATTTGTTTTTGTATTTTTTGTGTATATTTCTTTTCTTTTTTCTTTTTTTTTTTGAGATATCTTATAGAACCTTTCTTTTCTTTATCATATAATGCTTTTGTAATATTGATTTTAATAAATATACCAAGACGTGTACAAGTAAAAAACTTCTTTATTTGTCTTTTCCGGAATGAAATTGCTTTTATTATATACAGTGTATGTAGCATATATAGGCTTATGTATGTATTTTTTCTTTTCTTTTTATTGCTTGCTTCAATGTATTAAGTTGATTTTATTATAATACATTTTTTGTATATGATTGGCTTATTGTATGCATACAACATGCAAATTGTTAGTTTTTGTGTAGTCTGAGCATACATATTAGTTGACTATTTGCATTTTTTAGTAAACTTTTTTTTTATCTTTTTATTTTTTTTATTTATGATAATGCGTTATAATATTGATTAAATATAATTTACTACGGTGTACAAAAGTATTTTTTTTCTTTATTATTATTATTATTTTGTATATTTGTACGAATGATATTATGGTATTTGTATGTTATTGGTTTATGTATTCATATGTGATTAGTTTTTGTATTTGTGCATATATGAGACCTTATTATAAATATGTAAGTCTATATTTCAATTATTTTCCATTTAATGGAATATTTCTCCCCCTAATTTTACTGAAATGTCATTACAAGGTTGATTTTGATAAATTTACTAGTGCATGGAAGTGATGTATTATTATTATTATTATCACGTATTTGAGTTTATTATACAGTGTTTGTATTCAATATGCTTATGTATGTGTGAATGTAGTAGATTATTTTTTGTATGGTGTGTGTGCACACATGATACCATATTTTTTTTATTATTATTAATAAATTATGTGTATAATTATGTTTTATGGTTTTTTTTTTCCACTTTATCTACTTTTATAATTTATTTTTATTACATTTGCTTGCACAAATAAAAATTGGTTTTCTTGTGATATAAGATTAAAAGAAATTTAGAATATATATTTAAATATTTTAAATACTATATCTAAATAAAATATATGTTATATGAATATTATTTCGTAAAGAATAAAATTTTATATAAAATAATATAAATATTTTTATTTATTTATAATTAATACAATGATGTTTTTTTTTATCAAATTTTACAAGAATTTTTTTATTTATTAATTTTTTTCCAAAAATTATCAAATAATTTTTTTTTTGAAGTATTAATTTTTTTAAAAAAATTTAAAATATTACATAAATATTTATTTATATCATATAACTATTTAATTCAAATTTCAAATTCAAAATCTAAACTCTCAAACAAACACACCCAAACTAAAAGTTTTATTTGTTTTGTGAGATTGTTGAAAATAAAATTTTTTTATGTGATATATAGATAACTGTGTAAGGAATATAAAAATGAATAAAATGTCTAGTGTATTAATTTTTTTTTTTTAGGAAAACTTGTGGAAAAAGAAAACAAAGCCTAAATTTACTATGGATTTTGAATGGCTCTTAGATAATAAAAAGGGGTTTTAAATGAGTTTTCAAAACCGTATAATTTTAATTAAATTAATTTATATGTATTAAGTATATTTAATGTTTTATAATTTTAATAAAAACTATTAATATTTAAAATAGAAATATATCAAATATTAAAATAAATAATATCAATAATAATAATAATAATACTAAAACTAAGCAATCCAGTTGGCATTTTCAAAAACAGCATTGAAAATGTATGTTTTAAAAGTCGACTCCCCGCTTCTTTGCACTCTATTATGGATATGGATATGGATAGGATAACGATAATGAAAGAGGTGTGCTTACAAGTTAGTTAACTTATAGATAGAGAGATTATTGTATTTGTGCCAACACCACACCACACCACATCCACATGACAATGTAATTAATAATTCTTCCTATGCAATCATCTTATTTATAATTTTCCATTCAAAGGGAAAAAGGTCATTTTCCAGGCTGCAGCCATCCATCCATCCACAAAAGAATAAAAAAGATTAAATCAATCTTCATCCATCCCTCCATTTCCATTTACAAGTAAGTATATACTGATTCTTTACCACTACTCTAGTTTAAAGCAGAGTTCTCTACCACTCTTCTTTCTATGTACACTCTCACCTCCAAAGTCCAACCCCAACCCAGCACCTGTTATGATGTTGTGTATGTAATGACTGCAAAACAACTGCATCCCCAAAAAAAACAAAAAACAAGGAAAAACTCTTTTTCCATTGGCAAAACTTATCCCAGCTGCTGCTAGGAGCAGCTGAGAGTGATGTAATACAGTAGTTGCAGTGTGCACCTCCAATTAACTAACACTCTAATATCTTGTGGCTCTCTTTTGATGAGCTCGGCCGGCTGCAACCTGTTGACCACCCCAAAACACCAAGGATTACGTCCACCTTTGCGCATCCCTTCACCTGTCATCACGAGCAAATCACTTACAATGTGTATTTTGGATTGAAATCGGATATATACCAAATTCCTCAAGTACTCGTACCAAATCATCCAGACTTGCTTCGATATGAAATAACATGACACCCATCCCCTTCCTCCTATCAATTTCAGCCTGCCCAATTGCCAAATGTTATGAACATCATCAATACATCCATTGAAGAACTCATCTCTCTTTCACACACACACAAAAGGTAAACAAGGTGATAGTGTTTTCGTTGTAAACTCACAGCACAAGAACATATTGTAATCCCAACAGTTGCTAGCGCTGATGTGATATCCGCCATCATACCTGCCAGTTGTTTTGCATGTCAACATTCAGTCATTGCATATCCAAATTTAAATGGAGTTTGCAGATCACAAACAATCCCAGTAGATATTGCGACAATTTTAAGCAGCTTAAACATCGAAACTTACCCACACGGTCCATACAGACTATGGACAACCACTGGATAGTGTTCCCCTCAAGGTCGTGCCAAGACATGATCTTGGAAGCTTGCCAGCTCTCTAACCCCGGCAAAACTTCTCTGTACTCAGGAATGTTCTTAAAAATCATGTTAGCAACCCCATTTCCTTGAGACAGCATCTCCCCCTTGGCTTTCAAATTCACGTGCTGCATATTCTTGTTGTGCTTTCCATTGACTGTAGGAATACAAATGGCTCCCCTGTCAATTTGAAACATTTCATCACTATGCTTCTTGGCCGACGCCATTTGCATAATATTCCTCAAAATTTTCTCCCATGTGTGTTCAGCCCCTTTCCGATGATTGGGTACGGTTTCCAATTCTATCTCTTCTTCAGATTCAGAAGTAAATTCCTTCACTGAGTCTGCAGTAATTTCTGTTTCTGATAATGCAGCTTGCTCCCTCAGAAACTGCAGCAGTAGGGAGTCTATTATAGGGGCAACTATAATAATTTTATGCTGTGTGTATGTAAACATAAATGAAAGAGGGTGTTCAAACCAATTGTTTAGATACACAGATAAACATACTTTCATGATTTTGTGTCGGGCACTACGTGTTTTAGCATGTTGCAGCCACTGCTTGTGCCTCTGAAAAGCTGACTTACTTGAGAGCCCCTGAAACATATAAAACCATAGGATTAAGTTAGAATTGACAGTGCAGCATCCTATCATGGATAATAATATTAAGGGTAACAAAAGGTATGGACTGATCCAATTTACAAATCGACTGACATCATATGTTACAACTTCCACTACTTCAGCATTTGCAAGCACATGGGATGGAGAAACCAAGTTTCCATTAACCTGCAAAGGAACAATTCTGCTACTGACACAAGAATTGCAGGCAATTTAACAAGACAAAAACAGAGTACTGATGGAGAGAATTTACAAGAAAGTACCTTTGCAGCAACCATTTTATTCCCAACATCAGAGTGGATCATATATGCGTAATCAATGGCAGTTGCACCCTTGGGCAGATTTTTAATCTGTAGTAAGGCAAAAGATTTAGAATCGAAACTAATATATCTCAAACTCATAAGAACATAATTACCAGAATCTTGCCTCTCCTTTTGGTGTGAATACAAAGACACGGCTGCCAAGAAGATCCCTGGTGATTGTATCAACAAATTCCCTAGAGCTCATATTTCCCACAAACTCCTCCTGCCACTCTCGGATTGCATTGAGCCAACCAATCTGAAATAATTGCAAATTAAATACTAGTGTAGAGGACAAAAATAAGTGTTTCACAGGATGTATGACAAGTATAATACCCTGAGAGCAACATTGGCATTGTTGAGGCAGGCTGTTTTTCCTCGGGAGTTTCTGCCATTAGGCATAGCATATCCAACCAAGCCATTTACAAAAACTTTACCACTATAATGAGCGGCTATCCCTCTTTCAGCAATCAAATCCATCTCTTCTGTCCTAATCTGCAAATCAAATTCATGAGAAGTAACAAGATCAGATAATACAAAACACAAAAGGAAATAGCTATGATATATATCAATTCATTTTCTGCAACCATACTAGATGGATAAGGACAGAACATGAAGAGAGAAAAGTTATAAGCATAACCATGAAAATAATGCCAGACCTGAACTTCCAGCCTAAACATGCTTTCGTAGAGAAAAGGAATCACTGTAGTATGAAGACTCTGATAACCATTTGGTTTTGGGGTGGCAATATAGTCCTTCATCTGATAACAAATTAAGGATAGAAAAATGTGCTAAAGGAGCAGCATATAATGTAAATATTTCACTATATTTACAAAAAACAAAAAAAAAAAAATGAATAAGAAGAAAAAGATGATGATGAGAAGGGCGATGCGTACAGCTCGAGGAATAGGAGTCCAAATTCCATGTACCAGTCCAAGCACATGGTAACATATCTGCATGAGAAGTGCTGGTCAGTAAGAGCAAAATTCAACTTAATAAGAAGATTAAAATTATATGCATCAAACTTGACGGGTAACATGTTTACCTGTTGTGCACCGCATAAAGGCCCAACCCCAATACATTGCTTTGGTTTTATAATAATTCGCAGCTGTAAATTAAACATTTGCAAGTGTGAGAATCATGGGCCATTAACATATTAACAAGTTTACCAAAGGCCACAGTCAACAAACCTGTGCAATCTGGTTTACTTCATTTATTGAGCCTTTAGATTTAAGAACAGCTTTATATATGCTGCATATATTTATTAAAAATAAAATAAAATGAGTAGCAACCTTCATTGCAACACTAAATAAAACATAAGATGGAAAATTGTATAAGCAATTTCCAATCCTAGCCATTTGAACTGTCTAACTTCTGAACAGCAAATATATGGTACATGGAGAAGAAATGTGAGCCTATGCAGTCAAATATCTATTGCATATGCATAAGAGATTTATAAATTACCTGTAAGGTTCCTTGCATGCTGGCTGGACCTCAGTTTTTACAGTCACAAGGTCTAAGAATTGGTCGTCCTCAATCCTCTTCAGCAAAATTTTGTTTGCCTAATAAGCGAGAAAAGACCAGGGTAGATTACTTACCCACTTAGAGAAAACAATAAATAAAAAATCATAACACATGCATAATGCAAAAAGCATGTCTAAAATTTGAATATTTCATTAATACACTGCTCGCTTGGGACAGAAACTTCACATGCTGCATGATACAGTCAGCAACTAGGAGTACTCTGGACAGTACACGGAATACGCCAATATTACCTCTTTGAGGTCCTTTTCATGTTCCCTATAAAGTTCTGCTACTCTTCTTTTGATTTGAGTATAATCTTGAGGATTTGTATACTGAAATGCCAGGTTTTCAAGCTCAGACTGTACCAAAAACAAGCTGGAATGAGCATAAATTTAACACAGGGCTGCAAAATATTTAAAATCCACGTCATTATGTGAAACAAGTGATGCATGTATGATATAAAATACACCAAGCTTGATCGAATTATATTCCCAGGAAGCAAACTAAACAATAAAATTTATAACAGAATAAGAGTAAATACAGCAGGCAAAATAAGTGCCTGTAAGCATTTGAGAAAACCGAGGGTGTGTAGTTCAAGCTGTTAAACCCTCCCTTGGTATGTCAGGGGTTGGAGGTTCGATCCCAGTGGGGTGCATGAGTGTGTGTGTGGGTAAAAAAACATATGAGAAAACTGGTCAAGCATTTATATTGATAGTTAAATTTTGATAGTTAAATTTGGGTTCAATTACTCCATCATGATTGAATACAAGTCTCAAAGATACAATTGCTTTGAAAATTTGTGGCAAAAATCCTGAAGGTAATCAATGGATATTCATGCAACAAAATTCTTTACGATAGTGCTCAACTTGTGTAGGAAACTTTGATGCTAATCAAGTGATGGCAGTGCCACAATTTGTATAAGCCAATAAAAGGAATATATAACTAAAACAAGAAACACACACAAGTTTGATCATTTAAATGCACAAAATTTTCCAATTGGTCCAAATATGAAATTGATAAATATGGTCACAACCCAGAGCTTGGAGTGGGAGTTAAAAATGTCATCATAACAACTGCAGTAATATAAAATAACTATGAAAATCCATAAATATAAATCCCGTGTAAAAAATCAACATCACATGAGTTCATTTATATAAAGGAAAAAGCTATGACCCACAACCTGATCTCCCTTCACAATGGGCTACTGGATGTTAAATATAAGATACACTATGAAGACATAAGATGTTCCTAGGAAGCGAAAATGCAATACCTTTATTTGGTATATTCCCAGCAGTTTTGCCAAAGGAGCAAAAACCTGCAGTGTCTCCATTGCTATGCTGTACTGTAAATAATGGATAATATTAACAAATAACAATGCAAAGACATCAACAAAAACACGAGAAAATATTCTCTCAAGAGGGGGGGAGAGAGAGAGAGAGAAACCTGCTTGTGTGGAGGCATGTGTGACAGAGTTCTCATGTTATGCAATCTATCAGCCAACTTCACAATTATAACTCGGACCTGATGAACAAAAATTGCCAACAGAGAGCATCAGAGAAGATAATGTCACTAAAATGACAAGAAAGTTACGTGTTCTCACCTCTTCTGTCATTGCCAGAAACATCTGACGGAGATCATCAGCTTTTACATCTTGAACAGAAAGGTTATCATCGTTTGACTTGAGTTTCCCAAGTTTAGATACCTAGTACCATTAAATAAAGATAATAGGTACTAAATTTTATTTTCGGAAAAAAGAACCTAAACATTCAGAATAAGCATTTCTTCCTCACTAATACATGATTTAAATAGCGCAAACCATTTCAGATTCTTAACAACAATAATAATAAAATGAATAAACGAAGTGAAACCACCTTTGTCTCCCCTTCTACAATATGACGAACAGTTGCACCAAAATCCTCCTCTATTCTTTCAAAAGTAACAACATTAGTATCTTCCACTGTATCATGTAATAAACCAGCTGCTACGGACTCCCAATCTAATTCCTGAAATAAAATATTCAAGTAAGAGAAAGAGTAAAAGTAAAAGTAAACAGAAAAGAGTCAGGAAGAGTAAACTTGGTTATAACTCACAAGTTCTCCAAGAATTTGAGCAACTGCAACTGGATGAATAATAAAGGGCTCGCCACTGCGCCTTTTTTGACCATGATGTGCCTCAAATGCCAACTAACACAAGAGGCAAGAGTAAGATAATAAACACATCTAGGCTAAATCTTACACATTCAATGCAAAAGTACAAATTCTCAATTGCATATTAATACTGATACAAACTTACATTCAGGGCTTCTCGGACCAATTTCAGCTCCTTTGAAGACAGATATGAGATGCTAGGTTTAAGATTCTGAGAGGATAATCAATCAAAATGTAACACTGTAAATACGGTAATAATTGCACACACAATAACTTCATTCCAATCATATCAAGATGAAATGAATACTAGCTAGTGATGAGACAACACCTGCACTATAACTTGATAATAACCAATACTATCTATTTTCACTGCCAGCTGCAGGTTATCTAATATGTTAGCCATTACCCAGTACAAATCTCAGCTTTACACCTAGGTTGGATGTTTATTCGTATTCGCAACATAACAGTCATGTTTGGCAGGATCTCATACATTATTCATCCTTCAAAGCCACAATTTGTTCTTTATTGTGTGACAAAGCATCGATAATACCATTTGTCGTTACTACACATCTCAGATATATAGCCAAAAATAAGTTCGACTTACCTCCCACAGGCTTTCGGTAGACACCTCACTTGATTCTGAAGAAAATGAAGATGAAGAACAATATAGTTTCCATGTACCACGAGCAAAATTAGCGATGATTGAGGGTTTGAGCTTCCGTGAATTGGCGAAATTGGAGACCTCATATAAGTATGACTCTACCCAATCTTCACATCTCTGGCATAAATTAATAAGAGGATTGCTGTATTTAGGTAGTGAAGAAAGTCTATACCCTTCCATAAATGAAATAAAACAGCAATGAATCTATAAGTGCAGATGATAATAAGAGTAAGAATGGTAAATCAAACTATGGTTTATTGTCATAGGTCATGAAAGTAATTTCTCTAACCTTCTCCTATAAGTTAATAAGCAGGAACAACTAATACTTATTAAAACCTCCAGAAAGAAAATAAAAGCTACCTTAATTTGCCACATGTACCTATTATTTGTTGATATTGTCTTAGATTCTAGTAGAAGAAAACTAAGTACTCACATATGGGGTGCTGCTATTTCTTCTCACAATTCTTCCACATGATTGATGAGGATGAGCAGTGCTTGCGAGAAACCCGCTGAGCACTCTCGGAGCTTTTGAAGCGCATGAAAGCACACCGTAATCATTCTTTCCACTCAGGTCTCCTTTCCGAAATTTACATATATTCAAGCATTCTACGGAGACTGCAAGAATTCCAGATGAAGTAAATCAATAATAAAATATTCAATGGAACATAAGCCAACCACAGCAAGGCGTTTACGACTGTCCGCAGAATCCACAAACACACACTGAAAAAGTAACCATAGCACATTTACAGAGGTACACGAAATAGCCGGGATATCCTAGAAAAACGCAGAGGAAATGAAAACCCGCTCTCACTAAATGAAAGAGAACAGCAACGTTTTCGATACAGAAAAGAAAAAAGAAAATTACCCGACATTGAAGAAGCAGAAGCCATTTTGCAATCCGCAGCATCGATGAGAACCGTAACAAGCGAAAGAGCGCAGGTGAGTAACACAAATCACGGACGCCAATCCCAGCGCGAAATAAGTGCAACAACACGAAGTATAAGAAGCTGCGGCGCCAAAAAGCAAATAAAGGAGAGAAAAAAAATTAAAAAAAATATATATTCAGATTGAAGGAAAGCTGGCGGTGAATCGGATGATATTGGGAATTGATACGACACAGCAGAAGGCGGGAGGAAGAGATGAAAAAATGGGAGGGACGAGACTGTAGAGGGAGCTGTAGTCGAAGCCACACAAATGACGAAGAAGAAGAAGAAGGTGAAGAGAGAAGAGAGGCAGCAGAGCAGCAAGAAGATAGATATTTTTATTATTGATATTTATTTATTTATAATTTGTGTGGGTGTTGGAATTGGAAGATTAAGGTGCGATTTAAGTGGATGGTGGTTGGGCTGGGTTTCATCTGTTCTGTTCGGTTCGGGTCGGGTCGGTTTACACGTGGCATTTGGCGCTTTCTTACCCCTTAACATTTCAATATTTCCTTCAGAATTGAGTCTTGGGTAGGAATTAGGATAGGGCTATAGGAGTAGGAGAGTAGCTGTCAATATGGTGGAAGGTCACGTGGGAGTGGAACAGTGAAAGTGGAAGTGGAAAATTGGAATTCCTGAAATATCTTCCAGAAAGATTATAAAAATTTATGTATCCACGATGTAGCCGTGAAGAATTAAACAAACACAACCATTATTGTTAATTTTAGCATGATTCAGATTTATTCGATCAAAAGAATTTAGGTCAAATTTTCTAAGGCGAGCCTCGAAAATTAAACAAATATCGCCTCATTTTAAGTCTAATTCTAATTTAATTCCCACCATGATCATGTGCGAAATTTAACTCTAAACCCTTAAATTAATGACTAATATAATCATAATCATAAATGATAGTATTATGATAAGGACTTTAATTCCAATACCAATATCATTCCTACTTCGCCGCCATATTTATTATTGACAAATTGAGAAGGTAAACAAATAAATTAATAATTAGGTAAAAGTTGGCAGGCAACAAAAATACACAGTTATACACTTCTTAAGTATTATCTATAATTGGGCGAATGAGTGTGCAAAGTATGCCAAGGTGCCAAGGAGGGGTGCATTGATGTAAGTGGCGGGTTCCGACTGCGCGTAATCCCATCTCTGGTCCGGGAATTGATCCACGCGGTCGGGACCTCCCACGACGGCACCTGTGAGAATGTTAGGGTTAGGGGATTGGGAATTCATGAAGGAGAACCCGTAGGAGCACTGGATCTTCCATGGATGGGCGGCTATGGATGGAAGGGAGGAACCCCTGTGGTGGATCCTCTGGGGATACCTGCCACCATACCCCACCATGTACGACATTCTCGACGGATTGCTTCCCAGAAGATAGTCCACCTGTTTCTTGGCCAAAGCTCTGAGGTTGGTAGGGGTGACAACAGCACCTCCACAGTAGACAACCTTGCGAGCAATGGTTAAGTATTTGGCATAGGTCACCAGGAGGAAGGAAGTGGATGTTACGTACTGCATGTTGTCATCCTTCATCTTGAACAGAAGCCCACCTGACAAGTGCCCGCCCATTAATCCATCATTCAATCCTTCCCTTCTATTCTTTTGATGATTAATTATTAATTAATGAAGGGCACAGACCTGGGGTGTACTGGGCAGTGGAGTAGGGAGTCCCTGGAATCAGGGAGCAAATGTAGTTATCTGCACGGCTTTTGTAATCGTGGAGAGTCTGGACATTTTGGACAAGAAATGCCTGCCCAACAAATAAGAGTAATAAATAATAATACTAAGAAGCAACAAGAAAAGGGAGATTGATTGAAAGATAGAAAGAAAAAGAGGACCTTGGAAAGAAGAATTCTGGCCCCAACATGCTTGTTGTCCCACCCAAATGTGTTGTCTGATTCATCAGCTCCAAGTGTCTGCCCATTTGCTTTGATATAGCTGAGGTACCCAGGATTCCTGGTTGCTTTATGTAGCCAGGCAGCTCCCCACAGCAGCTCATCCTTAAACCAACAAACACACAAGAAGTCATATTTCAATTCATGGCAAGAAAACAAACTAAATGGGACTAGTCAATCAAGCTAGATTTTTACCTGGTACCCGGAAAAGTCACAGTAATAGGGGCACACGTATGATCTCAACCCAACACTGTAGGCACCTCTGTGCTTGTCCGCAAATTCAAACACCTAATCAAGATCACCAAATAACCAATATAAATCGATCAAATCATTGGCATGCAAATTGCAAAGGCCACCATTGGGCAACACACATTAACAGATCCAATACCCTGATGGCCCTTGTGGCTAGGAGCCTGGAGTAGACAGGATCAGTTTTCCTGAAGACCAATGAGGCTGCAGCCAGAGCAGCAGCGGTTTCAGCCGCGACTTCTGTGCCTGGAGTGTTCTTATCAATTTTAAACACAGTTCTTGGAGTGTCCATGTCCTCGGGCCTTTCCCAGCAGGAGTGATCCTTGCCTGCATCTCCCACCTGGACATAAATGGTGTCAGGGTGAGCTGTGGCCTTGAGGAGATAGTCAGTGCCCCAGCGGATGGCTTCCTTGGCGTGCTGCAGCTCTCCCTTCATCAGACCACCGAACTCTATGACGCTCCATGAGAGCATGGTGGTGGTGAAGGCCATTGGAAACCCGAACTTCACATTGTCCCCTGCATCATAGTACCCTCCCACCAAATCGACCTGCATTAGGCATTTAACAAGAACCGGGAAATTAATGAAAAGTGAAAACCTCCTCTCTGTAAAAACAAATTTATTTAATGCATACATTCATTGCTGAGCCATCAGTAAGGCCAGAGTCTTTTCTCCAGGTGATTCTCTGGTTAGGGGGGAGTCTGCCCGATCTCTGGCCCTCAAAAAACAAGATGCATTTCGAGAGGGCGTCTCCGTAGTTGTGGAAGGCAAAGTGGTGGCCGAAACGGTGGTGCTTTCCGGCAGGGTAGGCGGTGGCATTGGAGGAGCAAATCAGCAGCAGCAGGGAGACAAAGAAAGATAGGAAAACAGAAGAAAAGGGAGTGGGGAAAGATGCCATTGTTGGTTGGGATACAGAGAAGGAGCTATGAGCTTGAGCTGCAGTTTTATAGGGCCAACAGATCGAATGTGGCGATACATACATACATATACAGTTTCAGCTGTAGCCGTTGGGAGAGGGAGAGGGAAAGACAAACAACGGGTATTTTGTATTTGGCATTTAGCAGTTTTGGGGAGTAGAGGTGTTACTTTTTCAACGGTAAGAATATTGACTGTGTGGTCACGTGACCCAAGCTTCTCCAAGTTCCCTTCTGGTTCTCTCTCTGTCCTTGGGTGCCCCGTGGAAGAGGGGATGTCGTTGCCGCCGGATCTGGAAATTGAAAAACATTATAATAAGTTAATAACACAGCACAACACAGTAAATGAGAATGACTTAAAGAGGGGACCTTTTCTCTAGTTCTCGTCTTGAGCTTTAGATACTAACAAAATCTTGATGATGCTCATGTACTTCCCCAGTGGCATCCAGCAGGAGGCAGTCCCCACACTTATCCACTCAAAGAATGCATGCATAAAAATATACTACTATAACCTTATGTCTGTGTAAATGTCATTTTCGGCAGAGTGCACATGGAGGGGAGATGCCACAATTGGGGTGACACCCTTCTCCTGCACCCTGTTTCGATGGGAAAGTTGTAGCATGCCTTCTTGACTAAAGCATGCATTAACTGCTTTCCCTTCCCTCCTTCATAATCCAAACAGTCTTAATTAACTCAACCACCATCCATGGACCAAGGTTTCAAGTTACAATGCAATCAATACATACATAATACAGTGCACCCCAATCACATATGTATCCTCCTTCCTATTCACTGCCAATCATGTAATATAACCACACTAACCTGCTTCATGATGATTTCCCCCTTCTATGCACCAAGCATCCATCCTTTTTACTTCTTCCTCAAAGGGCTGGGGCAATGGAAATACAATAGAGGCACCAATTTGGTGACAGTAAGTACTAGAAAGAATAATAATAAAGCATAAGATGTGAAAGAGATCCCATTGAGTTGTGAGAGTTGGATACCAATGGGAGTATAAACTTGCATATGTAAAATTTGATGGCCATAGTAATGAATACCTGTTTATTGAGGAGCACAACGCCACGTTGCTTTGACAATTTTCAGTGCCCAGCAGAACAGCTGTAAGAAATTTCACAAAAAGGATTGCAACTAAATCTGTTCTAGCTCACAAATGAGTGAAACCACAGAATTCAGAACTTCTCTAAGGAAAAACCCCAGGCACTGTTGTAAAAGTATACTTATGTTGTTGTTAACTGCAACCTTAAGTGGGAAAATCACCTACTGTTAATGCCAAAACCCTTGTTGATAAAATGGCGGCATTTCCCATTTGGGGCTATGAGTGCGTGTGAGTGTTTGGGGGTAAAAAAATAATTAATTAAAAAAATCAGCTACTGTTGATGAACAAAAAAGGGCAAAGGTGAAATTTTATAATGAGGGTAATGACAGAATGTCTGTAATTAAAGCTACACCACGAAAATGGCTCCGGGGCAATGAAGGTCGTCGCGGCGGTCGGAAATAAATTCTCCGTCACCGTCGCCACCGTCACACTGCCTCCACTTTGGTTTGTATCTCCTTCTCAAAGGAATACGTATACACAATGCACGCGCACACACAGACAAGCTCTGACAGAGGTCCTCTTTCTTTCATCGGCGAATACAGAATGCACTCCAAAAAAATTCGTCGGATGATTTTTTTCCGAGGGCGGCGGCTCCGGGGACTCGCCAGACAAGCAAGATAAGCTTCTTCTCTATGCTGCACTCTTCATTGGCGATTATCTCATCCCCTTCGTTCGCAAGGCCTTCAACTCTGCCAGGACTGAAACCCTACTCCATCACCTTACCCTCTTATCCTAGGTTGATTTATTTAAGTTATCGCCTCTCGGCTACCCACTCCAGGCTTCAAAGCATCGCCGTGCCGCTCCTCAACTCGATCGACGCCTACGTGGAAGCCAAAAATCAGCACTCCGACATCACGCTCGCGAAACATTCCCTCAGCGTGTGCGTGCACTAATGGAGCTTTGCTCGCGTGCCAATTTCCACATCTCGAAAAATGCCTGGACTCGTTGAAACCAAATTTCTGGACAAGACTCCGTCGTATGCTCCTCATAGCATATCGGAGAGGAAGATTCCGGCAATCAGGACCTACACTGAAAAGAAAGTGAGTAACGAGTTCGGAAATTAGCTAGTGGAGAATCTGGAGATCCGAACAGTGAGCCGAGATTAACTTCAGGTTTCCAGGTATCGCCCATAGCACCTTCTCTCGAGTCCCATCAAACATTTTTCAAAAAAATTTAAAATTCTTAATCTAAACGAAACACTGGTCTTAAGAACAATGGATCGATCATCTGTGGAATGCTGCCCTTTGCAAGATGAACTGTGAGTCTGCTTGGTTTCACACTGCGCGAATATGGCTATCAAATTGATCCCGTCCATGATTCATGTACATTCATAGAAAGGGATAATAAGTATCAGGAATTGCTTTTGTCCGATTGTGACAGACTGACAGTTTCCCGATGCCCTGGAAGCCGATGATAAGTTTGAGGGGATGATGTATATAAAAAACAAACTTTCAAACAAGAAAGACCACACTGCACTACAGGTAGCATGTAAAATAGTGCTAAAATTCTCAACCATGCAAGTCATTCAATAACAAAACAAAAAACAATGCATTATTGTATTATGTGTAGTGTAGTAGTAGTAGTAGTAGCTCAGAAGCATGTGCAAATTGAAGTACAAAAATTAATTATCCATATTTCAAGAAACACGTTGGGAAACTTACCCAATCAAACCAAACCAACGCAGCACCACACACCACCACCACCCACCTATCAGTCAAAAGGAAAGAGTCTCTGGCCACCAACCCCCCACTCCACCCCACCCCACCACTCATATTATATCCTCACATACTCTCACTCTTTGTGTCTCTTAATTTGCTCACCAATCGCCACCATGTTGCCTCCGCTCCTCCTTCTCTTCGCGAACCTAGTCCTCCTCTCCTCCGCCCCCAACACCACCGCCTCCGCGGCGGCGGACCCGCCGAAACTATCAGCTTACCAAGTCCTGCTGGCGTACGGCTTTCCGGTGGGGCTCCTACCCCAGGGAGTGACGTCGTACGAGCTGGATCCGGCGACGGGGAAGTTCTCGGTGTACTTGAACAGTTCGTGCTCCTTCAGCATAGAAGGGTACTCACT
Organism: Andrographis paniculata; assembly: GCF_009805555.1. NCBI lineage: Eukaryota > Viridiplantae > Streptophyta > Magnoliopsida > Lamiales > Acanthaceae > Andrographis > Andrographis paniculata. The sequence continues at coordinate 161,516 of NW_026137579.1, read as the reverse complement.
CAAGTACAAGGCGACAATCAGCGGGACTATCAGCAGGGGGAAGATCAAGGACCTGAAGGGGATACAGGTGAAGGTGCTGTTCTTCTGGATCGACATCGTCGAGGTTATCCAGGACGGCGACGAGATCGCCTTCTCCGTTGGGATTCTGTCCGCCAGTTTCCCCATCGATAACTTCTACGAGAGCCCCCAGTGCGGCTGCGGCTTCGACTGTGTCAATTCCGAAAGGCAGAGTAGCAGCATCGCCGGAGATGGAGATGGATTGATGATGATGGAGAAGAAGAAGAAGTCGACTATGACTATGATGAGTTTGAGGAAGGTAATAAACCACCATCTCTTTCAAATGTAGTGTAATTCAATTAACCAATTACGCACGCCTACAATAACCCCTTCACCCACCCATCTAGATGTTTTTTTTTTTATCCTGTGATTGTATGGGTTGTTGGGCTTCGGAGCTATTATTAGTAGTAAAAGAAGAAGAAGAAGAAGAAGAATTGAGTACAGAGTTGGTGGTAGTAGCTAGTAGGTGATGAGTAGTGTACTTGGTCATCTGTAGTGAGAGCTCCTTCTTCCACTTGTAAAAGTAGCAAGAAATAAAATCCTTCCTGCTATAATTAGGGTGAGATTTGAATTCAGGCAGGCAGGTATATATGAAATAAAATCCTTCCTGCTATAATTAGCTAGCTTTCTTGAATCCATGTTCCATGGTCAAAATCTCTGCCTTGCAATTTGCACTTTCTCTAGGTAGCTATGTCATTAACGCAATGTTGAAATAATTGGAATAATCTGACCAAATGAGAGGGGAGGGGAGGGGAGGGGAGAAAGGTAGGTACCCGGTAGAAAAAGGATAATCCAGTTCAGTGCAGGCATGGAAGAGAGTCATTAATTACTACTGCCATTAAACTATACTTATTAATTGCTTGCTTGCTTTTCCAGCCGACGACTACTTAAAACAGGTATTTGTGGATGCCAATTAGTATGAATTAATTAACAGGTAAAATTGTGAATAAATTAATCAATTAATTAATTATCGATAAGTACCTATTTACTACCCCTGGTAAACGTACATGCATTGAAAGACTTTTTATATCGAACCTTCACGGATTGTTTATGTGCATGTTTGTAAAATTATGGGTTTGTTTAATTTTAATTTAAATAATATTTTATAAGTATATATATAATTAGTGGCCTATAGTCCATACATACAGACAGACATATAAAAGAATATTGTAATATATTTTTGTAGTATAATTTTGTAAAACAATTCAAAAAATCAAACAAACAAGCTGGTTGAACTTTCACGAGAGAGAGAGAGAGAGAGAGAGAGAGAGAGAGAGAGAGGGATAGAGGAATTAATGAGCAGTGTAAGAAAATTATTGGGTATGAGTTAAGTCTTCGTTTCATTATCTTTGTTGGTTGTCCAAGTGAGTTGAGTGAGTGATTCGAGAATCCATCAAGAAGAAGGCTGGAGACTGGAGTGATAGAGATATTTATTAAGGGTAGTACATCAGCACAGCAGAGCAGAGGGAATTGAAATCAAAGGATTACAATGTGAATAAGTAAGTACGGGGAGGAGATGTCGTCCGTTAATTGAATCTGCATGGTGCATTTAGTTAGTTAGTTAGTTAGTTAGATCAAGGTGGTGGTGGTGGTGTTGGTAGCGAGAGAGCATGGTCCGGCGCAACTCGGCGGCGTCTATCAACACCTTGGCATGTACGTGTTGGGGGCGGTAGCATCCCGTCACTGGGTCCGGCGTCCACGCCCCACTCCTCTTGCCATGGCCACACACCTTCACCTCCTCAGCCTCAGCCTCAGCCTCAGATGCATAAGCAGGAGCTGAAGCAGAAACAGAAGCATATCCCTTGCTGCTGCTGGTGAAACACTTTGTCATCAGCAGAACGGAGTCAGAGATAATTTGGCGGCTCATCAAAATAATATAGGAGGAAGAGGAGCAAGCACGAGCTGCCATATGATTATTATTATGGAATTGGAGATACTTAATTTATTAATTAATTGGCAGGATGCAGCTGCAGAAGAAATTTTGAGCTTCTTCCTTCCTTCTTCTGCCTCTGGTCTGATAGCTGCACTGCAGGAGGGGATGTATTATTATTGTTATTACTATTCAGTATTTATAGAGATGGTGGGGGGAGGGGAAATTAATAAAAGAGGAAGGAAGGAATAGAGAAAGGAAGAAAGGAAGGAAGGTGTGGTGCAGCAAGTGGGAGTTATGGATACAAGTACAACACCAAGCTAGCTAGCTAGCTAGCTGGGGCGGGTCAGTCAACCCAACCCAACCCAAATTGGGATTCATTTCAATCAACACCAAGCTAGAAATAGCTAGCTAGCTAGCTAGCTGGGGCGGGTCAGTCAACCCAACCCAACCCAAATTGGGATTCATTTCAATCAACACCAAGCTAGAAATAGCTAGCTAGCTAGCTAGCTGGGGCGGGTCAGTCAACCCAACCCAACCCAAATTGGGATTCATTTCAATCAACACCAAGCTAGAAATAGCTAGCTAGCTAGCTGGGCCGGGTCAGTCAACCCAACCCAACCCAAATTGGGATTCATTTCAATCAACGCTAATTCTTTGACCCAACCCAAACATATCCTACCCTATCCTATTCCTCGATCAACTCCACTGGACTGGTCAATGCCAATGCCAATGCCAATGCCAAATTGGCAAGAATGCCCCCACCCACCCCTCAGGAAGGAAGGATACTTTCTGGATGGACGATGAGGTTTCATTCATTGCTATCCTCATCCTCACCATCATATAGTACAACACTACTACTACATAAAACATATAGTCTTGACTCTTGAACCAACCCATACTCATTCATGGACCATGGCATATTCATTATTGAAACCCCTGAGAATCTATCCCTATCCCATCCCCATCCCCATCCCAGTAGCACTCTCACACCTCTCTCTTACTTGATGGATGACTTAGTAGTTAAATTTATACACCAACACACACGGAAACACAGACAATGAAAGATCACACACACATCTATTATCAATATGAAGCAATAATTAAATAGAGTGATGTACTCGTATGGATGGGCACAAATGCAAGTGGAATGCACTTCCTTCCTTCTTTCCTTCAGAGCTCCTCAAATCCTTCTTCATCCGCCTCATCTTCCATTCTCTGCAACTCTCTCCTCCACATTTCCATCTGCATCCCAACACTTCACATCATAATTATCCCTTCTTACATACATTCATACATATCAATTTTGAATGCATCAATCATTGATGCAACAATCTATAGGACCTCCTGGATAAGCAATCCATCATTATGCATACAAGCCACAAGTTTATATATCAATATACGTAGGGCTAGGACATGTACCTGATCATCCGAAAACTGCAGTTGCTCCGCCATAAAAAGTATATCCTTCTTCTCATCCACCCTTACTTCTTCCCCCAGCCTTCTGGCAACCTCATCATGCTTGATCATCTCCACTCTTAAACCATGGCTCATGAAGATTTTGTCCATCCATTTCATTGTTGACGACTATATGTATATAGCAATTGGATCAAGTTGGAAAGATGAACACCTCCAGTGCAGACAGACCCAAACAGATCAACAGGGACACTCAATAAATTTCTTATAGAAATAACAAACTGACAAACCTTCTCCATGGTCTCACTTCCAACCAGCCAACCAGGCACTTCTCCCATGAAAAAACATCCCTTCATAGTTAAATTACTGACAATGCTCAAGGTATCTTTAAAATTAGCCAATGTCATTATTGGTAGTCCCTAGCAACATAAAACAGACATCTCTATTGTATATAACTCCACAAATAAATTGGGAAGGAGAGAGTGTCAAAATCGAGGGAAATGTGCTTCATGTATTAAGAACAGAATTAATGTCACCTGGAGAACCCACAAACTTGGCCTGGTACCACTAAATCCTTTACTTCGTAATTCTTGTTGAACATCTGGTGCTTCCGATGGGATGTGAAGGAACAAGCAACTTCTTGGAACCTTAGCACCGAAAGCTGATTGTTGTAAAAAACTATAGGTTAGATACAATTGCAGTTCTGATTAAACGAAGCACATGATTGAGAAAAAAAAAAAAAAAAAAAAGGAGAGCATAAGTGCAAACCACATAATTTCAAAGAAAAGGACATCGATCAAATGACAATTTTCACCAACATTACAGTCAATTTCTTAATTTAGGGATAAACTTGATCATTTTATCATTCATAGGTCCAGAAAAAGCATAAATTTGAAATGCTTAAAGATGATATGGTGAAGGAACACTTGGGAATGCTGGAGAGTTTCCAAGATAATAACTTAAAAACCTTCAAGTTTCTGGATTGATTCCCTGAATAGTCTATCTGGAGATACATCAAACAGTATTGTTGAAGCAGGCCAATTAAGCCTGTAAGGCCGAGTATCCATGCCGTCTGTGAATAAAACAACCTGGAACAACTAAGAAGATAAGCATCTATACTATAAGTATCAACGTGGCCTACACACACACTAATTTATACCTACCTGCATAGGTCCATCATTCTTTTCCATTGTGCCGAGCAATTTGTCGTCAATGAACTTAGTCGCAAGGCAGTGGCTGTGCACACCCAGACTCTTGTCCATTTGAAGATGGTCGGGTGGCAAAAGGCATCCGATGTACGGGTCTATGAACAGAGGATCTACCGCATCCAAATTCCAAATATTAGACAGATGATTTTAATTAAGGAAGGTACCTCGCAAATCATGCAGAACCAACATAAAACAACAACTATGGCTGCTCGTTTCAGAGAATACAACGCGCATAATAACTGACACACAAATGTTCGAAGAAATGCCTGAACGGATTTTATGCATATTAAACAGCATAGTGTATATATATATATATATATATAGAGAGAGAGAGAGAGAGAGAGAGAGGTCTATAATTATGCCTGGGCGAAGAGTCTCCTGTAAACGAAGAGAAACCCGCAGCAGTGCAGCTCGGAAATGCTCGTCATGATACTCTTCGATCTCAAGCCCAGCCCTGGCGGCATTGCATACTGGTTTCCTCTGCCTCCTCAAAGGCTTGAAAGAGGAGGCGTGTGGAAGTGAGCCGACGGCGAGAGCAGACATGGCATTGGCCGCAAGCGGACCTATATATCAATCATGTTCATATCATCCCTCCCCCAATTCAAAGGATTTCAGTCGAGCAGAGACCATGGACTGCTGTTTTTTTTACTATTAAAATTTAGAAGATGAATGCATAACCTGGGCCAGGCAGGTCAGTTCACCAACAACTACAATTACAATTACAAACAACACTCAGCCCGCCCATAACCAGAGGTCCAGAGTCTAATGTATATTGGATGCGACCAATAGAGGTAAAAACCTACCTGGGCTTCTTTTGACTTCAGATTCGTTAAAGTCCATTTGCAAGATGCTATTCCATCTATCAAGTCTCATCCATCGAGTTCATAAATCATATAATAATAACAATAATATTATATCAACCTCATCTCAACTCTGATTCTTTCGTCTTCATTCAATTTATCGGGCAAGAAGACGATCATGACAAACAGGAGGAAGACTGACTGACTGACTGACTAAATACGATATTCTTCTCTCCAGGCTTTCCCTTTCACGGTGAAAAGAAGACTTGTGCCTTTGCCTGCTGACTGCTGAGCACTTAGTATCCATATATGTAGTTTGAGTTTGAGATCAGAATCAGATGAACCCAGAAACTCGTAGAGATGACAGCACAACGAACACAAGCCAAAGCAGCATCAAATACACACAAGTAGCCCATGCCCAGACTCTCGGACCGCCGAGCTCCGCGCCCAGGGTCAGACGTCGGAACACCAACACGCCAATGCACCCCACTGATGTTGCAAAGAATATTATCAAGGAGAAGCTCAGCCCTGCTGCATTTTCTATCCTCAGAGGCTGAGGCCTCCCGTATGCACAGTAGTTGTACACTGTCGAGATCAGCCACGGCACACCGATGCCAATGTAGATGTTCACTGAATTGCTGCATGTGATGTTGGCTATGGCAGAGTCCGCTGTTATCTGCCGCTCTGCTGCTATTTTGCTTGCTACCAAATCTGGCCATGACGTCCCTGCCGCCAATGCTGTGAATGCAATTACATATGGATTGATACCTGCACGAGCGATGATGAACAGAGCTGAGTTGTTGATTCGATATACATATTGAAAAGCATATATGATCAAGTCATCAAATTAATACATGTGGACCTGTAACACAGCTGATCAAATCAGTAATCTTTGTCACTATGAAAGCTACACCACTGATAAAGGCCAAAGAGAAGATGAATGCGATCCATCCATGAGCAATCTGATACGGCGGTACCAATGCAAACACTAATCTCCATGGTACAAGCAATAACTCCCAGAAAATTTTTGCCGCTCGGGCCCATGGTTTAGTGTTCTGATTTCTTGAATTTGGCTTCTCCAACTGCAGTGTGTATCGTGTTCACAAAATAGCACAAAGAAATATAGATGTTTGTTACCATCTTGACCAACTATAGAAAGTCATAGCATAGTGAAATGAACATAGGCTAATTCAGTAAGAACATGATTAGACATGGAAACAAACTACACGAAGACACAAAATTAATTTAGTACCATGAAGGCACGAATAAACTGCTGTTTCCAGATTGATAGTAAATTATCTTTGTCTGGTTTCCTCTTTGCAGGTGAGTTATCTGAAGGGGAATCAAGAACAGCATTGGTGTCAGATAAATAAAATTTCATACAAATGGATTGTGGCTCAGATGAATACTATGCCATGGATTTCTTGTTCTTCTAATTTCAAATGTCTTTATAAGCTGCCATGAGGCCCATGACAGTTCATGCTCAATATTAATTAAAAATATAAAGCAAGTATTCTCAAAGAGGTAAGATTATAGTAGAGAAAAAAGAAGACTTGGATGGAATTTGGATATAATTCCAGGGGCATGATGAACACGTACCATTATCTTTGTGACCAGAATGAATGGAAAATATGTCAACAATGCTGTGGTTTCTATCGTCTTCAACCTCATGCATCTGGGAGTTCTTATCAGAAGCTGTGCTGCCATTTTCTGCAGGTACCCAGTCCTCAGGCCTCTCTGTTCTTGGCCTAAAACGAATGCAATGTTAAGGAGTAGAAAGTCATACAGGCTGTTTTTAACCTCCCTTTGGAAAGATAAATTAATCCCTTGAACAAGGTAAATTAACATCAAGTTCATCAACTATTAGAGACCTACATTGGCAGAGATACATATGGCCATCGCTTATCCTGAGCATAAGCATGTAGAAGCAGTAGACCAAACTGCAACACCGTCAACAATGCCTCCCAGAGAGTAATGGCATTAGGTGTCCACACCTGCAGAGTTGAACAGAAAAGGCTTAGATTGTTGCCGGAAAAGTGTTTTCATCACATAAGAACATCACCTTTAGTATTATGTATAGCCAAACATAAGCCCAGAAAGACCAAAAGAGCTCCACAAGCCAAACTCCAATATCTGATATCTTCTTCAGTTCTCCAGATTTTGGTACAACAACGCACACCGCATGGATAGGAAAGAGATCAAAAGCAGCAGAGCCTACCAGTGTTCCTGGACCCAAACCTGTTGGTGCAATTCTGGTGAGTATTCCAAATATAAAGGCAATATTGTTGAATCAACTTCTCGCAAGTTAAACTAGTATAAAAGAAAATGAATGTGATAGGAAGATAACTCCTGATTTTTTAATTCCTTTCAGATGCATTTTCTTACTATAAGTTTCAACTTCTTAATATCCAGTGATCAGTTGGTGACCCACATATATTGACAGCTAAATGTGTTACTCTTCCAAGAAGCAAACATAGAGTCAGAGATGTATGTAGAAATAAGAATAATACTAACATGCAGGCACAAGAAATTCTAAACTGAAGATATGAACGATAATTAACTTTAAATCTATAACGATAGAAAGGGCAATAACATTTGTGGTGGCACGGCACGTGTATATATATATATATACATACATATATTTAACAGAGATGATGAAGAAAATTCAAATGTACAACTGTGAAAGCCAGACAAACCTCCAGCATACAAGTTTCCAAGATTCCTCAGTGCATCAATGGTTGCCAGTGAGATTTGGGGAAAGCTAGTCCCAAAGGCCAGCAAAGTAATATCGGCTATGGCATAATTCCAGACCCTTTTGTGTTTTACCACACTGGCATTAGTGTGAGGATCTTTCTCAGTCACAGCCCGTGAATGCTTAACCACATTTTCCATGGACCGGAAAAACCGGCCAGTGATGGATGACAATCCTATAAAACAGTATGCAAGAGCCAGAAAATACAAGAAGCCCCGAAGAACATCCCCAAGCTGAGTTTCAAAATTGAAAAGCAAATAAAATTGGCATTTCGTAATATGCCCCGACTGATTGGAACCTCCATGCATGTTCCAAAACTCAGCAGCTTAGGCTTCAAAGATCAACTCAACCAAAGTGACCAATCGGCTCAAAAAAACAGCTTACCTACAAACCACACCAAGGTGGACACATAACATCCTTTCCCGAAGAACACAAGTGATCAACAGAAACCACAATAGCATCAATCATGTCGTAGAAACAGATAAATGGGGCACAGTTTGCGGGACCATTCAACAGTATTTGTAGGATTTTCATCTACTCAAAAACCATGGAGGATTTGGAGCTTTATCCAATAAATAGACTAAATGAGAAGAAGAAAATGCATAGACTTCTTCACACAATCGATACAAATTTACAGAAACAGATATTAAATGCAAAGCTGGTCAAAAAACTGCGTGATTCCACCATGGAGCCAGGGCTCACACAACCGACGCATAAAGCAATAACTTGCACGCATGTATACTAACAATCACATTCAACGCATGCTATCATCATCACCAAAATCAGATAACCGAAACACGGCAACCATTAAGCAAAGTCCCCTCAATCAACTAATATCCACTTTCTTCACTACAAAAACCTAATACATGCCAACTCTAAGAGTTGCAGGAACGGAATTCCTATAAACCCGTTCAAATCCAGGAGATATAAAATTAGATTAATTAACAAACGAAAAGGAGAGTACCTTGGAGCGTGAATGAGCAAGCCGGAGAGGCGACGACGGTTAGATCCGAGAAACTGAACCCAAACAGAAACAAAATGGGGAGGAGCAGAGGAGAAGTGGAGCGGTGGGCATGATATGAAGATAGAGAGGATCAAGGAAACGTGCGTATCTGAATCAGAGCAGAGCAAGAGGACGAAGGGTGGACGAGTGCATGGAGTGTGTCAAACGGAAGGGAAAGTTCTGGACACCACTCGCTGACAATGCAACGTCCCAGGTGCGTGTGTGCGAGTGAGCCTATAAATACGAGACTTACACTCGTCCAATTTTGCAGTAATTTTCTTTTTCCAGGGCCATTGATGGCTGCCTTTCAAATTTCTTCGCCTCGTATGTGCCGACGCGCGTGAGCCCCACCTCTGCTCATTCAGTTACCTGTTGCCCTCAACACTACCTAATTAGTAATTACCTCATTAAATTTCACAGGTTTTAAATAGTGGCAAAAATGGTATAATTCTCGATAAATTTTAGCAGGGTTATTTTGGATAGCACAGGTACAGAAAATCACATCCACATGATTAGAGACTGTTTTGGATTAGATGTGATGGGAATAACTACAACAGGAGCAAAATGAGTTTATTCTGTGCTCCACATGTATGTTCATTGAAGATGACCGGTTTTGTCCCCATATAGTTCTTATTTTCTTGTCTGGAACTTCCACGTTCCATAAACACATGTAAACAATGGATGGAGCTAGAGAGCACAGTAATATGAAATAAGTTTCAGGGAGCTAGAGAGCGAAAGAGAAATGCTTCGGCCAACTCATGCAATTATAAAAGAACCATTCGAGATGTCAATCCATCACTGAAATGAAAATTTAACAGATCCAAGACCAAAACCAAAACAAAAAAATTGTTTGTGTTGAGATGCTGAAATGGAAGAGCAACATGAAATAGGAAACTATGCCCATTTCGTTTACTCTTCATCCTCGCCCTCTTGCTCGGCAATGTTGAAGTAGCGGAGCTCGTATACATTGCGCTCCTTGTTGGAAGCAATGACCCGGAGCCAATCTCTCACGTTGTGCTTCTTCAAATATTTCTTTGTCAAATACTTAAGGTACCTGCATGATATCAGGAATCAGCTCTCACTTCTCACAAATGGCTATGGATAAACTTAAATGCCACTTTCAAAATAATGTTCATCATTCAAACTCTCTTTAAGTCATCTTTACCCATTTCAACAGGATGAAAGGTTAGCTAAATATCAGAAACTTGATCCATCCATATTTGTATTAATTAGACCCTTCTAAGTTCTAGTATCATACACATACATCAAATTGATCTATTCCGATTCAAGAAAAGAATTTTCTACACCCCTTCTCTTCATGACTATCAAAACTATCGGAAAATGTTACAAAAACAATACACATGTCATGGGATTAACTTAAATTCATCAGAACGCCTTAAACCCTCTTAAATTGATGGGAGAAAAAACAAGTAATTTGGTAGTGCAACAAGATACCAAATTTGGATTGCTCACAATTGATTTGGAATTTTTTTATCATTTTCATCAGACTAACAGACAATATTCTGATATAGATATCTCATAAGAAACCTGTATTCATTCTATCGCTTTTTACTTCGTAATGGTGATAGGGAAAAGAAACGAGATATGCAAAATCCACAAACCTCAAAAGCGCAAAACTAATTCACAAACCACAAGTTTATTCGATCACGCACCTTTTGGAAAATGCGCTGTCGGCCGTCACAGTTATCTTGTTTTTCTCACGGGTGATGGTAACGGAATCTCCTAGAGCTCCGGCCTTGCCACCAACCTTTATTCTTTCCTGTAAGAACTTCTCTAGCGACGCAATCTCCATGATTTTGTCCTCCACTGGTTTCGAGCAATCGATCACGAAACTCACACCCTTCTTCTTCCCACCCTTGGCACCCGCCGCAGCCGCGCCTTTACTCATCTTGAGGTTTTCCGGTGACCTTCCTGCAATCTAGCCAAGAAATTCAATATTAAAAAAAAAAAAAAAGGAATAGTTATTCTGGTTTGCATATACAAATGCCCTTTCTGCGAGAATTCGAGAGAACGGAAAGGAGATGGAGCACGTACAAGAACGAATTCGACGGCCGTCGACGCTAGCTTTCTGCGACAGTCAGTATAAAGAAGGGGTAATTAGGGTTTCTGGTTTATACTTCAGAGTTGGTCCTTGGGCCTATAATGGGCCAATATCAATTTCTTGACCAGTTGGACCTTAATTTTTTAAACCCAAAAGAAATTTGGTTAGACCTAATTGGTTTCGTCCATATACAAAAAAAAAAAATTTGACATATATTTCTTTTTTAAAAAAAAAAAAAAAAAAAATTATTTTTACGCGAATATTTTCAAATAATAGTTTGTAAATTGTATTCAAAATGTTTTACTCATATATCTACAAATGCGTATATATATTTCGTTAAACCTTTCAGTTCCAATATTTAAAGGTATGTTTCTTGTAGAAATTTTGTCACAATTTTTAGTATTCGGACTTTGTATTTAAAAATATATATTATTTTTATAAAATATAATATCAATACTATTTAATACAAAATCTACCCAAAATCAAAATAAATACAACTAACATGTTGAAGGGAGTAACTAATAAAAAATGGCCAACCACATTCACTGAGCACTCTAGCAACTGAATCCATTTGAGTACAATTCATTCAAATAGACCTTCTTTTTTCTCTTTTCTCTTCTTTTTTTTTTTTTTTTTACGTGAGAATGGCAGCAGTTTTGTCAAATATATTATGTGTAAATATCCAAGTTGAATCTAATATCCTCAAAATATGACTTTCTTTAATTATATTTTTAGTTTTTTGATATGTATTATTACATGTGTTTTCAGTGTTTATTTTATATAGGTTTTATATTGAGATAAAGTAAAAATAAAGGTAAAAAAATTAAATTAATCATATCAGTGTATTGTATGATATAAACGTAATGATATTTGTGTAATATAGGTGTTGATGTATTTTTTCAACAAAAATAAAGTAAAATTCAAAGATATAGAAAATATCCTTAAACTTGATTAATTAGTGCCTGAGATTAGGAATCTCTAAACACTGTAACGTACAGAAACTAAACTGGAAAATAAAATACTGAAATTTAAAGTGGTGATCCCCAAATCTGACTTTGCTTTGTTGAAGTTGATTGAAGATCTCTTGCCAAATGATGATTCAAACCTTTAAATATTCTCTGGGAAACCGTACTGAAAACCGTCACCCGAACGGTTACAACGTCTCCTTCCCAACCGTCTTCCAACCCCTTTCATGCTGACACGTGTCCTCAGCAGACCAAAATTATCCTTATATTTCACTCTTTGAACCGACCACAGACCTTCCGCTCTTTTGGCCCGACTTCGTCCTTCGCCCGACCTGCTTCTTCGCCCGACCTCGCTTGGGCCGACCTCCGCATCAGCCGCCCTCCGTCTTCGACCGAAGACCTCCGCATCTGTCCGTACCTCTTCCTTGCCCGACCTTCCTCTTAAAAGACCTCCGCGTCTGCCCGACTTCGGTCTGGATTTGGATCAATTCTTGAGATCTTAACTTTCTTCCTTTTCCCGACCTGAAAGCCTCCCGACCTGCGGACTTCCCGTCCTGATGACTTTCCGTCTTGAGGACCTACCGACCTAAAGACCTTCCGTCCTGATGACTTTCCGTCTTGAGGACCTCCCGACCTGAAGACCTTCCGACCTGAGGTCTTTCCGTCTTGAGGACCTCCCGACCTGAAGACCTTCCGACCTGAGGTCTTTTCATCTTGAGGACCTCCCGACCTGAAGACCTTCCGACTTGAGGTCTTTCCGTCTTGAGGACCTACCGACCTGAGATCCTTCCGACCTGAGGTCTTTCCGCCCTGAGGACCTTCCGTCTTGAGGACCTTCCGTCTTGAGGACCTTCCGTCTTGAGGACCTTCCGTCTTGAGGACCTACCGACCTGAGGACCTACCGACCTGAGGACCTTCCGTCTTGTATTTTCCTTAGAAATAAATCTATTTTCCTTGATTTCCTCACAGTGTCCTTCAGCCAGTTCAATCAACCCTATTGCCAGGCCCATTCTTCTTTTTACCTTGGGCTTTTAACCTAATTCTAAATTTCGTACGTAACAACTTGCCCGCCGCCAAGGGACTTTCAAACGCCATTTAACAATCAATGTTTGGAAGTTCATAAATCACTACCTTCTTGAAACATTCCCTTAGCAACTGCACCAGTTACTGCAATACTCCTGGTTAACTTCTTTCTCCGCAATACAAGCCTTGAATCACAATCCCAAAACACTCTAACTATGGCGAATCAATACATTCCTGCCCTTCCTTTCGACGGAACCCTCCCGGAGGGCCCATTTTCAGCCTCGAAAGTACTAACTCCGACGATCCGTCCATACTGCACTACTCCTGAAGACTCAAATCGGATGAGGGAAGTTTTGGAATCCCGAAATTCCTTGGCTATCAACAATCCTAACTACCAAGCAATTCGCATTCGAGACAGCATCAAAACCCATCTCACAGACCCAAAAGATCCTTACCGCGCTTGGTATCGACGGGTAGCAGAACACTTCCAGGCCCAATGGCGATCTCAAAAAATCGACCAAGCCATACTACTGTCCACCATGCCTATCAACCTGCATGAGAAGGTGCTGTTGGCCATGTCTGCCTTCTGGAATGCGGAAAATGGGACTTTCCTCCTACCATCTGGCCCCTTTGGTCCAACTCTTATGGACGTGGCAATGATCGCGCATCTCCCAGTCGTGGGTGAAGACCCTGTAATGGGAGCCCTAGATGGGCAGGAGCCATCAGAAGACCATCCAGGGTGGTCTTTACAAGGTGTGAAGGAATGGGGTTGGACAAAGTTCGCAACCGACCAGCAAGGGGCTCCAGGGACCCCTGTGACCGACCGGGAGCATACAGCCTTTATCCTTTTTTGGCTTTGTAGGTACGTCATTGTTTCCCCTTCCAAATGTGTTCTTCCTTCTCATCTCGACCTGGCCATTCATATCGCGTCAGGTCGATTCTTTTCCCTTGGCACCCTGTTTTTAGCCAATCTGTTTGAAGGACTTACTAGGGTTAGCCTTCGTCTGACAGATAATGATAGTAGAAAATTAGACACTGCCGCATCGGGTCCTTTTTAGTTTTTAGAACTTTGGTTCCGTCTTTACTTCCCCAACGCGTTTAACTTAGGATCTCCGCCCACTATGCCAACAACTGAAAAACATTTGGGATTAGCCCTTAACCGACTCTGCTCAGGACGCAATAAACTCCAATCTTCCGATCCAATAATAATCGCAGTTTTAACAGATACCCGCAATAACTCTCGATTTTCTATGTATAAAAAGTATGCGGGCTATGCTCCCGACCATTTTTGGCCTTTTCCAGTACCAAATCCGCTTCCGACTCCTGAGCCTTGTCCTCATTCCACTTATCCTTTTGCCTGGGACGTTGCCCTCAAACCCATGTCTCTTTTTAGTAGCAAAAAACTTGATAAAAAGGGGCAGAAAACCTTTTACACTTTTAATTATGAACCTCAATTCGTGGCGCGCCAGTTCGGCTGTTGCCAAGGTATCCCTGGACCCGTCGCGTGTCCACATATAATTTTTCAAAGCCCTGACCGACGAGTCCTACCGAATTCAATCCGTTCTTATATCTCCCAGCTCACCACGTATATAACTTCCAATTCTTATATTCCTTTCCGCTCCAACCCTGAGACTGTAGAAACATTCAATGAATGGTGGTCGGTTGTATGGCCCCTGATCTCCCCTGATGAGGGTCGGTTGCTGAACATACTCCTTCCCCCCCAAGGATTGGTTCTAGGGGCGGCTAGACATGCTAGCACTCAACAACAAACAGCCGCCCCGGGGATCGGGTCTAGTGCTCCAACGCGAAAAAGGAAAGCGTCCCAGCTGCCAACACCCCCGACCTCGGGGACCGACCAGCAAACACTAGCAGACCTTGGAACAAATAGGACGTCAGCAAGGGCCCGACCCCGAATTGGTAATGTTTCTTAACACCGTGAACCAATTCACTATATCTTAACTTTAATTTCACATATTATTCACCAGAACCGACCTTGGCAGCACCGACCTCACAACCGACGCCAGCCTCAGCCGACCATTCAACCGGGCCTTTGGTCCAGACCAATCTGCCAATGAGCAATCGGGCGGAGGACCCGACGAGGAGGCAAACTCTTCCTCCTGCACCGAGGAGCGGTCGGGCCAGGCACCCGACCAGGAGGCAATCTTTACCAGTAGTGCCTAGAGAACCAGTAAGTTCTCTCATCAGCCATACTTAGGATTCTAATGATCAACCCTGATATATTTAACAACCAACACTTCCATGATTTTTTCACAGACACCTTCACCCATCGGATCAGCAGCAGGGGTCTCTTCTGACAGCGAGGGAACTACTTCCCAGATGGGTCGACCGCCATACATAGCATCAGACTCATCCATGTCAAAAGAAAGACCAACTGCCCTCGCCGAAGCTGACCCTCAAAACGACATCCTTGATGTTGCTGATCCCGAAATCGAAGGTGCCCCAGAGATTCTGGCTGCAGTGGCTCTAGAAGCAGCCGCCCAACCTGCAGCCGCCCAGCCAGCAGCGGCACTTCCTCTAGCAATCGAGTGGCAGGCAGAAGAACCACCTGTGGCAGCCCAACCTCCAGAAATGGAAGAAGTGTCTTCATCCGATTCGGAGACTTCTGTGAATTTGGTAAGATTAAACCAATCCATGCCACAACATCTCTTTCAGAAAACACTAACTATTTTACATACTACTTTCAATAGGGACCCAGGTCGGCACCTCAGCGACCATTTGCAGCAGCCGACGAGTCGGCTGCTGTTATACCAGCTGTCCGCCCTACTCGACCGACCTCATTGCTGCCCCCCTCACTGACAGCAGTCCGCCCAGAGGTAACACATATCTTATAAGAATAAATTTGCACCTCTCTTGGAATACTTATTGACATTGTAGGACTTGCAGGGGCCTTCAGACTTAGCTGTCCTATCGACTGTTCCGGTTCCGGCGGAGGCCCGAACCATATTCACTGAGGCCATTAACCATCCCCTGTCAGAATTGAGATCCGACTTATTGGACAAACTCATTCAGACGGTTGGTGGCCTTCTATTTTACACTCCAACGGAATCGCCAGCCGTCCCTATTCTGCATCGGCTGATGGAAAGACTTACAGAGCTCAAGACTGAAGTGTTAGTCATTGGACTCCTGTCAGCCGAAACCCCCCAGCCCGACTTCGATCAAACAACGCTGGAGAATTCTTTGGCTAAGACTCGAGAATCCCTTCAGCAGACTACCGGAAGGCTGGGTGGTCTCCTTAGCACAAAAGCTCTAGTTGATGATGCCATTCAGAAAAAGGAGGCAGAATTGCGGGAGCTGAGGAAAGAACAGTCTACCCTGGATAAGCAAATTATCAATGAACAGCGTCTGCTTGAGAAGTATACCAAAAATGAGGCTGAATTGGATCAAGAGCTGAAAACCCAAGCCCGATCCCAATTCATCATAAGATATCAGACGGCTGCCAATACCAGAAGGCTATCCAGGGATGAAATCAAATGGACCCATATAAAAACTGCCCTAGGGGCATTGTTGTAATACTTTCCCCTTTGTAACAATACTTGACTTAGTAATCCATTTTTTTCTTTCTTCTCAAAACAAGGATCACCTTTCAATTCCCAACTTTGTAGGAATCGAAACAAACTCCTTCTTTAAAAGAATATTGTTTCTCACATTTCAAGAAACACATTCCAAGGCATATTTTGAAAAATCAAAACACTTGACGTGTTAACAAACATGGCGAATGACCGACCTTATGTTCCATCAAACAACTGGCAGGGTGTTCTTCAACCCTTCTTTGTGGGTAATCACCCTATTGGAGGCCATGCAGAAGACTTGTTACATATACTCAAGCAACTAGACTTCAAATTCCGATTCTCCCAACGAGGAAGAAGAACCATTCATCGCGTCATCCGCCTGATGGAAAAAGTCATTGAGGGGTATGAACCTCTTCGTGACATCCTTAGCCGCATTCCTGATCTCCATCACCACATGGAAATGATAGAAAATCACGCAGCAACTATACTTCCAGATCTTGGTTGGGATAACATCTTTTCCAATCAACGAAAAGTCTTTTCAAGACTACGGACCATTGTTGATCGTGAACATCAAGCCATAACAGACATGCAAGCACGTACCCATCAAGATTTAGATGAAATGCAAAGCCAATGGGAAAGGTACCGACCAGATTTGGAAGATCTTATTGAAGAAGAACCAGAGCTAATATCCACTCACTGGGATGAAAAGTCTGATTCAGAGGCAGAAAATTTCCCACAACTACACGATGACTAACCGAACTGAACCTTTAAATAGGTTCGAACCCCACAAACGGGTTCTGAGAATAATATTTTACTTCAGGCAGTTTTGTTATCTGAAAAGGCAGGATAATACCTCTTCAGATATTTAGCATTAATACAATCATGTACTCTTCTACCTTCATGATTTACAATAATGAACGCGCCATTTCCAATATCTTTTTGAACAATGTATGGTCCTTCCCAATTCGGTGACCACTTTCCCAATTGATCAGTTTTCTTATATGTAGGAAGAATGGTCTTCCAGACTAAATCTCCTTTTTGGAATGTCTTGTGAAGAACTTTCTTTCCATAACTCTTTGCTCTGATTTCACTCTGTTTCACACTTCGCTCTATTGCATGGAGTCGGTTAACATCCAAATCTTCTAACTGCTGCAACATAAGTTGTTGGTATTCCTCTGTAAGATCACTATCAGTAAATTCTGTTCGGCCAGATGATACTCGGATTTCGGCTGGTAAAACAGCATCTTGGCCAAACGTGAGTTGGTAAGGTGAGAACCCTGTTGCCGTATTTCTGGTATTCCTATGTGCCCACAAAGCCTGAGACAATAACAAATGCCACTTTTTTGGGTTCCCTTCCACCATCTTCTTTATAATCCCAATAATAATCTTATTTGCTGCTTCCGCTTGTCCATTGGCTTGGGGATAATAAGGTGACGAATGATGTAATCGAACCCCAAATTCTGCCAAGAAACTAGAGAACTTTTCCCCTGTGAAAACCAGGCCTTGGTCGGTTGTTATAGACTGAGGAATACCATATCTGTAAATAATTTGGTTCAAAACGAAGTCTATCACTTCTTTCTGATCCACATTTTTCAAAGCAACTGCTTCTACCCATTTGGTAAAGTAATCAGTCGCGACCAATATGAAACAATGATGTTTCGATAAAGCAGGATGTATCTTACCAATAATATCCATAGCCCATGATTTAAAAGGCCATGGTTTTGCCAAGAATTGCAATTCGGTTACTGGCAAATGGTTTAAGTTTCCATGTTTCTGACATTCCTGGCAGCCTTTGGCAAATTGTATGCAATCTTGAAAAATCTTTGGCCAGAAAAAACCCAAACGATGGATGGCCCATCTCATATTCAGACCTGCCCGATGAGCTCCACATATCCCACCATGTACTTCTGTCATTACCTCTAGAGCTTCTTTAGACCCCAAACATTTCAAAAGTAAACCTTCAAATGATCTCTTGTACAAAATTCCATTTATCAATTGAAAACGTAAAGCTTTCAATCGTGTCGCAATCGAAACACTCGCACCTGGATTCTGTAAATACATGATAAGCTCTGTTCTCCAATCGGGCACTGTTTCGCCATCGGACTCCTGTCCGACAATAACTTCGCAGTTGGGCTCCTGAACGACCATCTCCTGCCCGACCATAATTTCACAGTCAGGCTCCTGCCCAATAACCTCTTGCCTGACCGTAACTTCGCAGTCGGGCTCCTGAACGACCATCTCCTGCCCGACCATAATTTCACAGTCAGGCTCCTGTCCAATAACCTCTTGCCTGACCGTAACTTCGCAGTCGGGCTCCTGCGCGACTACCTCCTGCTCGACCATAACTTCGCAGTCGGGCTCCTGCACGACCATCTCCTGCCCGACCATAATTTCACAGTCAGGCTCCTGTGCGACCGTCTCTTGCCCGACCATTCGGTCACATATTGGGTCCGTCTTTCCTTCTATGCCCGACTTGACCTCCGACCACATATCCTCCAGAATTCCTTTACATGCCCTTTGAGCCAATTCATCAGCACGTTGGTTTTCTTTCCTCGGAATGAACTCAATTATTACTTCTGAGATTTTTGTCAGTAACCGACCCACAATGTCCCTGTATCTGCGCAGATGAGGGTAATTGCAAACATATTGATTGTTTACCTGGTTGACTACTAATTGAGAATCCCCCCTTATGATTACAGACTGGACCTTCCTGGCAATCAAAGCCTCCAAACCCAAAATTAAAGCTTCATATTCTGCTGAATTATGGGTCATGGCTTCCAATCGTAGTTGTAAGTTGATCTTTTGACCATCAGGTCCTTGCAAAAAGACCCCTGCCCCTGATTTGTTTCCAGAGGTAGAACCATCAAAGAACATCAACCATGTTCTAGTACTTATATAAGGCACACATCCGACCTGTAGGGTATTCAAATATGATGAACAACCAAATGGTCGGATGCTGTCACTATGAGAATACCCGACTTGGGAAAATTCTGCTAAGAAGTCGGCTACTGCTTGTCCCTTGACTGCCCTCAAAGGGGAATGTTGAAGATCAAAAGGAGCCAATTTGATGGCCCACTTCATGAGTCTGCCCTTCATAGTAGGTCTCTGTAAAATCAATTTGATGAGATCCACCTTTGATATGACCTCAACTCTTCTGGGCAGCAGATAATGCTCGAGTTTAATACACGCGAAGACCAATGAATAACACATTTTTTCTGGCATAGTGTAATTCAGTTCTGGTCCTGTAAGGGTTTTACTGAGGTAGTAGATTGCCCTTTCTTTCCCGTCATCACCATCCTGTGCCAATAAACAGCTAACCACTTCATATGTATTTGCCAAATAAAGTTTGAGTGGCCGACCTTGTTTAGGAGGCATCAAGACTGGAGGGTGAACCAATGCCTGCTTGATAGCATCTAAAGCCATCTGTTGATCTGGACCCCATTCAAAAGCATTTTTTCCAGCCTTCAACAATTTAGTGATGGGTCTGACCTTGCCAGCAGCATTAAAAATGAAACGCCTCAAATAGTTCACCTTACCCAAAAGACTTTGGATTTCTTTAATCGTCTTGGGTGGCCGACTATCAAGAATGGCTTTAGCCTTGTTGGCATCGATTTCAATTCCTCTCTCATGAACTAGAAATCCTAAAAAGCTCCCGGCTGATATTCCAAAAGCACATTTGGTTGGATTCATCTTCAACTTGTACTTCTTCATTCTTTCAAATGCCTCTTCAAGATCTCTCAAATGTTCGTCAAAACTGGCAGATTTAACTATAACATCATCAATATAAACTTCCATAGATCTGCCAATTAAATCATGAAAGATTGAATTCATGGCTCTTTGGTAAGTTGCCCCTGCATTCTTTAACCCGAATGGCATGACTGTCCATTCATAAATACCTAAAGCCCCTGGGCACCTGAATGCTGTCTTAGGAATGTCTTCTTCTGCCAGAAATATTTGGTTATAACCTGCATAACCATCCATCAGACTAAGGATTTTATGTCCTGCTGCTGCATCTATCAACATGTCGGCCATAGGCATCACATATTCGTCTTTAGGGGTAGCTAGATTCAAATCCCTGAAGTCGATGCATATCCTTATCTTACCATTTTTCTTGACCACTGGCACAATGTTAGCCAGCCACTCCGCATAACGGCAAGGCTGAATGAAACCCACTTTGAGAAGTTTTTGGATTTCTTCCTTGATTTGAGGCATCAGATCCGGGCTCATTCGCCTTGGAGGTTGTTTGTAAGGTTTACAACCTTCTTTGATAGGCAATCGATGCTCTATTAAACTTCTTGTCAAACCAGGCATCTCTGAATAATCCCATGCTAAACAATCAATGTTGTTTCTAATAACTTCGAGTATCATTGTCTGTTGCTCTTTAGACAAATAACCACTTAACCTGATCACTTTTGGAACCAGTTCGGTTCCTAAATTAAACTCCAATAACGGGTCTTGTGATGAAGCTGTTGGTTCTGTTTTTTCTAATAAGTCGGGCCAACGAAATTGTTCATCTTTTTGGAGGTGAACATCCAGAATCTCTTTACTATTTTCTGCTTTATGTAATAATTGCTTTAAATAGAACTTATTAATAAGAGAACTACATACTTCTAAGCTTGTATCTTCCATTACAAACAAATTATACGGGAATGGGTGTGGCTTTATCATGAGCCATACAATAAAGGTGTTCTTTTAATAGAACATCGAGTTCTGGCCAGTGACTTTATAACCCTTGATTGGGTATTCCCTGGCCATGTACAACTGAGACATCGGAGCCACCTGACTGGAATAAAACACTGACTCTTCAACTTGTTCTGTTACATCGAATGGATTATCATTCGCTTCCATTTTGAAGACCTGATTTCCTTCCCAGAACATTAATTGTTGGTGCAGGGTTGAAGGCACACATTGAGAGGCATGAATCCAGTCTCTTCCCAGCAAGAGAGAGTATGTAGTATCTGCGTCCACAATAAAGAAAACAGTGGAGATCTTCTTTGGTCCGACCTCGATTGTGGCAACCATCATGCCTTCAGGCTTAGTCGGCTGCCCTGTAAAACTTGTCATTTCGAATTCCACAGGAGACAGATCATGAATTCCTTTCCCTAACTTCTTGAGGGTCTTCAATGGCATAACGTTAAAGACTGCTCCATTATCCACGAAAACCTTAGTGATTGGTTTCCCACAAATGTGAGCATTAACATACAGAGGTTTCAAATGAGAGATCGCACCCTCTGGAATAGGAGGAAACACAATCGAAGGTGTTTCCGAATGAGGGTCGGAATCTGAGGTCTTTGCCCCCTCTGTCTCCTCTAATTCACCATATGCCAAGAATGCCCATAACGGTTCGTCCATAGTTTCATCTACCAAACTCGCCCACGTCGGTTCATCACTCATCTGATTAATCTCTGTCATTCGACAAGGGATTCGTGGTCCCAGACGAGATTTAACAGATCTTGAACTTTCCTCTGTAGTTAGTACTTCTTCCTTTGTCTTATCCCGAGATTGAGGTTGAACCGTCAAAGATTCAATACGGAATTCTTCAAGAAATGGATTGATGTTGATTCGTTCACAATGTTGGCATCTAAAACCTTTAATTATTTCATCTGCCACTCCTTTACCTTTCCCCTGTCCTGACGAACTTCTTTTGGTATGGTCGGAAGCGCCTAATCCGTCATTCGGTTGCTTTCCTGACCAGACCCAACTGGACCGACCAACTGGAGACTGAATGGCTACTCCCTGCTCGTTGGTCGTTTGTTCTGTAAAGACCCGAATGGACTGATCTCCTGCCAAGTGGTCGGCTGCTTTTTGTTCGTCGGTTAGTTGTTTTGCTGAAGGACCTCTTTTCCCATACTTTGCAGCATACCTGCGTTTGGCATTGCGAATCTGTGTACGATTCATACCCGGGAAACGAGGGTCTATATCAACTGGTAAAGGCTTTTTATTTCGAGCCCAATTGCTCCCGACCGACCCTGTTTTTCTGGTCGGGTGATCACGTACCAAAACCTTTTCTTTCACCTCCACATTAAAAGAACCATCTGGATGGTCCCACTTTTCAGCAACTGGCTTCTCACAAACTTTGAGTCGTTCTTCTGGTCGGCTGCTGTTTGGCCGACTTCCTTTTTTTGTTTCGGGGCTTGGCTGGTTTCGTTCCCCTTTTTGTCCATCGTTGGCCGAACTTTTCCTTGTTTCCGAACTTGGTTGGATGTCAACCATTGCCGTTGTTACATTCGGAAACGGTTGCTGGTCTACACCTAGAGTGATGTATTTGAGCCGACCTGTCTTGATGGCCTTTTGAATTTCCTTCCTAAAATGAGTACACTGACTTGTAGTGTGTGTGAAAGAATTATGCCACTTACAATATGGTCTCCCTTTGATTTCTTCTTTAGTAGCAAGTCTTTGGCCCTTTGGAATACGGATCTGCCCATCAGTCAGTAGGATATCAAAGATTTCATCAGCTTTCGAACTATCAAAGGTCGGTTGCTCCTTTCCTTCAGATCCTGGTACTGGCTTCAATTTAGGACATACATACGGTTTTCCAGAAAGGATTTCGGCTGCCATCTCTTCTGACTGATTAAAATCAAAGTCACATGTTTCTGTTCCCATACTCGCCATATGTTGGCTTCTATTACGCCTGTTATGCTGATCTTCCTCTCTGAACAAAGACTCTAGACGTCCTGCCTTGGATGCAAGACTTGCCAAATCCTCAACATCCAGGGCAGTGAGTGCCTTTCTTAAACGAGTATGCATATTCCGGACCACTAAATTGGTCATCTCTTTCTCACTGATTACCGTAGGACATCGTCCCTTCATCAATCGCACCCTTTCTATAAACTGTGAAGCAGTTTCTTCTGGATACTGTCTCAATTCAAGTAAATCAGTTAAAGAAACAACTGGTAAAGGATTAAAGAATCTAGCATGAAATGCCATCTCCAGTCCTTCCCATGTCTGAATTTGTCCTGGAGGCAAATTTACAAACCACGAAAACGCCGTTCTAGTAAGAGATAAACCAAACAGCTGTAACTTATAAAAAGGGTTATTGCCAACTTCTCCTAATTGTGCTGTGAACCGACCAACATGTTCTATGGTGGAAGATCCGTCCTCCCCTGAGAATGCATGAAAGTCGGGTGGTCGAAAATTCCTTGGGAGAGGGTGTTCATTAATGATCCTTTCTGGAAAAGGTCTCTGATATGCAGGGCGGTTAGCCATCTGAGGAGTTAATCCATACTGATCCCTTAATATATGTGCAATCTCGTCAGGATCTACATGAAAGCGTTGATGATCAGGAACATGGAACGGATCCTGCACAGGAATATGAATAGGATCATGTATATATCCTTCAGGCCTGTCCTCCCTTGTATTGCTCGGCTGCAGATTGGTAACCCTTGGTCCCAGTGGAACATTGTTGGGAAAAGTCAAAGGAGATTTTCCCCTATCCATTCGGTTGAGATTTGTGGCACTTGGGAATGTACTATCCACGAATGATGGCCCTGCGAAATTTGCCTGTGGTCTGGACGGGGACACTCCTGGTGGCGTTTGAGTGGGTTGAAGACTCACCCTTGACAGTGCTTGATCTATCAAATTCTGCATTAGACTCTGTTGCTCACGCAACATGTTCGTTTGTTGCTCACGCAACAGATTCTGCATAACCAAAGTATGCTGGTTGTTCATTTGTTGAACATAAGACCACCAATCAGTTGGTGGTTGTGGGATTTCCCCGGCATTTGACACAATGGGTGGTGGAACGGATTCTCCCACCGGTGCCGAAGATGATTGCGGTTGTGAACCTGCCATAACCCTTCCGATGATTCGGCCGGATCTAAGACGTATGAAATTATCGCCGGAATTGGAATGAGCAATTTTGTCTTGCTCCCACTGTGGTCGCCAATTTGTTGATGTATTTTTTCAACAAAAATAAAGTAAAATTCAAAGATATAGAAAATATCCTTAAACTTGATTAATTAGTGCCTGAGATTAGGAATCTCTAAACACTGTAACGTACAGAAACTAAACTGGAAAATAAAATACTGAAATTTAAAGTGGTGATCCCCAAATCTGACTTTGCTTTGTTGAAGTTGATTGAAGATCTCTTGCCAAATGATGATTCAAACCTTTAAATATTCTCTGGGAAACCGTACTGAAAACCGTCACCCGAACGGTTACAACGTCTCCTTCCCAACCGTCTTCCAACCCCTTTCATGCTGACACGTGTCCTCAGCAGACCAAAATTATCCTTATATTTCACTCTTTGAACCGACCACAGACCTTCCGCTCTTTTGGCCCGACTTCGTCCTTCGCCCGACCTGCTTCTTCGCCCGACCTCGCTTGGGCCGACCTCCGCATCAGCCGCCCTCCGTCTTCGACCGAAGACCTCCGCATCTGTCCGTACCTCTTCCTTGCCCGACCTTCCTCTTAAAAGACCTCCGCGTCTGCCCGACTTCGGTCTGGATTTGGATCAATTCTTGAGATCTTAACTTTCTTCCTTTTCCCGACCTGAAAGCCTCCCGACCTGCGGACTTCCCGTCCTGATGACTTTCCGTCTTGAGGACCTACCGACCTAAAGACCTTCCGTCCTGATGACTTTCCGTCTTGAGGACCTCCCGACCTGAAGACCTTCCGACCTGAGGTCTTTCCGTCTTGAGGACCTCCCGACCTGAAGACCTTCCGACCTGAGGTCTTTTCATCTTGAGGACCTCCCGACCTGAAGACCTTCCAACTTGAGGTCTTTCCGTCTTGAGGACCTACCGACCTGAGATCCTTCCGACCTGAGGTCTTTCCGCCCTGAGGACCTTCCGTCTTGAGGACCTTCCGTCTTGAGGACCTTCCGTCTTGAGGACCTACCGACCTGAGGACCTACCGACCTGAGGACCTTCCGTCTTATATTTTCCTTAGAAATAAATCTATTTTCCTTGATTTCCTCACAGTGTCCTTCAGCCAGTTCAATCAACCCTATTGCCAGGCCCATTCTTCTTTTTACCTTGGGCTTTTAACCTAATTCTAAATTTCGTACGTAACAATAGGTATTTGTAATGTTAAGTAGATAGTATAATTATTAAAAAAAATTGTATAAAATTATTTTTACTATTTATGTATAAAATTGTATGTTTAATAATATATTTATAATTTAAATAAAAATTAAGAAGATTTTAGTATTAGTGTATGTTAATTTTTTCTAAAATAAAAAATTAATACTTTTAACTGAGACCGATAAAAATGATAAAAATAATATTTTAAATTATAACGGATAGAATAATAAACAATATAAAGAACTTTTTACAAAAAATTTAAAAAAAATTCAAATACTTAGAAAAAAATTTAAAAAAAATCAAATATTCAATTAAATTAATATATTTTATATTTCTGATGTAATTCTTTGTACCACATGCCAATAAATCAAATCATTTAGAACCAAATCCATTGCATCTGTCTTTTGGAGTGTTCTTTTCACGAAATTTGTTCGCATTTTTACTATTCATTCAATTTTTACTATTTATTCAATTCTTTTCATGAGATTTGTTCGCATTCACTATTCATTCAAACCATAGCTTTCTATTTATATTACTATCATTCTATTATTCCAATTTAATTTTTTTTTCTATTTCAAATTTTAACTTAAAATCAACATCCCAAACAAACACACCCGATGTCATATGATCATATGCTGTGTAATCAATATTAAGGTGAATTTTGTCCCGTAATAGATGATCAAATGGTATGGGAAGTAAACTTATGATCGTAAGGTCATGATTTAAACTCTGATGCCTCCAAATCTATATTTTACACACATTGAACTTGTGACCGTGATGTTATGATTCAAATTCTGACACCTCCAAGTTCCATCCTATATATGATTCGTCTAATATAATTTATATTGTCGAATATTATTTACAAAATATTAGGTTTCATCGAGGGTTTATCCAATAAACATTTTTCGGCTACGTTAAAAAAAAATAAAATACAATATTAAGCTGAAATTTGTATATGAGTCGTGCATCCATTGACCCTTCTATCAGTTGGTTACACGTGTCAAAAAATGGGGTATGTGCATCGAGATACGAAATAACGGTGAGTTTGAAGACGGCGACGGAGACGGAGGATGGGTCCGAAATCCGCCAATCATTCAACGCACATGCCGATGCCTATGCCTGTGCCAGTGCTTCTTCTAATTAGGGTGGTGTGTTTGTTTGGGGATTTAATTTTTACTATTTTATCTTATTTTTTTTTAAAAAAATATTAAATTATATTTTTATTTTTTATTTTTTATATTATACTAAAAATCAATTTTACGTTCAAAATATTAAATAAATATTTATTTATAACACATAATACAATTATTTAAATTTAAAATTTTTACTGTTAAAATCTCAACTTGAAATCCAAACCCCCAAACACACACCCAATACTTTAAAATACTTATAAAATAACTTAATTAACTATCTAATAGTATATAATATCATACCTAATGTACCAATTCAAAACCCCTTTAAAGAACAAATTCCTATTGCACAAAACAAATACAAACACACTTACAAATAAAAACAATATATACAATATAAATATCATTTAATAAAATGTAAATTTACAATAAATTCCAAATATATTTGTTTTATGAAATGATTTGAAATAATATATTTTTTTTCTCTCAATATAATAGTCTTATTTATTATTTTTGTCTATTCAAAATAATAGTCTTATTTTTATAAGTAAGGGTATCACTATAAAAATATCTTTATTTTTTTATTAGTATTACACAATTATTAGGCAAAAAAAAATAATATTTTTATCCACTGCCAATATAATATCAATATTCTTAAATATCAATGTACAACACAATCAAGACTATAGTTTTTGGACAGTAAAAAGTATATATTTTTATGTAAAATATAAAAAATTATATAAATAATAAATTTTTAATAATATATATAATATTTTAAAAATATGTAAAATAAAAAAAAAAAAAAAAAAAAAAAAAAAAAAAGAGCACACACCTTCCGGGCTTCACGATTTTTTTATGTCTAATTAAATTATTTAAACAAAATTGCATGTACGTAGACGATTGATATTATCCTTAAATATCACTATATATACATATAATAAATACTCCACTTTATTGAAAGTCAGCACTGAAGTGGTGCCGATATATACACATATCTGTATCTATGTATCTATCCATCACGTCATCCATCTCTATCTACACTTCGAGAAAACACACGGTGTCATCTTCTCTCACACGTAACCGCATCAGCATTTCGAATTGCTCCAAGCAATCGACGTCAACGCGCGCGCGTTTTCCTCTGCCTCTCTATCGCCTCATCTCCAGACTCCGCCTGAAATTATTCTATCGATAACTAATTTGAGGGGAATGCTATGTGTGTTTTGGTATTTGAGCGGCTGCCTATTGTTAATTCGTAATATTAATCTTTTCCGATCGAAGGGCGTGGAGGAAGATCAATGGATTTTGAATACCGGGAGGTATGTGTCAATTTGTTATATATCTTTCGTGCTATTTACTGGTTAACTTACGTCTGGATTTAAATATGCATCTACTGTTGCTTTCGCTTGGCTTCATTGGCTGAAGCTTGAGCTCGCCGCTGGAAAACCTGAGTCGAGTTTCTCAAAAGAAAAAAAGTTGCAAAATAAGAACATTAGTTTTGTATTGGCATAAATCTTATGGGATGATTGTTGGTTGGTTCGAAATCTGTCAGCTAGATGTATGCTCTGTTGTTGTTTGAACTTCAGGTTTACATAAATAGCTCAAGAGGAGTGCAGCTATTCACTTGCAGATGGTTGCCATCTTCTTCTCCCAAGGCTCTGGTTTTTCTTTGCCATGGTATGCATATGACTATGTCTGCTGCTAAGATTTCTTCACCGGTTTTACGCTGGCACTGTTGATTAACTTTGCAGGTTATGGCATGGAATGTAGTAACTTCATGAAAGGTATTAACTATTAATTGCAGTAACATCTTATTCCAGTTATATTCTGGTGATCTAAACTTTTAACTTTTGCTTTGTATGTTCAAATACATTAAGCAATTTTTCTGCTACAGTCCAAAGAGATGAGACAACAAGTGCAGTATTTTTAAAATTATGATATACTAAAAGTGTTTTACAATAGATTTAGAACGCCATGAATGTATGCCCACAGCTGTTGAGATTTCTTTTGATTTTTATTATTTATCCAGATAGGCTGTAAAAGCAAGCAGTTGAGAATGCCTAATTTTAACGGAACTTTAATACATACATCAAGTCTAGGTCAGGCAGGATGAAGATATTATGATATCCCCCAACTCTTCTGCACCTTCTTCACGCAATTGAACAGGACTATATATGTATATGCCACATGCTATCTTAGGACATCATAAAAGCATTTTGGTGTGTTTCCTTTATTTGATTAGCAAGGTCACCACAAAATATCATATTGTAACCATGGTAAACAATTAATTCATCTGTGTGATACCGTGCTGGGCATGACAAGGTACAATAGGTGAATGAATGAGCACGAGCAGGTAACGATGCAAGAGATTTTACCACCACATAGACAATGTGCTAGATCAGACTTCAGAGCCTGAGTTGTGATTAACACTCGATTCTGGCACATCTTGTGATCAAATTAATTAGGTGTCGGAATGAAGCTGGCACTTGATGGTTACGCCGTGTTTGGAATTGATTACGAAGGGCATGGACGATCCATGGGTGCTCGATGCTATATCAAGCGGTTTGACAACATTGTCGATGACTGCAGCAACTATTTCAAGTCAATCTGTGGTATGCTGGCCAACCCCACCCCTTCTCCCAAGTGTTGGTTATTTTTTATCATATAACATTTGTGTTTTTGGCTTCGATGCAGAACAGGAAGAATACAAGGAAAAGAAAAGATTCTTATACGGGGAGTCGATGGGAGGCGCGGTGGCTCTGTTAGTACACAGGAAAGACCCAAGCTTCTGGCATGGAGCTATTCTAGTTGCTCCCATGTGTAAGGTCATCGTCTTGAATACTGCAGATTGGGGTTTTTTTTTAACAAAACTAATTTTAAATTCTCAGTGAAACTTATTATTATCA
This sequence comes from Andrographis paniculata, assembly GCF_009805555.1. Taxonomy (NCBI): domain Eukaryota; kingdom Viridiplantae; phylum Streptophyta; class Magnoliopsida; order Lamiales; family Acanthaceae; genus Andrographis; species Andrographis paniculata. Next base: position 131,774 of record NW_026137579.1, on the reverse strand, counting down.
TATGATTATGATCCATTTGTCAGATATCAGAGAAGGTGAAGCCTCACCCTGTGATCATCAGCCTCTTGATGCGAGTGGTGGATCTCATACCCAAATGGAAGATAGTTCCAACCAAGGATGTTATCGATTCGGCATTCAAAGATCCTGCAAAGCGCGAGGAAGTCCGTAGCAACAAACTGATATACCAGGAGAAACCCAGGCTGAAAACAGCTCTGGAACTTCTCCGAACCAGCATGGACCTCGAGGACACTCTCGACCAGGTCGAGCCACCGGCACTTTACTTACCTGGGCCGGTGTGGTGTTGTGTCGTATAAATATATAATATGCCTTAACAGATGACTAAAGAATTTTGTGTGTATTAGGTGACCCTGCCATTCCTGGTGCTGCACGGCGAGGCTGATGCCGTGACGGATCCAGAAGTAAGCAGAGCCCTGTATGAGCAAGCCAGCAGCAAGGACAAGACGATGAAGCTATATCCCGGGATGTGGCATGCCTTGACAGCCGGAGAACCAGACAACAACGTCGATATTGTGTTCTCGGATATCTTGTCGTGGCTTGACAACCGTGTTCTTCGAGATCATGGTCATGGATGTAAGAGCAGATCGTCTATCAAGAATTCTGAAAGTTTGCCAGTCGCCAGTGCTGAAGGAAATGCAACAAAGCTGAATCGTCGTGGGCTGTATCACTATTCGGCTCTGTAGGATCAGCAACACATATCGACTAGTGCCATTTGGATCTTTATCTAATTATCATCTGTTGTGTAATTGGTGTACACACCTGCTGATGTTGATCATTCGTTTGCATGTAACATTATTTGATCAATTGAAGATTAAATAACTTTATTCTAAAAACAAAACAAAGAAATGCAAACAAATGTAAAAAAAATGAATGATGGCTGCTTGCATTGCTCCATTGCTCCTTATTTTCATGCCAATTCAATTTGACTTCAAGTCTCTTTCGTTCATCGTCCGTACGTCCGCTCATGGTCAATTAATTTATTCTTAAGAATAAGAGGAGTGACTAATTAATCTATTGAGAATAATAGTGACAAAATCAATCGATTGATTAATTTTTAAAAAATTGGGTGCTACACAAATATATTTTGAATTTATTTATTTTGGGCTGCCAGGCTGGATTCGAACACGAGTCTGAATTAATAGTTGTGTATAGACTTGTGATATTGGGCCGTAGCATGTGGTAGCAAGCCCATTGGACTTTCGCGTAATAATTCAGGGTAAGGTCGTAATTTCATGTAAATACCAATTAATTATGATGTTCAGCCATTGTCTCTAATTTTGCGACTCTCTCTTTCTTCTCTACCTTGCTCGTCGTAGTCGTCTAAACCCTAACTCTCTTTTCCGACAACAGTGTCCTGCCGCAGTTTCAGAGCTACTCGCTTCTTCGAAAACGCGTAGAATCTGTAAAACATGAGGTGCGTGCTCAGATTTACAACCTTTTTTTTCCGTTGCCGTTGTTCTCATTAATTTGATTTGGTTTTTATTTGTTCGTGTCATTTGTTGGGATTTGGTTTCACTTGAACTTGAATCTAGTTTTTGCTAGTTCGAAAGGTTCTCCGGATTTTCCTTTGATTTTTTCGCCAGTATTGGTAATTAATTTAGGTGGTTTTAACTCTTGAGTTGGTTCTACCTGGAACTTAACTTTTGATGATAATTTTTCTTTTTGCAGTCGGCCAATGGAAGAAGATACCCCTGTAAGTTCTGTTCCTTTTATTTATACACACACATATATATATTTTTAATCTTCTTGCAGAGTTTCTACTTGCCCTAGTTCTAAATTTGATATGTATCATGGCATTTCCAACTGATCTCTTCACTACGCGGTAGTCAAGTAGTCACGTGTATCATTAACATATTCTAGGTTCTATGTGAACAAATATATTGATTTTCAGTGTTTGTTCTTAATTTTTATACCAATTGATATATTGATTCCCGTACACTTGTAACCATACCATGTACTTATTTGCGCTTGGTTCCATTACTCACCAAGGGATAGCTCGCAAGAAAAATAAAATACTCTCCAAGCAATAGCTAATATTTCTTAAGAAAATTAAATATCTGCTGAATCCTATGGTGAAATTGTTGTATTAAGCTCTGTGCTTTATGTAAAAACATGGTTTAAAGAGCATTATATACGGCAATAGAAAAAATTTAGCAATATTCTGGAAAAGAAAGGATATAGATGTATAATGGAATCCATGTGTTCATCATTAATTTGGTTTTGGGCTATGAAGTATGGGTTCCCGTTGATAGAAGACTGTTCACTGTTATAGCATCTGTAGTTTACCTAGACATCTATATGTGCAGGCAAAGAATGAGGAAGAGGAATTCAACACAGGACCGCTTTCGATATTGATGTTGAGTGTTAAAAATAATACACAGGTAATTTTTAAACTTTGTAGCCTTGTAGGGCTCATTCACAAGGTTTCCATCTAGTTAGTTATTTGTCTCTAGGTGTTTTTTGGTGTTATGTTAATTAGTTTTCTGCAGTTAATGCATTGCTTGTTTGCTGCAGGTTCTCATCAACTGTCGCAACAACAAAAAGCTTCTGGGACACGTAAGGGCTTTTGATCGCCACTGCAACATGGTTCTTGAGAATGTGAGGGAGATGTGGACTGAGGTTGGTTTAATTTTCGTATTGTGACAAATTGTTTATGTTGCCGGCTATGGCGATTTAATCCTTAAAGCTGAATGTTATTTATTGCGTAGGTACCAAAGACTGGTAAAGGCAAAAAGAAAGCTCTCCCAGTTAACAAGGATCGATTCATCAGCAAGATGTTCCTTCGGGGAGATTCTGTGATCATTGTCCTCAGAAATCCCAAGTGAAATTTGCAATCCTATGCTTGTCAAGCAGTGACTTTCTGGTGAAACGTATGATTAATTGGAATCGAAGCAATCTTAGCCGATCTCGACTGTTACAGTTTGAGTTTCAGTCTTATGTATTATGAGTTATGCATCCAACCGGAAACTTTATATTTGTTTTGAACTATTCTAGCTTCCCTTTTGCTTTGAATAGAAGACAAGTGATGTTGCACAAATGTGTCTCGTTCTTCGTGTGCATCTATGCATCCCCAACGTGTTAAAAGCAGATTTCTCAAATCTTCATAAACAACTGTCATTATCATACAGGCATCCTAGCTGGTATTTTTCTCTATTGTAACTCATCTTCTAAATGTTATATTTCATTCTTATAATTGGGTTTACATGACTTCAATTCTGAAATTATTCAATGATGCATCCAGACTGATTGATTTGATAGGAGAGTTCGAATGAAGGAATTTGTTTTGTTTGTTTTTGCAATGGCCATGAATATGAATATAAAAAAATACTACATAATTTTTATTTATTATTATTGGGCCTGTTTGCCTATCTAATAAGTCTTTGTATTGTCTGAGCCCATTTATGCATCTAATTTGGGCTTTTAATATTGGGCCTTCCTGCTTATTGGGCCAGCTTGTCAAACAAGCAACAATAACTCGTCTATCTTCCTTCCCGAGCTTCCACTGCTCGCTCTTTCCATTTTCTTCCTCTCTCTAGGGTTTTTTTCACTCTTTCCAACTCACACTCGCGAGAATATGAGGTATAGTATAATTGCATCTGCACTTTCATTCTTACCGCTGTTGCTGTTTACGCAAACTTCGATAGATTTGCAATCTTATCACTTCGATTCGCCTTGCTTTTTAATTGGTTGTTGTACTCTGTTTTAAATGTGTTTGTTGGATTTTGGTGTGTCAACTCAGTTGCTCAATGGCTTAACGTCTTTAATAATTATTTGATTATTTTCTTAAATCTTTTATTTTTTTCAATACTTTACGGTACCAGCATGTATCATCTTTGGTTATCCGGGTGAAATTGAAGTATATGCAAGAGTGGTTAAGTGATTTTATTAATCATCATATCTAGGTAAATGCTGCTGCTAATTTTGTTAAGATTTTGAATGGTGATTCGCGAGTGTAACGTGTCCGTGCGACTTAGGGTGCGAAGGATTATACAACTGAAATTCAGAAGCAACTTACTTCAATTGATACAGGATAATGGAACTCAGCTGCCCCCTCAGGGCTTAAATCTTACGTGCTATGTGAACGAAATGTTTATTCTCTTTTTATGTGTAAACAAGCATTTATTCTAAAGATCCTGAAGTTTGAAAAACTGTGGTTGGCATAAAAGAGCACTGGGAAAATTCGTATATGCTTCAACAATGATTAACTTTTCCCTGAGCATCATTAACCACTGCTGTGGATGAAAACATGCACTGGTGAGGATGAGTTGGGTAAAACATGACTCTTAGTTATCTGAAATACCATGTGACTTGTTGCCAATGCTGTGTGATTGACATTTGTTGCTTATCAAATCTAGAAGCATCTTTTGTACTTTGTTTATGAATATTCAAAGTTTAAATTCTAAAATTACTTTCCCACTTATCTGCCTTGTCTTTTCCTGTCCTTTTCTTTTCTTCGTTGTTTTTTTGGGTGTTCTAACTAAACTACCTGTACATTAGCCGTCATCCTGAAGTAAAGTGGGCAGAAAGGGAGGACAAGGTTTATCTTACAGTGCTGCTTCCTGATGCCAAAAATCCGAAGGTTAATGTTGATCCTGATGGAATGTTCACGTTTTCTGCAACGGCTGGGGCAGACAACAAGATCTATGAACTCAAATTAGACCTGCTTGAAAAAATTAATGCAGAGGTGATATGATTTGTCAATTTTGCTTTATTGTTTAATAGGAAAATATAGGCATGTGCTTAAATGAGTGCTTGTATGTTATACTATTAGCATCATTTCCAAGGTAATCATGCAGTTTAATTAACTCCTGCGTGAAAAACATTTCAGACAAGTCACTTGGTTGCATATCTACTGTATGTGATTACTTGATTGGGAGAACATATTGGTTCTTGGGTGTTTCTGTTGACCTAGTTTATACTTGATCGTAGTTTGTGAAAATGTTTCAAGCAATAAAGTAATGTTTGCTGTCCCTGGAAATTGCTGGTCTATAAAATTGGTGCAATGAGAATATTTTAGTTTTTCTTATGAGCTGAAACTGAGCAAAGAATTCTACATTAGAGATTCGTTTGGTGGCTCAAATACTCGGCCAAAGAATTTGTATCTGAGCTTAATAAGTTGATTATGAATTCACTTGCTAGGAGAGCAAAATAAACATAGGTGTTCGGAACATATTTTGTGTCTTGGAGAAGGCAGAGCCGAAATGGTGGAAAAAGTTGTTGCGTGGGGATGGAAAACCACCGCACTACTTGAAAGTAGATTGGGATAAATGGGTGGATGAAGATGATGACACTGGTAAGTTGTTCTTTTGACCATTACTTTCATATCCTTGATTAAGCTTCCAATACTTTATTGTAGTTTTGTAATGGTGCTTCCAATAATTTATTATTTCTCTGTACTAACTCACAATGTGATCAGGTGGACCTGCTGATTTTGATTTGGGTGGAATGGACTTCTCTGTAAGTTTTTACCATATCTTTCATAGCTATTTTCTTTTTGGCTACCAGCTCTTCTGATGATTTTCATTTGGCTGTATCTTCAGAAATTTGGTGACATGGGTGGAATGGGAGATGATGCTATGGGGGAGGACTTCGATGATAGTGATGATGAAGGTATGTTTTGAAGTGTATTTTGTATGCTCTTTTTGGGCTTTTGTTGAATTGCTCAATCTTTAGATTCATGCTATGAAGTCAGTTTGAAATTTCTTTTACCAAGGTTGTCTTATAGAATTACCATATTTTGTTACCATACTGACCATCATGGTTTAACATGTACTGCACTCATGGTAAAATATACATAATGCCTCCTATCTCCTGCTAATAACGTGCAACTTGTGCATCATTCACATGCAGATGTCAAGCCGCAGGAGTTAGAAGAGAAGGATAAGGATGTAAAGGAAGGGGCTGAAGCTTCAACAAAGGACAAAACTGAAGCTGCACCAAGTTCTTGAGTGCTATTCAGCGCAAAATGAGTACAAGTCTTGTTGGTTCGAGTTTATTACAGTATACTATCTGAGCTTAACCATGGATTATTTGGTGTTGTGTAATTTTTATCCGAGTTTATGGGTTTAGACTGCAGGATTGTGTTTGGCACAAGATTATTGGTGGTCTGGTCCGATCTGTGTTCATGGACTGTGTCTCTTGTATCTGAGAATGTTAAAATTTGAAACTACAGGAGGGAGGGAACATGGCCAACCCGGCCCGGCTTGGTTCTTAACTATGAAGAGCACAATATATACATGCAAGTAGATGATACAGGTTAAAAACTTTCATGACATGGATATTACGAATTAATATGACAATTCATGTAATAGCAATGGAATGAAATTTCATCGAACACAACAGAGCTCTCACTACTAATCACTCATTAGTTGGTATGTCTTCCCTCCTAATGTATGAAGCCAATTGCCATACGAATGAATGAATGTTGAGAAGCCTAACCTAAACAATAACCAAGAAAATGCAACCAAGACTTGCCAATCATCATACTTCTAGTAGACATGGTATAACTATGTATGTATGGTATATACAGCAGTCGGGGAAGAAGATTTATTGAACTCATCAGGGCCTGAAATTGGATTCCTACACCATTTCAGGTAACAATAATGATAGTGTATAGGGCAGGGGGAGGGTAGGTACCAAAAAAAGAGAAAAAATAGCCTACAAAGTCTATCACTATACAGCTCCCAGCAGCATATACGAACTCTCTCTCGCCCCCAACTCTACATGAAGTAGCTGAGGGATTCTTTCTTTCTGGAACCACCCTCCCCATACAGTTCATTCCATTGTTGAAGCTCATTCATGTTCTGCGATTCGGATGAAACACTCGCACACACCTGCATTCACATCACACATTATTATAGCATGATATTAAAATGTAAGCATCATTCATGCCGGGGTGCACTGAGCATACGAACCTGTTGGTGTGCGTATTTGAAGTCGTCCATGACCAGGGGACGGACATCAGTGCCGCTGTGCAATGCAGGTAATGGTTTTTGCTCCTCCGTTGCCATGGCTTTGTCCTACAATTTACAGTTTAGATTGTATGAAAACAAGATTAGTAATGACATTCCTGGCTGAATTACATCAATAGATGAAAACAATATTTCAAGATCAAAATTAGGAAGCAGTACACACCTTCTTTTCCTTATCCAATATTTCTCTTATTGGGCAATGCGCAGCCGACACACACAGGTTCTGAAAAATTGTGACAATCAATAATATAACAAAAGGCATCTTAACTACAAACATGTCTAAAATGAGTAAATAGTAATCATGATCAAACCTTTAGGTCACTTCCTGAATATCCCTCGGTCATTTTGGCAACCGCCCCAAGGTCGGTATTAGGGGACAACTCTTCCTTGGCCAATATGACTTTCAATATTTTCTCCCTATTCTGAGCATCTGGCAAACTGACCATCAACCTGTATATTAAGTCCATTAGAAAGAGGTAAATATTAAGATTGCTTTACATTACAAGCAATAAGATGCAATATTTTAGATAAGTGGACAAACCTTCTTGGAAGCCTCCTGATTACAGCCTCGTCAAGATCAAAAGGCCTATTTGTTGCCGCGAGAACTAACACCCTTTCCTTATCCTTTGTTCGCAAACCATCCCAGTTCACCATAAATTCATTCTTCATTTTCCGCATGGCTTCATGTTCACCTGGGTTTTCACGCCGCCCTAACATGCTGTCAACCTGTGATGCAGACAGTTAACTTATTAATGTGATGGGAGGAACGGAAGAACGGTAGAAGAGGTTTTACAGACCTCATCAACAAAAATAACGCTAGGTGAAATCTTGCTAGCCAAAGTGAAGACAGCTTTGACATATTTCTCTCCTTCACCAAACCACTGCATGCACAACCAGTAGAGTTTAATTACAGAACAAGAGTGGAGAGGGCCCGGAAAAACAGAGATAGAATGGCTATTTAGAAATGCACCTTTGACGTTATGCTCGACATTGATATATTAATAAAATTTGCTCCAGCTTCAGTCGCAACAGCTTTTGCAAGCATTGTTTTGCCAGTACCAGGGGGGCCAAAGAGCAATATTCCCTTACATGGCTGCAAGGAATGACAGGGTCAGCAATAACACATACATGTATACTAGACCACTAATAGAACAAGATTGATTGTGGTTCCAATCTGTGCTTTAGATAGAAAGCCATGTACCTTCGTAAGTTGACCTTTGCTGAATAACTCGGGACGCTGCAGAGGTAGCATTACCAATTCTTTTAAAGTCTCCTTCACATTGTCCAACGCTCCAATGTCATCAAACGTAACTCCAATATCACCAGGTGGTATAACCTCACCAAGGAGCTTTTTCTCAAATTCATTCTCAGTAACCACATCCTAAAATTCAAGAGTCAATCTCCAAACCTAAACTATGTAAAAGATCTGGAAACAATGAGGGATGAACTCCAAATAAAGTATGCAAGCCTCACCTTCAGAGATTTCTTTGTACTCTTGTTTTCGTTTTGAAGGCCCATAAGAATATCAAGTCCATATTTAATACTGTAATGCACAGGTAAAAGAAGAATGGTAAGAATCTAAGCCTGAACAACCAAGTTATTTCCCGTCCATGTCCAGTCACGGTATATGGTAACTCTAATGAAAGGAATTTTGTAGGAACATATACCTCTCACTTGAAATTACAAATTTAGGCACTTGGAGTGAAGGCTCAGAGAAATGCATAATGTGGTGACTTAAAGCCCAACCAATCACCTTTTCGACACCTATGACATATAGAACCAGTGTTATGGAACGTCCGATTGAAATAGATGACAATATAAACCAAAAGGTTTGGGTTTGACGTACTTTCACTAGTCAAAGCTTGGTCTTTAAAACATAATGATTCCAAGTCGGGACAATCAAGGCTGGCCCGATTTAGAACCTGAAAATTGCAAGGGGGAGAGATAACAATAAGGCAGTAAATACAAGTTCAAATAGCAGACACAGCATTCAAACAGGGGAAAAAGAGGGGGGGGGGGGTGTGGAGAACAAGTTTTCATTAACCAAACACCGTGGACCCAGGAATAATTTAGCCTGAATAAATCCACGGGGAAGACCATGCAAATCACAGAGGATTCAAAAGATGAGGATGTAAAGAGGACAAGGAGACTCACTGTTCGAATGCTGGCAACATTGGCTTGTGCTCTCATAGTTTCAACGTCTCGTTCTAGCTGTTGCTTCCAGTCCGATATCAAAATTTCATCCTGTCACAGTTTAACAGAGATCAGTCACTCTACATATGATGGTAGGATACACATCACATAATAACAAAGATATATTGATCACCTGAGGAAGCTGTATGGTCACTTTGTTTGGGAAAAGACGACTGAGCTGCTTCATTGTTTTTGGCATTTCCTTACTTCTATCATGCAGCCTACCAAAATTATCCTGATAAAAAAATTCCATTTAGAAGCTTAAATATGTTACACTTCATGCATATCGCAAATGATCAGCAAAACAGTATTTTATCGACCAGATGTTGAGCTGTCAAGATACTCGCATGTTCTAGCTCGATAAGCTTCTTAATCTAATATTGCTTCAATAAATTTCACATTCTTAACATTATCGAAGAACTGCTAACTGTAAATATAGGATGGGGGAGGATAAATGTTCTACTTTCAGTTAATGGAACATACCGGAAAGGAAAGGTCAAGTAATGCTGTTTGGTTGGATCCAAATTTTGTGAAGAGTACCCCACCAGGATGAGACTGAAGTAAACATGTGTGATAAAAAAATGTTCAGTAAACATGTGTGATAAAAAAATGTTAACATACACATCGACGGATACAAAACACAGAATAAGATAAAGAAGACAACTGAGCCGCCACTTACTTTCTCTTTTCTGTTGTCTGTCTGGGTATGTGAAGCTATTACAACAACATTATCAGGAAGACTTTCAAGCTTAACTTTAAAACACGCATAGGCCTCAGAATTTCCCAGCAAGGATTTCTCAACATCTTTCACAAACAAAATTAATGGACCCTTTTTACTTGCGATGGAAGCAACCTGCATAATAAAGCAATTCATCAACATCCATGGACAATCACAGCATTTGAATCAGAATATATTGTGCTATTCTCCTAAGTTAAAATACCTCAAAGATTTCATTAATTACAAATCTATCAAAGTCATCACCAAATGCGGCATCAAGACGAAAATATTCGGCTGCAAAGAAAGATAACAATCACCAAGATACAGGGAATGTAATACTTGATATAGATACAATGTAACAATACAAACAGAGTAAATAGAATCCAGGCTGGAAATCGATTACCAGAACACATGAAACCATGATCTGCCTCACAGCGTCCCTCTAGGTCAGTACCGTTACTAATTGCTTTATCAAATCTGACCCCAACTTTGGGGGCACCATTTTCTTCCAGAGAAAGCAGCACTCTTCCTCTGCAACCATAATGGGGACCTCCTCTGCATCAATTTTGAAGAGAAGAAGAATTATCAACCCAAACAAATAAGACCAGCCATAAAAATTCGTACAGAAACCACATAGATTTGCCCAATCTAATGAGAACAAAAACCACCAGACTCTTCACTGAAAACCATAATTTGTGGTGCAACTAAGCACACAAATAAATTATAGCACCCTAACAAGTTCTAAATCAGGATGATTCTGGAAACCACACAGAGGAACCATAAACCTCGCAGCATTAGCATCAGCGAAGAAACAAAACTATTCACAAGCTTCCACTTATATATATTAATCCTGCACTCTATTCAAAAGGACTTATTCACTGTAAGACCATACAAAGAACGATGTACAAAAATGGTCATGCAGGCAAATACAAAAAAGTTGATTAACAGAATGATGTTGATAATTCATTTTTAACTTCATTTCCCTCTATACATTCCATATTCAGGTGAACCAAGTTTCTAGCATTCTCATTAATCCATCAAAAGTTCAAAACAATGGCATGTTGTTAATTAGAACATCAAAGATATATTATTTAAAAAGAAATCACAAAATGTTGAATTTGGAACAAAAAGTTCGCGCTCCCATTACCTGATTGGAGTTTGAGTAGGTGGAAGTCCAGATTGCACAGAACCCACAAATCTTACTCTATCTCCTGCCAAAAGAACACAACGATCATTTAACAAGGATGGTGAATAATCAAATAAATAAAAATATACAACAAAGCAAGATACCTTTGCGAAAAGTGTAGTTTTTAGATGATGCAGTAGATGCTTCCTGCTTGGGCTGAGCCTGAGAGCTTATAGCTGAACCACCTGTAATATCAGCCTCCACACTTGATGCTGGTTTTTTAATTTGTAGAGTAGTAGTAGTTCGTTTCGCAAAAATACTAGCTTTCTCAATCCTTGAGCTATCTTTCAAAGATTCAGCTTCTTTTGGCACCGAGGCCTATATGATTTTTCCAAGTCATAACTCATAAGTTAATATAAGTACATTCTACAAGAAAAAACATAGAATAGCTCGAAAAAAGAAATTACTCCAAGTAGATAAAGTTGATAACAGCTAAAATAAGAACTTACACCAGGTAGAAGAATATTATCAACTACAAGGAGCCTAGCTCTATAATACTTGGCAAGGGCCTTGGTCAATTTTTCTTGATATATATCAGAACCTAACAAGAGATTAGCAATAAATCAGTTTAATCAGGAAGTAAAACAAAATGATACTCTAGAAGAAACATAAAACAAAAACATTACCTGATGGACCTGATAATAAAATTCTAGGGCACACTGTAGGCAGATCTGAAGTAAACCTTGTAAATTTTGTGCACTTTAGGTTTATGTATGTCGAAGCAACGAGAACATTCTTGGTTGTCTCACTGTTAGGAAAGACACATATGTTAGTGGACATTCTTGGACAGATGATTCAATGTGTAAGTAAGTGAACATTCTTGGACATATAGTTAGGCAAATTAAAAAGTATATGATCATATACATACATATATAAGGACAGATGATTCAATGTGCATGTAAAAAGACATTCATGGAGAATATATATATTTAAGTAATTGACAACACCATTGAAACACACATCAAGCATGTACAAGATAGTTCAAATACACAATGTTATATCGTAACATTATATTCCATACCTTAGACAGAGATATCACCTACGTACAACATACCATTCAGTTACAACATATACATGAAAATTCAAACCTAAAGTCTTTACGGTATACCAAAAACACCACTTTAATTTTTAAAGGCAATGCAGTCAAGGCCATAAAGCTCTGGCGTCTCTCAATGATCACTTGCCAAAAGTATTTGGGGATGAAAGTAAATAAACAAAGTAGAATGCTACACATTGCAAAGCTTACCTCAAATAATATGGGAAATTATCAAATGAAACATCAATGGCATCGCAATCAATTAGCCCTTGCTGCAAACAATCTTTGAAGCCTTGATGTCTTGGTGAGTATGCGGTAGGTCTTGATGGACTTGTAAGCATAGGATCAGAACCCTTGCAATGATCTCTTGGTACCCTGTGCTCTTCAAGAGGTCTTGATAAGTTGTCGGTCATATCAAATACTTGATCTGTTGGACTGGAAAGATAATGTATGACTGGTCTCAAACTATCATTTTCCCCTGCCATCTTTCCACCACTATCAGCATTGATATTCAAATTATCATTGGCAGTATCAGCAGGAGGTGCGCCAGTATTCTCTATAACTGATGCAGAAGCATGATCATTATGGGTAGAAGCATTTTTCATTTCAGTATCAACAACACAAGTATCAGGAACTTCACATGCAGAAGCAACAGATGGTATTTCAGAACCTTGTTGTATTTCTTTGCCATTGCGAGCTGATGGAGGAAGAAGAGATAATTGGTTACTGAGATTTGATAGTGATGCCAATGTTGAGGCAACAGCCACGGTAGAAGGATCCCCAGATCTAGCCTCAATGTTGAATCCTTTTATGGAACCATCATGATCCTCTAATAGGCCAACTGAGGGAGAGACGCCCGTTGAAGATTCGCCACTGCTGATCAGATGTTGAAAAATCTAATAGCATGTCAAGGAAACTATGCACATGCAATGTGAAGGCAGGCAAAAATATCATTTTACAGTGTGGCACAAAACCGCTTCGTCTTCCGTGCTGACACGTCAAAATAAGCATGGGCATATTTTGCAACACGTAATAGTATAATATACAGTACATGAGATAATTTCACATGATAAAACAAATCCGTCTCTATTATATGTGCATCCTAACCACCTCCGGAACAAAAAGTCAAAACACCAACCAATCTCAACTACAAAGGCAAGAACTAAATTTATGCTGACAAAAGGATACATAAGCATGTCTACCAGTTGAGCTGAAAACAACCTCATCCCCTCCATTTAGAGGAACAGTGGTATCTTTGGAATAAACCTTCCCATTAACCTGTACGGCTCCTTTCTTCCCAGTGATTTCAAGCAAAGTAACAGGTTCACCTCCCTAAGAGTGTTTAAAGAAAATGAGGTCACAAGCATTTACAAATCACATTATAGAATAGGAATGCAATTTTTTAAACAGCTCAAGAATTCCTGGAAAAGAACCATGACAAACCTCAGGCTCCATGCGCTTCAGATTGCACAAGGATTTACTGCCACTTGGATCGTCTAGACATAGATCATATTGGTGACCATGACCGATAGTGAAAGTAGGACTCTCTATGGTCACATGTGGATCCTGGATTAAACAATGCGTAAAAGACTGGCAGTCAAGAAATGATTTTGAATGGTGAAAGCCAAAACCAAAAGTAACACTAAACACAAATACATGCACCCTGATTAAGAAATTGTTGTAATACATATAAGGTTGTATGCAATAGAAACAGAATTAGTTCAACAGAATGACCCAGATGCAACGCTTCCCAAAACATCGAACATTGCCTTTGTTAGACAATATGATATCTGTAAATGAAAATAAAGATTCTGGTCATATCATAAGAAAGTCTCTCCTTAACTGAATCTGCCATGTAATTAGCTGCTCTTTTCGAATTAGTGTCAGGAAAGAAGATGTCCTCCATCCCGACCAAAGATATATTCTCTACCAACAATTGTTAACTTCTTATATTTGAATTAGCTATAGATGGCGAGATTGATTAAGTATGAGGAGAACACACATCCACTGTAGATCCAGATTAAAATTGAGCTTGAATTTGTTTCTTGAATATTGAAGTTATGAAATCATTAGAAAAATTAAAGAGCAGAAACGGAATGAGATGTAAACCCACCTGTGAACTCTGTGAAAGGAGCTTCCCCCATGCAACTCCACCGCTAGATTTCGGTTGCCGCTTCTTCCCCCTATTCACTGAAGTCCCATTCGACTTTCCGGTCTCTCCATCAATTACCGAAACGCCTACATCCCACAGCCAAAGATTCCAAGAAAGAAATCAACTTCAAGAATTCGGAACCCGCCAAACAAATAAAATTCTAGAAAGATGAAACTCATGCACAAACCCTCACCTTCCATGGCCGCTCCCAGGGCCCCCTCAGCCGCCGCATAATCTGACTGATTCACGGCGGCGGAGTCAACCAGATCAGCGGATCCGTGCTCCAACTGTTTCTCCACGGCCGCGCCCACGACTTCCCCCGATGGCGACGAACGGCTCGTCGATGGACAAGACGGCTCCACCGCCTGCATGCAGGTAAAACCCCAAAAATCAAAACCACCCCGGAAAACGCGAAATTAATAGAATAGCTCCACGAAATGAGAAGAAACAATAAATCAAATAGAAGAAAAAGAAAAAACCCCAACTTTGGATCGTTTTCCATTAGGCGGAGAAGACGAAGGCGAAGAGAGAGGGCGCTTGGAGGAGGAAGACGAGCTCCGCCGCGTTTCAACCATTTTCCCCCCCTGATCTAATGATTCTACAACACAAATCTGATCTCTTTTTTTCTTTATCTTTTATCAAATGGAAATGAAAATCAAGAAACTGCTCCGCCGGGGCAAAGCAAAGAAACAAAAAAAATCAAGAAATCTAACGCACCCAAAGAATTACACCAAATCTGTAGGTCGAAAGAGAGAGAAACAAGGGGACAGAGGGTGAGGAGATGTAATGGAAGAATTGCAGACCCAAAAAGTGAATAATTACGAGATTTTCTGCATATATATATAGCCATACGGCTCAGGCAAAGTCACAGCTCAACGCATTTGCTTTTTTCGCAATAAATAATTCCATATAAAAATACATTTTATATAAATAAATATATATTCAATATGAAAAAATAAATAAATAAATTATCGGCGCTCTCCGGCTGGTCGGACGGAACGGGGCGGTTCACAACCCGTAATCCGTTCACTGTTAAGATAATTCATTGTTAAAAAAAGGTGTTAGGTGAGCTTCCGGGTCGGGTTTATGTAATGGATCCGTTGACTATTTGTGGTCAATTTTGAATTCGCCACCTCACTTTTTTAAGTACCTTTTCTGCTTCCTCAACCCATTATTATGCTCTTTTTTATTGTTTTGGATAATATTTTATTTCACTTTATATTTCTGAAACAATGTCTAATATTATAAATATATTATTTTATGAAAATTGCGTTACGTTTCATAAAGATTGAAACTGCATTTTGATTACATATATTTTGTATAATATTATAATTGGGAATGGTGAATACGATTAATTAACCATTATTGGATACATGTAATTGAATTTTGCTACCATGATATTCCCGGTACTTTGACTCAATAATAAAATAGTTAAAATTACTAGGCTTTGTTTCGACAGATTATTGAAGGGTTTTGTAAATTTAAAAGTAATAAAAAAAAAATCATAATTAATGTTATATTTATTAGACAAATATATATTTAATCTAATATTTTAAATAAAATAGTGTTAAAGTTCAAAACTTTAAACTTTTTACTGATCCGACCACCTTGTTGTATTAAATTTAAATTTTGTTTGTTTTGTATTTTTCTATATTAAATATTAAAAAATCATATATTATTCATTTTTTATAAGTTGATATAGTGTATATTATATCTTACTTATAATTTGATATTTTCTAGATAATGTTGCTGAGTTTGTTCTTTATATGTTGTATAAAAATTATTTTAAATTAAAATACTACATAAATTAATGCATTGTTAGTTTGACTCTATGTTTGCGCAAGAGACATTTGGGATGTGTTTCTATTCCATTTCGTTTGAGTTTTGAAGTTTGGATTTTGATTAAAATACTATTTTATTACTAGTATTTTTTTATCGAAAAATAAAAAATAACTAATAATTCAAAATATGGAGTTTAGTATATTTCTTTTGAAATAGTAAAAATAAATACTATTTAATACGATATTTTATGATAAATAATATCATGTTGTATAATATATTTTATTAAAATATAATATATTAAAAATATTTAAATATTAATAACATTACTCATATAAAATATAATAAATATATACTAAAATACTCATGCTTTTTATTTTGAATATTATATTACTTTATTATATTATATCTCTATAAAATATTGATTCATAAAATATTTGTTAGTAAATGAAAGGAGTATATATGTTTTATATTTTTACTTGACTTATATATATATATATATATATATAATCAACAAATAATTAAAATTAAGTAAAATATTTGAAAATATTGCAAATCAAATCCAAATAACTAAAATTCTAATAATTTAATTTATGTAGTATACTTTTAAAAATGTAATAATATAAATACACAGTTCAAATACAATATGTAATTAGCTTCAAATCAGTAGGTCGTCTGGCACATATTATTCGTCTTGACTTGTCTTTTATTCAATGTGTATTTTTGGATAACAATTGTGGATTTTTATGTCACAAAAAAACAATATGTAATTAAAATAATTTATATTTTTTTTTTATAAACATGCAAAAAAAACTAGGATTAAAGATAGCTTAAAAAAAGAAAATAATACTTTTGAATACAATAAGAAAATATTTGAATTAGAAAGAGGGAGTATATATTTTGGAGACAAAGGTATAAATTACTATGCTATTGATTAGTAGTATTTTGTACTCCATATCATATATATTTGCAGAATAAATAAAAATATATTTATAATATAAAAAATACAGTAATAGTATATATTAAATTAATAATTTTAATAAGAGAATAATTAATAATTATTTTGAGTCAACTAAAAAGTACACTCTCATATTGCTATTTTTGTCCGTCTTACATCTCATGTTATTTTTTTTTCAAATTAGTTACCCATCTTAATTTTATTTTAAATTTTTTGATTTAATTTTTCAAATTTTAATTAAATTAATTCGTTATTTTAATTTAGAATACATGTTAATTATTTTCAATTAATATATTTTTAATTATCTACTCATTATATTTATCATAAATTTCTGTGTCCTACAGTGATTAAGACACTCAATATGTAATAAAATAATTTATTAGTTAATGAAAATATATAATATATATATATATTTTTTATCTTGATTTATTTATAATAATATAATTGTAATTTAAATACAAATTACATATTTTTTGTACTAAAGTATAACTATTTTTGGAATGAAAATAGTAAAAAAATTTGTTTGAATTCGGAGCTGTCCAAATCCTAATTGTCATAGAGATGATGGCTATGGTACAAATCTGGAATTACACCGGGGGATTTCAACGCTTCTTTGTTATTCCTCCGTCTGGCCGCAGAGCCGCGCAGCCCGATCGCCGTCGACAACCGCTACCATCTCTTTTCATAGTCGCCATCACAGCTCCTATTCCGCAGCATCATTTTGACCGCAAAAAATTTCTTGACCTCCTCACCACTCCTCTTTTGCTTCTTTTTTTTCTTGAACGCACTCGCCCTCGCCTCCGCTTAACCACCTGACCCTGACGATCGGCGGACGTTTATGTGGCGAATCGAGTTGTAAAAACCGTGTGAACTGCGGCTGGAATAAGGAATTGCGGAACTGCGTCACAGACGCGACTTTGAATTCTACGAACGGTGTCCTGCAGAAGAAAAGCACCGGGAGCTTTTCGAAGGCCCTGCGGCTATAATGTGAGCGGTTGAATTTGTGAAAAGAAATATCACTTTGAAGTTGTTTCACTAATTCATTTTGGATTGGAGTTTTAAATTAATTCTGCATATCTACTTGTTTTTCAATCATAATTTTCTGTGATAATGTCATTGACTATCATATTAAAATTTTCCACAGCCCTGTCTGAAAAACTTGATTCTGGGCAATGTTGAATTCTCTATCTCTGTTGAAGTTCACCCCTTTGATTTGTGTTTAGCGTTTGCATTTAGCTAGATATTGGAGAAGCTCTGCAGCATATTTTGGTTGTGGGAGGAGTTGCAGAGTAAAATTGTTTTTTATAGTTTTTCTTTCAGTTGCAATGAGTGCATCTCCAACAAGAAGTGTTGGGTTGCCTCTGATCAATATCCTCAGGCTAAAAGGAGTGCCCATTCTGCAACAATTGCACTTGGAGGAGAGACTGCTGAGGACCACTTCTGATAACTGGTTCATCATTAATGATGGAACAATTGATCCGACCATTGTAATGGGTATCTCCGGGTGAGTGCTTTTACAATTTACTGCCTATGTAGCTAATTGTTTATAAGATTTGCTGTCTTTCTTTGTTTTGGGTAATCTTTTGTATTTTGTTCTGTGCTTGTTTGGTTTCTCATAAGTACTGTAATGTGAAGAGTTGAGTTTTGGATTGTAGGGATAATGAAATGTAAGAGAATTGGCTTTACTTGTAGTTATACAGAGAGCTTTTGTGACATTATTTAGCATTGCAAGAGCCATTAGTATTACTGCTGATTGTTAATGACAAATTTCACATAGAATTAAATTTATAACAATTTGGCCTTAGATAGAAATTCTGTAATTGGTAGCATCAGAGTTAGAAACTACATACTAGTATTAATCATGCACTTTTGCCTTATTATGCATTGGGATCTATTTGGTACGTTTATTTATTTTTATTGTATGTATGGTTTCCTTGTATATTCTTGATGTTTAGAATATAAATATGAATATTTCTGGTACATGTTTGCGTTAGTGTGCGAGTTTCTACTTTACCATTACACTTAATCTGTATGCTTGTTTATATACATATATATATATATATATTCATGTTATGTTCATGCCTGAATAATCATCCATGCTAGAGTATGCATTAAACGTGGAAACCACTGTCCCTGTTGTGTTTGGTTGACTTGTTAGTGCATTAGCATCTTGAAACTTGGAGGTTTCAAATTTAGGAATTGATATTAAAGAAAAAAAGAAGGGAATTGACAAACATCTTACCTTGCTTGTTCTTGTGCCATGGCTCCATATGTTACAACTAAATACAACAATTTGATGTGCAATGCATGAATGTTTGTGATAGGAAGCCCAAGGAACTTATCCACATCGACTCTGTTATAAGAGATGATGTTCCAGTCATTCGAAGATTTACTGGAGGTGGTACTGTTATTGTTGATCAGGCCACAATTTTTGTAACATTTATATGCAATAAAGGTGCGGTTCCAGATTTGCAATCCTATCCTAAGCCCATCATGTCATGGAGCAGCTTAATCTATGAGAAAGTATTTCAAGGAATTGGTGATTTCAGACTGCACGAAAATGGTTCGTATTGGGTACCACAGCTTTTTCATGACGTCTCTTCCTTTTCCGGGGATTTCTGATGAAATATGGTAACCCTGACAACTGTCAGGTGATGCTGTATGGACCCTTTACCCATCTCTTAATCAGATCAGCTATTCACTTGGATAAATTTTACTGTACCAGTATTTTGATATATAGTGCAAGATAGAAGAGGCAAATCATTATCTATTACATGTGTGTGTTGCATTTCACAAAAGTTTGCGGAATAATAGATGAAGTATGAGAATCATTATGGAACCATGTTTGATTCTTCAGATTACATACTTGGCAACCGCAAGTTTGGTGGAAATGCCCAATCGATTATAAAAAATAGGTGGGTTCATCATACATCCTTTCTGTGGGATTATCAGAAGAGTAATATGGGCTACCTCAAGATGCCAAAACGCGCTCCTAAGTATAGACAGGTGTGCACGCATTTTATCTATTTGGTGCTTTTCATTTGACCTTGATCAAAATGTTTTATAGATTTTCCCCATTTTTGTATCTACATTTGCTATTCCTTTCGATGTAGAAATCCCTGCAAAAAAACACAGTGTTCTAATTTGCTTAAACAAGTCCATAAATGAGCAAATACACATGCTTAATTTGTTGCTTATGAATTTTGGCAGCCAAGACAACAAGACAACCATTGATGACTTAAAATATTGAGCTTCTAACAATCTGTGTTGTTTTATATTTGTTGTAATTTTATTTGATTCAACATGCTCTTCTTGCAAGTCTAGACTCCATTGCAAGTGCTTCTAGATGCAAAACAATCTATTGGACCTAATGTTTATCTTTTTCTGGTTTTAGGAAAGGGATCATTTGGAGTTCATTTGCCGTATGAAAGACTATATATCAAGGTCAAATTTCATAGATAGAACCATTGATGCAGTAGGCAACCATTTTGTGTTAAAATCTGAAGACCTGGAAGATGCCCAAAATCATTTAAGCTCAAACTTTGCACCCACAAGTAGGCTTCTGACAAGGGAAGAATTGGAAAGAGACTTAGAGTTGGAGAGAACGACTTCCAACTCCTTGATGGATGATGCTGCTCTAATCTCCTAACTACAATGTTACTACTTACTACACTGGTATGGTTTATCTATCCTAATAAATCTAAATATTATGTGCTAGATTATTTATTGTGCGCCAGAAAAGTATTGCACATCGGACATTTTCGTATGCCTAAATTTTTGTATGAACAATTTGTATGTTGAATAATGAATTGTGGAAAATGGCAAAACTTTTTTCTGGGATCGATGATAAGTTAATGTCTTGTTTAGATATTCAATATCTTGATAGGATGAAAGATCATAAATCGAATATGTCTATTAGTAAACATCTTCTCCAACTTTTGCATTGTCCTAACAGTTACTTTATGTAAGTGTGGCAGCCCCAAGAGGAGAGTTGGGAACCCTCGGTGGGCATGTTCAGCCAAATATGTCCTCAATTCAAGAACTTTTTCTAGATTTTTTTTTTTTTTTTTGGGCCTATTTGAAAAATTAAAATGACAGTAGTTAGTCACAGAGAATTCTTTCTGAAAGCACCCTTACCTTTTTGCTTGTATGATTGTATCAGATATTTTGTATTTTCATATTCTTATCTAATATGTACACATAAATATAAAGTACGTGGAAAAAATCAGAAGCATAAATTGAAAGCAATAAAATAAAATCCCATCTTATCAAATAGTAATAATAATGCTTTGGTTGCAGATAACCAATGCTTGAGAGGCAGAGCTTTGGCCATCCATTTGCAGATAAAACAGATGAGAGTGGACTGGAAGAAACAAACGTATATATATTTATTGTCAATTAAATTAACATTTTTTACTTGCAAATGTCAAATATCCACTAACACAAACAAATCTGTTATGCAGATACAAAAAGAAAACAAACAAATCCCGATCCTCAATTCCTGCCAGAGCAATCCTCACCGTTGGTTCATGAATCCTGCGTGCATTGGCATTGAATTAAACAATTTTGCACTCTTAATTCAGATACGTAACCTAAGTGGCAACTGGTTATTTATTTATTTATTATTTTCAAGCTAAACCGAAATAATTAATTACTGTTGTTGTTATTATTATTATTATTAAAAATAGATAAATAAAATGTAGCGTCTAGCAGTCGCTGTTGTGTGTGTGTGTGTGTGTTCGCGTCGAGAAGAAACCCCTTCCTTGCTCTCGTATAAATACGTACCAACATACCTACCTTATCTCTTCCTTATCCTCTGTTACTCCAACGCCTTCTCCTAATTTTTCCTTCCTCTCTTCCGCTATGGACGCTGCTTCATCTGCTAGCAGCTTTAATAAGTCCGTAGATAATGACGGTAGTGATGGTAGGGTTGCTTATTTGAGCGGGGAGGAGGAGTTTGAAGCGGCGTCGGATAAGCCTTTGCCGGTGGGGGATGAAGGCGAGGGCGAGGGTGGGTCTGATGATGTTCCGCTTGGTGGAAAGTCTTTGGTTAATCACGTTGAGTCGAAGGGGGATGATGGCGAGGATGATAAGGGCAATATCGAGCACGCGGACAATGGAGGCCAGGTTAGTGAATCTGAGGTAAACCTAGTTGTCGACGGCGCAGCTGTTGAATCTGAAAAATCGTCGCTGGTTGATGATACCACTGATGTGGAGCTTGCAGCTGAAGGGGATTCTACAGTTCAGACCACTCATGTTGATGTTGTACATGAGGGGGAAGGCAATGGACCGGATACCAATGAGGTTGCCGAGGCAGATGTTGCCAAACCAATTGGTTCTGGTGACGCCCCTAAGGGTGACTCGATTGTTGACAGCATTGAGGTCGATTTGTTAAGCTCGGGAGCAGCTGTTGTTGGGGAGGGGGAAGGGGATGGAGGCAACAGGACAGAAGAAGCATCAGCTGAGGAATCAGTAGTGAGTATGCAGGAAATTGGTGCGGATTATAAAATTTCTGAACCTGAAGATGTGAATAAAGGGGATGGTTTGGAGAGGAAGCCACTTGAGCCTGAAATTCATGCGAGTGGGGAGGAAAGTTTGGAGAAGAAGCCAATTGAGCCTGAAATTCACGCGAGTGAAGAGGAAAATTTGGAGAAGAAGCCACTTGAGCCAGAAATTCATGCGAGTGAGGAGGAAAAGGATGGGCAATTGGATACAGGAGATGCCATAGATGGAGTTAGCAGCCCGGCCATCCAAATTATTGGTTCTGCTGATAGAAGTGCAGCCGAGGAAAAGGATGAGCAATTTGGTACAGGAGATTCCATAGCTGGAGATAGCAGCACGGCCACTGAAACTATTGGTTCTGCTGATAGAAGTGCAGCCCCCGACATTGTGAAGAAACCGGAGGTAGAACATGAGCCTGCTGATGCCTCTGGGGCTGAGGGGAATGGGGTGTTAGAGGATGTGGTAGCAGAGGAATCAGAAGAGGGAGATACTGATGGTTTGATCTTTGGAAGCTCTGAAGCTGCCAAGAAGTTCATGGAGGAGTTGGAGCAGGGGTCCAGTGAGGATTCTCATGCAGTTGATGAAGGTTCATTTGAGCATTCTCAGAGGATTGATGGCCAAATCATCACAGATTCAGAAGAAGGTGATACTGAAGATGAGGAAGAAGGAGAGGGGAAGGAATTGTTTGATTCTGCTGCCCTGGCAGCTCTTTTGAAGGCTGCTACAGGCAGTGATTCAGACAGTGGTAACATTACTATCACTTCTCGAGATGGAACCAGGCTTTTTTCAGTCGAGCGTCCTGCTGGCCTGGGATCTTCTCTTCGGTCTTTTAGGCCTGGTCCGCAATCGAATCGCCCCAATCTTTTCAGTGCTCCAACACTTGCTGGTAGTGGTGAATCTGAGGGCAACTTGAGTGAAGAAGAAAAGAAGAAATTGGAGAAGTTGCAAAAGATCAGAGTGAACTTTCTGAGGCTTCTTCATCGGTTAGGCCTGTCTCCAGATGAGTCTGTTGCAGCGCAGGTTTTGTATCGTCTTGCACTTCTTGGTGGAAGACAGGGCATCCAAAATTATAGCTTGGATGCAGCAAAGAGGATGGCTTCGCAGCTAGAATCAGAGAACAAAGATGACTTGGATTTTTCTGTAAACATTTTGGTTCTGGGAAAATCTGGGGTGGGTAAAAGTGCCACTATAAACTCAATATTTGGGGAGGAAAAGGCTCCGATTGATGCATTTAATACTGGGACAAATACTGCAAGAGACATAACTGGATTTGTTGATGGTGTGAAGGTTCGACTTATAGACACACCAGGCCTTAAAACTTCTGCAATGGAACAGTCTTTCAACCGTGCTGTCTTATCCTCTGTGAAAAAGCTCACTAGTAAGAGTCCTATTGATGTCCTCCTTTATGTTGACCGATTGGATGCCCAAACTAGAGATCTCAATGATCTGCCCCTTCTGAAGACCATTGCCGGTGTTCTTGGCCCCTCTATCTGGCGAAGTGCTGTAGTCACCCTAACTCATGCTGCTTCTGCACCTCCGGACGGGCCTAATGGCAATCCTCTGAGCTATGAGATGTTTGTCTCTCAGAGGTCTCATGTTGTCCAGCAGTCCATTGGTCATGCGGCTGGTGATCTTCGCATGATGAGCCCAAGCCTGATGAATCCTGTCTCACTTGTGGAAAATCACCCCTCTTGTAGGAAGAACAGGGAAGGTCAGAAAATACTACCCAATGGCCAGAGCTGGAGGCCGCAGTTACTGTTGCTATGTTACTCAATGAAGATTTTATCTGAAGCAAATTCCATCTCCAAACCTCAAGATCCCTTTGATCATAGAAAGCTATTTGGTTTCCGGGCTCGTGTGCCGCCCCTTCCATACATGCTGTCCTCCATGCTGCAGTCTAGGCCACACCCAAAGCTTCCATCCGATCAGGGTGGTGAGAATGCTGATTCTGATATTGATCTGGATGAATTCTCTGACTCTGATGGCGAAGAAGAGGATGAGTATGATCAGCTTCCACCTTTCAAGCCTCTCAAGAAGGCTCAGATGGCAAAACTCAGTAAAGAACAGAGGAGAGCATATTTTGAAGAATATGATTATCGAGTGAAGCTTCTGCAGAAGAAACAGTGGAAAGAGGAGTTGAGAAGAATGAAAGAGTTCAAGAAGAGAGGCAAAGATGCTATACCAGAAGAGGAGGATGCAGATTCAGGAGCTGCGGCACCTGTGGCAGTTCCCTTACCCGACATGGCGCTGCCCCCTACTTTTGATGGTGATAATCCTGCATATAGGTACCGGTTCTTGGAGCCAACCACACAGTTTCTTGCAAGGCCAGTTCTGGATAACCATGGTTGGGACCATGACTGTGGCTACGATGGCGTCAACCTCGAACACAGCTTAGCTATTGCTAATCGTTTCCCAGTGGCATATACTATTCAAATAACAAAGGACAAGAAAGACTTCACCGTCAGTCTGGATTCCTCAGTTTCACTTAAGCATGGCGAGGATCTGTCAAGCATGGCAGGCTTCGATATCCAGAGTATGGGAAAGCAGCTGGCTTACATCCTCCGAGGGGAAACCAAAGTAAAAAGCTTCAAGAAGCACAAAGCAGCCGGGGGAATATCTGTCACATTTCTAGGCGAGAATGTGGTTCCCGGTGTGAAGGTTGAAGACCAGATTACATTGGGAAAACAATATGTTGTGGTGGGCAGTGCTGGAGCCGTGCGGTCGCAACAGAACACCGCTTATGGAGCCAACTTTGAACTGCAGCGGAGGGAGGTGGATTACCCAATTGGCCAAGTTCAATCCACGCTCAGCATGTCCATAATCAAATGGAGAGGGGATTTAGCTCTGGGGTTCAACAGCCTGGCTCAGTTCTCCATCGGGCGCAATTCTAAGGTAGCTGTTCGTGCTGGGATTAACAACAAGCTTAGCGGTCAGGTTACCGTAAGGACTAGCACTTCCGAGCATCTCTCTCTGGCTCTTGCGGCTATTCTTCCAACCGCCATTTCCATCTACAAGAAGCTCGTCCCAGGTGCTGCTTCTGCTGGTGAGAAGTACTCAATCTACTAGTTTTTTTGATAATTCCCTTCCCTGATTCAGTTCTATTTGAGATGTTAGCTACTACTCTGCTTTGATCATCATCATTACCATTAATATATCGCATCACTTTAATATTTTCATTCTCCACCAGTATCTGATGCGAATTTTGAACCTACTGATGATCAAGATTTTGTTTCGTTTCTGTTTAATTTGGTGGAATAAGGATTCATTTCCTGCTTGATGTTATTATATATGAGTGCAGAATTAGATGAGGCTCGGAATGGGGCCAAAACAAATCCAAATAAACTATTGTCTGACAACATTACAATGAAAATATTGGATGTGTGCATCATCATCATCCAGCCAAGATGGTTATGGCAATCAAATAAATATAGTATTACTGTTACTGTTAGTGTTAGGCGACGTAGGAAGGGCAATTGGGAGGCTGATCATCAATGCAGTGTTCTTGAAACGTTTTGGAGATTCTCTCTATGGGCACTACTGGCAGGTAATACGACACCGTATAGCCTTTCCCGGCTGCGTAGGTGACGGCCTGGTTGTACTTCTCCGCCGAATAGGCAACAGTCGGCACCATCACATGAGCCACTAGAGGGAACAGTGGGAGCCGGTTAAGCATGCGCCAAGCCGCCACTGCATACTGCTCCGCCATCATTTCGTACTTGCCGTAGAGTTCCTTCGCGGTGGGCTCGTACTTCACGTAAGCCGTCTTGGCCGTGGAGGCCAAGCCGCGCCGGCGCAGCTCCCGAGCTGCATCCAAGGCCTGGCGCGAGACCTGCTTTAGAAGGGACGGCACGTGATGGTCCAACTCGATCACGGAGTCGTCCACCTGTATGTCACATGAGGAACATCCCAGCACCCGGAAGGTTTTTATGATAATTAATAAATAGGTGAATAGTTTTGCAGGGAATTGGGAATTTGGAAACGGAATGAAAGATTAAGCTAACCTTGCGATCTACGAACTTGAGAAGATGGAAACTGGCGTCGTGGAGTTTGTCATACGCAGGTTCGACGATGGTTCTGACGGTACCTTCGACGGTCTGGACGCCGGGTCTCAGGGGACCGGAGTTCTGTTTGGCGTATTGGTAGAGGGAGGAGAGACAAATGACGACGTACGCCGCGGCAACTTGGACGAAATCAAGGTATTTCAGCTTCTTCTTCCCATTGTCGAGAACCTTAATTAATTACAGCACCAAATTAGAACCTTATCAGCCCGATCCGTAGAGTATCAGTTTACGAGAAAAAAACAAAAAGGCTGCAGCGGAGAGCATACATTACACTACAATATAATGCAAGCAATGCGTTAGTTACCGGTGGATCTGATGGAAGCCTGGGTTCCAATTCCGCCATTGCGATAGAGCTGAGGGGGGAGGGGATGGGTATTAGCAAGGGTTATGAAGTATGCAGGCAGGCCGTTAGTGATTATAAGGAGAGTTTTCCGCAAACGTGTGGAGACAAAATGGTAATCAGCATATGTGGAGGCCATTTTATGAGTTTAATTAGTCAGTCTTCCAATCTTAAGCCCCACCATTCAGAATCTTTTTCTTCTTTGTTATTTATTATTATTATTATTATTGTTATATTTGTATAACCTTGTGAGTTTTGATTTTTTTTGTAGGCTATTGATCTGCTTTCCTTGTTAAGTTCATGAAGTATTATTAACCATGGGCTTCACGCATCTTTCAAATGCGCCCACCTTTCTATATGGGCCGGAAACACTACCAGCCTCTTAGAGATTTTTATTTTTACTTTTTGGGTTAGAGGTCGGGTGCTGCTGGTACTTTCGCCATTGATCCCGATGGCCCGAGGAGCGGCGGCATCCGGTAACTCCGGTGGCGGGGGAAAGCTTGCCGGAAGACGTGCCCACTCCATACATACACTTCTTGAAAATCGAAAAATTTTCTTCGCCGTCGCGTTGTTGCTCGCTGATGCCGTCCTGGTTTTCCTAATTGTTCACTATGTCCCATGTAACTACATTGATGTCTTAATTGTCAAGTGCGTTGCTCTATTGTCTAATTTTCAGCGAATTTAATCTATTCTTGATGTTTGCGTTTCAGATACTAAGATTGATTGGGATGCTTACATGTCCCAGGTTAGCTCGTATCTTTTGCTTCTTGGTTTTAGATTTTCGATTTTTTTTTTTTTTTTTTTTTTTTTTTGGGTTTATAGGGCTGATCAAGGATTTTAAGGTTTAAGGTTACTGGGTTTCTTGGAGGCGAAAGAGATTACAGCAAATTGAAAGGGGATACAGGGCCTCTGGTATATCCAGCAGGTTTTCTGTATATATACTCCGCTATTCAGTATATCACCGGAGGTGAAGTATACCCTGCGCAGGTACGTATTTTATTTAGGTTCATTTGATTTCCTTGCACTTATATTTTTGAAGGAAAAAACTATAACAATGTAATTTTGGTATAACACCTTGTCATTTTAGACCTGAAAAATACAGCACTAGCTAAAAATGTCCTCAGGATTGTGCTGACTTGGCTTGCCGGAGCTGGAACTGAACTGCTGTCGACATTTTCTGGCACTGCTGACATGGAATTAATTATTTTTTTTTATACATTTTATTATATTAAAAATAAATAAATTTTATGTCAACATTTCCAGTTCAGCTCAGGCTACAGGTCAGCAAAAATCCAGCACAGTGGCCTTTTTAGTGATGGCCAGTCTAATACGAGAGTCACTTACATGACTAAGTGATAAGGATTCCTATGTGACTAAAATTACATTTTTCCAGTTGAAAGGAGTTGGCAGTGTTGGGCTTTATTACGGGCAGTTTGTTATAACTGGAAATTGAGGAATTGAAGTTAGATTTCTCATGTATTATGACTTTAATCAGTCTATTTCATTTTCATTTATTTGCTGTGTTTCATGGCTTCAGAATGATGCTGATGCAGGTCTTGTTTGGCATTCTCTATATTGTGAATCTTGGAATGGTGCTCTTCATATACTTGAAGACTGATGTGGTATGGTAGTTTCCTCATATTTGTGATATCTGTGGATGAATTCATGTTTTAACTTTGGTGATTAAACGGCATAGCGATGAATTGCTGCCTCTATTCGATATAATTACATATGTACATTAGATGTGTGGATGGAGTTACTATGATATTTGAATCTTGATTTTGACTACACGTTCTTTTTTGGATAATATGTTTAAAATAAATTGCAGGTTCCTTGGTGGGCTCTATGCTTGCTTTCCCTGTCAAAAAGAGTGCATTCCATCTTCGTGCTTCGTTTATTCAATGATTGCTTTGCCACAACCCTTTTCCATGCTGCATTGATTTCCTTCATTCACCAAAAGTGGCATATGGGCTTAATTATTTTCAGGTAGTAAACCAGCATTAAGTGAAATTTGTGTACGAATGTTGGATGCATTTTTAGTATTACTGTTGTTTATATTAGTTGACTAAAGGTGTTGGACATTCTTCCTGTTAGCACAGTGGTGCCGTCTCAGTTAAGATGAATGTTCTCCTCTTTGCACCTCCATTATTCATCCTCTTGCTGAAGGTATGTGAATCTTGATAGCTCACATGTTTTTGAATTAAAAAAATAAAAATGAGAAAAGTAATTTTTCTGTAAGAAACTTCCCACATTTCACTTCTAAGAACTTAAAATGCAGGCTATGGATGTCTTTGGAGTGATAACTTCTTTAGCAGGTGCGGCACTTCTGCAGGTGCTTGCTCTCCATTTTTCCTTCATAATATTCTGTTGCTTCAAATGAATCAACTCTGAGACTTTATAATGCATCTTAAGGACGTATTCTACTTGCATTTGAATGAATTGTGCATTTCTAACTTAATATTTCTTGCATGATTGAGTGAGAAATTTTGACACGCTTGAATTGGTGAATAACCATCTTGTGCTTTGGTTTTGCAGATTGTGCTGGCGCTACCTTTCTTATTATCACATCCAATTCCATATATCTCAAGAGCTTTTAATCTTGGACGTGTATTCATACATTTTTGGTACTTCCAATAATCCAGAAAATTCTTATTTCATTTATTGAGTTGTTGTTTTACTGTTTATTGGGAAATATGTCTGTTCAGTGTCTAATTTAGTTTAATACGGTGCCATAATTCAATGAAGATATTTGGGGTTTATAATGAAGTCACATTGTTGCCCTTTTATTATCAGTTGGATATCTTATTCACGGACACTCTTAAATGGGTTTTCTGTTTTTCCTTGCAATATTTATCGATCAACTGTGTTTCCTTTTTCCATTTGT
Organism: Andrographis paniculata; assembly: GCF_009805555.1. NCBI lineage: Eukaryota > Viridiplantae > Streptophyta > Magnoliopsida > Lamiales > Acanthaceae > Andrographis > Andrographis paniculata. The sequence goes on along the minus strand of NW_026137579.1, from coordinate 101,976 downwards.
AACTATTAATTGCTTATTTTGCCTTTTCTGGTGCTTTATTATTGTGGAATATTGCATCTTTGCAGTTTTCCTGAATTTCCTTTTCTAATTGTGGTGGGTAATGCAATGTTTACTGTATTTGCAGGTCTGTGAACTTTAAATTTGTACCTGAACCAGTTTTCATATCTAAAGAACTTGCACTATTTTTGCTGGCCACTCACCTGATTCTGCTTGCAATCTTTTGCCATTATAGATGGTGCAGGTTGGTACAATGTAGGAGCTTGAGTTCTTTCTGATTGATTTTAGAATCTTTTGGAGCTTAATTGATAATTTCATCTTTGTTTCAAACATATGCTTTTGATTTGGTGGATTACATAAGATTGCAATGCTTATAGGATCTTACAAATGTGGCTGTTATTTTGTTAATCTAAATAAATAGTGTGTGGGTGAAAATCTTAGAAAACCAACTTAGGTGCCTTGTTATTGACATTGTTCAAGGAACCTATATGATGGTTTCTAAAATCACATAGGGGTAAAGGGGATTAACTTTTCTTCTTCTTCTTCAATTCTCTTGTGTTAATTTATTTCCTCGTGAATTTGGAACAGGCATGAAGGGGGGTTGTTTTGCCTCATACATTCTAAACTTGCTCAAATGAAGCTCAAGGTTGCCTATTTGAGTTCTTTTCCTCTGAATCAGCTGAATAAGTCCAACACGAATTTGAGGATTCTAACTACAGAACGTAAGCAATGACAAGCTATTCTAATTTCTCATAGCCAACTGTGTGTTACCTTCTCTGATGCGTCTTGTTTACTATCTGAATTTAGATATCGTGACAACTATGTTTGTTGGGAATTTCATTGGGATTGTATGCGCTCGTTCTCTACACTATCAATTTTATTCTTGGTAAGTTTTCTAAGCATGCCGAGTGACTTGCTTTGTCTTACTATTTTACTTTGGACATACTATTGCATTTATACAACTGATATTACCAATTGGGAGCTCTACTGAATAACAAATTTCTTTAGGACATCATAATAAAATGATGATTAAGATTCCATATGTTCGCTTACAAATAGACTTTTGCATTAATCCTTATGGCTAAATGATTCTATTTCTACAGGTATTTCTATAGCCTACCATATTTATTGTGGCGAACTCCGTTTCCTGTATGGTTGAGGTCAGTTGCCTAACCATTCAAGTTTTGCCTTTGTGGTTTTCTTTTAGAGAGCAAATCTAACCCCAAATTGGTATATTCTACAGGCTGGTCTTATTTGCAGCTGTCGAATTCTGTTGGAATGTGTATCCATCTAACACTTATTCATCGCTACTGTTGCTCGCTGCTCACTTAGCCATCTTAGGAGGTCTATGGGCGATGCCACCTGAATATCCCTACTCCGACTTCCCAAACGACAAATCTCATCTAGAAAAGAAAGCCAGCTAAGGATGGCCGACTTATGGCCTATCTTCAAGAACCATATCTGTTTTCTCTTAAACTCAAATGGCTGTAGCGTATGGAAAGTATACTTGAATTTTTGTCTTCACAATGTAATCTCAAGACTCACCACAACTGGAGGAATTGATCGGCCGCTGCAATTATAGTTTGAACATATTTTCTGTGACGAATTATGTCATTCCTAAAGTGATCATTTACAAGCACACATCATATATACTTACATTTCTAAAATGCCCATTTTAGAAGACATTTGCCTTGTAGATTAGATGTGTTATTAGTACAAAGATGGAGGAAATTTACTATACCCACTGAGGTCTGAATTCATAATAAATCAACCAACCAACCAACCATTCCCAGGTTGTTGTAAATCACAAAAAATTTCAAACTTTTGTCAGGAGGTAATGACTATTTATTTGCAGATTTGCTCACACACCAACTCCGACAATATAATCAAGAGAACACTAGTTTCAAAACAAGAGAGCACAAGAAGTCCATAAGAGCATTCTTTAGATAAGTAAACTTATATTGATCAAAATCAGGAACCATGGAATAAATACACATACTTAAATTATTATTGTTATAGAAGTACACTTAAACCCCTGATATCCAGGCAAACGAAAAACAAGAAACAGCTGAAGAGAAGATGAAAACTGTGAAGAAATACCTATTTCTCAATCACCCTCTTAGCTCCCTCCAACGTATTTTGAAGCAGCATTGCGACTGTCATTGGGCCGACACCTCCAGGGACTGGAGTGCACCATCCTGCTACCTGACATGCCTCCTCAAAGTGAACATCTCCGACAAGCCTGTAACCAGATTTCCTACTCGGGTCGTCCACAGAGTTTGTTCCCACATCGATTACAGCAGCACCAGGCTTAATCCAGCTGCCCTTGATCTGAAATCATAAGAGTAACCAGGTAGGCTTCTAATGGTGCAATGCATTTAATTATAGTAAAGTGTATCCCTTGTTACCATCCTTGCTTGCCCTGCAGCAGCAATGACAATGTCGGCATTACGAATGATGCTCTCTGGGTCCTTAGTGCGCGAATGGACAACAGTAACAGTAGCATCCTCTTTTAGAAGAAGCAGAGAAACTGGTAAACCAACAATGTTACTACGACCCACCACAACAGCATTCTTTCCCTTGATACTAATTCCACTTCGCGATAGAAGTTCAATGCAGCCCTGTTTAGAGAATGAATGAAAACACTCAGTCACATAATAAGTTAATTTCATCAGAACTAACATAGGATACAAGCATTTGCATAGCATTTCTGCAGGACTATTACCTTCTGTGTGATCAGTGCATACGAACATTTTTATATATAACAGAGAAACATAGTATAAAATCATATGGGGGTTATGAGTATAACCTTAGGAGTGCAGGGGACGAACAGTGGATCTCTCCCTTTCATTGCTAATTTGCCAATGTTCAGAGGATGGAATCCATCAACATCCTTTTCTAGGGAGATTTCTATTAAAACTTTCTCTTCATTTATATGCTTAGGCAATGGAAGCTGTACCAATATACCTGCAACAGCCATAATATATACTCACTGAAAAACAGACTATTGGCAATATTAGACATGTTCATATTGTTCACAGATCAAAATACAGAAAATTTCAAAACTGGAATGTCGATACAGAGGTAGAAATGTGAAAAGTTATTCATAATTTGGGCGTAGTGAAATCACAAATATCAAATGAATCTTTGGATGTTGAAGTTTGTGTAAATTTAGCGAACAGACTTTATGAAATATTATTAAGGTAATACAATTGCACAATGAACACCAAATTAATCCAATAGAAAATGTAGGAAGCACAAAAAACCAATGACTTCGAAACCTTCGTACAAATCAATCAATCATTGCCACTAAAAAATTTACTGTGTAAAGTTTACGAGCAACCTACCATGAACCTCAGGATCTGCGTTCAATTCGTGCACTTTACTAATCAAGTCGGATTCAGAGACATCCTCCGGGAGGTCCAAATCAATGGACCTGAATCCAACTTCGGCACACGCCTTCCTTTTCATATTGACATAGCTGAGGGAGTCCTTCCGTTTCCCCACAATGACCACCGCCAAACCTGGCACCTGCAATCAACTCAAACTACACTTGACTATTCCAATAGATAGGGCAGCAATTAGACGCAGAAGATTGATTAGAGTGACCTTGGCGTATGTCTGGGAGAGACGGTGGACCTCGGCGGCAATCTCCGATCGGATAGTTTGGGCGATTGCCTTACCGTCGATTATGTTGGCCTTGTGGTCCGACATGTTTCTGCGACTGCGAGGCGAGTGAGTGCCGACGAAGACGACGATAAATAATCGTCTAAAATTTTGTATGTGAATAAATTAAGAAACTATTTTTTTAATAAATAAATAAATAAATAAAATGACCTTATTGATTCGTAGCTTTTTATTATTATTATTATTATTATTATTATTATTTAATCTTGTATCTAGGAAATTGACGTAAACATCCCGCACTATTGAGTATTAAACTAGAAGCTACTTCAATAATACTATATACTATATTTTTAATTTAAGATATTATCTATTTTTATGCTTTTACATTATTTATAAAATTATTCTAGATAAAATAATAATAATAAAAATTTATCAAAATCTAGTAACATATTGCAATATTAATTCCATGGATGCATTTCTCCGTTAAGCCGTTTTAGTTTCTGTTTGCTCGCGGTTTTTTCTTAAATATTTATTATTATTATTATTCTCAGATTAAATTAAATCAAATTTACATTTTTGTTTTATTTTTTATAATACGTTAAAAATTTATTTTATAATTAAAATATCAAATAAACACATATCTATAATATTAAACAACTGATTTAATTCAAAATTTTATTATTAAACTTTCGAATCCAACCTCAACATCCACAGTAAACGCTTGTTTTTTTTGTTTTTTGTTCTGCCTATAGTTAAAATAAATGCAATATTATTAATTTCTATGTGTTCCTATGCATATTATTGTATAGCATTCCATAATAGGCGATCTTCATCGGAATATTCTTTCCTCCTTAGTGTAATAATAACATACAAGTATGGATCCACTCTTCATTCATCTTCCTGCAATCTCCCAATTCGACTCTATTTTATTCTCATAACTCCTCCAGAGAAGCCGTCAATTCCTCGATAATTAACCTAAAATATTATGGATACATACACTGCAAGTGAATCCACCGGAAACAACAAGCTCAGGCACAGTGACCTGCCGCGAGGTTGCCGCCAACGGCAGAGCCTCTATTAAGGTCTGCGCAAATTGTCCGATCAGGAATTCGTAATTGCTTCTCTGTGTTAGTTGTGGCTGAATATGAATTATAATTTGTGCTTTTTTGGTACATAGGGCGCCCGGCGCCGGAGTGATGCTGCAATTAGCATTTCAGAGCATTGGAGTGGTGTGCGGATCGACATCGGTACGTCGCCGTTGTACGTACTGGCGGGGACCTTCACCGGAGAAATCCAGGACAAGGATGACCATTATAAGTGTTGTGTCGATTATCTTCTACACTTTGACGTTGGTCGATTCTGCTCATCAAATACGTCTTAATCGTCCTGCTTGCCAACAACAACGGCGAGGTTACCATTTTAACTTTTTATAGTTTTTCAATATTTGAATTCTACATTAATCTGCATGCATGGTATACTATTAGTAGAGTTGTTGATTTAACCCGTGAAGAGTATAGTAAAAGAAATACATAAATTATTATAACAAGAAAAAGGATAGAAATTGCTAAATTGCTCTTTTGATTTCACTTATTTTGCTCCATCTTAGGTTTCTTTATTTAGGGCCGTAGGGGATATGACTAACAGAGGGTGGGCACGCATGTGATAATAATAATGAAAGCTATTAGCGTACTCAAGATTGAATCATTTTATTCAATATTGTACTAACAATGCGCATATTTTAATAGAATAAATAATAAAAAGTAGTATAGGTTAATATAGTATTTTAATTTATGGCACATAATTTATATTACTATTATTGATATTAATATGAATAATAAGTCTAAAATGATTTGTCGTTTTTTTCTTTTTTTTTGGATGGAGTCATGGCAAAATTTGTAGTTTTATAAAATTTAAAAATAACAATATATTTATTTATTTATATATACATTTTTGTTTTTTAAAAAATCCACATTATACCAGGTCCCAAAATACAAAATTTCTAATTTTGAAATGATACAGGATGCCAAAAAAAAAAAAATACAGGAGATAGTAATAATAATATTTGGTATATATATATATATATATATATAGCTACAGCTCTCTCTCTTCTCAAGATTTTTCCCATTCATTCTATAATAAATGCAGGGATTGCTGTGGTGTTTGTAATGACTCTTACCTGGTTCTTGTCATGCTAGTGATCTGGGAGACTCACATGGTGCTTGTAATCGGATTTATTTTGGTTTTCGGCACGGCGGAGCTGGTGTACTTGAGCGCAGTTCTTTACAAGTTCGATGAAGGCGGGTGCCTTCCGCTTGCGTTTGCAGCGGTTATAATGACAGTCACCTACGTGTGGAACCATGTGTACAGGAAGAGGTACTGCTACGAGGTGGAGCACAGTGTCTCTCCGGAGATGGCGATGGAGATTTTTAGAGAAGCCAAGTTAACAAGGCTGCCGGGGCTCGCCATCTTTTACTCGGAGATGGTTCACGGAATCCCTCCCCTGTTCATGCATTATGTCGAGAATGTGCCGGCGCTTCACTCTGTCCTTTTTTTCGTGTCATTCAAATCTTTGCCGATCAGCAAAGTGCCGGTGGAGGAGAGGTTTGTCTTGCGGAGGATGCAGCCGTGGGATCTGAATTTGTATTGTTGCGCAGTGAGCTATGGGTATAATGATGCGCATGGTGTCAAGGAGGACACTTTTGAGAAATTGTTGGTTGATAGATTGAGGGAGTTCATCGTGGAGGAGCCTAGGAGTGAAGATGAGGTGTGTAGAGAAGAGGTCGATAATGATGTGGAGGATTTGGAGAATGTTTGGCCAAGTGGAGTGGTGCATTTGGTCGGGGATCATGAAGTGATGGCGCGTAAAGGGTCGGGATTTGGGAAGAGGGTGTTGATCGATTATGTGTATAATTTCTTGGAGATGAATGTGAGGCGGAGGAAGAAAGTTTTCGACATCCCACGCCGGAGAATGCTTAAGGTGGGGATGATATACGAAACTTTAGTATATGAATAATTTTTTTTCTTTTGTCTCACATTCCTCTCCATGAAATTATAAACATAGTCAGATAATATTCTTTTTCACAACCCCAATCCCTTGCGAGCCATCACTTCATGATCCCCGACCAAATGCATTACCAAAGATCTATCAACCAACAATTTTTCGAAAGAGTCATCTTCAACGCCAAGTATATGTATTACATTACACGGATTTCAATTCATCGGCGATATTTGATCGAGCATAAGCCTAAACAAAGGAACCCTCAATTTGCATTGTATTGTTGTGCATAATGATGAGACTTTTTTTTTTTTTCGAAAAAATAAAAAGAACGTGTTTGAATTTGTATACTGAATAGCTTTTCTCAATTGGAGCATACTCGATATTCCTTTCATAAAATCAAATGTGACGCAATTTTTTGCAAAATAAATAAATAAAAACGAAGGCATTTCATAATATAAAGTGTCTTTCATTATTCAAATAAGAAAAAATTATTAATGATAATTTTATTTATTTATTATTATTTTTTTTTAAGGACACGGAAAGAAGGACAAAGTGAAGCGCAGGCACATTCCCGACTAATGCTTAACTAGGGGAGGGATACACGGGGAACATCTATTCCAACACATATAAGGTGTATACTATATTTTTTTTTTACTATATATATTTGTAATTTAAATAAAAATTAAAGAACTTTAGTATTACTATATAATTTTTTTTTTAAATACAAAATAATAGTACTTTGAAATAAGAAAAAAAAATTTGACATTTTAAATTAAGATAAAATGAATATTATTTTATAGTTTTTGTATTTGGATATTGTGGCATGATTAGTCTAGTAGAAAAAATAATAAAAATATGTAAATAAGAAAAAAAAAAAAAAAACTAAACAAGAATACCCGCTAATTGCTTATATTTAAATTCATATAGTTGTAATCATTTAGGGTGCGTTCGATAGTGAGTTTTAGTTTGTTAGTTTGAATTTTAATAATAAAAAATTGAATTCGAATAGTTGTTCGACGTGATATAAATATAGATTGATATGATAATTTGAATATAAAATAAATTTGTAATATAATACTTTCTCCGTCCAGCTAGAAAATATATATATTTCTATTTTGGGACATCCAATTACAAAGTAACAATTTCATTAAATACCATTTTTTCCACAAATACCCTTATTTTATGTAATATCGTTGCTTTTATACCAAAAAATAAGAACAAAAATATAATTACATTACTTTTACCTATCAACTAGAATTAAAATACTATTATTTATTAAGTTCAGTGCCAAAAATAAATGTATATTTTTTACTTGAACGGACAAATATAAAAAAAAATAATTATTTGATATGATATTTTTGGAGTGAAAATAAAATTCTAACCGCAGTAAAATCTACACAACCTTAGGCCATTAGATTTATTTCATTTTCCTTCTGCCTATAATCAAAATTACTACAATATTATTAATTATGTTTCTAATGGTGACTAAAGAAATTAATGCGTTTGAATATGTAAACCGTGTCAATATTATTTCCATAAGAGCAATTAGCAGATTGATTACAAAAAATTTCTATATATTTCGTAACCAAGAATATCTTATAGTATAATTCAAATTCTTAAATAATAGTAATGATAATATCCTTAATTATTTACCACCTCGAATATACGTAGGGCCCACTGATATTAATTAACAGATCCATGTATTCACACCGGAATAATCAAGGGTCAGATGTATAGAGTTTATAGTCGATCAACTTCCTGGCATCTTCCTACCGAATCCTTCACTTCCCCATTTACCCTCCACACTCCTCTTACGCTATTTATTCTTATCGGCCATTTCAGAGAGAGCCATCAATTCCAACAAAATCTAGAAGCATGGATACAGACATTGGAAGTGAATCGGCCGGCGATGGTGGAAACAATGGCGAAAAGCGTCTCCAGCAGAAGAAACTCTCCTGGAACAAGCTCAGGCGCTATGACTCGCTGGAACTCGAGTCCGGCAAGGTTGCCGCCAACGGCGCTGCCTCTATTAAGGTATGCGCAAATCTGTCAGATTAGGAAATCGTAGTCGCTTCTGGTTTAGTTGTGGCTGAATATGAATAGTTAGTGTTTTTTGGTTGTTAGGGCGCCGGCGCCAGAGAGTCGTGGGCGGTGGTGCTGAAATTGGCGTTTCAGAGCATTGGAGTGGTGTACGGAGACATCGGTACGTCGCCGTTGTATGTGCTGGCGGGGACCTTCACGGGAGAAATCCAGAACAAGGATGACATTATCGCTGTTCTGTCGATTATCTTGTACACCATAACGTTGATTCCGCTGATCAAATACGTGTTTATCGTCTTGCGCGCCAACGATAACGGCGAGGGTACGTATACTATGCCTAGCACCATTTTATTTTTTTCCCTTTTACAGTAAAACTCTATTTCTATTTGTGGCCATAAACTTACTTCTGCAGTCATCCTTCTTTCTTTCCATTACTCTTTTGTTTTTGTATATACATAGCAGACGATTATTTAGGCAACTGCAATTTGATTTGGAAATTGATTTGACTCGACACCAAATCAGCATGTATAATAATGTGTATTAATGTAAAATGATACAGATTTTAACGCTAGAATTGAAGCCAATAATCTGGCCTAGTTCAGTGAATTGAGGGGAAAAGGGTAAGCTATTTAAAATGGATCTCGTCAACTCCAATGATATTATTCCACCCCCCCTTTTTTGTTGTTTTGGACATAGGAGGGATAATGCTCAGGGTAGAAGAAATAAGATTTATTTTCATTGATGATAGCAGTGAATTTGCTACATTAATCTGCATGCATGGTAGAATGAGAATTAAAAAATTGATATTCATTACACAAAACGATATATATATATATTCTGTGTGGTTTGGCAGGAGGGACATTTGCTTTGTATTCATTACTATGCCGACACGCAAGAGTGGGGTTGATTCCCAGCCAGCAAGCAGAGGACCGAGATGTGTCCACCTTTAGGCTCGAATTGCCCAATAGTGGCGCCCGCACAGCTTGCAGAGTCAAGTCTGCACTCGAGAACAGCAATTTCGCCAAGCATTTCATGCTCTTCGCCACCATGCTCGGTACTGCCATGGTCATTGGAGATGGTATTCTCACTCCCTGCATCTCAGGTATGTACCTACAGAAAACATTGCAAATCACAATCACATAGATATATCTATCTTGAATTACTCATCAGGTGTGTGTGTTTTCCCTGCATAGTGTTATCTGCGGTGGGTGGAATCAAGGAGGCTGCACCTTCTATGAATGATGGTAGTATTATTAATTCCTACACTTTCAAATTTAAAATGGACCAAGTTATACATATTTATCAGATTCACTTTGGTTGTTTTTGGGTGATCAGCAACGATAGTTTGGATATCAGTGGCAATCCTCATATTTCTTTTCTCCTTTCAAAGATTTGGAACTGATAAAGTGGGCTACACCTTCGCTCCCATACTGTGTGTTTGGTTCGCTTTCATTTCCGGAATTGGCATCTACAACTTCTTTAAATACGACCCTACAGTCATCAAAGCTTTAAACCCCAAATACATCGTCGATTATTTTAAGCGAAACAAAAAGGAAGCATGGATTTCTCTCGGTGGCACTGTTCTTTCTATTACAGGTGACTTTCCCATCGTTTATTCGAACACGCATGCACACTTGTATCAGATAATTGTAATTACAATTACAATTTGTGTTTGCAGGGGCTGAAGCATTATTCGCTGATGTTGGTCATTTCTCGGTGAATTCGATACAATTAAGCACGTGCACTGTGATTTATCCAGCTCTAATGGTAGCATACGCGGGACAAGGTGCTTACCTTCGTAAGCACACGGATGTTGCTTCGGACATCTTCTACAAGTCAATCCCAGGTTTTGAGATCACTAACGTACTCACCCATTTTATTTGCATGGCCAAGAATATATATATAATACGAAATAATGTAATTATTGATGAAATGCAGGTCCCATGTACTGGCCAATGTTTGTTGTTGCGGTGCTGGCAGCAGTGATAGCGAGTCAAGCTTTGATCTCAGGGACTTTCTCCATCGTTCAACAGTCCCTCGCCCTCGGATGTTTCCCTCGCGTTAAGATTGTCCACACTTCTCCGAAACATCCTGGGCAGGTTTACATTCCCGAAGTCAATTACCTTCTGATGCTGGCTTGCATTTTCGTCACTCTTGGATACAAGACTACCGATCAGATTGGCCATGCCTATGGTAAATTGTATATATATTGCTACAGCTCTCTCTCTTCTCAAGAGTTTTCCCATTCATTCTCAAATAAATGCAGGGATTGCTGTGGTGTTTGTAATGACTCTCACGTCTGCATTCCTGGTTCTTGTCATGCTGGTGATCTGGAAGACTCACATAGTGCTTGTGATCGGATTTGTTTTGGTTTTCGGCACGGTTGAGCTGGTGTACTTGAGCTCAGTTCTTTACAAGTTCAATGAAGGCGGGTACCTTCCCCTCGCGTTTGCAGCAGTTATAATGACAGTCACCTTCGTGTGGAACCATGTGTACAGGAGAAGGTACTACTATGAGCTGGAGCACAAGATCTCTCCCGAGACAGCAATGGAGATTATTCAAGAAACCAAGTCGACAAGGCTACCAGGGCTTGCCATCTTTTACTCGGAGTTGGCTCATGGTATCCCTCCCCTGTTCAGGCATTATGTCGAGAATGTGCCGGCGCTTCACTCTGTCCTTGTTTTCGTATCCTTCAAATCCTTGCCTATCAGCAAAGTGCCCGAGGAAGAGAGGTTCCTCTTGCGAAGGGTGCAGCCGCGGGATCTGAATTTGTATCGTTGTGTGGTGCGCTATGGGTACAACGATGCGCGTGGCATTAAGGAGGACTCGTTTGAGAAATTGTTGGTTGATAGATTGAGGCAGTTCATTGTGGAGGATGGCTACATCGGCCAGGCGCGGGAACAACGAGGGAATGAAGATGAGGCCTGCATCGAAGAGGTCGATAATGATACTGAAGTGGCTAGAGATGTGGAGGATTTGGAGAATGCGTGGAGAAGCGGAGTGGTGCATCTGGTCGGAGATCATGAAGTGATGGCGCGAAAAGGGTCGGGATTGGGGAAGAGGGTGTTGATCGATTATGCGTATAATTTCCTCAAGAGGAATGTGAGGCAGAGTAAGGAAGTTTACGATATCCCACACCGGAGAATGCTTAAGGTGGGGATGATATATGAGCTTTAGAATAGCTGCAGCATGGATGCCTGGGGCTGGGTACTGTCTTTCTTTCTTGCTCTCTCACTATATCGAGCAGGACAGGACAACTGTTGTGAAAGTTAAAACTTTGTTCTAGTTCTAGCATTTAATATAAGATGTCTGTCCTATCTCATGCATTGCTTATTAAGTTTTTACTTTGAAGCATTTAATTAGTATTGCATTTCGTTATATATATATATATGTATGTATGTATGATCCTATTCATCAACAACGTGATTTGATCAAATATATATATCTCAATATATTATTTATTGATGATTATTCTAAGATGCAAATATTAATTAATTGATTAATATATATATATATATATAGTAGAGATGGAGATGATTATATATATGTATATTAAATCCAGATGGCTCCGGCGTTCTTGAGGAGAGGGACGAGCTGAGCCTTGACGTGAAGGGACATGAGCTCGGCCTCACCGCCGACCAACTGCTGGCCGATGTAGACGACGGGGAAGCTGCTGACCTTCCTCTGGGAGAGAAGCGCCTTCTCCAGCTGGTGGCCCTCCGGCAGCTCGTCGACCTCGTACACGGTCGGATTAGCTCCGAAGCTGGATATCAGTGTCTTCACGGCGTGGCTCATCCCGCACGTGCTCTTGCTGAATATCACCACCGCCTTGTCTTCGACCAGTCTCTCCACCACCTCCATTCGATCTTAATTATATATATATATAATGCCAATCAGCCGATCTATGTGTATAGATGATAGATGGATGTTTGATGAGGAGAATTAAGAAGATTTGGTGTTTGTGGAAACTTGTGGATCGCTGGGGGCCTATTTATATAGTCGAGAAGGGAAGGGAAGCCCATGGAATCACCTATCCCAGAACCAAATCTTATCCCCTACTCTCACATATATAGTATATATATATATACATACATGTGTATATATGTGTATATATATACACTGTGTGTATGAGACAGCGGGCTAGGGTTCTGTCCGGGCTAGACGATCCCGTCTGAAAGGGAAGGAAAGTGTTGGCTATTTCTTTCACCTTTTCCACTACAACCAATGACAAGATGTGTCACTCACTTTGCTAGCTCCCAAGATATGTCTCTATATTTATTCTCCATTTTAGATTCTTTAATACATTGACATGCACGCATGCATGACTATATATATAAATTGACACGTCGTACTTTGATTCGTCCAAAAAAAAATAAAGATAGAAAGTTTAAAAATAATAACTCAAACAATTAAGCACTTTTAACTTGGTTGGAGATTTATTAATTTATCTCATTATAATTATAATTAAAAAATTAATGTTTAATTATTATTCTTCACTATGCTATTATTTATTTGTTTATTAGTATTATACAATTTTTCAAATATTTCTGACTCAATTTTCAGGCCCACCACCTCCAATGAGAATAATTCTAGGAAAGTGAAGGACTCCTCTGTCCCATATAATTTATCCATATTTTTTATTTTCGTTTGTCTGTTATTTCTATTTTTGGAAATATAATTATGCACTTTAATCGCATTTTAAATTTTAAATTTATAATTTTTTTAATTTTAATTAAACTATTTACTTATGTTAATCTTAATCTATAATTATTTTTACTAATATATTTCTTAATTACTTACTAATTATACTTTACCTAAATTTCAGTATCTACGGTAATAATCTCATATTTTCTGGGACGGAGGGAGTAGTATTTATATGAACAAGAAATCAATTCCCACTGTGAAAGAATTAAGTGAGGTGACAACCAAAACATACCATACCATACCCATTCCATGCAATATTGGAGCTTATTAACGTACGGATGAATAAACTCCCAGACAAATTTTATTATTCCTACAAATATATATATATATGTATATGTATAAATATGACTAAAAAAAGAAAATAATAATATTAATTAATTTATATTATTCCTAATCAGCTAGGTAGCTAGAAATATAAAAGCCACACATACATATAGTTTAGCTAGCATCAGACCACAGTTAATTATGTCGGTAATTAAAAGAAAAAAAAAAAAGAAAAAGAAAGAAAGATTGGCTTAGTGCTGCTGATTGTATTGCATGAAAGAAAGTTTAATTTGGTCGGTCCTAAACTAAAGAACCAAATTAATTAGTTACTTTTATTGTCTGTAGTAGTTGGAATTAAAATTACTGATCAAATACTTTATTCATTCAAATGAACAAAAGGCTATAATTAACCCTACCTATGACTAATTATTTTGTTTAGCTCAATTAGTGACCACCAGAAATAAAAAATAAAGGTTGGACGAGTAAAATTTCCTCCATTATGTGGGGAGAAGAATGACTCAAACACACGACTTGAGATTTCTTTTAATTATAATATTATTTGAATTTGTTGACTCAACCACCTTCAATTCCCAATATTATTATAATATTTATGTATATATAATAATGCAATTAATCTAATTAATACCACATATATGTCCAAATTTTAGAGGAAAGAAGTGGAAACTTGTGGATGGTCCAATTCTATTAGCAATAGCATCAAGAACAATTTTTCTTGGCTTTTATTTTTATTTAATTTATTTACTTATATTATTGCTACCCCATTAATATATATATATCATCAGAATCAATGCTTTTTTTTTCTTGAGAAGTTGCTAACAAGTAATATCCATAGTACAAGAATATTCATGCGATATGATTCATTTATTTACTTTTGATTGGGGAGTTTAGTTTATCTTCGAATTGGGACCATTTTCTCATAACATAAAATGGCTCAACACAGCATTGAAGGGCCAATGTTGCACACGATGAGCTCATTTTCAATTAACCCATATATACTTTCGAGACCAAATTTGTACCCAAATTAATTCCTCAATATTAATTCACCAATCTCTTAACAATTTATTTTCAGACAAATCTAATCTGGTTCTCTCTCAATAAATTGCTATCATTATAGTGAATTTAATTTAATTTTATGAATTGGTCAAATTATAAAATTTATATGGCTCTTGATTTTATTTTTTTGTGTATGAGTGAATAATGAATGTGGTGTGTATGTGCGTCCAGCTCCAGCCCAGAAAGGTGTGGGTCCAAATCCAATTTCCGGATCCATCTATTTTGATTCCGACTACATAAATCGCTACTATAGAATCAGCGACTTCTTGTAAAAAATGCGCTTTTTAATTTGTTTGTTTGGGAAGCCATTCTATTTCAAGAAAACGCATCTCTAAACTTGCTTTCTAGCTAGTTTCGACCATAATTGCTTTTCATCAGATTCTCTAATAATATATACTTTCTCAGCTTCATTTCAATTTCAATTTTTACAATAAAATTCAATAAGTGTGATGTGTCACACATATGGAGTATATGATAAGAGAAAGCTTTATATTTTGCAGAAGCAATAATCTTATTTATTATTATATGGGTTCAAGTATAGAAACAAGTCTTGATCATTTGAGCTGTCCACCAACATGTGTAATGATGAGCCCAAGTGCAAAGGGACAGCCCAATCAATAACTAGAGAACAAATCAAGTGCTAGAAAGAAGGCTCCAGATGATTGATTATATATGTATATGTATCGATGTGTGTGTAAATGCATATATTCCCTCACATAGCAAATAACAAGAAATGACACCTACAAATATTGTATGTGTCTGTCTGTTGTCTCCTCTTACCACAACAGAATTAAACAAAAACTTCAACTTTAATTTTCAGCTGCCAATCCACAAAAATTCACCACCTTGCATGATGCATGCTTATCTCCTCCCCAACCCCAAATTGCCTTCTAATTAATTAAATCACTTATGTTTTCGAAAACTAGCTAATTAAGCACACATGTAATTCATTTGAGCATGTAATATCAAAATTTTCTTGAACAGCAGATTTCCCCAGTAATAATATACTTAAATCAATCAGACTATACATATATTTGTCTGTGTGGGGATGGAGGTTCACTACACGTGCAAGATTTATATGGATGGAATGAAGTCCAGAAGCAGCAGGGAATGCAATATATATATATATATATATATAAAATGCAAGTTGTTGAATGAATATATATATATATATATATACAGCAGCAAGCAGCCAAGGCTGTAGGTGGGCACAGTGTAAGATTCACCACCGAAAGCCCTCCCCCACATTGTTCATCATATATATATATATATATTATTCGACATCTTTAATTTCCCCACATTGATATTATTCCCAATGGAAATGGGATGGTTTTCGATCCAAGATTCTCCAAGAAAATTTTGAAATTGACCACACCTCTCCCAGCTTTGAAAATATTCTCATTTTGGATGGATGGATGGATGGAGGTCATCATTAATAAAGTGCAAAGATCCATGGGTGGATGAATTGATGGTCACTATTGTGTATCTATACATATTATTTGGAACAACTAACAGGCTGGATGTTCGGATACGAGGCAGTAGTAAAAAACATCAATATATTAATGCTCCCATTACCAAGGAAGCAAATCTCTCTATGTTCCATCCTGTTTTAGTATCTATCTCCAAAAGTTCTTTTTCTTTTCTTTTCTTTCTTTCTTTATTATTTTTAATTTACAGCCATTTTGACACCTTTTGAATGTTCTTATTTGGAATAAAGCTGTCCACTACTCTTTGCTGCTACTGCTATTTCCACTTTTGCTGTAATAAATTTCGAATATAAATAGAGCACCCCCCACTTCAGACAGCCTTATAAATTTAAAACCCTAGTTACCTCCCTCACTCCAGATCACCATTTCCTCTGGGACTTGTGTGATCTCTTCATCATCTTCTTCAATCATCATATATATAAATCTTTACTGTATATTATCTGATATATATATATATATATCGATGGAGAAAGTAACGAACTTGGCTTCGAAATACAACATCCTGATCTTCAGCAAGAGCACGTGCTGCCTGTGCTACGCAGTGCAGATACTGTTTCAAGAACTGAATGCCCATGCTCACGTGCACGAGCTCGACCAGGACCCCGACGGCAAGGAGATCGAGAAGGCCCTCATCAGGATGGGCTGCAGCGGCCCTGTACCCGCCGTCTTCGTCGCCGGAAAACTCCTCGGATCCACCAATGAAGTCATGTCCCTCCACCTCAGTGGCTCCCTCATTCCCCTCCTCAAACCTAATCAGCAGTCCTGTTCTGCCTGTTTGTCCTAATTAACTCCATTCCCACCATTCCTCTCCTTCATTCCATTCCATGAATTAATCAATAAGATCGTCATCATCATCCATTAATTAGTATCTCTTGCTGTCGTGCTGTTTGTCGATAAATTAAGCTAAGAAGTGTGCCCGGGTTCTATTATTATTATATTATCTTTATTAATGTGGATAGATTTGTATTTAGCTAGTTATGCTTTCTGCTTCTGCTCACTGGAAAAAAATGGAGTATGTAAAAATGTGATGTAGCTTTGCAATTTTACCAATTAATATATTTTACTTCACGTTGTAGAAGATTCTTGATTTGGAAGATCTGCACAAATTGGGCCCAAATGAAAATTAAATAAATAGGGCCCAAATTTAAAACCGTCCAGACTATAATGGGCTGATTAAAGTGGGCCAATTGGGTAATTGGGTAATTTATCAAGATTTACATTTTGACCACGGAATTTCACGGAAATGTTATCCTCGCTCCACGAATTGCCGCCATTAAAAACCGCTGCGGCTACCTTATCACTTGGTTCTGTCCACACAGCTGCTACATCAGCGAAAATGTCAGTCCCGGCGATATTTGGGGTACAATTGGTGATTCCGGCTACCTCCTCCGTCGGGAAATCGAGGCCTGCGGTGGGTGGCGGCAGTGGATTGGTTATAGAGTGCTCGTCGAGGCCGCAGAAAAAGGCGACCCAGCATCATATGAAGACTCGCCCTCGCAAGACGCGGCCTTCCGACATACGACGTCGTCCCGCCGTGTACCCTCCCCTCCCTCCGCTCCCTCCTGACTGGAGTTTTGTCTCCAAGTCCGAGGAAAGCTCCGCTGCTGAGTCGCCGCAGCTTGTTGAGTCAGAGTAATTACTGTCACTTGTCCTTGAATCTATTGTTGTCTATGTCGTGACTTGTTTGAAATTTGTATCTGTTTCGAAGATTAAGGCTTTATGTTTGACTGCTTTATGGTACTTCCTTAACGAAAGAATGACTTTGGCTTCTAGCAATTGGGAAAATGCACACACTGTTGCAATCAATCAATCTCTCTGTCAATGCTGTGTTTGATTTTCAATTGTGAATGTAGATTTTCTGATTTCGTTACTCAGATTCAGTTATTTGTTAATGAGATTGATTAGTTCCTGAGTGGTGGAAATCAATACCAGGCATAGAAATCACTCATCTGTATGTTGAAAAAGTTTAGTTAAGAGAGGAAGAAAATCATTATCTATGAACTATTTAGTTATTAAGTATAACAGATAGCATGACACTGGCTCGTTCATTGTGCATTCAGTTATCTAGTATTGATGCCTGGAAATATTTGTTCTGCCATCTTTTATTAGTTGTTCGATTGCTGCGGGTATTGGAGTGACATATGTGTGTACAGAGCTCACATTTCACCCGAGGACCGGTTAGGAACTGATCTAGTTGTTCCAGTTTGTTATGACACTCTAGAGTGGGGATGATATATGAATTCTCGAGTACGGTGCCACCGAGTGAAACCCATGCTTTCTCTTTGTTCCTTTTGAAGTAATCCACAATGTATTTGGGGTTTATAGCTTTTACTACAGTGTGATCATACTTAAGATATTATAGGTTCCAATCAATCCCAGAGATGAATATGAAGCAGAGACAGAGGTTGAGAGCAAAGACATAGCCCACCTTATCAGTCCCAAATCTTTGGAACATGAAAAGGAGAATCAGGATCCCAATAGACACCCAAACTGTTCTATCTGTCCAATTAACTTAGCTTGTCATAAATCAATGATCATGGCATACAGTTGGCTTACCTTGTGTCATAGCAGATGTAGCTTCCTTGATCCCATCCACTGCTATGACACTGCATCATAGCCAAAGATGATAACTTTTGCCCTCTCGACTCTCCGCTTCTCCCATTGACCCCGGACTCACTTTTGCTAGTCGGCATATAAGTGAATATAAAGAATGTGTACGTAGACTGGAAAACTCATAGAGGGGCGATGTCCCGATGTCTCCGTGCACCTCGCCAATGCTCTGGAACGCTAGTTGCACTTATAATAGGATAGATCATCACCAAACAATCTTACTTCCCAGAATGTGTGTACATATGTCCGGTTGGATCGGGAAGGAATAATGCATTGCATTCATTGTGTTAAAACCCAACGACAAGAACACACGCTGAATTACTACTCTGTATATACATACACATATGAATACGATCAATCCCATTTCTACCATCCTGCTTAATCATTCTATTATGATCCTCGTTTTGCAATTGAATTCTTTGAATTATTGTGATGTGAGAGCTTACCTTGGGTCTATTCAATCTCCGATGGGCTAAAAGGTCTATGTTCTGGGCATATGACTAATAAGAAAATGAATTAAAGCCCAATTATTTGAAGTATTGGGCCTTGAAATGAAAGGCCCAAACTGAAATGACTCCTCTGAACTGATCGCGGCGTGGAGTCCCTTCACGGGCAGGTAGCATTATAGTTACTTCATTGCTGTTTTACTCAATCAGCGAAACGTACGCCCGGGAATCTATGGAAATTCCCCTGCATTCGGAATAGTAAACCTCCCATCTGCATTAACCTGCTCTTCTAGATTAGTTGGTTGCTGAGCTGCCTGCCTGAGTTCCGTGATCATGGGTTTGGGAGGCGTGGCTGCTGTTTCCGCTCAGGCTTCCGTTGAGTCCATCACACTTTTCGTCGCCCTCCTGTCCGTGTGCATCGTGATCGGACATCTTCTGAAAGAGAATCGCTGGTTTAACGAGTCCATCAATGCTCTTTTTATTGTGAGTTCTCTAATTTTCGTTATGAACGTGATGATGATTCCTATATTGGTTGGTTGCGGCGTCGGATTCGGAATTATTTTATTAGTTTCTGGTTCCATTATTGTCGTACTCGAAAATTAATTTAATGGTTCGACGACAGGGTTTGGCTACTGGAATAGTTCTGTTGCTGACAAGTAAAGGAGTGAACTCACGTGTTATGGAATTTAATGAAGAGCTATTTTTCATATACCTTTTGCCGCCTATTATATTTAATGCTGGGTGAGTATTGGTTTTCTTAGCTGTTTTCTTTGTATGTCTAACGTATTAATATCCAGTTTTCTTCATGTGAGTATATTTTGTTCGTGATAATTAATTTCGTGTTGGACCGTCATGGTGGCTGTGCATTTTTATTATCAACCAGGTTCCAGGTTAAGAAAAAGCGGTTTTTCAAGAACTTTGCGACTATTTCGATGTTCGGTGCTGTCGGCACAGTGATATCCTTCTGCATCATTTCCTTTGGTATTGTTTCACTATCAATTGATGCATGGAAATAAATAGAATTCATAGCTTACAAAGGGCTAATTCTCCTTAAACAGAGTATGAACAATGTATTCCTTTGTTATGGTAATTGATAATACCACATGTATTGTCTCTCATATTTTTGTTGTGACCTCATTTGCATTGAATCTTGGTATATCCTGCTACTCATATTTGATTCTGCACCAAACTGGATCTTTTTAGTTCGAGCTTCCATTGAAAATTATAAGTTGAAGTCTGCCTGCATCACTTATTGCACGTAATATGTTCAGGTATTAGTCTGTTAATGTATATATATTGTCTGATCATGCTTTCTTTTCCCTGTGTACTCATCCCTGCAACTTCTGTCTTTCCTTTTCTATTGCATTTAGTTGCTCTATGTTCACTAGCACCAATCTCACAGTATTTGTCCTAGCAGTGCTAATACTTAAAATCTCGCAGGTGTGAAAGTGGTGTTTGAGGCACTGGACATGGGCTATTTTGAACTTCAGGATTATCTTGGTAGATTTGCAGTAGTTCAGGATTTATTTTCATCTTGTGGTTATTACATGCTGGCAATTTTTTTATGGGATATTCATGTATGATTAATATTCAAGAGATATTTGTCTGGCTCTTGGTTGTTTGCTTTCAACTCCTCTGGCCTTGTTTATTTTAGTGGATATATCTATGTACAGACATTTGATCTTGATAGTTGAACTACGGTTGTTTATGCAGCTATTGGAGCCATCTTTTCAGCTACAGATTCTGTCTGCACATTGCAGGTATGAATACATGCCCCCCGTTTTTGTTCTAGCCAGGAATGAGAAAGTGTTTATCTGACAAGGAAGTGAAGGGCACCTGATAAGTCAGTAATTTCGTTTGGTTGGCAGGTTCTTGATCAGGAAGAAACACCTTTGCTCTACAGTATTGTTTTTGGTGAGGGCGTGGTGAATGATGCCACATCAGTGGTGCTTTTCAATGCAATTCAGAAATTTGACCTCTCAAATCTTAACATGGAGGTTGCAATGAAGTTCCTTGGCAGTTTCTTCTCTTTGTTCATAACCAGCACCTTGCTGGGTGTCATGGTGAGACTGTCATTCCTTCCTCTTACTTGTGTAAATGGCCCATGGGTAACACAACAGTGTTTTCTCATTTAGCTTCTGTAGCTTAAATTCTATGAAGTATTTTTGGCTTCCCATGTCGATTTAAATATTATAAAAAATTAATTGTTTTCATAATTTGTTGATGGCAAGTACAGCCTAATCAATATTTACAGATGCTTGCAATGATTCAAAAATCTGTTTTATACTCATAGATTGCCCCTGAAAAAAAAGGTTCACTGCCTTGTTAATTTAAATTTCTATTCATACATTATTTTAGAAATAAACTCCTGAATGAAAGGATTAAGGCAAAATGAATGGCCATTGTGTTAGCTATGGCGATGTGAAGGAACAAATGGTGTGAAGAAACATAGCTTGAACAAAATGGATGTCCATCTATTCATGTGAACTATTGACTTGAATAAAGGAAATTCTAGTTTTGTTTAGCATGGAAATTTTATATTTGTCAATTACAATATTCTGATGGCCTTATTTTTAAATGCAGATTGGCTTGCTATGTGCCTATATCGTAAAAGAGTTGTACAATCAAAGGTATGAAAAGGCTGGAAAATTTTCGGCTTATTAATGTTGAGGGAGTAGATTTTCCAGCACCATGCGCATCTGTTGAATTAATGAGCTGTTATTTACTTCAATTATATATCTTTTCAATGTATCCTTTGACGATTCTGATAGTTATTCTAAGCTATTGATGTCCAAATTTCAGGCATTCAACTGATCAAGAAGTTGCTTTGATGATTCTCATGGCTTACCTTTCTTACATGATAGCTCAGGTCCTTTCTGATTTCATGCTTCCCTTGACTTTCTATTATAAATTTTTGCTGAACTGTTATCCTTAAATTTAGGAATGCCATTCCTCATATTATTTTTTAATTATGATTAACAGCCACACATTATCATGTCTATCTTGCAGCTCTGTAACTTGAGTGGAATTCTTACTGTGTTCTTTTGTGGAATTGTTATGTCACATTACACATTATACAACATGACTGCAAGTGCTAAGGTCACCACAAAGTAAGACCTGCTTTTAGGAGCATTATATCAACCCATACCCACCTCCCAACACATACACAAGGAAGAAAAAGAAAAAGCCCAGCAAGATTTGTTTTATTAACTTGCTTTTCTGCAGGCATGTATTCGCCACGATGTCGTTCATTGCAGAGACATTTATCTTCCTTTATGTTGGTATGGATGCATTAGACATTGAAAAATGGGCATTTGCAAGCGAAAGGTAATGTAGCATCTTTTGAGTTCTCCAAATTGTTCATTCCTTCACTTTCAAACATCATAATTCACTTCTGTTTTTAATCATAGCACTTCTGTTTACTAGTTCCAACTATTTTATTGCCTCTGCTTGTTTTGAAATATCGCAGCCCTGGAAAATCCATTGCAGCAAGTGCAGCATTGCTTGGCCTAGTTGCAGTTGGCAGAGCAGCATTTGTTATCCCATTGTCCCTGTTATCCAACCTCACAAAAATGTCTAAGCTTGACGAAATTGATTACAGGCAGCAGGTACTTTCCCCTACAGTTTGGAAGTCTGGGATAGTTGTTTATTTCCAGGCATAATAACCAATATGGCTGAACACAGCTAACAATTTGGTGGGCTGGTCTAATTCGAGGTGCAGTTTCCATGGCTTTGGCATATAATCAGGTAATTATTTACATGTATGTAATGATTAATGATTGATATTATCAAACAATCAAGACTTATTAATCCAATGACATTTTTTCTTTTTCAGTTTGCGAAATCTGGACATACTAAGACGCCTGGGAATGCAATTATGATCACTAGTACCATCACCGTTGTCCTCTTCAGCACAGTGGTGCGTAAATGATTTCAGTGCTGCTATTTGAATTTGGGACATAAAATTTGTTGGTACATTATGAATTGTGATACTACTTGTTTGTTTGGTTGTGTTGAAGGTATTTGGATTTCTGACAAAGCACTTGATAAATACTCTGCTTCCTGAGGATGTCAGCGGATGTTCCAGTCAGTCCATGGCGACGCTCCCCCTCCTGACCAGTAGTTTAGAATCAGAAGCCGAACATGGAAATGGACGTGGAGAGGTTCCGCGGAGACTGAGTCTGCAGATGCTGCTGACCACCCCAACCCACGTAATCCATCAATACTGGCGAAGATTTGACAACTCTGTAATGCGGCCGATATTCGGGGGCCGAGGATTTGTTGTTGAGTTTGTGGGAAGAAGCATGCATGAACGGGGCTAAATAACAAGAAGAAGAAGAAAAGAAGGAACCAACCATTTTGAATGGGAGTATAGTCCAGTTAATGTATGTATGTATATACATATACATACATACATAGGTAGGTAGATATATACGTTGAGCTTAGTGCGAGTGTTTTTGTCAATCTTGCACCCATCGTAGGCAGGCAGGATGGTTGGTTGTTTCATAAACTTGATATCACGAGACTAAGAGGAGAGACTGACTGGTGGGTCGTATTCTTGTATATAAAAGGTTTGCTTAGTTTTGCTTTAAATTATTAAATGATTTATTTTTATTGAAATTTTTTCTCAATGTTTGAATTTTGAGTTAAAGAGATTTGAATAGTAAAAGTTTTAAATTTAAATAATTGTACGAAATGAAATATAAATAGGTATTTCATGCTTTGATGAGTAGTAGAAATTTTTGAATAATCCGGAATTTTTGAAGAATTTTCAAAATATTACTAAAATCTTGATCTAAATAAATAAATTTTGTATAGTAAAACAAAATTTTGTGTATTAATAAATAAATAGAATATTTTAAATGTATATTTATATATGTATATATATATTGAATATATTTTGTTTGATGTTTTCCTGCAATTTCTGTTCAAATTGAGGGGCGCAAACATAACTAGCAGCAAATTGGGTAAATGGAATCGGCAGCAGATACTCCGATGAAGCAGAATCAGGATGGTGGTTTTGGTGGTCAAGGAGATGATAGTAAGAGAGAAGAGACGAATAAACCCTATTTCAGGCCAGCCAAAGACGACACCAAACCTCTGCTCCAAGATCCGGTAATTATTAATCTCCCGATTTGTGTCTTCTGCATCCCCTTTGCTGCTCCCACGCATGCCCTTATTTTTTTTAGTTGTTTCGTCGAATCTTCTGTAGATTTTGAGATCGGACCCGATTGAGACGGAGGAAGCTGTGCTGCGGTTGCCTCCTTTGCCAGACTGCCTCAGGCCGAAATCATGAGGCGATTGAATTTTGTACGCATTGCTTTCATGTGATTGCTGGCTGCCCATTTCTCAGGCACTGATAATGCTCCGACCT
This sequence comes from Andrographis paniculata, assembly GCF_009805555.1. Classification (NCBI taxonomy): domain Eukaryota; kingdom Viridiplantae; phylum Streptophyta; class Magnoliopsida; order Lamiales; family Acanthaceae; genus Andrographis; species Andrographis paniculata. Next base: position 77,355 of record NW_026137579.1, on the reverse strand, counting down.
GGATTTTGGGTCTGGTAGTGGAACAGAAGCTCTTTTGCATTCGATTTGTACTATGAATTAGTTCATTCTGGATCTGATCGAGTAGCAAGCAAGTTGATGTTAGGTGCTAGGCATCATCTGAACTTATGTAGCTCAATTTCTGCCATTGACACATATATGGAATCTGAATCGCGTTTGCTATCATACTTGTGTGTGACTGTTAACATGACAATCTTTTAGAGCAATGGCTGACCATATGTTACTCTGGTAACTGATTACTGATGTTGCAATTCATAAAACTGAATATTCAATGGATTTCTGTTTGACCGCAGCAGAGGATGCAAAGACATTCCAGCTACAAATTCGAACATTGCAAAGGTGATTTTTCATTCTTAGGAAGACAGCCTTCTCTAATGGTTATGATAATCGATTCCTGCAGATTTTTGTGCTATTTTTCTTTTGTTTCTTTGACAAATACATGATCATTGGATAGAAATTGATATGCTTGTAGTTGGTTAAGAAATTGTTGAGCTGATGAGCTATAGGGCAGATCGACCTCCATCATCCCCCCTGTTTACAGAAGATCAAAATAGGTGAGTTAATATTTTTTCTGGTGCAGAGATAAGAAAAGATGAGACTAGCCAGGTTTGATTGTCAATAATTGCCTAAATCAAAATGCAGAAATGTACAGAAGCATCCATGGCTACGAAGAGTGTCATATTACAGATACTGCTAGCAAGCTGGCTACTGGTTTTGCATCAACATTAGGGCCTAAAAGCTACTGAACTTAATCTCGAGTTTTCATCCCCGGTGGCGGCGTGCTATTGCATGAACATGAGAATCTGCCTTCAAGGAGGAATTATTGCTTACGGGGCTCGGATGTTCCCTGCACAGTATCCTCTCTAATTGTTTCCGGAAGCCATCTTTAGCGCTTTCGCTGTCGTCTAGTTGTCTTAAGAAGCAATATTCAATTTCACTCAATGACTCTACTTCATCTTTGTCTTCATTGCAGGAGCTGTAGTAATCTTGCTGCTCTTCATCCTCTGAATCACGGCCTACCAATTCATAGCTGGCGTCCGTCTCACGTTGGCCATCATATTCCCCATCTGAGAATCGAGACGGCCTGGATGAGTCCGCCCCACCAGCTCCCTCCCGATCTTTTAACCTTTTCAGTATAAGTGTCTTCAGCAAGTTCATCACTTGAACAGCATGCTCGAGCGCAGTCACCGGATTCAACACCTGGGCTTGGCAAACACAGAAAAACAGTTAGGCGAGCAAGGAAACTCTAGCACAAACTTCTAACAGCTTTGTTTGGATCACCTGCGTCATGTTGGGCGCAAAAACCATGGCAATGTTTCTGGCATTCATCTTGTTGGATCCTTCTTGCTCGACAACATCAGCCATGAGATCAATAGCCCAGGCGAGCAAGGCCTTCTCAGTTGGCTTTAACTGCTTGATAAGCTCAACGCATTCCTCCTCTGTATTGCACTGCGACACCTGTTCTGGCGAAAGCCCATCAAGGACACCAGATGGGAGCTCCCGAAACCATGCTTTGATCAAACCTGCTAGACAGTGGACATCAATGTCTTCAGGCACAATGCCTCTGTTGAGCTGGTCTCTTACATATTCCTCTTGGCTATTCTCTGGATTTATACGAAAGATGCCCTCCGCCTGTCGATAGCACAGCTGGTGGAATAAGCAAGACAGAAAGAGTAATAACAGTGGAAAATCAAGAGTCACCTTGAGACCGCCATGGGAGTACAGCTTCTGCTGCATCAGCAAGAGAATTGTTGGGACAGTATTGCCTCTACCGTCGTAAGACCACTGCATAGATTCGGCAGAGACACCACACACACTTGCACTGCATTGAATTCTCAGTTAATTTGGTGTGTGTGCTAAGTTTAGGAAATGGAATCTACCATGATAAAAATGCTTACAAGAATGAATGATTTTTATTTTCTTGCAGCAAATTGTCCCTGGAAATATCAATGATATCATCTCATCTGAGAAGAAGGCCAAAAGCCTCCAGCTACAGGTACGTACGTTTGTTCGTTTAGAGTGTTAAGAAATGCATAATTATTATGTTCTTGCCATTAATTAATTAACCAATTTCTTTCAAACTTTGGTGTGTGAGTGTGACAGACAATCTTAATTGTGAAAGCGAAATCCTTTTGTCAGTTAATGCAACATCAGATCTGAACATAAACATCACAGCCAACCCAAGAAGGAGGATTGGATTTGAATATGTACCTGGCACTAGGGGGTTTGGGAGGAATTTCGAGCTCAAACTCGAGGGGAAGGCCGAGGAAGCCATGGAATCTGTCGAAAGTGACATGGGTGAGGTGCTGGACATCGGTGGGCCAGCCGATTTCCATGTGACGGAGTCCGACGGCGGACACCACTTCCTGGTCGGGCCTATCCACTCGGCACGTTGACGCCATGGATTTCCTTAAAGCTGACAGCACAAAGTCCACCAACGAAAGCTGCTGCTGCTGCTGCTTGGCTCGTTCTTCATCCTCGCCCAAACTAGATGATGATGATTTCGTCATCACTTTGCTTCAATATTTTTTTTGGGTTCCACTCTCCGATGACCGATCTCTTTTCTTTTCTTCCCTTTGAGTGGGGATGAAGAGATGATAGCTGTATAATTACTGTGGCAGCAGAAGAATAGCAGAATAGCATAGCATTCAAGAAGGGTGGGTGGGGTTTCTGAACTTTCAAGCCATTTCTACTTGCTTTTTATTTACCATGTATTTAATTGAGAGAGAGAGAGAGAGAGAGAGAGAGAGAGAGAGAGGGAGGGAGGGAGGGAGTTTTGTGGACTGTGGTAATTATTTCAAAATATTTCTATTAATTGCATTTGGCGAAGAAAGATTCAAACAGTTGGGAGGATGAGTTGACTGATGTGTTGGCGTTGTATCTTGTGTGAAGTTTTTTTTTTTTTGTTTGTTTGATAGAGAGTGGTTATTAGTTTGGTCACCTGATGATGATGCTTGAATGATGTTGCCACCTACCAATTAACTAACTCTCTGCTTTCTTTAATTGTTCAAATATATCTGTATCACCAAGTTGTTTGTTGACGACAATAAAATCAATTTAGCACCACGCATTTCAATTTTCAAATCGATAATTGTCCTCCAACATCAATCAAAATAGATATTTTTGTTCTTGGAAACTGTAACTTCACGGATGGTCAGGGACATGGCATTGAGCCCAAAAACTTTTCTTGTCTTTGTCTGTCCAGCACCACATATTAAAGAAGGGCTGGCTTGGCTATTGTTGTCATCTTGCCTTGCATAGTTAAATGGTTACCATATATGAGATTAAAATTATTTATATGTTACTACAACTCATTCTTGTTTTTAAGTGTCCAAAGGAAATAAAACTTTTCCCTTTCTTATGGCTTATTGTGTGTTTGTTTGTATAAAGCCATTTGGTGAACAAGAAGAGCAAATTATGGAACTCAACTTTGTGCGATAAAAAAATATTGTTAGCTTTCTTGCTTTTATACTTGTAAAGTGCTTTACAAATGGAAAGGTTCAAAGGAGTTGTGAGATACGTACTTTGTTGTGAATGAATGTCCTCAAGGACTCTTGAATATACCACTTGATCTGAACAAAGGAATCTAAACAGCTCACAATCACTATGAATGAATGCATTGGATTGGATTGGATTCCAACCATTTTTTAATCCTTTTCATTTCTTTCTTATAATTAAAATCAAGAATGTAAGTAAAGGGTAGATTGATCATCATCACCTTAATCTTTTGTAGTCCTGTAAACCACAACTTTTATGCCAGCGACAACAGGACTTTCCAGATGCATCTGTTTGAGCTATGGCAACAGTGTCTTGCAAACAATAGTCAGCCATTGCCATCATCTCAAGTGAAGTTCAATCAAGTTGTGTGGCCAGCCTTGTGTAGGACCTTGTATGTTGAGCTTCTAATGAGAAGAAATTAGCACCAGATGAAGTAACTTAACTATTGGTCAGGTCACTACTTTTACCTGCTGCATTCAGGTCTCCTATAAAACGTTTTCTGGAGATGAGTCCACATAGTGGATAGGAGGGGGCCAGGGATAATCAATTTAGGAATGACAACCAAATGATCAATCCACTCCCAGTCACTAGTATGATAAGTTGCAATAGTTCACAACGCATACCGTAATAGTTTGTTGAGGAGGAAAGGGTGATAAGGTGCCCCTGAGCAAACCATTACACACTCAAAAGAGCTTGTATGCAACTTGTTCTTGCAGAATTCTGTTATTCGGTCAGGCTGCCATACACTAAGTGAGGTTTAGATATATTTCAACTTCTATGCCAAGAAAGATAGAAACTTGACATAATCTAGAAAAAGACAGCGCTCAATAATCACAATTTATGCATGGATCTGAATGATATACCTGAATGTTGCAAGACCAGTTTCTCTTGCATTAGACCTTAAGCCCTCCACATGGTGGTTTTGAGTAGGATATGACCTGCGATAATTCTGAGAGCTACAGAGGCAGTTGCACCACCAAAAAATGGAAGAAAATAAGTCATACTGTGCCTGAAGCATCTCTCCAACCACAAAGCAGAAACATTCCATCTTGCTGGGCACTTGCAGCCGCATGCCTACAAGAACAAGCATTTAATTCCACAATCTTTCTTGTGAACATAATGGAAATAATTTTCTTGTGTCTGCTAAAGATCTATCAGTATCTAAGAGATGAAAATTTGAATCAAAAGCTCCAAGTTTACCACCATGAATAATCCCAGGTCTCTCAGTGAATTAAGTTACACCACAATTGGTTTCACCATTAAATTATCCTCCCAAAATAACAAAAAGATAAGTTTAAAAACTATATAGTTCTTGAAATATTTAAAAATGAGCACCACTGGGAGCAGTAAGTAGAGAACTCACATTCTAGCATAAGGCCTATCACCTTTAGAAATAACCCTTCTGCTGCACATTGGTTTCTGCTAGGTATCCAAACCCCAAGCATCTGATAGAAACCTTTTTTCGCTGCATAAGGTATCATTTTATATAAGTCTTTCCATGCAATAAAGCAATACATCCACGGCAAATGATTCCTGTAGAAAACACAGATATGAAGGGAAAGAAGCCTTTGTTTGTTTTCTAGTTAGAACATTGAAGGAAAGAACATAAATCATCACTCCAGATAGCCCTGAAAATTGTAGAAGCAAAATTTAAAAACTGAGCACAGTAAGCTGCATGATCAAAACCAAAGAAACCAGGAGGAGCTTATGTATGCCCGCACCACAATTGCCTTCCTCAATGGCTTCAGCTCTTCCAAACACAATGTGACAAGATCCATGGGTCTTAGTCGCAGCCACTGCAGTAAGAGTGTGACCACAACACAGCCTCAGTGCATCCTCATCACGGTCCCAAAAGCTTTCCAAAGATTCATATGTAGGGTCTGAAGAAACCCACGCCTTTGATCCCATTAACAGTAAACCCAAATTCGGGCCAAGTATCAATCAGCTGGAAAAATGACAAGCTATAAAATAGTGACAATATTCAACCACGCAATATTAATGAAAAATAAGGGAACCCTAGGACTGATTTCGGTACACTAGGAACTGAATGCAATGAATCCAGCACAGCAGCCGGGGGTGCCAACAGTAAATGGAGTAGGTGTCAGATAACTCTCAGAACTAGTTAAACAGGAAACTGGCATAACAATGGATTCTTGTTCCAATATTGATCCTATAATCGCTTGTTACATTGAAGATGCAGATCAAGTTATGAATTGAGAAGAAAAGCAGGCCCACTGTCCCAGCATCATCAACTGACACTTGAAAAATGATTCTGTATTTCTATGGTATGGAACAGGTAGACAACTTAACTTATTTTCCCTTTTGAGTCTTTAAATGCGTTGATAGGATGTCTTAACTCCTCGAATGATGCCTTGCTGAGCCACAGTTTCGCCCTAACGTGCAGGTTGATGTAGGTGCCAATTTGATACTTTTTCACCCATAACAGCCACTTTATATTTGCTGTAAAATATGAGATGGATTAGGCTGTGACATGCGCCACCCGCATCCACCAAAGATCTTATAATTAAAGGACATTTCTGTAGCTACACTGTCACTCATTACAATGTGCAGCTAAGAAGTTGTGAAACTTGATTTCATGCATTAAGATCAAGGTTAATGGGAAAATTACCAATTTTGATAAGGGGAAACGCTGAAACATTGTGTGTAAATCTGTTGCCAGAGCTTGCCAATTTCAAAGAGAGAATTATGGATCTCTGTAAGGCCCTTTCTCAAAATTGGGATTGGTGCATTGACATCTTTTCCACATATCTCAACTTGATATTTCAGCTGCAGGAACACAACACCAAATGATGCTAGTAAATTCCCACAGTGAGGCATAAACACACTGTGATGGAGCTGTGGAAAACAATATGGATGATAGCTTACAAGGCTACCTCAAAACAAAACTAGCAAGTAAGCAAAGACAATTAATTATCAGGAGCACAAAAGTTTGGCAGACCTATCATAATAATACACAGCCAATCATCATACCTTACCCAGCTCAATGCTCTCTTTGAACTGCCTCATATCACAGTTTAGGTTCCTTACCATCTCAAGTGAATTGTGCAAACGTTCTCAGCATTCTTCATCCAAACATGCTAACAATCTGCTAAATATTAAACCTAATAGGTACAAGTCTTAGCATTTAGCATACAAATAGGAAGAAAAGCTATAGGTAAAGGCACAGTATAGCACGCGAGCAAGCAAGACATGAGAAATGACAACCCCTGGAATTCAACAGTTCAAAGCTTTGTCATGGAATTCAAGCTTCAACAGGAGGCTGAACATAACAGTTGAGAGCTTTGCCATTAATTCATTTTTCCTCTTTACATTAAAGTCAGCAGATTTTACAAGAAACTATACACCAACTTGCCTGCGTATGCAGCTCATATTAACAAATAGCAACCACATTTTGCTTAACATTTTAAAACAAAGTAAGTTGAAAACAAAAGACACTGGCAAGCAAACAATGAATCAAGGAAAAACACCAGTGCCAGAGGAACAGTAAAGCCCTGTCAGGAGACAATCATTCATCAAAGACATTCACAGTACAATTTATTTGCTTGATTGCTTTGTTCAGTTAAACAGGCTTAGGGTAATACTGATTTAACAATCAGTAAGGAATATACATTTAATTATGTGTGTAAAGTTGTTCTCACAGAACAAGAACTATATTGTACATTAAAACCATAGTTTAGTATAATGATGAAAGGATAAAAATATTGCCCACAATAAAACCTCGCAAAGTGCTGCACAACAAATAATTCTGCAAGAAAGAAATTTGTCAAGCTAATTCCAAAAACCAAGATAACTTTCAAAGTTCATCACCAATAGCAGCTTTGTTTTAATATACAATAATTAAAGGAATACACACCCTCCCACACACACATATATATATAACCAAACTGAGATCACAGGATTCATCTGGTCTGTAACTTTTCAACTATTAAAAATAGCATCTTCCACCGACAAGACGTAACATCTGATTGTTGGAACCAAAATTAATCACGTAATAAATCAAATTTACAAGACAACTGAAGAAATAATATATCAAAATAAAACACTGATGTAAAAGAAATTAACGTATCTCAGAAGTACCATTATATCAAAACCGATCAACTCAAAATGGGGACTTTATACATCGACCAGACATCGTGCACACCGGATTAATCAAAACCTTTATAGATTATATCCATTTACCACAACGGCCTACTCAAAAAGACCTAGAATTCTTGCGACGCTGATCCAATCTCTTTGGATTGCCCGCCAGCTTTCTTCGGCAGCAAGTTCTGGTGAATATTGGGCAACACGCCACCATTTGCAATAGTAACATTCCCCAACAACTTACTCAATTCCTCATCATTTCGAACAGCCAACTGGATGTGCCTGGGCACAATCCTGTTCTTCTTATTGTCCCTTGCGGCATTCCCCGCAAGCTCTAAAACCTAAACGAATTATTTCAATAAACAAGAAATTATAAGAGACAGAAAAGAATCAAATCAAAATGGCAATCACGAACATAGATATTCTACATAAAGATCAAGGGCAACGAGAAACGAACGCTACCTCGGCAGCAAGGTATTCGAGAACTGCGGAGAGATAAACAGGGGCACCAGCACCAACACGCTCCGCATACTTCCCAGCCTTGAGAAAACGCGCGATCCTACCGACTGGAAACTGCAGGCCAGCCTTCGACGAACGCGATACGGATTTCGAAGCCTTAGGCTTGCCTCTGCCGCCTTTCGTGGAACTCGCCGCTGTAGAACTCATCTTTCCGAAACGCAATGTGTGAGTCCGAAACCCTAAAAAAGTCCCTTAACAGATGCAGAAATCGATTGGAGAAGAAGCCCTCGATGAAAATGAGGTTCAGTGGGACGTCAAAATATATAGAAACTAGTGCTTAAATCTGATTGGTTGACAGAGAATGGTGCGGATCGCCAGGCTGGCAACAGATTTAATTGGAGCGAAAAACCAAAAGGGGTTTTAAAATTTGGTGTTAATGGAGAAACTTTGGCGCGTGAAAATCTGATGGATTGGGCCTATTTTAAGGGCCTGGATTCGAATTTAGCCCAAATTAAATTTCTGGCCCAATTCATTAATTAAGGCTATGTCACGCGCTTTTCACGTGCGTCATTTTTTTATTTTTATCATATACTAATAATTGTATTATAATTATAACAAATTGATGTAAGAATATCATATACTAATAATTGTATTATATTATAGTAATAAGAGATAAGTCAGGCTGCAATCAGGAGCTCGGCATTTAGGTATGGATATATCCTATCTACGCCTAAGACTGGATAAAGAAGGAAACCCATCAGGACTAACAATTATCGTCGGTCGTCGCTCCAACTCAAGAGGAAGGATTTGTACGGGTCAGCGATGTGTGTGTGAAAATTTACGTCCTTGTGCTTTCGGCTTATGCGTGTACTGCAGTTTTTGAATATTGATTTTGCGTATTTTTGTGATTTGCCAAGGTTTGCTGCTGCCTTACAGTTTTTTTTTTTTTTTTTAATTTTATTTTGTGAGTTTTCTCGATTGCTTTGATTGAGGTGTAGCATACCGTGAGTTTGAAAGCTTGTGTGATACTTGGAACATACACGTAACTATAGTCGATGCTCTGAGTCTGAGCTATGTGATTGATTGCATGATTGTATGGCCTTGCCTGCAGGACCTAGGAATGCATATTGGTGGATTATGAATCCAGCTTTTGCGGTTTGGGCTTTGTGGTTTTGCTTGTTTTCCATCGGAAGAAAAATTAATGAGAATGGTATAAAGTATTAACTCCATCAGGTGCATCCTGTGCCAAACTTGAACCATTGGGGGGCTGTAAAATGTGGTTTGTGGCTCAAGGCGCTGGAATTGACAGTATGGGATATGCATTCAGTAAATTGGATGTTGATTGTGGAGCTGGTGATGGTTCTGTGGAGGATATTGGTAGCAATCCAAGTCCTAATCAGTTGGATTCGATGGGACATGATATTGCTCACTTAACAAAGCTTCAATCGGGACCAAATGAAAATTTTAGCCGAGTTATACCAGGGAAACACAAGGCTCCCATTTCAACGGTGAAGATGTTGGCTGGCCGAGAAGCTAATGTTTCTGGAAGAGGAAGGTTCTCAGCTGGAGACTGCTGTCATGTTCTTAGTAGATATCTTCCTGTCAATGGCCCCTTCCCTGTTGACCAGATGTCTACTAGAGCTTATGTATCACAATTCTCTGTGGATGGCTCCATTTTTGTGGCTGCATTTCAGGTATTGATCTAAGAATGAGTCCAATAGAAAATCTTATGATTTCTATTACAAAATTAGCCTCTAGCGTTGGTGAAGTTAGTCGGTTATAGTGAGAGCCTGTATCCCAATCAACTAGGTAACTTCCAGTCCATCAGAGTGATCTTCTTCATTGATCCCTATCCTTTTTATTTTTTCTGGAACAGGGAAGTCAAATTAAAATATATGATGTTGATGCTGGGTGGAGAGTTCTGAAAAATATTCTGGCCAGAAGCTTAAGATGGACTATCACCGACACATCCCTTTCTCCAGATCAGCGACACCTTGTAAGTTCTGGTGCAGCAGTTGATTGAACAAAATTTTAATCTTTCACTCAGTGTTATAATTGAATCACACCAAATATTTATTGGCAAGAAAGTTGTGCTTTTGTTTTTTGTCATAAGAAAATTTTGTCCATATTTTTTACACTAATTAAGCCTCATTGTCTTAGTGTATTTTTTGGATGCCAGTGCTGAGCTATTAAAATTAATTCAAGCTTCATTCTAGTTAAATCTTATAATAACACTTCCAGCTATATTCTGGCCTGAGTTATCAAGCATTTCAATAGTAAAAATTACTGTCATATGACGACAACCTTTACCATGCTTATCGCTATCTTGTTAATAAGTGTCCAGGTTGTTGTTTCTCACCAGCTTATTTCAGGTGTATTTAGAAATTCTAAAATGTGGGTGATTAGCTGGTCAGTTTGATGTATTATAGTTGAGCCTTTGTTTGGCAAACAACCTTAACTGGATAGCTGCAAGGATATATCTCGGCTATTTTTTTAGAGTGAATAATGAAGTTGTTGCATTGGTTTATCAAAGTAGAATCTAACCATTACACTTACCTTCTTTCTTCTTCTTTTTTTTTTTCTCTCTTTTGTCTGTATACATTTTTCACCTCAACTTGGATGCTGTTTTTGCAGATCTATGCTAGCATATCACCAACTATCCATATTGTTAATGTTGGATCTGGCACAAAACAATCTCTTGCTAACATCACAGTAAGAAACTGTTTGTTTACTTTTTCATACTTCTGGAATTACTTCTATGCATTTTGGTTCATGCTAGTGAATTTTTCATGGGCATTCCCTTTAAATTGAAGTGGCTTGTGTAACTAACTGCATCATTAAATTTTGTTCCCGGGGTTTCATTGAGCAAAAGAGTGATGGTTTCAAGTTCTCCTCTGTGCTGATTATAATGTAAAGAGCTCCTCCTATGTAAACTTAACATTTTAGGCATTTTACTAATTTCTTCCGCCTCCTTTGAAATAGTTGTTTGCACTAATAAACAACGTTTTTGTTTTGTCCTTCTCAATCCCAAACTTCTTATCTCTATAAGATAAATAACATGAGCAAGCAAGAGGCATACCACATGTCCTAGCAAAACGATGACACAAATTGTTTGAGCACACTTCCATGAGTTCTTGAATGGAATCACATTGTTTTCTGGGCATAGAGAAGTGTGTTATAAGCCAAAAACATGAATCTAATCATATATGATATCCTTTTCTGTTTAGTTCGCGTCAGGTTGAGTTTGACCTTGATGCCCTGGTTGTGTGATGATTTCCTAGGGACACCCTAGGTAGCAATGTGTTTTGCCTTTTAACATAGAAAATGTGTAGTTAATTGATGCTTTGGCTTATTCATTGTTTATTCCGAGTGAATGCATACAATCATTTGATTTTTTAAATATATATGATTGCTTTGATGCTTCTATGTTATGCAGGAAATCCATGATGGTTTGGATTTTACTTCTGATGATGAGGATTATTCTTTTGGAATTTTCTCTGTCAAATTCTCATGTGATGGGCAAGAAGTTGTTGCTGGGAGCAGCAATGGTGATATTTATGTGTATGACCTTGAAGCAAAAAAAATTTCTCTTCGAATTGCAGCACACATGGTAAAGTTTGCTTCCTTTATTCTTCCTTCAGACAGTTCACAGCCTCTTATATTTTCTGCCTTCATTTATGGCTCACTTTCTTAAATAAGTAGTTCCCTTCCTTGATCTTTTCATACTATCAAGATTTGAAAATCAAATGCAACAATGGCAACCATTTGTGGACAAAATTCTTTCACTTATTACATGAAAGTAGTACTATTATTAATCAGATTACCTACTGAAGAAGATATGACTCTTACTATCTGCAAATTGTGAAAGCTGCGTCATGGGTTCATAGACAATTTGTGGAAAGTTCTCTTTTAACTTTTATCTTCACTGTATGTGGATCAATTATTTGCTTCAGTTTCAATCTTTGACAATCTACCGAAAGAACTACTATTAATGTACCTAGTATGAAGTTTACAGTGCACATTCTCTTGTTTATGCAGTCTGACGTGAACACTGTATGTTTTGCTGATGACAGTGGCCATCTCATTTATTCCGGGAGTGACGATAACTTCTGTAAGGTAATTCATTATCCTGCCTCTATGCCATCCATCATTTGCTTTAGTTGAAAGGCCTTTTAAAGCACTGTTATTTGAAGGTGTCTGAATGATGAAATGTGCATATATTCTTGCCATTCGATATAGGTTTGGGATAGGCGCTGCTTCAGAGACAAAGGCAAACCGGCTGGAGTCCTTATGGGTCACCTTGAAGGCATTACCTTTATTGATAGTCGGAAAGATGGTCGATATTTAATATCCAATGGCAAAGATCAATGTCTCAAACTCTGGGATGTGCGGAAGTTGTCCTCTAATACCACTTGGTAGGATTCGTTTAGCCTCTGTATTGGTAAAATGTTAACAATGGTTTGGTTTTTCAGTAGTTCACACTGTTTTCTGCTATAGAGATAGAATTTTAAAGGCTGGAAAGTGGCATTTACACTTTACTTTGATCATTTGAACAGTTATCGAGGATACAGAAACTACGAATGGGATTACAGGTGGATGGAATACCCACAGCGTGCAAGAAACATGAAGCACCCGTATGATCAGTCAATCGCTACATATAAAGGCCACTCAGTCCTGCGTACACTGATCCGTTGCTACTTCTCGCCCGAATATAGGTTGGTTGCAAGAGCATCTTATTGGTACCTCTATGCATCCAGCTATCTAAAAACATGCTTTGTGTTCTATCATCATAATGCAGCACTGGGCAGAGATACATCTACACAGGATCTCACGATTCGAACATCTATGTTTATGATTTGGTACGTGTGAGACACCTTCCTTGACTAACTCATATTACTTTAGCAATTCTTCCCCCTATCATCTCTACTGTAATAATCACAAGAACCCTGCAATGGAGATTCTCAAAATCCATCAAAGATATAGATTGATGCCTAATTTTGTCAAATCCAATCGAAATTTGGAGGATGGCAAGCTTGGGATTCTGATGTTTTCAGAAACCATGATCATTAACCACTGTATTCTTTTTCCACACCAATCCTGGTGAATTCTATAGATTTCTTGTTCTTTTAATCTAACTATTGATGAGTGGCAGGTGAGTGGTGCACAGGTTGCTAAGCTCCAGCACCACAGATCGACCGTGAGGGACTGTAGCTGGCACCCATATTATCCCATGTTGGTAACTTCTTCATGGGATGGAGACATCGTCAAGTGGGAATTCCCCGGAAACGGAGAGCCTCCACGACCTACAAACTCCGACACCCGTGGTTCAGCTCGTTAGTTCAATGCAGAAAACCGATACACCACCACCTATCTGTATCCTGGCAGGCAATGATATATGAAGAAAGCAAGCAGTGAGCCTCCCCAAAAAAATTTGTGTTCTATTATATATGGTTTGTACATAAAACTGGTCTTCCAACATCAAATAATTAATGATCATGTCCCTCAGCTGCTCTGTATTGTACTGTGTGGTGCCTTTTGGAACAGCACTTGACATGGGCCCAATTCATTTTTGTTTGGGCCCAAGTAGTCCAACAAGTAGCACTTATAGAAAGGTCATTCGCTCACTTATTGTCAGTTTACTTGATTACCACTTGGTATTAATAAAAGGGTGTGATGATTAACCCAAATATGATAATTAACTTATGATTCCCAATTCAAGTGAACAAGACAAAATGCCAGCAATGTTCCTCCATCCCACAGACATCTTACTCAAGGCCACTTCACCACAGACAAAAAGGTACAAACGAGACAAGTCCTGTCAAGCAAATGTATGTTCGTTATCATTAGTTAGAACACTATTGTGCATGTAAATCAAGAAACCCAGTTAACTCTCCATCCACAAAAAGGTAAAACCCAACCCAACCCAACCAAAAGATTGTCTGATGAATCTTCTATCAATTTCATCCCCATTGATTATCCACAATTATACCAAGGAAGGTATAAATAAAAAAACTTCTTTTTGGTTTTTAGTTTGGTTTTTTACCACAGAATTAGAATTAGCCTTTCCACTCACGGCACTGTGACATTGGGCGGGTTTTCCGGGTCCCGGCCTTGAGGGGGCAGGACGAGGCGTGTAGGGGCAGGACCATGCAGTTATACTGCAAACACAGCGACGACCTTAGAGGAATCTGCACCGTCGGATTAATCCCGACGATCCCCGTCAGATAATTATGCTGCAGGTACAGTATTCGTATGCTCCCTGCCAGCAGCTGCTCCACTACGCTGCGCGGGACTTCCCCGGTGAACCGGTTGTTGTTCAGGTACAGATTCTCCACGCTCGAGAACATCGCCGATACATGGCCGGACAATGTGTTGTAGCTCAGGTCGACGGTCTGGATTCTCACCGGCTGAACCGGCTGGACCGTGCCGGCGAATTGGTTCCTCTGCAGTTGGAGGTTGCTGATAGGGAAGGTGAATAGGCAGGCCGGGATAGGGCCGGTGAAGCGGTTTAGGCTGAGGTCGATGTAGTTCAGGCGGTTTAGGCGGGAAACGGCCCGGTCCACTGGACCGGAGAGGCGGTTCCATGAGAGTGAGAGGTACTGGAGTGAGGGCGGGAGTCCGTGGACCGGCAGCGAACCGCTCAGATCGTTGTGCTTCAAATCCATCCGGGTCAGCGTCCGGGAGGAGAACGGGGGAATCGAACCGGTGAGGCGGTTATGGCAGAGGATAAGGTTCGAGAGCGCCGGCAACGTGCCGATTGAAGGAGGAATACTCCCCGCGAGTTGGTTGAAGCTGAGGTCGAGCGTGCGTAGCCCCCGGAGCTGGCCGATGGTCGCCGGAATTTCTCCGGTGAGGTAGTTCCGGCTAATGGCCAAAAACCTCAGAAACCTCAGGCGAGACAAGGTTTGAGGTAATGATCCGAATACCCGACCCGGAACGACTGTAAACTCTGCCAGAGCGGAGAGTTTACTGATCGCCGGGTCGAGGCGGCCGGTGAGTCCCGGCGAACCTGCCCGAGGATCGCCGAGATTGAGAGCGACGACTCTATCGGCATCGCAAAATACGCCGGGGAACTTGCAGGGATCGGAAGTGAAATCCCAGGCAGAAAAATAGTTGGAGCCAGGCAAATCCCTTAAGCTCCGTCTGATCGACTGCAGCGCCAGGAAATCAATCGGATTCAGCATCGCATGCGACGGAACTCCACACTGAAACAGCAAAACGACCAAACAGATACCAAACGTAACCCCGAAATTAGCGCTCATTTTCCACGGGTAACTAACTCCCCTCCCCTCCCCTCCTCCCTTTCTCAAAACGAATATGGAATAGTTATGGACTGGCTTATAAATGGTGGCTTTCTCTTCTCTAATATAAATTGCTTGCTATCGAAGCTGAATTATCCCCAAAAGGTGTGCTTCCGCCTTTAATGGCGGAGGGACAGAAACAGCGATATCTAAAACAGAATTGCTAAAATGGGTAATGGCTTCTAATGAAAGCTAAAATGGGGATTGGATTTAGGGTTCTTGGCTTGTGAAGTGTGAAAGGGTGAAAATTGGAGGACTAATCAAGTGGTGCAGCAGGAGGAGGTTAACGTGGTTTCTCTTATCTGGTGGTATGCGTTTGTGTCTCTGTCTACACAGCAGCAGCAGCAAGTACAAGAAGGGTTTTTAATTTTTTATTCACTTTTTTAATGGAGTTTTTTATCAGTTATATCTGGGACTGGGATGGGTTTGTGGATATATTTAATCGTGAGGTTCGGAGCGGCAAACGGCTGTCCAAGCCTACGTGGACACCAGGATTATCAGGCTCGGACTCGTTTTTGTGTACTGGAAAAGTCGGTTTACTTTTCCTTGTATGTGTGTGTTTTCCTAATTTTCGAGGGATGCATGTAATAAATGTGACCCCTACCAGGACCGTGCCACGTAGGCAAGGGTGGGGGGGCGGCAGCTGGATGTTGACTGATCACAGATTCACAGGCCTTGCAGACTACACAACCTTGGAAGGTCCTGTGATCCTTGGACCTCCTGAACGGGGTACTTGTCCTTTCCCTGTTGTGCATTGACTGTTGCTCTCCTTAACAGACTTGGCGGCCAAGTGTATTAAGAATCGGCTGCCTTACTTGTATTGGAAGGATAAAAACAAGAGTTCAGATTAAGAGGTCTTTAATTCCCAAAGAATAATTACACAATAAACAAACAGCTAGAATGCAAAATGGATGAATAGCATTAAAGTTAGCATGAAACGATGATGGTGAAATAATGAATCTTTTTGGTAAATAATTGATTGATAAAATTTTATTTTATTCAATAACTTGAAACGTTTGTTAAATTATCTTTTCCTAATGCAACATCTCAAAATTAGTTTTTTTTTTTTTTGCCATTTTTATTGTATTACTGAGTAATTAATATATTTATTCTCGCTTAAGTTAAATTTTACAATTTTAAATCAATGAAAATTATTTTGTATATATAAATTATTTTATTTGTAAATATATAAATTTATATAGATATATATTGATGTAATATTTTGAATGTACAATTTAATTTTAGTGTAATAATAAATAAAAAAACAAATGTTTGATTTAATATTTTTTTGAGAAAAAAAATATTTGAAATAGTATAGCCGAAAATCAAATTCCACAAATAAACACACTCATAAATTTTATGCTAAAAAAAAAAAAATAAATATATTATTTTAATTTATTAATGTAATAAATTAATTTATTAAATATACTACATATATATAAATTCTAAAAATAATAAATAGCTAAAATACTAAATAATTAGTTTTATCAAACATTTCAACACAAACATCTAAGCATCCAATGTAATTATGAAATGGCAGTCGCATCAACTAGAATCTACCAAAACAAAAAATTATTTTATCACTACATGATCAATGTCATGCATGGCTCCTCCTCCATTATTAACTTTGCCCCAACCAAAAATAGCAGCTTATATTAATGTTTGAATTATTGCAAAGTATGCAGAACTCATCAACCACTTGACTGTAGTCTCTTGTGTTCTTCAAAAACAGATTGGTTTATACACTTGACCAACTATTGGCAGGCATTTACAATATACAAATTATAGTTAAGTAATGCCATGCCAACTAGTGTTTATTTGGCTACTGAGAGTGACTGAAGCAGATATCATCATTAGCAGAGGTGGTGGAGCAGAGTGCAATTCATTTCTATTATTACCTTATGCCTGGAAGTGTGTTCCATGTATAATACACCTAAATAGTTATGACAGTTGTGACTCAAAAGCATGAAGTAATAATCTTTATATCTCTCAAGTATTTTGGAGGGTTAGTGATGTGTTTTCTACTTTTCCAATACTAGAAATGTTAAATTAATCAAATGCCTAATTGCATCTCATGGATGGTATTGAACAAATCAAACAAGCCATCATGAAGTCACATGGTTCAAGTATGCATGCTGCAAGTACTTGATTTACCATAAATAACAGCAATTAGATTTGATCTTTCCAAGGAAAATGAAAAGCTGTACCATAAATTACCTTTTCAATGAAGTCCATTTGCTCTCTCACTGCTTCTTAATCTACTTATCTGCAAATGATTATAGTAACAAAACAAAGCAGTAAAAAGAGTGTTGTTGTCAGTTCTGATCAGTGGCTTTGTCTGTGTGCTTCTGTCTGTGACAATGAAAAAAAGATGAGACCAAAACATAGTGCATTCTGAAAAGCCAATGTGAAGAAAACAACATATATTCCCAAAAGTGAAGTGTGCAAAAAAGTAAATCAAGTATAGCTGTAAAAGGCCCCAATATGGCACAACAAGTTGCACTGGTAGCTGATTATTGCCAAATGAAGCACAGGCTGAAAGTAAAAGCAACCTACTTAGGAAAAGTAAAGTAGAAAGTTATGGCAAATCTGTGATTAATTGAATCTTGGCTAATAACAATTCCTTCAAGAAGTATGAGGCAATGGAAGACAAAAATCAACTTCACCCGGAATAGACGAAACAAATGGTGCCATGTCAAATGATATAAGCCATATATAATCAGCCACTTGCCTATAATGATCTAGATGGCTGTCTTGGTAAAATTACAATAAATCGACGGTATATTGCAGATGAGAAAACAAATGTCGAGATGAGGGAAGAGACATGAACAAATTGAACTCTGGACTGTTTATAAACAGCTATGTCGAAGGCATACAACGATAAACGATAAGACATTTGACTCAAGACAAGGATTCTAGATCGGAATCAGTACATCATCTTACAGAGTTTACTAGTTCAGCAACTAGGTCCCTTAACAACCCTTTTATATTAATAGCTCCAGATACTTATGCTATTGAGGGGATTGTCCCACCAGCATCCAAGATTTGTCGCTCCAGCTGCATATGACAAAGATAATGTAAACACGTTGGAATTCTAAGTAAAAGGAAGGAATTGCATTCACATATTAAATCTCCAAGGATAGTTATCACAACAACTAGCAGTTCCATGAAGGAACTGTAAACCAAGGGATGAAGGGAGGGAAAATAATTAAAGTAGACATTTGGAAAACATAAAATACAATAGAAAGAAAAGAAGAAGATTAATTAGCAAAAGAAACAACATGAAAATCCTCCATTTAACTTATGAGATATATGACCCGTTGTTGGACAAAGATACATCAACTGAACTCAAGACAGGATGGAGTTATAGAGTAGGTAAATGAATGTAAGATTTTGATAAGGTTATAGATGAAATTTGGTTATATATAGATAAGAAAGTTCTCAATGGAAAATTCATAAGATGCTAAGTGATATTCATCCTAAAATTTGATGATCCATTGATACTTACCCTGAACAATGTTTCCAGTTTATTCTTCACGAGACAATATTCATGCTTTAACTGCTGCAAACATCTCAAACACCTGCACAGATAAAGTAGAATAGATTTATAAAAATAACAAAAATAAAAATTCAACCATTTGGAACAGTGCAAGAAAATCTTAAGATGCACATCACCGTTACCAACAGGACACAACAGTTTTGAACACTTCCACCCTTAGATGGCAAAAATTATTTACACTTGTCATTTTATAGTAGTTGAAGGCCCCATTACCTTAATTGATGATGATGAACTAGAACAAATTACAGGAACTTGCAAAAAAATTTGCATGCAAATTTAGCATCTAGAATCCTTGCTAAGCTCTCCAATCAACTTAGTAAAAGTAAAAGGGTATTACCTTAATCAATGATAAGGTATCACTACAATTCACAAGAATTCACAATAAGTTTTTGCATGCAAATTTAGCATCTATAAAGTCTTGCAAAGTTCATCCTAGTTTACAGTAAAACTGAAAATGTATTTAACATGATATTTCAATTTACTGTGTGCCTGATTAACTCAGAAAAGCTGATCACATCTTAATAAGAAAATGTAGAAATGATTACAAAATGGAACTTACTCGTCGAGGTTCTTCTCTACGCAGTAGTTTCTGAATTCAACACACAAATTCTTCACTTTCTGTGCACCTATGCTGTTGGTTTGACAATATTTTAGAGAGAGAAAAAGAAACAAATTTCAAGAAAAGTAACAACTACAGTTTTGAGGGAAATCATTTGTCAATTCAGAATCTCAGCCCGCCTGAATTTCCATTCTCCTCTTAATCCGCATAGCGATTTTGAAATTTCAAATGAAAAATACACAAGCAATTCATCCAAAAATACGCTGAGTAAGGAAATCTCCAAATAATTACAATTTCAACTAGTATAGCAAATCAAAGGGTTATTACCTGGAGCTGCTACCTTTGAACTGGTGAACATGGTCATCGACCTGCTTAAAATCCACAAACTGCTGTTGGCTGCATAATTAAAATTGAAATTAATGAAAATGACATGAAAACACAAGACAACAATTTCAAAGAAAACAACAATGAGACAATGAAATGAAGCTGACAGGGAAACAGCCAAATTATTCAGGAGCTTCTCCGAATCGTCAAAGAAAAGTGAAACAACTTCAACGACGAAATCTGGATTGCTCTCATCTTGTAGTTTCTGTAACTGCAAGAACTGATCATCCAAGTAACCCTAGTTTTGGCAACCAGAAAATAAAACAAAATTGTCAATACGCAAATCACATTCCCCTCGATGATCTTCACAAATAACAAATTTACATCCAAAAAAAATAAATAGCAGAGCTCGTGTGGAAACCCCCGAAATTTTTGCATTCTAATTTCCAACCAAAAAAAGTGAAAAATCTAAGAATTCGGCCCAAAAATAGAAAAAAGCACTTCACCTCATGATAGAGAGAAATCGAGAAGTCAACAAACTGCTTCTGCAACTGCCCCACGATATCCATGGCTTAGTGCCCAACGCTTTCCGCTGCTCGACCGTAGAACAAGGACGCAGTCCAAATCAGGGTACAGCAGATCTTGCAGCTACATATATACATATATGATATATATATATATGTGTGTGTGTGATGGATGGGACTAACACGCAACAAATGACTTGCCAAACCAGAGCACCCACTAATTAGTAATTAATATATTAATCATTCTGTTTAGGGAATATAATAATAATGCTATCTTCATTTTTCTGTTTCTTTTCTTAACTATTACGTTCCAAAACCAATAGTAAAAACCTCTACGTACGTTTCATTTCAATTTTTGGTCCCCCTGTGATGGATGGGCCCCCGAAGCTATTAAATTCTCCACGATGCCAATACTGTTCTCAGTCAAAATCTTACCTGTTTGGAGGATAAGATGCCGTTGCCGCTTGACACAAAGTGGAAGAAGAAGACTGCATTTATGAGAATATATCCATCCCTCCGTGCGTGCGACGCGTATTGGATTCGATCTTTTAATGGCGGTGCGTTTTCTTTTTTTTAGGTCGAAAACAATCCACCTGCACCCGCAACAATGAAAAAACAAGAAGAGAAAACCAAACTGCACTTGTGAAGTAAAGATGATCGTCCAGTGGAGACAATGAACTCCGCCGGCCGGCCGGCGCAGGCAGAAATGCACGGAATTAAAACATGCCAATTCCGTCTACCGCTAGGTCATCTAAGGATGTGTTTGTTTGTGTTTCTTTAAATCTTAAATTCCATAGGTGCACCAAAAAGTACACATAATATTAAGTAGAGCAAATTACGGACTCTAAATGAAAGGATAATTTATATATAGAATTATTGATAGATAGAGACAGATAGGCATGCATACCATAACAGCGACTCCACCAATCCATTCGATCGATTCTTGATGTAATAATAAGTTATTTATCTACCTCTCTATTTTATGCCTGAATTGTACGGCTGCTACGCTAAAAACACGGCCACCATTTTCCAATCTTAATATAACAAACACTTCCCAAAACTGGATGGGATGGGATGGTACGGTATGAGATGAGATGGGGTGGGGGTAGGGGTGGGTAGGGTGGGAGCTAATCGCCATTGCCGCCGCCGCCGCGATAAGTCACCGATACCCGCTTCTCGATGGTTGTCCTGCAAGAAGGGCAATCATTCATCCCTTGCCTCTCATGTAGAACACTGCACTGCTTGCAGAGAACCTGGTGGGAGCACGGGAGGAAGACGACAGAGATCTCGTCGGTCATGCACATAACACACTCTCTTTCGGGTTTGACATCCTGCTCCTCGAACATGGCGAGCCTCTTGTTCGGTTTAGTGTGTCCCCTCAATGCCGGGTTTGTGGAGATGTTCTCGCCTGCCAAGCAGCTGCCGTACCCGACGCTAAGCGCAGCTATCTGCATTTTGTCTGATTCGAGTCTCAGCTCGGAGATCATGCTCTCGAGTGACTTAATGTCTTCTTCGCATTTCTCTCTGTTCTTCTGCGCCAGCTGTTTTATTTTGTCCTCTTCTACTTTCGTCAATCGCTCGCCTTCATCCTTCTTTTCTCTCAAGGATTTCATCACTTTTGATAATTTCAACATCTCGTTCACCTCTTGCAGCCATAGATCCTGTAAGATGTTCCGAGAAGACCAGTTTATGCAGAGAGATGAAGTGTGTGAAAAGGAATTTAAATTCTGTTTCTGGCAGGGCTTACCTGTTTCTGAAGCTTTCGTTCTCTAGTCTTTTCGAGCTGAATTTCCAATTCTGTTGCATGGCGTTTCAGATTCGTCAGCTGCTCCTGGAGTAAACTCTTCTCAGCATCCAATGGCTGGACTTTCTTCAGTGTTTCTTGTTCCCTCTGTGTAGCTTCATCCAAATTAGTAGCAGATCGAAGGGCCTGCAACATAGCAGCCTCCATTTCCTTCTTCAAGACAGCATTTTCCTGTTCTAACCGCTGAGCAGTGGTGTTGGCTGCCTCAATCTGGCTTCTGGCATTGCCCAAAGCATATTCCATTTCCGACAGTCGCTTTGAAGTGCTCTCCTCCAACGTTTGCTTCTCCTTCTTGAATTTCTCAGTCTCTTCTTTCTCTAGTCTCAACATTTTCAACTCTCCCTGGTCTTTTCCAAGCCTTCTTGCTGCTTGCATAACCTTCTCGTTCGCCCAATCTGTCCAACCTTGGAGTTCTTTCTCAAGTGCTTGTTTATGAGGCACAAGCATCAAAATGGCCCTATCCCTGTCATCATGTGCAACATGCTTCTGGAGAGCTTCATCATATAGAACAGAAGAATAATAATCAGTAGCTTTACAAGAATCCGAGGTCTTTATTTTGCCCTTCCCAGAAAGTTCGAGATCTGTTTTGGATGATAGAGGAGATTTGGGACTTGTTGCAGGTAATGCAAGCTTGGGATCTTTGGCAGCCAGGGCACCAGCAGATGCTGCATCAGATTTTGGATTGTTCGAAGGACTACGTCTTCCTTCCACATATGAGCTGCTTGTTCCAGTTGAAGTAGTTAACTTCGAATAAGTTCCCTTTGTTACTACACTAGACAAACCAGATTGTGACTTCAATGACTTTTCCAACATCATACTTCCCAAGGCAGCAACTTTGGCCTTAAAAGCTCCCTTTGACATACGACCCTTGTAGTTCTTCTCAAAGTGAAGTGCCCTCTGCCGAAGCATATCTCTCTTGACAGTCATCGACGATGATCCCTTTCTATTAACACCATATTTTTCATCCGAGGCGATTCCTTGACTTGAAAATGTTCCTTTTGCTTCTTGGAGGACAACAGAACTTGCATTCCCAGAAACTGCAGTGTCACCAGGATTTGATTTGCTGTGTGATAGTTGCAGGGCAGATCCAATACCAATTGTTTTCTGCTGAGAATTTTCAAGAGAGGGCATCATCTGTTTTAGAACATTGATTTTATCAGAATCTGATTGGCCATTGTCAAGAGTTTCACCTTTCAATTGAGATAATGTTGAGCGTTCCCAAGGTGTTTCCTTACCAAACTGGCCTCCATCCACCAGGCATGCATTTAAGAGGTTCAGATCACTCATTAGCAGGCACCACATAGCCTCTGCAATAGTCACGTCTGGCCTAACTTCTCGAAGCACATGAACCATCTCCAGTAATGTGTAGTCCACCAGGCTCTGAAGTCCCTCGAATATTGAATGCTTGGGTGTATTGAACTCCTTTTCCCTCTTTAGCAAAGCCAAAGCCCCATCAACAACATTAGATACAGGGTCTTTACTACCATGGAACATATTACTATTCAAAACAGACCACTCAGCAACTTCCTCGGTGTACCCACAATCCACTATCTTCTTTACTGCAGTACAGAATGTCGTAAACAAATTATTTGTCAAAAGTTCCTCA
The DNA here is from genome assembly GCF_009805555.1 of Andrographis paniculata. Lineage (NCBI taxonomy): Eukaryota > Viridiplantae > Streptophyta > Magnoliopsida > Lamiales > Acanthaceae > Andrographis > Andrographis paniculata. The sequence continues at coordinate 53,599 of NW_026137579.1, read as the reverse complement.
AGCTGACATGCAATAGGATCATCCCAATCAGCCAGCAAGTATTCATCAGTATCATCCTCGTCACCATCTTCTTCTTCTTCTTCTTCCTGCTCACTTGTGCCATCAGGCATCTCCATCATCGACCCCAATTCATCCAAAGCAGTCCGAAATTTTTCCTCCAACATCTCATACCTAGGGAATTCTGTAAGAGACACAGTTGATACGTCTACAGGCGCATCGGCTGATATATCAGATATAAATTTCCTCTTGTTTCTACTTCCCTTCTCACTGACAGAACCAGTTGGGAGTCCTTCAGCGCTACTGCCAACAGTGTTGTCGTTGTCACCCATCTATCACTCTCTAGATGACAACAGAAGTAGCGAGAACCCCACCAACACAAGCTTTTGATGTAGCTGAAAATTTAATATCAGCAACCAATGAATATGTTTCCTAACATGCAGAAAACAAAAAAGAACCAGCAGAAACTAAACTTTATTATTTATAATGACGAACGAAGAATAGCATGATGATTTCTAGATAACAAATAAATAGAAAGTGACACCATCCTAGATTGTCTATTTATAAAGAATAGAAGAATGAAATCGCGGCAAGATAGCAAATATCTTAATATCTTAAAACAGACTTAAACAAGATGAGATTGCACACAAGCTACTTGTATTTACAAAGAAACTTTGGGGATAACTGAAGCAGAAAAGATCCAGCAAGCTTAAACAAACTGATACAATCAACAAACCCTTCATGGCTACCATCAGCAACACAGCACACCAATAAACTTGTTTCGAGGGCACAAATCATCCAACTTTCCAATTCCAATTCCCTGGGTAATATTAGGACAACAAGGCCATTATTCCTATGAATATCCTAAGAACAAAACCCCTGGATATCTCAAATAATTTGACGGCTCCCATTCACGTACACCGTAAATAAAGCTAAGTAATCAGTAAATAGAAAACAACCACATAGTTGCATTATTGGAAGGTAGTGACGTTCTATCAATACAGGAAACAAGAATATGATCAATAAATCAACCTAATAATGGTCAAGGTCCAAGGAGAAAACTAGGGCAGGGCAGACACAAGAACACTGTGGCCAATGTTACTTGTAACCCAGCAGCAAAATTCCTTGCTTAATCTACTGATACACAATACACACATATAAAACAGCAAAAATGATCGGTACAAACAAGAAAAGCCTCAGAGACAGCGAAGAATTAGTGATACCTGCGATATTTCAGTAAATAAATTTCTTTCTCAAACAATTTCCTGATTGGCAGGGAAATGAATCACCATTAGAACCAGAAACCAGAAACCCACACTAAGAATATATAAACTTCACAGCACGCAGACTCGACGAACTAGCATAATCAGTAAATACATGAAAAATAGAAAACTAAAATCTACCAGAGAAATCGCTGCAATAAGCAAAGGAAACCAAAAACCCTAGATGAAGCTCAAAACCCAGCAAGAGCAAAACGCAATTAAGAAGCGAGGAAATAGCCCCTTTACCAAATTAAAAAATATAGAGAGCCAGAAGAATCAGAAAGATACACAATCAATCAACGAATAAGGCACTCACGAAACGGTGTGAGATGAAAGGTATTGATAGGTCGGCGGCGGCGGTGATGGTCTGAGAAGAAGAGCAGCTAGCGCACAAACTTTCTGTTGATTCTGAAGCTGGCTGCTCTCCCCGGCAATGTCGCTATTTCGCTTCTCACTCTGCAGCCGTCGCCGCGAATATATATGCGAGTCTGACCCTGACCAAACCACGAGTTAACCTTTACCCTCTTCCTACCAGATCCTTTTTTGCCTTTTAACTGCGGTTACTACAGTCAAGAAGCAAGTAATAATCAAACAATGATTATTATTATTATTATTATTATTATTTTAAGTCATTGTCTCAATTTTATTTTTTATTTTTTAAAGACATCCTTAATTGTCTGTATTTTTATAGGGTGTGTTTCTTTTAAAAAAAAAATTGATTTAAATTTACATGAAAATAATATTTGAGAAACATAATATTCTGAAATTTTCTAATTTTCACATTTTTGTAACGAAAAATACAATTGTAAATATAATATTCTAAAATAATTTTAAATATAATATTATGAATAAATTATATTTTTTAAAAAAAAAAAAAAAGAAAAGAAAAGGCAACAACATTATATTAACATATTTAATAAATTCATCTGCTACCTCATCGGCAAACTGCTTTATAAATGCAAATTGTCATCAATGAAGACCATCCCACCCACCAAATATTTTGATATGACTTGCCCTCGTATAATTTTGAATGATGATTTAGGGTCTTTGTGTTTAGGTTTGATTTTAGTAAGAACAGTTCATGATTTTTTTTTCCTTTTTTAAATTATTAAATCAAATACTTTATTTATAATATTATTAAAAAGATATTTCTTTCATTAAAAACATCACATTATATACTATTTAATTACAAATATATTTTTCTTTCAAATTATCAAATCAAATACTTATATTTTATTTAATATATTATTAACAAGTATAAGTTTCATTAACATTACATCCAATACCATTTAAATTCAAATACTAAAAAAATTATATATATGCTCTCACTGATTTGAAATCAAATATAAATACAGAGTAACAAGAAATACAAATGAGACAGTTTTAACTTAGAAGCAGCCTTCCTCCTCCCTAATGAAAACAACAAATAAAGATTATATACAGAGTTTGGGTATCAAAATTCAGAAGGCTTCTCTACACAGAGGTACATAACTGTATGTATTGCACTAAAAAATTCACTTACAGAACAATCACAAGTTGAAGAGGATAGATAGAGGCCTGGATTTCTTGCACTGTTGGTTAGTGTCCTGTGAAGCCGAAGCCATGTTGTGCTGGTCTCAGTCGGGATTGGTGTACTCGAGCAACATATGGGGCGATCTGTAAATCTTTACCAGTGTCCAGTAAAGGACTTCTTCAACTCCAAGCTCGCCTTCTGCTCTTGCGGCGTAAATGTCTTCGCAGATGGCAATCAACCTAGATGAAACCGGAAGGATGGTTCAGATTGGCATTGCTGAAAAAACGAGGAGTTAACAGGATTGCACATGAGAACTGGTATTACCTGTCGCAGGAAGGTAGATTCTCGTATGGTATTCTCATTCGTAGGTCAGAGCACTGCATTCGAATGAAACGGCCAACTGCAAGGACGAATGTGATGTAGAGACCCCAAATGCTGAATTTGCTGAGAGTCTCGCCAAGAAATCCTTCTGGAGTAAATACATACACAAAAGAACAGCATTATACATGTTCCAATTTGAGGGAAGGAAGGGTGTTTAAGTTATATAATACTTACGGGGAGTTTCCTCGGATACAATCACAGCCATAGGGCCGGATAATCCTCCACAGCCAGATGCATTAATATCGTGGAAGGACCACCATTGAGATGTCTTGTGATGTAAGACAACATCAGCACTAACATCAGTCACCTGTTGACATCGACAAGAGTCAAATTACCATTAATACTTATATCGAAGGAACACTGCATATGCCCTTCATTTATTTAACTTTGTGTGCTTGGCATGTAACTATCAGCAAATCAAATTAAATTGAACAGTCATTTGAGAAATAGAAAAGAAATAGATTTGAGTATAGTGAAACAACAAACATATTCAAGCAAGAATCCAGCTTGATTAGTACAGAGCTATGTTTTGCCTCCAGTAAGTTAATTTTTTTTAACATGCCCACTCAACAAGCAGAACTTGTGAAGATACTGTTTAAAGAAGAATGGGAGATCAAAATTTAACAAGTTGTTATAATTTAGCACAAGGCTCAAGCTGCATTCACAAGTAGCAATCGAAGAAATCCCTTTCAATATATGAGACATGACATGTAGAGGGAAAAGTTTTGTCTGGAGCTGGACTGTTGAAACATGAACTTTTATCTACTTGTACCATATGCTTACTCAAATATTTTCTACATTTGTTATCTTGACTTCACATATTATGAGATTTTGTTCGAGAGGAGAATGTAGACAAAATCTATTCTGTGAGTATATATACCCATCTTCAATAAATGAAACATGGTTTTGCACTTCAGATTGTTTTATTTCAAGAAAGTACTCAGTGTTGCCATTTATTACCAGGAACATGCTAGCAATATGATACAAGTGCTTCACATTTTCCCATTGATAGATACTTATCCAAACAATAGAAATAGCTATTGCCTTTAATAGTTTGTAGACCTATGTAAGTTGAAGCATTCAGTCGGAAAAGGATAAATGGCAAAGCATTAGTTATGAGTTATTCATCAAATGTATTGACAAGAGAATGAAGTTTAAAAGACACACCTTCTGCTCAAAAGGTCTAATTTCCCCCGAACCGGTGACCCTGAAAAATTTGGGATAAATATCATAAATCCGAAAGCTGCTGAGGGAACCATTGAGTACACCTTGAACTTCTGATGGTTTTGGAAGATCAATTGGGTCGACACTTCCTTCAAATCTTACCATTTCCTTGCCTTTTGGTCGGGCCCTCATGAGTATCCAAGTAAACCTTATATCCATTTCACCAGTCCCAAGAGACTGGGTGAACTGCTGCTGAACCACATCAGGGACAAGCCATAGTGTATTTGAATCAGCTTGGCAACAAACAAGCTGAATGTCATTCACATTATATGCATCCAAATAATTGTTGGGATCAAGCTCACTTGCATTGGACTGATCCCATGGAATTATTTGACAAAGTGTTGTCTTGTAGAAGGTCAACCTGCCACCAATTGTCTTGATATCAAACATAAAACTTGCATCGTTGATTGGATTTGCAATGTTTGTTGGATTACCACTACTGTACATCTGCAAGGAACAGGTCAGGCTCAGCTTTAGAACTCCTGATAACCAAAGTTCTGTAGCTGTTATCTAATGGAACATTCCATGAGCACTTGGTAATCAGTATGAAAGAATCAGCAAATTGAATTTTGTTCACAATTGAAGAACATCAGAAAGAAAACTTATTGAAACAGAGAAAACACATAACTTTTAAGCACCTAAAGGCCCAAGAGAAGGATATCTCTCTCATTTCAAATTAGCAATAAATATCGTCAAAACTATCACTTTCCGTAACTTGCTCATTAGCCTGTCTAAAGTTTCACACCATTCCGGATATAAGCTAACCTCATTAAGATTAAAGTAGAAATTACATCGAAGAATGGAGCAATTAGTTAGTTAACATCAAACTTCTTAATCACATATAGCAAGTGCTTAGAGTGCTGCTCAAAACCGATTTCCATATTCTAGAATCCTTTTTGTGGAATTGTAACAGATCTTTAGAGGATAAAATTGTTGGATATGCCATTTGTGAGCACCATGTGATATTCACAAGCCTATCCAACAAATCAGCATATCTCTATAAAGCTCATTCACATTTAAAAATTGAAAACTAGTATCAGGGTCTTGATAAATTCTTAAAGTTGAAAAATGTGTGATGCTTACATTCTATTATAATAATTATAAGTATTAACTGAGTTTGTTATTTACTTGGTGTAGGTTTGTATGTTCGTTTCAACTCCACTGCTCTGTTTCTTTTCGTCCTTTCCCATCTACATAGAGTGTCTATAAATACCTATGATGTATTGTAAACAATCGAGTCTCTTCTTCGTTTCCTTTCTTGATCCAAGTTCCAAAGTTCATAGCATATTCCAACCAATATGTCCCCCGCCTCCACATACACACACACCCCACCACATATCAATAACCAATCAAATTAATTAGCATGGCAATGTAAGAACTTCCATTAAGAAATGAAACTAAACAGAGGTGGGTTTAGGGTTTGGCGAGCAAGGGTTAGGGTTATATGCATCTTTTTAATACTTCAGTTTAGATCAGAATTAAGTTGCTAACTTATTACCAGCATTGGAGCCCAGATAACACATATAAGGACAAAGAACAGACACAGGCCATTGCAAAACTTTGTCATCTTTGTCTGCTTCTCTCCTTGTTTATGTGCAGCTCTGTTCAGAACATTATCACATTTAACAAGGTACAAGCTAGCATTTATGTCCTCCAACTGAAAAACAAGGAGAAAAGAACATCAGTGTCTATTTCATACTGGCAACCCAAATTATATAGAGAAAGTTCATTGTAGATATAGATAGTGTTGTAACTATATAAAATTCCTTGAATATATTATACCATAAAACATCGTGGAGCCAATGAATAACAGAGATATTAGACAATGCTAATAGGTGCATGAATTTCAAGTAAATTTGCAGATCCTGTAAAATGGGAAGACCCACCTTCAGCCAGTCATACATCGTCAATGATGTTGTTGTGCAAGACCAATCAAGGACGCATCTTAATTCATACAGAAAGGGCAAAGCACGATATAGCCTGTACCCTATATGGTTAACACGAGAAACCTCACTGGTTAGGAACTGGCGATACAATGTGCTTTGATGGGGCACGCCATATCGAATTTGAATGGCTTGCAGAGCAAACGAAATTGCTTTTGTGAGATATATTGCTCGAAGAGCAAACGCAGCAGCATTCTTCTGTGAAGTATCCAGATTCCAAGCATACTCTGTTACAGCGCAGGTGAAAAGAACAAGGCTGAAGACATAAAAGATAACCTTCGCGGTGGCAAATGAACACAAATATATGACACGATCAACAACAATCAAGAAAAAGATTGCCTGCATTAGAAAAGTATAATTTAAATGGGAAAGTGAAACTCAATGCACAACAAAAATAGAACCAAGAGAAACCAGTCACATAATTTCCTAGAGGAAAACCTCATCATCTATGTGCATATAATACTTAAATATTCTCATTCCTAACATATATTTTCAACTTATCCAATCTCCCATATTCTATGAAATGGAAATTATGAGCTCTTACCATCAGAACAAACACAAATTCTTTTGGAAATTGATCCTCGAATTGATAATACTCCAGAATCTCACTTTTATTTTTTATAACAGACTGGTAGAATATGGCAACCAGAAAAAAAACAGTCAAATCAGCCCCAAATATATATGCATAAAGATCAATTTCTCTTTTTCCACCACCAACTATTGACATTATGGGATAGGGAAAACCAACTTCTTCAAAGAGCCCCCGCTGTTGTGATTTAAGAATCTCCTTGGCTACATCAGCTGCTGGAGTCAGAGATCTGAATTGTTCTGTTGGTCTACAGTCTTTTGGTGAAGAAACATAAATCACCTCAAAAACAGCCAACACCACATCTGCATTTTCAGAACTTTTTTCAATGCTTCGAATTTGCACCTTACTGGCACAAGGGCAACGCTTAGGCACTTCGTTCTGGCAATTTTCATCATGTACGAGCAGTAGTAATTGATTTATCCCAGACTCAATTCGCTCTGGTTGAATCCCATCCTCTGGCCATACTTTGACATCCATTGATAATTGAACAAAGTAAGGAGGAAATTCTGCTTCTTGCGTTAGTGATTTCCAGTATCTAGTACAACCAATGATAACCATCTCAACCACTCGTTTCACTGACTGGAAAATCATCTTTACTTGTTCACACCAGCTGGAGCCAATGTCAGCTGCCTCTCTATGTAGTAAGCCCCCTTTGCAATTGCTAAAACCCACTGAAAACCACTCACCATCTTTTGCAGTTATGGAGGTCTGTATTAGAGTAAATAAATAAACTAAAAACAAAGGTAGCAAACTGACTACAAATGATGCTGTTATTGGTTTGGTTGGAAAGCCTAATTCACGAAGCAGGTTCGACATGACTTTGAAACCACAATGCTGGATCATTATTTGGTAGAAATACTGAATCAAGATATAAAATTCAGTATAAATCAGCACAATAATCCAGAAGATGTAACTTGGGCCAGTATTCACACAGAGTGCATACAGAAACAGAGCTGCCAAGTATACCATGGAGAGCAAGCTAAAATTCCAAAGAAAAACAATAACAAAACAGCAGTAACACACCACATCATTGTTCGAACGCATCTGGAACCATATATGATGGAGTATTCGACCTATCTGCAGACTTGCAGACTCTGAAGTCCTACTCTTTTCAGAGTGAAAAGATGACAAACTACTCAGGTGTGTCTGCTCTGTGCTTATTTTATCATCTGGAAATCCATCTTCCAAAGATGAGGGCTCATTAGAATCTGAATACTCAGGGGTAATGTTCAATAAGTTCACAAGATTGGAAACTGCACGATTCCCAATTGACTGTACTTGAGAAACCCCATCGCCTAAAAATTGTACTGCAGATGCCAAAGGATTTTCCTTTGATTGGAGTTTATCTTTCTTTGATTTGTCAGTATCATTGCCACAATCACTTGCAGAATCCCAAAGTTCAGTTATTTCACTAATGGGTGTATCCCTCTGTTGCTTAAAATCAAAAGGAACTGGACTTTCAGCTTTCAAATTACTAGAAGATTCTACATGAAATGGCAAAGCTGAATCAGAATTGATGCCAGCATCCAGTCTCTCAACATGACCAGTGTCTTGCAGATTGTGTGAAGCATTTTTCCTTCTTCTCAGACCATTATTTGCTGGTGAAGGATCAGTACAGACACTGGTGGGGTTCATGTCATGAAGCTGTATTTGTAGATTGAACATCTCAGATTTCATCTTCTCCACTTGTAGGTTACGCTGATGTTTCTTCTCTTCAGACTTTCGAACATGCTGCAGCTGTTCGGTCTTCCAAGTAGCTTTCTTCTCTTGCTCCCTTACAATTGCACCAATTTGCTCCGCCTCAAGATATCGAAAAACATAATCAAACTCAGACGAAGAAAACATATATGATTGGCAAGCTACCAGGACAAATATGATGATTTCTACCAAAGCAGATCTGGACGTGATGCGAAATCCATAATCATATTTGTAAAAACCAATCACTTCGTATATGTAATCAATTGTTTCGCACTTTCCCGCATTAAAATCACCAATAAAGGGAGACTGATAGACCAGCGAGAGAACAATTACAGCAAAATTATAAATTCGCAAATACTTGAAGATCTTGTTTTTCTTCTTTAGTATGGTGAGCCTCATGCGGAAGAAAATAAGGGCAAAACCAAGGTATCCAAGGTGCAGAATGTCATACTCCAAAGTTCCCGTAATTAGGATCAGAGCCAACACAAGATCCAATAGATGACAATAGCAATACACTCTCAAATAATCCAGAAATGTCCACATGCCTTTGGTTTCAAAAGACAGATCACGCCAAACAAATGCATTTTCACGCTGAGAAATCATCTGGCGATATGTAAACGGAGCTGAAAAGCTGGATGCATTATCAGCACGGAGCTTAAAAGAGGCAAGCAAGAATACTGCAAAATAACTTATTAGCATGCGAGGATCATCAACTATAATCCCTGCCAAAACAAGTAATGAAATGAATCAAGGAAGTCTCTAACGTTAAAAACCTAGAATTCAACATAAAGACATCAAGCTCGTGATTAGGAATTGCTTGAGAATGAATATGCTAATGTGGCATGAGAAGGCGTGTTGAATATATGAAGAAAAGGAGAGCTTTTTGGAAGCTTTCATCAAATGGTAATAAAACATAAGATAACAAACAAAATAACAACCCTCTTTGCCCTTCAACTGCTTCCGCTCAGAAGTTATCTTTATTACAGGTACTGTGAGTCCTGCCAGAATCCTCAATAAGATTTTACTACACTTTAAGATTTCTGATGAGCATTATGTGTATGAAGAAGTTTAAACTCTTTACTATCTCAAGTGGTTTTTTCTCCTAGTGTACAGCACTGACATGTATAAAATAAAAACCTCCATAATGTTTCCAGTGTTTTGAATCAAATACAAGTAAACATAAAATTAATTTACACGCATGGAATGAAAAGGAAATGTATATTGTATACACACACAAAGAGTATAGAGCTTTTCTATTTCTAGTGACAAAGAAAGAGAATCATACCCAGCCAGCACTTGACACAATAGGAGAAATACATCTTCGAGTTTCTCCAGCAATCATGACAACGAGCATGGGTTTCAGTTGAATGCCAACTAAAAGGTGTTATATTCTGCCACAATGTCAAGTATTCTGCAAGAAGAATGATTGCCAACGAAAAGACAAACACTGGCCATAGCTTCCGTATAATAGGACGAGCCAGTAAAACACATGTAGCAAGACATGCAATATAGAACATTGAAATGGCATTCAACAAAGCAAAACTAGCTAATAGTAATGCCATCATATTAATCTCGAGCCCAAAGAGATTAAACATATTTTCTATCCAAAACTTCAAATATACTTTTAGAGTAGTTTTCTGCATCTCAAATCTCTCCTGTCTCAAGGCAACAATCCTTTTCTTATTCCACTTTTGACTTTCTTTCATGCTTCCCCAGAGATAGCTAAACAACAATTTGGTACTGCCTCTGTCCTCAGTACCCCCATTTCCTGATAAATCCTGAGGATGTGTATGATTACTCTGCCTAAAAGATGGCCATGAATTGCTTCTCAACTGTTCCGGTGACAATTCATGAGATTCAGATATAGTCGGGTTATCCTTGTTGAAATTTGAGACAACAGAAGACACATCTGCCTCTGAAACAAATAAAGGGCAAGGTTCCTCAGATCTCCCAGAATTCAAAAGAAAGCTAGGCATTATTTCCAACCACCGAAAAACATTGTATTGAAGAGTACAAGCAGCAATGACCAAAACTTTTCCCCTCAACCCTGCTTCGATGCCTTCAAAACCTTGCCCATACACTTGTAATCCAAGGAAAAGGGACAAATCATAGTGCTTTTGTCCAGGAAACATTTTAACTAGCTTGCCCAACATCTGAAAAAGATATTCAATGACCACCAGACATCCAGTGTAAACTAAGAATGACTTGGATGGAATTCTAGAAGCTTTAGGCAATATAGAAGACAAAAGAAGACCAAGAAGATATACAAAGCCGAATGCGCTAAGTGAAGATATTGAAGCATAGAACACCGCAATAATCAGAATCTTTTGGCTGTGCCAGATCAGAAACCGTTTGATAAAGCCCAATATCCCCAGCTGCAGTGAATCAACATTTTCTGATTTCTTGTCTTTGCTTTGTCTTCTTTCGTAGCTGTAAAGCTGCATAACAATAACAATTGCTAGAGACTCCCAAAGATTTCCCAACAAAGAAGTTTCAGTGTCATAGCCAAAGCATAAGTAGAGATCAACTTTCTTGGACATCCACGATTGGAAAGTGGGAAAAATGCTTAAAATATATGTGAAAATGAAAACCGCAATTGAATATGCTTTAAGGGGAAACCATAGGCGCCGATTTGTCCGCTCAACTAATTGCCTTCCAATTATCCAGACAAGGAGAAGGATTATATAACCAAATGATACATAGTTAGGTTTCACAAGGTACACCGCAAGAAGAATGGTGACAAAAGCAATATAGGTCCCAAATGACCTATACATTGATAAAAATTTCTCCCCAACTGCACTCAGATACAAAGCTATCCTTCTTTCTGGAAAGTAAACAAAAATTAACATATCAAGATACAGGTGACCGTTGAATCATTCAAAAATCTCATTTGTGCCACATACACTTTACATGAATAAACCCTAAAATATAGATAAAAATTATCTAAAATATCAAAAAAGGTCCCTACACTTTTCTAAATGCAAAATTGACCTATATATACAATATATCTAACACACTTGATTTTTTCCTAGTAGTGGAATAAATGCAGATCAGGTATAGTGTTGCAGAAAAAATAAGACACCTAAAATGTGATGCTAATTACATTTCTGGTACCAAGATATATTTATGATTGCATCCAAATTAAAAGTAAGATAATAAGAATTAATCCCTGGAAAAGTTTACAGTACCATACCATGGTGATGATTCTCAAGATTGTCCCTGGTGTTGGAGGTTGCGTAAACTGACAAAAGAACTGATTTATTCAAACCAGCTTTCAGAATGCTAAATCCAACTGGAGGACTAGGTGTGTGCTGTACAATGGCAGAAAATGAAAACAACATTTCAAAGCCATGGTTGTGAATAGCACAAAAGCATGCGAGCAGAGCTATTTCCAGGAAATTCCAAGGACTATCATACTCAAGGAGACCTACAATTAATGCATCAACAAAGTAAAAGAACATAAAAGTCAATGGAAGAAAGTAGAGATTAGACATATTGAACATTGATTATGCATATGTGAAGGTAATATAAGATGAATAAATCCCATACCTAATTGTGATAGCACTGCTGCACTCATAGAATCTTTTTGCTCCAACTTTCTGGACACAAGGTTAAGCTGAAGGATGTATAAGATTGCAAAGTGTGACTCGCACAAAAGAACAAGGGCTTGGCGCATCCTTTTATTGATCTTATGGCTCAAAAGGTACACAAAGAAGAATATCACTGAAAACAAAGACAACAGTGAGAATATTGAAAAAAAGGAAATTAATGGCAGAGAAAAATTGACTGCTTAAGACTCTGACATACTATAAACAGCATGAATTAAACCAGGTTTTAGTGCAATCATGAAAATGAGAAACAGCATGATAGCCCGAGAACATTTGCGGATTCCCCAGAAAATGGTAGCCACAATCAATATCTTGGTATCTTCCTTAACTGCAACCATATACATCAAACACAAAGTGATAATCAACATTAAAGAGAAGATGACCATGAAATAAAAAGAATCTCCATGAAAACATAAAAAGTTCCAAAAGAATTATCCTTACAACATCGAACTCTGTGAGAAACTGAAAGTAAAAGATTAGAACAAGGAAAAGTATGATGAAAAAGTTCAGGAAAAAAAAATTGTAAGAAGCCTTTATTGTGAAAACATACGAAAACTAAAAGCCTTCCTAACAGTCAGGAAGGCTGAGAATTAATAAGGCATATACAGGACACAACAAAATAATTGGGCAACTATTCTAACTACAAATAGGACAAACCAACCAATTCACAATCATACAAGACATGTGTCAGCAGATTCGTGCTTAGTCGCAATGTTACCATAACAAGGTTCAAGACATAAATAGAAGCAAAAATGGCAGAGAGTTTTCTAAATGAATATCTATATATATCTGTGTGTACGTGTGTTTGTAAATGTATTGCAGACTAAAACTGTTAATATAAGAATCTTGACCTTCCTCAGTGCTGCTCTCATTAGAGAATTGTCTCTCCTCATCTGATATATAGAGAAATACTGAGTTGTTAACAAGATTACCAAGTGCTACAAGGATCCCAAGACAGAATTGCGCTAAAAGGAAGAAACCAGGGATAGGATAGTGCCATAGCCCAACCATTTCCCAGATCTCCATATCCTGTGTAGAACAGAAAAATAATTGCAAATTTCATCCACCTATTGGAGCTTCCAAACTGAAGATGCAAATGAAGATAAGAAGCTACCTTCCCAAGCTTCCAGTTCGCATATGCAAACACCACATTGAAAACATATGTGCTGATGGCCCACAAGAGAATGAACACTAGAAGCAAACCATTCAACCGATGCAACCGAAACAAGGACGGGAAAGCATAGAGAATATACCCTACATACGCAAGTAATCCAAATGCACATATACTTGCAAAATGGAAACTCCAGTATGCAAGAGCAACCAAAGATATCTGTCACACACATTTGAGATGCATAAGCAAGGGAAATGTGGAGAGATGCAATATTTTCATAATGCATATACCACAACTGTAACATCCACAGACTACATTTTCAAGAGAGATGCAAACATATAAATAAGCCTAAAGTTAGTGACTACATACCGGGAAGCCATAAGTAAACCAGTTGATGCTAAAAAACCTGAAAACTGTCCCTCTTAGTAAAATATTGGTATGCCTGACACCAGACCTGCAAAACACACAAAATATTAAACAAAATTGTTAAGGCAAAGATAGTACGAAACCATAGCATAAAAAATTTGCTGCTACTGAAACTCAGCATCATAACCACAAAAAAAAGGCAACCAATTTCCATAACAAACAAAACAAATCCACAAGAAATCAATATGAAATCCCTAGAATGGTAAGAAAGAAATAAAACCTAAGGTTGTCATTCTGAAGCCTGAGAAGTTCAGCATACAGGTATAGTGATATACGGAAGCTTGAATTAACAGAAGGGAGGGTAGTTTTAGATCAATGACAAAAGCAACCACCTCAGCTGACGAACAAAGAACGAATTTTTTGAGGGAAGAAGGCGCTCGGTGAAGCTTCCTTCTCTCATGGACATCATAAACTCCATGTCTTCCAAATCATGTCTTACGAAAGACAGCTGCAGACATATTTCAGAATGAGTAATTTTTTGTGCACCAACTCAAGGCAGCAGAAAACTCTTCATGCAAGCAAGATAAGTTACAGTTCATTGTCAAGGAACTACATGGGTGATTCTGGCAAATTTCATGCAAGACAAATGCTACAAAATGAAAACAGTGTGCGTAGTGTCAAGTGTGTTGGTAGATCAAATTCAAACTGATTTGGAGATGGAAAGACTGCAGAGGATGTCTAAGGACAGTGATGAGAAGAACAAAAGGGCATCCACAATTTTCAAACCACACCGCTACTGTAGATGATAGAAATCAGAGGCAGGAAATTTCCTTTCCTCCAAGATCTTCTAAACGCTATTTCCCATAGATGAAAGGTGAAAAGATATGTAAAGGAGTTAGTATGTTGTCCTTGTTTCTTTTGTCTCTTCTATGTATCCATGCATATGCATAAACATACACCCACATATGTCATGAAGGATTGAAATTGAGTAATATTTGCAAAACATAAAAGAAGAAGCACCTGTGCAACTTAATATACATGTTTCAAAATGGGTGTGAAGAACAAAAACAAGGTCAAAGTAATGGAAAATGGAGAATAGGATCAAAATAAAAGGGAAACATTAGATACAAGGTATATAAGGTGTATGGTTCCATTTTTCTTACTATCACCCAATGATTGCACCAATTTCTCTCTACGTTTTGTCTATTGATGTATTGATCAGCCTAATCTTAGAAGATGGCTCCTTTTTTCTGATGTGATAGTCTTGATCATGAGTCATGCCAACAAGGCTAAAAAACATTCATGTTTAGCTTTTGAGTTATGTCAATAATCAGGTATGTGCTCTTTTATAATTAGAAGAGGGCTACATCGAATTGTCTCGACTTGTGATTTTTGGTACATTGTTAGTTTGTTACATTTCTTGACATTATTCACATTGCAAATGATAACTTTTACTGAAGAATACCTTAGATGAAAAATTTATGAAAAGATTAACTTTATAAAAGCAATATGACACAGAATCAAAATCAACATGTATGTGAGAACTTCCCACAATGATAAAGCATGTGAATACCACTCTAGCAAGTTTCAAATTTTTATGTTCGGTAGGGAGATTAATCCCAAATAATTTATGTGCACGCACTCCAACATAATGGTGCAGCTGAATGCAAACACCAACATCTTGTTGAAAAAATGTGTACTCTTCTCCCACATTCAAATGTGCCTCGCCATTTATAACACAATCTACCACTTGTTATTTGGCTAATCACATGCCCTCATTTGTCCTACAACAAGTCATATGTTACACTAGTCTTTTTATCTAACTCCTTATTTGTTTGGTTGTACATGTTTTGTTCATGATTTAACATATGACAAAGGTAAACTTGCCGCCAAGGCCATCAGCTTGACTTGGAAAGTTCACTCAAAAGTACTATGCTTGTATAAATTCCACTTATCTAAGACATCTCCATAATTTCAATCCAGCATAACTGATAATCATCCTATAATAGAATTCACTGCCTACCATTCTATATTTCACCTGTAAGTCAAGTGTCCTCCCATTCTCCAAACATATCAATGGCATTCTCATCAACTGATCAACCTCCTAATGTACCAAATGACTTCAACATTGATGCATACTTTGGCCTTTCTTCCTCCCAATGGTCGTCTATTAATCACCAGTCATAAAAGTATTAGTACTACCAGAAACCCTTATGATATATGTTAGATATTAATTAGCGTTTTAATTAAATATTAGATGTGCTATGTTAGTCTGTTCATTTCATCTACGTCAACTCTTCTATCCTCTTTATCTCTTCACCTCACCTACGAGAGTCTATATATTCATGTTGCATTGTACATAAGTAAGTTCAAATGAATACAAGTTCTTTCATTTCTCTTCATCTCTCTCATCATGGTATTAAAGCCAGGCATCTTCATTCTTCAGTTCACAGCTGCCCATCTCCTCTTTTCTTCAATTAATCCTTCTCAATCAAACAATCCCAAAATTGATCTTACCATCTGCACCAACAAACTCCGGAGACCATGTTGACGCCAGCAATGTCGCTGGATTCCAAAGTTTGATGCGTTGCATTAAATTATTTTTTGTATTGAGAGGCCAATATACTAATTATTCTAGAGGATCAATTTTTGTCAAGCTTGATACCTTTTCATATCGGACTCTTAATCAGATATTAACAACTAAACTCAAGTATCAAACTCACATATTAACCTTAATACATTCTACAACAAATTGAAGACAAAAAATTGTGTATATAGGACAACTTGTAAAATCAGCATCATCATGCTTCAAGTTATCTCACAATGTGAGTCATATGCAGATTAAATATAGATGCGTGCTCATTTAAATTCAAACCTAACAAGTAACATATTTTTCTAATAGTCTATTTCCAAATTTTAATACGATTCCTTACTATCATACGAAGCAGAGTTGGAGCAACATGGAGTCAATATCAAGAAAAAATTAAGAGCCTCATTAAGCTCACAAATGTATCAAAATGTCATCTTAACTGAATCAATCATACGAAAAACTTGAAGCAAAGATGCATACCATATAATAGAACATCATCAGAGAAATACTGGAACAAAATCTCTGCCAATCAGATTCAACAGATGCTTTATATAAGCCAATAAAGTCAGCAATCACTTGAATAGAGTGTGGAAATCCAACAGGAAGCTGATAGAGGTAGAGTAAGCAAATGCTAAATCCAGAGTACACCCAAAGCAGTTTCCACCACCTTCACAAAAAGTATAAGAACATGAGTGCTGATGGAAAACTGAACTTGTTATTAACACTTGAGCACAAGATCATTTGCTTTATTGTATTGAGGAGGGGAAATAATTCATAATTCTGAAAGGGGGTAGGGGTTAAAAAAAAACCGAAAGAAAGAGAGAGAGAGAGAGAGAGAGAGAGAGAGAGAGAGAGAGAGAGAGAGAGAGAGAAGCTAAAAAGAAGGAAGTACCTGAAAAGGCCTAAAAAATTGCTTGTTAAGGACCAATCAACGAGACCAACACAACTGCAAATAAAAAATGGTAAAGAAAGCCAGGAAGGATTGCTGATCCCTGAAGCCAACTGTACGGCAGGTAGTAATAAGCAGGAAGCAAGCCTAAGACGATAACCTTTAATGTGGGAACAAAAAGAAAGACAACTGGTCAAGTATGTATAAAAAGGTGGTGTAAATCTCACTTTTCAGATATACACACATGAGAAAGAGAATCTAAAAATGCAAAGCAGTATAATCTGATATGACTGCAAGAAAATCAAAATTGCAGAAGAAATAACTAACAATATGGTACTGAAACTCTTAGACTTTGAGATGTGATAAAAATCGCCTGTATCAAGTTTATCTTTACAGTAAAAGAAATAATATCAACAGTTTAACAGCAAGCTTCTCCTCCTCAACTTCTTGTCAAAGGAACCCAAACATAATCTAATTACAGAAGCAAAAAAGATGATAGCAATGATCTTCACTATTATTTAAATCACAGCCAAATCTTCAAGTAGCTCCAATTGTTATTTCATCTTGAATGCTTGTTTTTTTTTATTTCAAATTAATGATTGCAGCTCTAAAAACATAAAACACCAAATAAAACTACTACACTAGATGCTTTATCCCTTCCAATAGCTTGAAGTCAAAACCAACATGAGTAAATCAAATAAAACATACCTATTTGTTCAACAACAGATGACAAATGACCCCAGCATGAAGCTTGAGATTCAATGCAGTCAAATTTGTTTTCCTTGATCTCAATGAAACCAACAAGTCCAATCAGTAACTCAGTAACCAGGAAATAGACCACCGTAGGTGAACTCCCTGACTGAAACCTGCAAACGGATACCATTAGCTCATTGGACTATAATACAGAAATATTAGTGGAACAAAAATAGATAAGTCTTACTTCATAAATCCAATTAGTTTTATCCACCAAGCATCTGGAACACTCCATTCTGAACCCTCAATTGCACAAAGACAAAGGAAAATCACTTGAACAGTAACCACAGCAGCAGAGTATGTAGAAACACACCACAAAGATAAGATTCTGTGTTGTCTAGTTCGCAAGTCTGCACATATTACAAAGATACTTAGTTAGGTAACTAAAAACTGAGGAAGGGGGAAAATTTCATCTTGTGTATATTCTTATGACATCACACATCATGTGAGCAGGTGGATTGAAACTAAGTTAATAGATGACATCATCACAACACCAGACGAATTAGTAAAGTCAAATGGTCCACCTCATAAACAAAACTTACCTGTTTTTGTGGATGTATACCGGAATAGAAGAAAGGCCAACAAATTGATGAAGGAAATCAAACTGAAATTAAGTAACCCAGCTGCAAAAAAGACACGGATTGTAAGTAAAAAATAGTTTAAACAAGAACTCAGAAAAATCCTTAAACAAAAACCAAATCCAGCAAGCAGCATTCAGTGTGCTCAAGAAATTATGTTGAAAAGTAACGAACATATAGGCATACATGTAATAATGTGAAACAAGATCAATAAATCAGTTGGTAACTATTTTGCAATAGCATTTAACATACAGTGAAATGCTAAAACTTAAATTAAATGCAAACTAGGATTCGAGATTTTCCCCACCTGTCAAGAGCAGCATGGGCAATACAAACCCATCCAATATTTTCCCCATCTTTGCTTCTTTCAACGAGTCAGTTTCATCACCAATATTTCAGGAACGGCCTCCGTCAAGGATAGAATAAAAATCAAATACAATAAATTACAAATCACTCCCTTCCGGTGAAGAAAGTGGAGTCTACACAACCGAGCGCTGAATCTATTTCGTTACATACAACGACTGGAGAAGGTGGAGTTCCTCGATTAAAACCCCAGTTGATGTGGGATTTTTGCCCGGAACACGGAGCGTGAAAATCAAGTGAAGGCGAGTCCCGATCGTGGTGTGCGCGTTGATATTAATCAATGGTGTGAGGGAGTTGATAAATAAATATATATATATATATTGCCAATGCCAAGTGTTCACAAAGGAGTGTATTTTATACAGAACCATCGTTGAGGGGATCGCAGCGCATAACAGAGAGAAAGAGACGTTGCTTATTTGCCAAAAATATTTTAAAATCGAATACCAAAACCCGAAGATTGTGTTATTGTATGGATCTTTGAAAAAACTTTGAATGTTCATTTAAATTTTTTTTTTTTTTTTTTTATGTGAAGTATGTAAATTTTTTTAAAAATACTTTTGATTATTTATATTATATAAAATATTTAACTTTACATGCAGTGTGTCGAATTTCTATTTATATCATTTCGTTTATTTTAGTTTGTTTTTTTTCACTATGGTTGCCTTAAATTACAATAGTGTTTTGGATATTTTGGTGGTGGGCAATAGTTAGGAGGCTGTGTGGTGGACAACACTTTAGAGGATCAAATTATCACTATCACTGTATAAGTTAGCATATTAATATAAATTAATTGTATATAATCACACATATACTATCAATTAGCATATATTTATCACAACCGACTTGAGACGTTAGGGTTTATAAATGACTAAGGCTTTGGGGTTTGAACTCGGTCCTTATCAAATTTGTATTTATTTTTTTTATTGCTAGGTTGTTGTATAATTTATTTATTATATTATTGTGTTAAAATTAATATATATTATATAATGTGTTATCAAAATATTTAATTCTCGATTCTCATAAAAATAATATTATTTTATTAAAACTTATATTGAAATATTTAAACATAAATTTAAATAATAAAAAGAGTATTGATTTTTAAATATTTTATAAAAAGTTATACATTATATTTTTAATTAAATATTGATATATTTAGCAAACAAAACCCGGTAATATTTAAACATGTTTATCATACATTGATATCCAATACGTGAATCCAGAATGATCAGCTCTCAGCTAATCGTCGTCTACTTGCTCTTTCTACTCACCGCCAGCGCGGAGGTTTCCTATGCTTCAAACGACGGCAAGCACTCTCCATTTGCTGTTTTAATTCTTAGCAGATTGATGTTCTCCAAATAGGTTTCAGTTGGTTTGCTATTCACTACACAGTTCGTTTGAATCGATCATTTACTCAGGGTTTTCAACAGTTAGCTTATGAAGTATATTATTTATCAATGCTGGAATAGATGGATTGTACTTTGATTATCTACTAATCTGCGAAGTGAAATCGAAGCAGAATTGCCGGTCGTTCGAAATATCCGCGAACTAAATCAAGACGGCGAAACGATTCCCGGCATATCTCACATTACAGTCGCCGGCGCACTTTCCCATGGTTTTAAAGAGGTAATAGAGTTAAATGCGCAGCTGGAGCTTCTATTTCGCTTGAATAGTTGTTCATTTAGCGTTTCACCTAGGGTTTAGACTGGAGATAGGGAAGGGGAATAATCAATAATGGTGAAATTCTGAATGGATCTGTGCACGTTACCACCACTTAGCTTGTGGTTAGATGCTTTATAATGGTTTCTGATCGATTTCCTTGAACTTTGACAGATTGAAGTATGGCTGGAAACGGTTGCTCCCGGCGGTCATACTCCCGTTCACAGACACGATTGCGAGGAAATCTTCGTCGTTGTGAAGGGCAGTGGTACTTTGTATCTCGCATCCACTACAGGCTCGGAATTCCCAGGCAGCCCTAAGGAATTTCCCTTTTCCACAAACAGTACATTTCATGTTCCACAAAATGATGCCCATCAGGTACTTTAATTTGTTCCTCTTTTATTAATTAATCTATTGCCATATATAAATCCAGTCTCTGCATAATGATGCTGATTTTTGCTATCCACCTGATCTTCGGCCATGTGTAAAACTATAAACACAATCTTCAGTTAACGATCTTGTATTTCTGGCTATTGACCTATTGTTTGCTTCAGTTCTTCTAAATTTGCTGTACTGTGATCAAGCACAGGTATGGAACACAAACAGATTCGAAGACTTGCAGTATTTTGTTGTCATCTCCAGGCCACCAATGAATTTGTGAGCTGATTATTTTCTTGATTAGTGTAAGAAAAAGGGCAGTCCGGGTGGATGCAATAAAAATATCATGAAATGAGGCTGTGTGTGGTCGATTCAGGTTCGTGTATGAGGACTGGCTCACGCCGCACTCTGCAGCTGTTCCGGTGTTCCCGGTCATGTGGGATGCAAAGCATTATAAATCAAGTTCCAGTGCAAGCAGTGATGAGCTTTGATCATCAGTCGATGGGAATCATTCACAGCTCTACTGTAGCAGAGGTAAATCAATCTGATCTTGTTGTGCTGCTCTGTGTCCATATTGTTATTGTGACTATCGACATTCTCTATTTTTGGGGCTGAATTTTCGGACATTATGGCTGTGGACCGTCGATACATAATGATATTTAATTAACAATGTGCAGATATGATATGATATGTTATGGTGGGGGGCGTGGGGCTCGCTGCTAGCACGCTCCTACATTGTTTAATTTACAATATTGAAGGGTTTGTTATTTGTTTCTATGGCGTGGAAATCTGCAATCATGGTTTGGTTTCCATTGGTTATGTTTTGGGTATATATATTGGATAAATTTACGGGTCATGTTTGAAGTCACATGCGAGTTGCATGTACTTCATTCAGATGTGCTCCTTATAAACTTTTTGGTCAAATCTAATAGCTTGCAAACTAAGTCTGACAAGGCAAATACCTGTTAACCATGTGTAACTGACAAAACTTGAAAAAATCGAGGATAAAAGTTTGAATAAAAATGATGTCAGACGTGAGATTAGAAAAATAAACTATTTACTCCCTCCGTCCACTAAAATTAGCACAATTTGGTCCGGCACGGAGATTTAGTTGGGGTATTTCTAGAAATTTAGTTAAAATTTTAAATAAATGAAAAAAAATATAATAAAATTAGTGGTATTTGTTGTAAATAAATGTAATAATTAAATGTTTAATTTGTTGACTTTAGTAACGAGACTTAAAAAAAAAGAAAAGTGGAAATAAATTTGGGCGGAGAGAGGATCTCATATTTATTAGATTGTAATACTGTTCTCATTGATTTTGGACAAAAAAAAAATATATACGAATTTTATGCTAGTACATTAAATTTTTATGATAGTAAACAAAATAGAATGTTATTATTGTTATGTACAATAGTTAAATGTTACTGCATTGTAACAAATATATATATATATATATTAATAAAAAATTATGTATAAGTGAAAAGATAAAATATAAAAGAAATCCAAAATAGACATGTTTTTACTTTTAGGATTCGATTTTTTTTTTGTTTCCCTTTTTTTTTTCTTTTTTATACTGTATAATTATTTTTATGAAAACATGGAATATTATTCATTTTAATAAACTATAATATCTAAGTTACTTTGAAAATAATTAAGCTAAAAAGACACAATTAAAAACAAATATATAGTACTAGTATTTATATTTTAAAGACGGTGTTAAAATTTAGCCCTAATTTAAAATTTGTAGGCGGAGCACTGGAAACCTCTCGCCCTTTCTCCGCGATAGGCGCCATCGAAGACTATACGCATACGCTTACGACACTGAACATTTCTTGGAAGATTATGGACCGTTTCTGGATTTCTCTGTCGATTGCACTATTGCTTTCTGCCGTTGGCAAAGCATCTCACTGCGCCTCCAACGGTGAGCTCATTTCTCTCTGTCATTTCAACGAACATGCTATATGGTCTTTCATCAAATCAATTTACTCCAAGTTCTGAAGCTTCTTTTTTTTTTTTTTCCCGATTATGTATGTATTTGGATGCCAGGGGTGCCGATTGTCAGGAATATCAGTGAGATGGTTCAGGATAGCTATGGCAGGCCCGGTTTATCCCACATCAGTATTGCCAGTTCAGTCATGCACGGATTTAAAGAGGTAATTAAAATTTGATTAAATTTTATTCTATTGGCTTGCTGTTTAATTTCAGCATGTCTCTGTTGATTGTGTGATTGGTTTTTCAACTTCTCATCTTTTTGATGTTGGGGTGGATATGATTTGGTGACAGGTAGAGTTGTGGCTGCAAACATTTGCCCCTGGTTCTGGTACTCCGATCCACAGGCATTCCTGTGAGGAAATCTTTGTGGTTCTCAAAGGCAGCGGTACTCTTTATCTTGCCTCAAATTCACATAAAAATTATCCCAGCAGTCC
Source organism: Andrographis paniculata (assembly GCF_009805555.1). Lineage (NCBI taxonomy): Eukaryota > Viridiplantae > Streptophyta > Magnoliopsida > Lamiales > Acanthaceae > Andrographis > Andrographis paniculata. The sequence continues at coordinate 30,271 of NW_026137579.1, read as the reverse complement.
AGTGGAGTATCCAATTTTCACAAATGGTACATTCTACGTCCCTATCAACGATGCGCATCAGGTACATTGGCTTAATTCTCATTTTATTATAATTTCTCATGAAATATGTGTCTTTTCTTGTGTAACTACCACTGTCTTTTTACCTCCAGCTTATGAATATCTGGTATTCGGATTTGAGGCAGACTTCATTTTGTTATTTACAATTAATCTCTTGTCGTATGCTCTCTTTTTTTCCTGCCTGTTCTACCAATTGAACATCTGATCAGGAAATCCTGTTGGTTTGCAATGCAAAAGAGTTTTTACCATTAAAACATTTATTCACCGATTTATGGCTTTTAATTACTGTATGGATTGTAGGTTTGGAACACAAATGAGCACGAAGATTTGCAGCTTCTAGTTATTATATCTCGACCACCAGTGAAAGTGTGAGCTATTGTTTTCTATTTTTGACACTTCTTACATCATCTACTCTTGCTGCATTGTTTCAATTTGGTGGCTATAATTGATACAATCCATCCCTATTTTGATTTGGATTTTTGGTCGTGTGTATTTTTCATGCAAAGGAGCTTGCGAGTTTGCTTTTATGGTCCCCAATGTTGCAACAATTAAAAATACAATGATACATCACTCTTTAAATTTAACCTTAACATGGTATTAGAGTGAAAAGATCCTCTCTTTGTGGAAAGAAACTTACCTGCAGCAGACTAGTTGGAATAATTAAATATGAATTAGGATTAAACAATGCACCTCCGTACTTGAAGGGCATACCTTACATGAAAGGAGATTTCCATTTTGGCGTCCCTTCACACATTGCCTTGTCTTCAAAACATAATTATGTAGAAAATGTTAACAACTAGCTGTCCGTCGAGCATTTCCCCCCTGTCAAACTTTTATTTCTGTCTAAAGCACCCTTGCTTCCATTTCTTTTTTTTTTTTTTGACTAATATTTGTTTTCTAGGAAGGACCATAGTTGCACTTCGATGATAGTTAGGCCGAAAAAATGTGATTGATGATCTGCTGTAAATAAGACAAGCTTGTGAAATTTTGTTGTAATGCAGGTTCATCTATGATGATTGGACTGTGCCGCATACTGCTGCAAAATTGAAGTTTCCCTATTATTGGGATGAAAGGTGTTACCAGACATCATCTTCTGACAAAGACGAGCTTTGAACTCGCACTGTAGTTATCAAATTTAGCCATCACAGTCTCAACTTGATATTGCTCTGTCATGAAAGGTTTGCCGCTTGACTGACTAAAATTCTGCTATTGTGCTTTGCCTTGCTATTAATTGCTGATTCCAATGTTCTTTGCAAGAATAGCCATGTTGGTGGATTATGTGAAAATCAAGAAAACTCGATGCTTTAGATGATGTTGAGATTCTAATTTGCAGAAGTCTACTAGTCATTAGAAGCTTTAATGGCGTGGAAATGAAGGTAGAGTAAAATGTAATCTTAATTCCAATTTGCCATAATGCAACTTGAATCTTGGTGTATATCTCACCATTACATAAATATATAGGCCCTCTATGCACGTTGGCTTATGGTTTATTTGGTGACTATGTAGATAACTATGTACAAATTCAAGCAAGCAATGCAATATGTGTTTTAACATTAATGAAGCTGTAAATTGTGTATTTGATGACAAGCTCTTGAGAATGCCTAATGCAATCAATATACAATGACAGGTTGTTTCTTACATAAACATGTGGTTTTGGGATATGCTATTTAGCATTGATTGTATTCTATTTAAAATAATTGGCCAATTGTTTGGAAATGTTTTATCTTTATGTATTATGGCAAACTATGATCATATTAAAAGGTGTGGTGTCGTGTGATTTAACTTAAATTTTTTGAGACACAAGGTACATACAATTATTATATTGACATTCTACTTTTACTTAATGATGTTTTTCAAAGCTAGAATACCTTTGTTAGTAATTATCATAATAGTATTAGCCATTATCTCGTGATTCATGAATGACATTTACATATTGTATAATACTAATCCACAACTATTTGTTCAACATCTAGAAACAATCCAGAAAGATGTAGGTGCACTTTTAGAATGCTATAAGCTCATTTGCAATTGTTTGTATTTCACCACGAGTTATTTGGGATTTAACTAATAAAGAAAGTGAAAGCATGCATGAAGCATGCATTGTAAAATATATTATGTTTGGAAATGAAGAAAGAGGTGAAAAAAAGTATATTTAAGGTAATGTTTTTGTAATCAAAATTTTTCAAATTTTACTATTTAGATTCTGTATTAATTTTTTTCTCTCATAAAATATCGTATTAAATATTATTTTAATACCAAATTTAAACTAATTATTTTTCAAATTTAACCGAAAGAAACACGTTTAACAATACTAGGGTATATATGAATTTGACAAACACATTGATACAACTTATGAAAGAATTTTAATTTATTAAAAGTTGATTTGTATAATGTACAATGTTTAAATATATAATTCTTTACTATTGGCTTGTTAACTCTTTTATACTTGTAGTATCACACTGTATTTAATTTTAATACTCCCTCCGTCCCGTTTGAAAGGTGTTATTTGTTTTTTGCACGTAAATTTTTGAATATTAGTATTATATTGGATTATAAAAAAAAATAAAAACAAAAATACCTCTGGGACGGACAAAAATGAAAATTGATAACATTTCAACTAGACGACTTAGTATAAAAATCACATGTGAATGGCAACTGTTAGGCATTTCGGGAGCCCTAAAATCAGGCCCTAATCTGCATATGAGTATCCAGTGTGATTCTGGTGGAGTCGAGGTCCAGAACAAGCCCATCCACCAAGGATCCAGGGAGCCCCCAAGAACCACCAATCTCGCCCAGAATCCCTTCCCCAAATCTTAACTAGGTAGACCATCTATATCTATATATATATAGAGAGAGAGAGAGGGAGGGAGATGAGTGGTCGATGCAATGGCAGGTTGGCATCAGTGTACCCATCGACGATGATCTTCTGTGAGTTGTATCGATTCTCCCTGGTTTTCGGATTACGATTCTTTACCTCCCAAATTCCAAACTAACAGAAACAGATACAAGAGATGAAATGAAATGAATTCCATGAACGCCCATTCCCCACGACCTTCTCCCCTTCCAGCCCCTGCAGCAGCCTCTAATGGCTGCCACCTCATCCCCCTAATTCCCGCAGTTATGACTGCAGGATGGCCGCCACCACCACCCTCCTCCTCCTCCTCCTCCTCCAATCCGCCGCCGCCTGCTCCCCGGGCTCCCCTCTCTCCTTCCGGGAGGCCCCGGCCTTCCGCAACGGGCAGACCTGCACCACCACCAGCTCCACAACCATCCACGTGGCCATGACCCTCGACTCGAACTATCTCCGCGGCACAATGGCCGCCGTGTTCTCCATCCTCCAGCACTCCACCTGCCCGGAGGACGTGACGTTCCATTTCGTGTGGGCCCGCGACGACGCCGACGTCCTCGCCTGCATCAACTCGACCTTCCCTTACCTCCGCTTCCAACTGTACGGCTTCGACAGGATCGGCCGCGTCCGCAGCCTCATCTCCAAGTCCGTCCGGCAGGCCCTCGACCAGCCCCTCAACTACGCCCGCATTTACCTGCCGGACATCCTCCCGCCGGACGTCACCCGCGTCATCTACCTCGACTCCGACCTCGTCGTCGTCGACGACATCGCCGAGCTCTGGGAGGTCGGCTTGCGGGGGAAAGTCGTCGCCGCGCCGGAGTATTGCCATGCTAATTTAACGAATTATTTCACGCCGGCCTTCTGGTCCGACCCGGAACTGTCGCGGGCGTTCGAGGGGCGGAGGCCGTGTTATTTCAACACGGGCGTGTTGGTGATGGACGTGGAGAAGTGGAGGGCGGGAGGGTATTCGAAGAAAGTGGAGGGTTGGATGGTGGTACAGAAACAGAAGAGGATATACCAGTTGGGTTCTCTGCCTCCTTTCTTGTTGGTGTTGGCTGGGAACATTGAGCCCATAGATCACAGGTGGAACCAGCACGGTTTAGGTGGGGACAATCTTGAAGGGAAATGTCGGGGTTTGCATCCTGGCCCTGTTAGTCTTCTCCATTGGAGTGGCAAGGGGAAGCCATGGCTGAGGCTGGACTCCAAGAAGCCCTGCACTGTCGATCATCTATGGGCTCCTTACGATCTCTATGGATCTTCCCGGCATTCACTCGAAGAGTGAGTGATTGCTCCACTGATGATCGATTGTGTTGTCTTAGGGGGGGGGGGGGGGGGGGTGTTGCAGCTACATATGTGAAATTCTTCTTTGTAAAGAAAGAAACTGAAAATACGATTCTTTTTATCAAGAAGATCCGTTGTCTTGATTAATTCTGGTAAAAATCACAGGGAAATCAAACTTTTTGGTTCTTTTGGTTTGTTCATCTGTTGTTGTTTTATTCCTAATCTGTAGTTTGCTCGATCAGATGTACTAAATTATTCTCGTTACTTTCATACATGGATCAATTTTTATTTTTTTTTATGGTTATGCTCCTTGTTCTAATCGAAATGTTCATCGTATACGGAAGGCAGAATGAAACAACAGTATTTCTTGAATAATGAAAGTATTACTTACAATCATGAAACAAAGCAATATTTAAGAACACCACACTTTCTAATCATTCACAAATACTTCACTCCAAGTTGAATCATATGACTCATATCCCAACACAATATATATATATATATATAAATTCACAAGATAAATATAAATTTCCACCAGTTCCACATAATCAATCACAAACTGGCATATTCTCAATCCCCACTGTGTGCCTTATTCATAATAACCTCTCTGCTGCAGCCTGCAAGTTCTCAAACACCCTTCTCATGGCCAACGTTGGACATGGCTTTCATCATCCTATTCTTCACCTTACTAATATAATCTGTAAATTTTGCATCATCATCCTTCCTCGACTTACCCCTTGCAAAAGAAACATGGCCAGGGGCTGCAACAGTCTCTTTCTTTCTTGATGCTGAATTACCCAACTTCCGGCCATTGGCAATAACTATCTCTTTCTCTCTACCAGGGAAGTGACTCTCGATCGGGATCACATTAGACTTGTGCTTAACAGGAGCAGCATTGCTGCTACTAATCTCGGCCCGAGTTTCAGACAAAATGGATCCCTGTGGCTGATGCGAAAGTCGCCGGATTGTTGCTCGGAGAGGGCCTACAGCATTGCAGATCTTTTGGCACACACCTTCAGTGTTTCCGCTGTTCTTTTTCTGCGCCATATGGTTTAGTGATTGATTTGATGAGCTGATTACAGACGACGTCGAATGGAGGCTATTTAATGAGCAAAGAGCAAAGAAAAATCAATCTTGCGTGTTGTGTTGTGCGTGTGCTTAAAATTAGAACTTTATGACAGATTTTCAACATTATTCTCCAGGGCCATGGAGGAGATTCCTTCTGCCTGGCTGGTTTTTCTATCCAAAGATATTATTTTGTGCTTAAATTTTCTTCATTGGCAACAGTCTCGTCTCATTTCACGGGGTGGCATCTGATTCTATTCGTGTCTGAACTCCAATAAGTACTTAGTTGTTAGAATCAGGGGTGCTCTTCCATCATGGGAAATATATGTATACATATGTATAGAAAATTGGTTGTTTTTAAGTGGTCTTTAAAGTGTTTGCTGGAGAATTGTGATTGGAAAAATGAAATCCATTTTGGGATGGAGTTTCACTTCAGGTCTTGTGTAACTTTTGAATTCATTGGCTTGGCATCAGATTCCTCTTCCTCTCTGTAACTTTTTGTTTGAATTGCTACTATTTTATTATACATGAATCTGTCACGTGCCAGAAAAGAAAAGGAAGTCCTCTAGAATGGGCCCAAATTAGAAAATTTGCCCAGCCCAGCCCAACCCAAATGCAACAGAGTTCATAAAACGAAGCCGTATGGCGAGATCGAGATTTAGATATTTCTTATTTCTGTAGAATATCGCCAGTCCAATTTGAATTCGAGGCGCCATATCCTCGAGGGTTATGCAAAGATAATCTGCCGTGGTAAGTAAAATTAATTTGGAAACTACTTTACTTTCTTCCTCCTTTTGATTTGAAATTGATGATATGCTAGCGTTGTTTATGAGCACCGATTGTTTATATTCTGCACTGCTGGAACGAACGCGTGAATTGTTTTCGGATCATCTATCTTTTCATTAGGTTTCTACATTTTTATGCGCACGACATCATTGGCGCTTTATTCGTTCAGCTCCTTTCCTCGAAAGAAGCTACTGTTTGAATTCGAAAGCACTACGAAATTTTGGAACTTAAGAAAGATACAGGTGGTCACAAAAGCTCTTTTGAATATAGCATATGAGATATGCCAAGTCCAGGTATCTTCATCAATCACGACATTGTACATCTTACTACAAATTGACGTGATAGTGATTACTCAATTTGGAGTGAATGCTCCCCCAAGATTCATTTGAGATGGCAATGATCAGGGTAAATTGACGTCATAGTGATTTTTTTTTTTTTTTTTTTATCATTGATGAATAATAGGTGCTCAGCCCTGTTCAGTAACTAATTACTAATAGTAAATTATAATATTAGTTTTTATATAATTAATATTTTATATTAATGATTTTATAATAAATTTAATATATATAATTAAAAAATTAGAATATATATTTAAATATTTTAAAAATTATTTCGCAATAAAAAAATAATATATATATAATATAAGTATAAATAAAAAAGATGTTTATTTATTTATTTTTAAAGAGACAGAGAAAAATAAAAGATGAGAGGTAATATGATATTATATGTAATATAGTGAATTAAATTAATTTTTATTTAATAATTTTTTTTTTTTTTTAAAAAAAACTATTAATAATAATTGATAAATAGATTTCTATATCATAAAGATAAGAAATTAAGCACCATACCCTTCATCAATATGCTTCTTCATCAAATTAGTCATCTTTCTTGGATGCCGCACACTTCCTAGGGGCTTGTGAACTTCTCTAATTGGACTCTACTACTGCTGCACGGATAAGTTTCATTCAAGATAAGCTCCGACGTAATAATAGTAATGATAAATAACACTCATAGTAGTCGCCACTCACCACGTGCAAACACGTGCAGCTGACTATCTTCCCGAAACAAATTGATTTTATATTTTCAACTATAATGGTAATAATAATTCTGTCAGCTCCGACGGCAGCCGTCATCCATCCGCATCCTCAACCCCGCCGTCCGACGACGACAGCGCCACCAGCCAACACGTTCCGTGCAGGTGACCGTTCAAACACACATAATACTCCAGCGCGCCGTCGCTCGACCCCAACCGCCGCGCGGCGCTCCTCGGAACCATCTTCGCCGCCGTCATGCTCCAGACGCGGGCGCCGCAGTAGGGGCACCGCATCTCCGCCTCAAATTCCACCCGGCTCCGAATCAAGCAGTCCCTCGTCCTCGACTTGAGAAATCCCCGAAATACCCCTCTGTATATCCCCACGAGGTCCTGCCGATCCCCACGCGCGTGCTCGCACGGGTCGCTCACGTACAGCACGTCCCCCCTGCACTTCTTCACCAGGAAGCTGCGCCCGGACGTCTTCGAGAATCTCGAAGATTCCACCGCCAGGTGAGCCGACACCGGCTGGCTCAGCTGGAAATGAGCCGTCGGCTGGCACCCGCCGCAGAACACCAGCAGCTTTGCCAGCGCGTGCCAGCCGCCGATAATCCTGCTGTTCGACTCCCCCTCCGTCAGCGTGTGTATCATACGCGGCGCGTGGTGCGCGCATAGCTTCCGCCATAGGAGGCGCTTCGCCAGCGCCCGTAGCTTCCGGTCGACGGCGGACACCTGGCAAAGGGCCTTTATGTCCCAATTTAGGTATTCGAATACCAGTACGAGGATGCGCTCGTTGAGGATTCCTGAGTTGTCCGTTGAAGGGCCTCGCGGCCTTTGACTCAGAGAAGTTTCTCTGTTCATTCCTTCCTGCCTGCCTGCCAACTATGGTTTTTCTCAGGTGCAGTCGTTGTTGAGTGGAATGGACAAGAAATAGAAATAAAAATAAAAAGAAAAAGAAGAGAAAAAACCCTTTAATACAACGATCCACATGAAAGGGATAAATGAAAGACTAATATGAGAAGTAGAAACAATGATTTGGCCACGTTATTGCCACGAATATCTTTTTAGTGGCTCGTAATATTTTGAGATCCAACGTGGCGGAATTACAGCAAGTCGTAATAAATATCTGTGATCTATGACTGCAACTGCATCTCCATCAGCGGGAGGCTACGGTGCTAAATTTGTAAGACAGATTTTCCAAATTATGTACCTACCTTTATTATACACAATTGTTCATGTCAAGTGATAAAATTGATATTAAAATTTATTATTATAAATATTATGTGAAACTATATTATGAGTTATATTTGTATTTTACTAATTGTGTATTTATTCTGTTGTACTATTATTTAACATAATATTGAATTTTATATCAAGCACGTAACCGGTGCCCCATCTGGGTATACGTGTATGCAAGGACTTTACGCCGCGTGCAATAATAGACCAATCTATATACTATTGCATTCCAACGTCAAGCTATTTATGGAGTTTCAAATCCGACTTTTGGTTGGATTTCCGAACAAACACTCTCATCGGCGACGCTAACTATATTTAGGGGTTGTTTGTTCCTGATGTATAATAGCCTATTCTAGAATTGATTCGACGTGGACGAAGCTAAACATTTTTATATGCTATAATTACACAACTAATTTTTTCCTTTTATTTGTTTTTCCTACATCTCCTTATTTATTACGTCAATCTTAGCAACTTTATACATCCAAATAGCAAATCTGATATCTCATTACGCAGATACATTCATCATTATATGAGCTGAAAATTTCCTAGAACACGACACAAAGTATAATTCTGCTAATCACAAAATCTTGCACTTCCTATGTGATTCAGTGATTGTATTGGCTTTTTGACAACCTAGCCTAAAGGATGATTAGCACTTTAGTTGAGAACATCTGACCTTCTAAATGCTCCAGCAGAGACTAGAATGCATCATCTTCCAGGTTCTGCAATTTCTTCGTAGTCGGGCCTTTCTTGCCTTGACCTCCCTGCCAAATTATTTAAAATTATTGAGTTTCTAAAACAGGGAATTTTGATAAAGATCAATGCCGGGGATGCAGAAGCAAAATGTCACCGTGCTTACAGAAGATGGTTTTGGATTAGGTCTACATTTGGAAGGCGCTCGAGCAACGTATGAAGCTGCTGCTGCTGCTGCGGCAGCTACTCGTATCCTGCAAGAAAAAGATGAAGTTTGGTTATGGAGTGTGGCCAAGAATTTAGGATGAATCAGTCACCAGTGAAGATCTAGAGGGAAGTGTAAAGTGAGATTTTTTGCACCTCTTATGTACATCAATATATACATCAGTCTCATCAACGATTTCCTCCTGCAACAAAGAAGACATTCTATCAAACAGGATAGAGGGAAGCTTTAGAATGAAAATTGCAATAAGCTGCATGGGAAAATAATATTACTTGCAGAAGTTCTTCGAAAACATCTTCCAAGGTGATTATGCCTATAACTTCTCCATCCTCAGTCTCTGGAGATTCGCTGTTCCAGCTATTTGTCGAAAATCCATTTTGCTGAGGCTTTTCCACATTGATCACGACGCTACTTGGTGGTTCATTGCACTTGTCTATCAATGGGATTGTCAACTCGGAATAACCATTGGTAATCTTTTTGGGGGCATCTTTTGCAGGAACATCGAGAGAACTGGGAGTTTTCTCTCTGTGTCTGACCTTCACAACAGCTGCCATATGACTACTTCCCTTCTGAAATTCATTGAGTATATCGTAAAGGGGCATGTCTGCCGGTACCCTATGATAAAAGAAGCATGAGATGAGCTCATCAAAGCCATCAATCAACACAAGTTTAAGAAAATGCTTAAGCCACACAAATCCACCTCGGCATTCTACGGATGGAAACAGCATTCACTGGAGTCTCTGTCTCAGCCCGCACAGTGAGAAGCGTTTTCACCTACCCAAAAAGAACAAAGAAGATAATTTGGAAGAACCATAACAACAAACTATGGCCATAATAAAGTATTTATATGATGCAAAATCTAAAGAACTTTATACACACCAGTAGAAGTCCAATAATGTTCTTGGGGTTTCCTGAATACACTGGAATTCGACTATGACCCCTTGCAAGAATCTTTCCAATGGCTTCCCTGTGAGTTTATGAGCAACTTTATTATTATATTGCAGGGAGAATTCAATAGGCATTTCAAGTACTGTGTATAATAGCATATGAATGATGTGAACAAGCAGATATTTCATAATCAAAATCATAACTAAATTGGTATCCAACTTACCAATCCAATTTGGAATTCACATCAAGGGAGAAAGTAGATTCAATAGGTGTCATAGCTGCCTCTGCAGTCTGCACAAATTTGTAAATTACCTCAGTTGCACTCCACAAATTTATTAAGGAGAAACACAAGACTTGTGAAAGGTGTCCTAAACAGAAAGCTCGAAATACGGATATTTGTTGAAGACATTAAGCTGAAGATTGAGGAAGACAGCTTAGGAAACTATGGCAATATTTAGAATTAGACTTCTGGCTACGTGAATATACACGGGCACCATGCAAGTACTTGCCTTAAAATAGCACACACAACATCAATAGCCATTGTCACAAAGACAGAAAAAGAGGATAGGACAAAAATATTGCCACAAATCCTCTCAACCGTGAACCCACCTTCTCAGTCAAATCCAGTGCTCCACTAATGATGGTTGCTTCATCATGAGTAAGCTCACCACCTTTACCTGCCTACGATCAACATTAAAAAAGACAACCCGAAAGCGGGACTTTTACATCACAATTAAGCAACTAAAACTCAAGACTTTAATTAGCTCGCAACCACATTATCCTGTCAATGACCATAGTTCACACAGCAGATACCTCCTGGCTGTGGATAGAGACGAGTGCTTTCAACTGCTGTCGCCTAAACAAAGCATCATGGTGTCCTAGCACAGCATCCAGAATCTGGATTTTGACAAAAGGCTAAGAATCAAACCAAGTAAATGAATACTGAGTTCTTTCAGAATCTACTCAATTAGATTACTTTCAACTCAACCATAAGATGTTAGTCGAGACAACAAATAATCAAGTTCAAGTTCAATCAACAGAGGCCATTGTCGAAACTTCACCTTTCCGATTGGGTAGGCTATAGGATAGCAGATTATCATTAAAGCACGCACGAGCCAAACGAAATTTGCACCAACAGCCAGCCCATGTTTAGAGCACACGGCTTGCGGAATGATCTATTTTATAATTACACAAATGGGAGGCATAAGTTTCTGCCCATGGCCACCATTTTCTTAACATGTTGGAAGCAACTAAAAGTACCTCACCGAAGGCAAGAACAAAAGTCACCGAGAGTATAACAGCAACAGCAGGATGAAATAGTTTATCCAGATATATTGGAAGAGCCTGCACACATCATTTTGATCAATCTACTTATCTTTTAAACTTGTGAAGTTTGATCTAAGCATAGATATTTGGACTTCACCGCTATGCAGCGTCTGCCACTACCAGCAGTAAAAAATTGGTAAAAAGGAGAACAAGAGAAATATCAAACAACTGGCTGACCTCCATTGCAGCAGCATTGCAGAGAAGTAGAGTGACGAGCAGTTGATGTTGCTTTTGAACAACCGGCAAAATGATTGCTGGGAAATGAAAAAAATAAAATGCTAATTGAACAACTAGATTACGATTATCCTCAATTTTGCTATAGAATTGATATCCAAATTTCCTTCAACTGCTAGAACAATAGGGGATTTGGGGGATTTAGGGTTTTACGAATCGCGCAATTTTGTTTCTCGCAAGGAAGGAAAGTTGTACCAGCTTGTTTCTTCTCGGCAGCGGTGCCGCTTCGCTGGAGGATTTCAAGCTCAACAAGTCCGAGAGACATCAATCCCAAGGTCAGACCGGACATGACTCCGGCGAAAAGTACAAGGAAGCAGGATACGCCGGCGTACACGAACCACCATGGGTCCCCAAATTCGATATCTTGTGAATCCAAATAGAAAGCGCGCGTCATCATCCACGTCAGCGCCACCGCCGCCGCGTTTGGCGACAAACCCATCGCTGGCGACAACAGTATAAAATTTCTGTAGACGTAAGTGTATTACAGAGTTAATTTCTCCGGAAGCTAAAAATTGCAGTTGATAATTGCTTAGACGAAGCGGTGGGTGACGTGCTTGAGAACTGGGAGAAAGAGACAAAAATGGTCAGTGGGAGAAAGGACGACTGTGTAGAGACAAGTGTAAATGAGTGAAGGGTATTGTGCGAGCTACCTACTTGGATTTGGATTCTGATCGGACGGCGGGAGTGGCAGCTTGGGTAGCCGATCAACGGTTGTCGTCGCCGGCGGTTGTACAGAGATTGGCTTCACACTACAGAGACTTTATTAAACCTCTTGTTTTGTTGCATGGTTGGTTCACACAGTACACTACAGACCAAAAAATATGAGTATTACTAAAAAAATAAATAAATAAATAATAATAATAATAATCCGATCAAAAAAAATAAAAATAAAATAATAATAATAATAGTAAGGGGTTTCTACTGTTTTTTACTTTTTTATTTAGTCAAAAATGATCAAATATTTATTTACCAAACACATCACGAAATTATTGTTTTTACTAGTTAGCGTTACTCTATTAATCCGGCAATCCAGACCGTCGGTGTTGGGTCGCCTGGATTGACGGCGTGGATCTTGCAGCGTTAAGTGTAAAGTTTTCTCGATCACATGTGTGGTTATAATTAAAGGTTTTAATTTTTTTAGGTTAGCACGCCAAACGACTACGATAGTATCTAATAAAGCGACTTTTTGAAAATTTTAACTTCTATTAAAAAATAAACTTTGAAGTTAGCACGTCACACAATTTACACGATTATAAATTTACATTTCTTTACTAAAATAATTAATAATTCCTTAGTCAGGTGAAAATAGAGCATTTGAATTTGGAGAAATTAAAAATAATTAAAAATATTTTTAAAAAATTTACTTAATAATTAATAATACGATGACTACAGCATAATCTAATAAAGATATTTCCTCATGCCAAACTTAGGGATGTTTTTTTTTTAAAAAAAAAAAATTACAAAGAAAATATTTCTAAATTTAACAGATAGATAGAGTAATTATTTTATAAAAAAAAATAAAAAAAAAACAATCGAAAATATTTTTGAAAAATTAATTATAATGATGATGATATACCGTAATAAATATAATAACAATAGTAAATAAATATTGAATGTATAATAATAATTAAATATTAGAAATTAAACTCTGTTAATGAACTAAATTTAAAAGATGGAGATAGTACTTGATATGAAATAAAATTTGTACTCATATTGGGTGCACATGTTATGGATTGGGAAGAATAAGGTGTGAGTGTAAAAATGAACGATACACAATGCTTGGATTATACTTGAGTTATGGACAAGTCGCTTTCTTAATACAATATTTCGATCCATATAACAATTTAAGGTTATATAAAAGTTATATTGAGATAAGAAGAGGATGCCTCAAAAGTATTGATTAAATAAGGCACTAGAAAATGAATAATAGAACTTAGGGTGTTATGTAAATTTCGTGTGTATAGAAGGCCAAAATCTGATCTTGTATAAGTCTTGACAAACCTATATAAAGGCATGAAAAGTTATGACCCAAAAGGCGGCTTTCCATTTCCAACCAAAAGATTGAATTCAAAATTTATCAACTTGGAAAATACTACATTATTTTATCTATAATTGGACTTGAAAAATGGGACGAATATAATAGAATGAAAACAATACAAGTAGCATTCCGCGCACAGACCCGCAAATACGAGATCAAGTGCGGCTAGGAGTTGCTGTTGAAAATGTCCTATATTGAAAAAAAAGAAAGAAAAAGAAGTGTAAAAACTTGCTTATTTTATAAGAATTAACGATCACTCCAGATATTAACAATTGATTTTAGATTCAACGTTGGACTTTTTTTTACCGGTTGTTAAAAAAAACAGATCCCCAACCGAGAGACATATTTTTAGCTGTTTTTTACATCCGTTGAGATTGATATATTATTTGAGCCAGGTGATTCAAACTCAAGCTCAATTATCAACCTCAACCATTGGCTAAAGAATTGATTTCAATTTATACTAATATAAATATTCAACATAACAAAATTTAAAAAATATACTCTTTTCATCCCAAAAATATAAAATTTAAAAAATATATTCTTTTCATCCCAAAAATATAGTCTTGTTGTATTTGGCACAAGATTTAAAAAATATTAATATTATATTGATAATTAATAAAAAATAAAGATAAATAATTTTTTTATCTTTATAAATATATTAGTGTAAAAAATAGTGATGACATTACATAATAATAATAATAATAATAATAATAATAATAATAAAGTAAAAATAATTTTATCATGATATAATTATTATGAAAATAAAAGTATTGTATAGTGAGAGAATATAAAACAAACATTGATATTTGTACATTATATATATATATATATATAATTGGTTTGAGTCTAGGAGTGTAGTGTACTTTACTACTAATGCGCTGTCACATGGCTACTTGGGTTGAGCAGAGTTTAAACTATTATTATTACTCCCTCGTCCCTTCGTCCATCCCATATAATATGAATGTATTACTGTAAACACATAAATTTAAATAAAGTATAATTAATAAATAATTAAAAAATATATTAATAAAAATAATTATTAATTAAAATTAAAATAAGTAAATAGTTTAATTAAAATTAAGAAAATTATAAAATTTAAAATGCAATTAAAGTGCATAATTATATTTCTATCTCGATTGGCGGCTTGACCGGCATTCGTACGTCGGGTCACGAATTCGTTGTTGTCTGCCGGGACAGACATCGACAATGATGCTTTCGCAGGTTCACCTATAGAATCATTGTTACGTATTCTCTTTTCTTCAAACGATAAGGCTTATTGGACTTCTCGCGTTGACGCGGGTTCGTCGGCGCCCGTGCGCGAATCCTTATTCACAATATACGGATGGACGACGGGTCCGTGAACGGCGGACAAGGTCATCGTTCGCGATTTTTGGCCGCGACGTGCATCGCAGGAAGTCCCTTTTCTCTAAACGATAAGGCTTACTCGACTTCTCGCGTTGTCGCGGGTTCGTCGGCGCCCGTGCGCGAATCCTTGTTCGCAATATACGGTTGGACTACGGATCCGTGAACGGCGGACAAGGTCGTCGTTCGCAATTTTTGGCCGCGACGTGCATCGCAGGAAATCCATTTTTGCTGCCTACATATTCACGAAAATCCGTGCAGGAGTTTTTTAGGGCGCCTACTCTGTCCCGATGGACGGCCTTACCGGCATTCGTACGTCGGGTCACGAATTCGGTGTTGTCTGCCGGGAAAGACATCGACAATGATCCTTCCGCAGGTTTACCTACAGAATCTTTGTTATGTGTTGTCTTTTCTCTAAACGATAAGGCTTACTGGACTTCTCGCGTTGACGCGGGTTCGTCGGCGCCCGTGCGCGAATCCTCGTTTGTAATATATAGCTGGACGACGGGTCCGTGAACGGCGCACAAGGTCGTCGTTCGCGATTTTTGGCCTCGACGTGCAGCGCAGGAAATCCCTTTTCGCTGCCTACATATTTGCAAAAATTCGCGCACGAGTTTTTTGGAGCGCCCACTCTGCCTCGATGGACGGCCTGACCGGAATTCGTACGTCGAGTCACGAATTCACTGTTGTCTGCTGGGATAGACATCGACAATGATCATTCCGCAGGTTAACCTATAGAATCCTTGTTATGAGTTCTCTTTTCTTTAAACGATAAGGGTTACTCGACTTCTCGCGTTGACGCGGGTATGTCGGCACCCGTGCGTGAATCCTCGTTCGCAATATACGGCTGGACGACGGGTCCGTGAACGGCGGACAAGGTCGTCGTTCGCGATTCTTGGCCGCGACGGGCATCGCATGAAATCTATTTTTGCTGCCTACATATTCGCAAAAAAATCCGTGCAGGAGTTTTTTGGGGCGCCCACTCTGTCCCGATGGACGGCCTGACCGGCATTCGTACGTCGGGTCACAAATTCGTTGTTGTCTGCCGGGACAGACATCGACAATGATCCTTCCGCAGGTTCACCTACAGAATCCTTGTTACGTGTTCTCTTTTCTCTAAACGATAAGGCTTACAGGACTTCTCGCGTTGACGCGGGTTCGTCGGCGCCCGTACGAGAATCCTCATTCGCAATATACGCCTGGACGACGGGTCCGTGAACGGCGGACAAGGTTGTCGTTCGCGATTTTTGGCTGCTACGGGCATCGCAGGAAATCTATTTTTGCTGCCTACATATTCGCAAAAAAATCCGTGCAGGAGTTTTTTGGGGCGTCCACTCTGTCCCGATGGACGGCCTTACCGGCATTCGTACATCGGGTCACGAATTTGCTGTTGTCTGCCGGGACAGATATCGACAATGATCCTTTCGCAGGTTCACCTATAGAATCCTTGTTACGAGTTCTCTTTTCTCTAAACGACAAGGATTACTCGACTTCTCGCATTGACGGGGGGTCGTCGGCACCCGTTCGCGAATCCTCCTTCGCAATATAAGGCTGGACGACGGGTCCGTGAACGGAGGAAAAGGTCGTCGTTCGCGATTTTTTGCCGCGACGTGCATCGCAGAAAATCCCTTTTTGCTGCCTACATATTTGAAAAAATCCGCGCAGGAGTTTTTTGGGGCGCCCACTTTGTGTCGATGGACGGCCTGACCGGCATTCGTACGTCGGGTCACGAATTCGCTGTTGTCTGCCGGAACAGACATCGACAATGATCATGCCGCAGGTTCACCTATAGAATCCTTGTTACGAGTTCTCTTTTCTCTAAACGATAAGGCTTACTCGACTTCTCGCGTTGTCGCGGGTTCGTCGGCGCCCGTGCGCGAATCCTTGTTCGCAATATACGGTTGGACGATGGATCCGTGAACGGCGGACAAGGTCGTCGTTCGCAATTTTTGGCCGCGACGTGCATCGCAGGAAATCTATTTTTGCTGCCTACATATTCACGAAAATCCGTGCAGGAGTTTTTTAAGGCGCCTACTCTGTCTCGATGGACGGCTTGATCGGCATTCGTACGTTGGGTCACGAATTCGGTGTTGTCTGCCGGGAAAGACATCGAAAATGATCCTTCCGCAGGTTCACCTACAGAATCCTTGTTACGAGTTCTGTTTTCTCTAAACGATAAGGCTTACTCGACTTCTCGCGTTGACGCAGGTTCGTCGGCGCCCGTGCGCGAATCCTCGTTCGCAATATACGGCTGGACGACGGGTCCGTGAACGGCGGACAAGGTCGTCGTTCGCGATTCTTGGCCGCGACGGGCATCGCAGGAAATCTATTTTTGCTGCCTACATATTCGCAAAAAAATCCGTGCAGGAGTTTTTTGGGGCGCCCACTCTGTCCCGATGGACGGCCTGACTGGCATTCGTACGTCGGGTCACAAATTCGTTGTTGTCTGCCGGGACAGACATCGACAATGATCCTTCCGCAGGTTCACCTACAGAATCCTTGTTACGTGTTCTCTTTTCTCTAAACGATAAGGCTTACAGGACTTCTCGCGTTGACGCGGGTTCGTCGGCGCCCGTACGAGAATCCTCATTCGCAATATACGCCTGGACGACGGGTCCGTGAACGGCGGACAAGGTTGTCGTTCGCGATTTTTGGCTGCTACGGGCATCGCAGGAAATCTATTTTTGCTGCCTACATATTCGCAAAAAAATCCGTGCAGGAGTTTTTTGGGGTGCCCACTCTGTCCCGATGGACGGCCTTACCGGCATTCGTACATCGGGTCACGAATTTGCTGTTGTCTGCCGGGACAGATATCGACAATGATCCTTTCGCAGGTTCACCTATAGAATCCTTGTTACGAGTTCTCTTTTCTCTAAACGATAAGGATTACTCGACTTCTCGCATTGACGGGGGGTCGTCGGCACCCGTTCGCGAATCCTCCTTCGCAATATAAGGCTGGACGACGGGTCCGTGAACGGAGGAAAAGGTCGTCGTTCGCGATTTTTTGCCGCGACGTGCATCGCAGAAAATCCCTTTTTGCTGCCTACATATTTGAAAAAATCCGCGCAGGAGTTTTTTGGGGCGCCCACTTTGTGTCGATGGACGGCCTGACCGGCATTCGTACGTCGGGTCACGAATTCGCTGTTGTCTGCCGGAACAGACATCGACAATGATCATGCCGCAGGTTCACCTATAGAATCCTTGTTACGAGTTCTCTTTTCTCTAAACGATAAGGCTTACTCGACTTCTCGCGTTGTCGCGGGTTCGTCGGCGCCCGTGCGCGAATCCTTGTTCGCAATATACGGTTGGACGATGGATCCGTGAACGGCGGACAAGGTCGTCGTTCGCAATTTTTGGCCGCGACGTGCATCGCAGGAAATCTATTTTTGCTGCCAACATATTCACGAAAATCCGTGCAGGAGTTTTTTAGGGCGCCTACTCTGTCTCGATGGACGGCTTGATCGGCATTCGTACGTCGGGTCACGAATTCGGTGTTGTCTGCCGGGAAAGACATCGAAAATGATCCTTCCGCAGGTTCACCTACAGAATCCTTGTTACGAGTTCTGTTTTCTCTAAACGATAAGGCTTACTTGACTTCTCGCGTTGACGCGGGTTCGTCGGCGCCCGTGCGCGAATCCTCGTTCGCAATATACGGCTGGACGACGGGTCCGTGAACGACGGACAAGGTCGTCTTTCGCGATTTTTGGCCGCGACGTGCATCGCAAAAAATCCCTTTTCGCTGCCTACATATTTGCAAAAATCCGCGTAGGAGTTTTTTGGGGCGCCCACTCCGTCTCGATGGATGGCCTGACCGGCATTCGTACGTCGGGTCACGAATTTGCTGTTGTCTTCCGAGACAGACATCGGCAATGATCCTTCCGCAGGTTCAACTATAGAATCATTGTTACGAGTTCTCTTTTCTCTAAACGATAAGACTTACTCGACTTCTCGCGTTGACGCTGGTTCGTCGGCACCCGTGCGCGAATCCTCGTTCGCAATATACGGATGGACGACAGGTCTGTGAACGGCGGACAAGGTCGTCTTTCGCGATTTTTGGCCGCGACGGGCATCGCAGGAAATCCATTTTTGCTGCCTATATATTCGCGAAAAAATCCGCGCAGGAGTTTTTTGGGGCGCCCACTCTGTCCCGATGGACGGCCTGACCGGCATTCGTACATCGGGTCCCGAGTTCTCTGTTGTCTGCCGGGACAGACATCGACAATGATCCTTCCGCAGGTTCAACTATAGAATCCTTGTTACGAGTTCTCTTTTCTCTAAACGATAAGGCTTACTCGGCTTCTCGCGTTGACGCGGGATCGTCGGCGCGAATCCTCATTCGCAATATACGACTGGACGACGGGTTCGTGAACGGCAGACAAGGTCGTCGTTCGCGATTTTTGGCTGCGACGGGCATCGCAGGAAATCTATTTTTGCTGCCTGCATATTCGCGAAAAAATCCGCACAGGAGTTTTTTGGGGCGCCCACTCTGTCCCGATGGACGGCCTGACCAGTATTCGTACATCGGGTCACGAATTCGCTGTTGTCTGCCGGGACAGACATCGGCAATGATCCTTCCGCGGGTTCAACTATAGAATCCTTGTTACGAGTTCTCTTTTCTCTAAACGATAAGGCTTACTCGACTTCTCGCGTTGACGCTGGTTCGTCGGCACCCGTGCGCGAATCCTCGTTCGCAATATACGGATGGACGACAGGTCCGTGAACGGCGGACAAGGTCGTCGTTCGCGATTTTTGGCCGCGACGGGCATCGCAGGAAATCCATTTTTGCTGCCTATATATTCGCGAAAAAATCCGCGCAGGAGTTTTTTGGGGCGCCCACTCTGTCCCGATGGACGGCCTGACCGGCATTCGTACATCGGGTCCCGAGTTCTCTGTTGTCTGCCGGGACAGACATCGACAATGATCCTTCCGCAGGTTCAACTATAGAATCCTTGTTACGAGTTCTCTTTTCTCTAAACGATAAGGCTTACTCGGCTTCTCGCGTTGACGCGGGATCGTCGGCGCGAATCCTCGTTCGCAATATACGACTGGACGACGGGTTCGTGAACGGCAGATAAGGTCGTCGTTCGCGATTTTTGGCTGCGACGGGCATCGCAGGAAATCTATTTTTGCTGCCTGCATATTCGCGAAAAAATCCGCACAGGAGTTTTTTGGGGCGCCCACTCTTTCCCGATGGACGGCCTGACCAGTATTCGTACATCGGGTCACGAATTCGCTGTTGTCTGCCGGGACAGACATCGGCAATGATCCTTCCGCGGGTTCAACTATAGAATCCTTGTTACGAGTTCTCTTTTCTCTAAACGATGAGGCTTACTCGACTTCTCGCGTTGACGCTGGTTCGTTGGCACCCGTGCGCGAATCCTCGTTCGCAATATACGGATGGACGACAGGTCCGTGAACGGCGGACAAGGTCGTCGTTCGCGATTTTTGGCCGCGACGGGCATCGCAGGAAATCCATTTTTGCTGCCTACATATTCGCGAAAAAATCCGCGCAGGAGATTTTTGGGGCGGCCACTCTGTCCCAATGGACGGCCTGACCGGCATTCGTACATCGGGTCCCGAATTCTCTGTTGTCTGCCGGGACAGACATCGACAATGATCCTTCCGCAGGTTCAACTATAGAATCCTTGTTACGAGTTCTCTTTTCTCTAAACGATAAGGCTTACTCGACTTCTCGTGTTGACGCAGGTTCGTCGGCACCCGTGCGCGAATCCTCGTTTGCAATATTCGGCTGGACGACGGGTCCGTGAATGGCGGACAAGGTCGTCGTTTGCGATTTTTGGCCGCGACGGGCATCGCAGGAAATCTATTTTTGCTGCCTACATAGTCGCGAAAAAATCCGCGCAGGAGTTTTTTGGGGCGCCCACTCTGTCTCGATGGACGGCCTGCCCGGCATTCGTACGTCGGGTCACGAATTCGCTGTTGTCTTCCAGGACAGATATCGACAATGATCCTTCCGCAGGTTCAACTATAGAATCATTGTAACGAGTTCTCTTTTCTCTAAACGATAAGGCTCATTCGACTTCTCCCGTTGACGCGGGTTCGTCGGCGCCCGTGCTCGAATCCTCGTTCGCAATATACGACTGGACGACGGTCCGTGAACGGCAGACAAGGTCGTCGTTCACGATTTTTGGCCGCGACGGGCATCGCAGGAAATCCATTTTTGCTGCCTACATATTCGCGAAAAAATCCGCGCAGGAGTTTTGTTGGGCGCCCACCCTGTCCCGATGGACGGCCTGACCGGCATTCGTACATCGGGTCCCGAATTCTCTGTTGTCTACCGGGACAAACATCGACAATGATCCTTCCGCAGGTTCAACTATAGAATCCTTGTTACGAGTTCTCTTTTCAATAAGCGATAAGGCTTACTCGACTTCTCGCGTTGACGCGGGTTCGTCGGCGCCCGTGCGCGAATCCTCGTTCGCAATATACGGCTGGACGACGGGTCCGTGAACGGCGGACAAGGTCGTCGTTCGCGATTCTTGGCCGCGACGGGCATCGCAGGAAATCTATTTTTGCTTCCTACATATTCGCGAAAAAAATCCGCGCAGGAGTTTTTTTGGAGCGCCCACTCTGTGTCGAGGAACGGCTGACCGGCATTCGTACGTCGGGTCAAAAATTCACTGTTGTCTGCGGGACAGACATCGAAAAAGATCCTACCGCAGGTTCAACTATAGAATCCTTGTTACGAGTTCTCTTTTCTCTAAACGATAAGGTGAACTCGATTTCTCGCGTTGACGCGGGTTCGTCGGCGCCCGTGCGCGAATCCTTGAAAGCAATATTCGACTGGACGACGGGTCCGTGAACGGCGGACAAGGTCGTCGTTCGGGATTTTTGGCCGCGAAGGGCATCGCAGGAAATCTATTTTTGCTTCCTACATATTCGCGAAAAAATTCGCGCAGGAGTTTTTTTGGGCACCCACTCTGTCTCGACGGACGGCCTGACCGGCATTCGTACGTCGGGTCACGAATTCGCTGTTGTCTGCCGGGACAGACATCGACAATGATCCTTCCGCAGGTTCAACTATAGAATCCTTGTTACGAGTTCTTTTTTCTCTAAACGATAAGGCTTACTCGACTTCTCGCGTTGACGCGGGTTCGTCGGCACCCGTGCGCGAATCCTCGTTCGCAATATACAGTAGGACGACGGGTCCGTGAACGCGGGACAGGGTCGTCGTTCGCGATTTTTGGCCGCGACGGGCATCGCAGGAAATCTATTTTTGCTGCCTACATATTCGTGTAAAAATCCGCGCAGGAGTTTATTGGGGCGCCCACTCTATGTCGATGGACGGCCGACCGGCATTCGTACGTCGGGTCACGAATTCGCTGTTGTCTGCCGGGACAGACATCGACAATGATCCTGCCGCAGGTTCAACTATAGAATCCTTGTTACGTGTTCTCTTTTCTCTAAACGAAAAGGCGAACTCGACTTCTCGCGTTGACGCGGGTTCGTTGGCGCCCGTGCGCGAATTCTCGTTCGCAATATACGGCTGGACGACGGGTCCGTGAACGGCGGACAAGGTCGTCGTTCGCGATTTTTGGCCGCGACGGGTATCGCAGGAAATCTATTTTTGCTGCCTACATATTCGCGTAAAAATCCGCGCAGCAGTTTATTGGGGCGCCCACTCTATGTCAATGGACGGCCGACCGGCATTCGTACGTCGGGTCACGAATTCGCTGTTGTCTGCCGGGACAAACATCGACAATGATCCTGCCGCAGGTTCAACTGTAGAATCCTTGTTACGAGTTCTCTTTTCTCTAAACGATAAGGCGAACTCGACTTCTCGCGTTGACGCGGGTTCGCCGGCGCCCGTGCGCGAATTCTCGTTCGCAATATACGGCTGGACGAAGGGTCCGTGAACGGCGGACAAGGTCTTCGTTCGAGATTCTTGGCCGCGACGGGCATCGCAGAAAATCTATTTTGGCTTCCTACATATTCGCGAAAAATCCGCGCAGAGGAGTTTTTATGGGGCACCCACTCTGTCTCGATGGACGGCCTGACCGGCATTCGTACGTCGGATCACGAATTCGCTGTTGTCTGCCGGGACAGACATCGACAATGATCCTGCCGCAGGTTCAACTATAGAATCCTTGTTACGAGTTCTGTTTTCTCTAAGCGATAAGGCGAACTCGACTTCTCACGTTGACGCGGGTTCGTCGGCGCCCGTGCGCGAAACCTTGTTCGCAATATACGGTTGGACGACTGGTCCGTGAACGGCGGACAAGGTCGTCGTTCGCGATTTTTGGCCGCGACGGGCATCGCAGGAAATCTATTTTGGCTTAATAAATATTCGCAAAAAAATCCGCGCAGGAGTTTTTTGGGGCGCCCACTCTGTCTCGACGGACGGCCTGACTGGCATTCGTACGTCGGGTCACGAATTCGCTGTTGTCTGCCGGGACAGACATCGACAATGATCCTGCCGCAGGTTCGACTATAGAATCCTTGTTACGAGTTCTCTTTTCTCTAAACGATAAGGCGAACTTGATTTCTTGCGTTGACGCGGGTTCGTCGGCGCCCGTGCGCGAATCCTCGTTCGCAATATACCGCTGGACGACGGGTCCGTGAACAGGGGACAAGGTCGTCGTTCGCGATTTTTGGCCGCAACGGGCATCGCAAGAAATCTATTTTTGCTGCCTACATATTCGCGTAAAAATCCGCGGAAGAGTTTATTGGTGCGCCCACTCTATGTCGATGGACGGCCGACCGGCATTCGTACGTCGGGTCACGAATTCGCTGTTGTCTGCCGGGACAGACATCGACAATGATCCTGCCGCAGGTTCAACTATAGAATCCTTGTTACGAGTTCTCTTTTCTCTAAACGATAAGGCGAACTCGACTTCTCGCGTTGACGCGGGTTCGTCGGCGCCCGTGCGCGAATTCTCGTTCGCAATATACGGCTGGACGACGGGTCCGTGAACGGCGGACAAGGTCTTCGTTCGAGATTCTTGGCCGCGACGGGCATCGCAGAAAATCTATTTTGGCTTCCTACATATTCGCAAAAAAATCCACGCAGGAGTTTTATGGGGCACCCACTCTGTCTCGACGGACGGCCTGACCGGCATTCTTACGTCGGATCACGAATTCGCTGTTGTCTGCCGGGACAGACATCGACAATGATCCTGCCGCAGGTTCAACTATAGAATCCTTGTTACGAGTTCTGTTTTCTCTAAGCGATAAGGCGAACTCGACTTCTCGCGTTGACGCGGGTTCGTCGGCGCCCGTGCGCGAAACCTTGTTCGCAATATACGGTTGGACGACAGGTCCGTGAACGGCGGACAAGGTCGTCGTTCGCGATTTTGGGCCGCGACGGGCATCGCAAGAAATCTATTTTTGCTGCCTACATATTCGCATAAAAATCCGCGTAGGAGTTTATTGGGGCGCCCACTTTGTGTCGATGGACGGCCTGACCGGCATTCGTACGTCGGGTCACGAATTCGCTGTTGTCTGCCGGGACAGGCATCGACAATGATCCTGCCGCAGATTCAACTATAGAATCCTTGTTACGAGTTCTCTTTTCTCTAAACGATAAGGCAAACTCGACTTCTCGCGTTGACGCGGGTTCGTCGGCGCCCGTGCGCGAATCCTCGTTCGCAATATACGGCTGGACGACGGGTCCGTGAACGGCGGACAAGGTCGTCATTTGCGATTCTTGGCCGCGACGGGCATCGCAGGAAATCTATTTTTGCTTCCTACATATTCGCGAAAAAATCCGCGCAGGAGTTTTTTGGGGCGCCCACTCTGTGTCGAGGAACGGCCTGACCGGCATTCGTACGTCGGGTCACGAATTCACTGTTGTCTGCCGGGACAGACATCGAAAAAGATCTTGCCGCAGGTTCAACTATAGAATCCTTGTTAGGAGTTCTCTTTTCTCTAAACGATAAGGCGAACTCGACTTCTCGCGTTGACGCGGGTTCGTCGGCGCCCGTGCGCGAATCCTCTTCCGCAATATACCGCTGGACGACGGGTCCGTGAACGGGGGACAAGGTCGTCGTTTGCGATTTTTGGCCGCAACGGGCATCGCAAGAAATCTATTTTTGCTGCCTACATATTCGCGTAAAAATCCGCGGAAGAGATTATTGGTGCGCCCACTCTATGTCGATGGACGGCGACCGGATCGTACGTAGGGTCACGATTCAGGGTCTACGACATCGTTTCTGACGGGACAGACATCGACAATGATCCTGCCGCAGGTTCAACTATAGAATCCTTGTTACGAGTTCTCTTTTCTCTAAACGATAAGGCGAACTCGACTTCTCGCGTTGACGCAGGTTCGTCGGCACCCGTGCGCGAATTCTCATTCGCAATATACGGCTGGACGACGGGTCCGTGAACGGCGGACAAGGTCGTCGTTCGCGATTTTTGGCCGCGACGGGCATCGTAGGAAATCTATTTTTGCTGCCTACATATTCGCGTAAAAATCCGCGCAGCAGTTTATTGGGGCGCCCACTCTATGTCGATGGACGGCCGACCGGCATTCGTACGTCGGGTCACGAATTCGCTGTTGTCTGCCGGGACAGACATCGACAATGATCCTGCCGCAGGTTCAACTATAGAATCCTTGTTACGAGTTCTCTTTTCTCTAAACGATAAGGCGAACTCGACTTCTCGCGTTGACGCGGGTTCGTCGGCGCCCGTGCGCGAATTCTCGTTCGCAATATACGGCTGGACGACGGGTCCGTGAACGGCGGACAAGGTCTTCGTTCGAGATTCTTGGCCGCGACGGGCATCGCAGAAAATCTATTTTGGCTTCCTACATATTCGCGAAAAAATCCGCGCAGGAGTTTTTTTGGGGCGCCCACTCTGTGTCGAGGAACGGCCTGACCGGCATTCGTACGTCGGGTCACGAATTCACTGTTGTCTGCCGGGACAGACATCGAAAAAGATCCTGCCGCAGGTTCAACTATAGAATCCTTGTTACGAGTTCTCTTTTCTCTAAACGATAAGGCAAACTCGATTTCTCGCGTTGACGCGGGTTCGTCGGCGCCCGTGCGCGAATCCTTGAAAGCAATGTTCGACTGGACGACAGGTCCGTGAACGGCGGACAAGGTCGTGGTTCGGGGATTCTTGGCCGCAACGGGCATCGCTGGAAATCTATTTTTGCTGCCTACATATTTGCGAAAAAATTCGCGCAGGAGTTTTTTCGGGCACCCACTCTGTCTCGACGGACGGCCTGACCGGCATTCGTACGTCGGGTCACGAATTCGCTGTTGTCTGTCGGGACAGACATCGACAATGATCCTTCCGCAGGTTCAACTATAGAATCCTTGTTATGAGTTCTCTTTTCTCTAAACGATAAGGCTTACTCGACTTCTCGCGTTGACGCGGGTTCGTCGGCGCCAGTGCACGAATCCTCGTTCGCAATATACAGCAGGAAGACGGGTCCGTGAACGCGGGACAAGGTCGTCGTTCGCGATTTTTGGCCGCGACGGGCATCTCAGGAAATCTATTTTTGCTGCCTACATATTCGCGTAAAAATCCGCGCAAGAGTTTATTGGTTCGCCCACTCTATGTCGATGGACGGCCGACCGGCATTCGTACGTCGGGTCACGAATTCGCTGTTGTCTGCCGGGACAGACATCGACAATGATCCTGCCGCAGGTTCAACTATAGAATCCTTGTTACGAGTTCTCTTTTCTCTAAACGATAAGGCGAACTCGACTTCTCGTGTTGACGCGGGTTCGCCGGCGCCCGTGCGTGAATTCTCGTTCGCAATATACGGCTGGACGACGGGTCCGTGAACGGCGGACAAGGTCTTCGTTCGAGATTCTTGGCCGCGACGGGCATCGCAGAAAATCTATTTTGGCTTCCTACATATTCGCGAAAAAATCCGCGCAGGAGTTTTATGGGGCACCCACTCTGTCTCGATGGACGGCCTGACCGGCATTCGTACGTCGGATCACGAATTCGCTGTTGTCTGCCGGGACAGACATCGACAATGACCCTGCCGCAGGTTCAACTATAGAATCCTTGTTACGAGTTCTGTTTTCTCTAAGCGATAAGGCGAACTCGACTTCTCACGTTGACGCGGGTTCGTCGGCGCCCGTGCGCGAAACCTTGTTCGCAATATACGGTTGGACGACTGGTCCGTGAACGGCGGACAAGGTCGTCGTTCGCGATTTTTGGCCGCGACGGGCATCGCAGGAAATCTATTTTGGCTTCATAAATATTCGCAAAAAAATCCGCGTAGGAGTTTTTTGGGGCGCCCACTCTGTCTCGACGGACGGCCTGACTGGCATTCGTACGTCGGGTCACGAATTCGCTGTTGTCTGCCGGGACAGACATCGACAATGATCCTGCCGCAGGTTCAACTATAGAATCCTTGTTACGAGTTCTCTTTTCTCTAAACGATAAGGTGAACTTGACTTCTCTCGTTGACGCGGGTTCGTCGGCGCCCGTGCGCGAAACCTTGTTCGCAATATACGGTTGGACGACGGGTCCGTGAACGGCGGACAAGGTCGTTGTTCGCGATTTTTGGCCGCGACGGGCATCGCAGGAAATCTATTTTGGCTTCATACATATTGGCGAAAAAATCCGCGCAGGAGTTTTTGGGGCGCCCACTCTGTCTCGACGGACGGCCTGACCGGCATTCGTACGTCGGGTCAAGAATTCGTTGTTGTCTGCCGGGACAGACATCGACAGTGATCCTTCCGCAGGTTCAACTATAGAATCCTTGTTACGAGTTCTCTTTTCTCTAAACGATAAGGCGAACTCGACTTCTCACATTGACGCGGGTTCGTCGGCGCCCGTGCGCGAATCCTCGTTCGCAATATACGGCTGGACGACGGGTCCGTGAACGGCGGACAAGGTCTTCGTTCGTGATTCTTGGCCGCGACGGGCATCGCAGGAAATCTATTTTGGCTTCCTACATATTCGTGAAAAAATCCGCGCAGGAGTTTTTTGGGGCGCCCACTCTGTGTCGAGGGACGGCCTGACCGGCATTCGTACGTCGGGTCACGAATTCGCTGTTGTCTGCCGGGACAGACATCGACAATGATCCTGCCGCAGGTTCAACTATAGAATCCTTGTTACCAGTTCTCTTTTCTCTAAACGATAAGGTGAACTTGATTTCTCGCGTTGACGCGGGTTCGTCGGCGCCGGTGCGCGAAACCTTGTTCGCAATATACGGTTGGACGACGGGTCCGTGAACGGCGGACAAGGTCGTTGTTCGCGATTTTTGGCCGCGACGGGCATCGCAGGAAATCTATTTTGGCTTCATACTTATTCGCGAAAAAATGCGCAGGAGTTTTTTGGGGCGCCCACTCTGTCTCGACGGACGGCCTGACCGGCATTCGTACGTCGGGTCAAGAATTCGTTGTTGTCTGCCGGGACAGACATCGACAGTGATCCTTCCGCAGGTTCAACTATAGAATCCTTGTTACGAGTTCTCTTTTCTCTAAACAATAAGGCGAACTCGACTTCTCACATTGACGCGGGTTCGTCGGCGCCCGTGCGCGAATCCTCGTTCGCAATATACAGCTGGTCGACGGGTCCGTGAACGGCGGACACAGGTCTTCGTTCGGATTCTTGGCCGCGACGGGCATCGCAGGAAAATCTATTTTGGCTTCATACATATTCGCGAAAAAATCCGCGCAGGAGTTTTTTGGGGCGCCCACTCTGTGTCGAGGGACGGCCTGACCGGCATTCGTACGTCGGGTCACGAATTCGCTGTTGTCTGCCGGGACAGACATCGACAATGATCCTGCCGCAGGTTCAACTATAGAATCCTTGTTACGAGTTCTCTTTTCTCTAAATGAAAAGCTTACTCGACTTCTCGCATTGACGCGGGTTCGTCGGCGCCCATGCGCGAATCCTCGTTCGGAATATACGGCTGGACGACGGATCTGTGAACGGCGGACAAGGTTGTCGTTCGCGATTTTCGGCCGCGACGGGCATCGCAGGAAATCTATTTTTCCCGCCTACATATTCGCGAAAAAATCCGCGCAGGAGTTTATTGTGGTGCCCACTCTGTCTCGACGGACGGCCTGACCGGCATTCGTACGTCGGGTCACGAATTCGTTGTTGTCTGCCGGGACAGACATCGACAGTGATCCTTCCGCAGGTTCAACTATAGAATCCTTGTTACGAGTTCTCTTTTCTCTAAACGATAAGGCGAACTCGACTTCTCGCGTTGACGCGGGTTCGTCGGCGCCCGTGCGCGAATCCTCGTTCGCAATATACGGCTGGACGACGGGTCCGTGAACGGCGGACAAGGTCTTCGTTCGCGATTCTTGGCCGCGACGGGCAGCGCAGGAAATCTATTTTGGCTTCCTACATATTCGCGAAAAAGTCCGCGCTGGAATTTTTTCGGGCGCCCACTCTGTCTCGACGGACGGCCTGACCGGCATTCGTACGTCGGGTCACGAATTCGCTATTGTCTGCCGGGACAGACATCGACAATGATCCTGCCGCAGGTTCAACTATAGGATCCTTGTTACGAGTTCTCTTTTCTCTAAACGATAAGGCGAACTTGACTTCTCGCGTTGACGCGGGTTCGTCGGCGCCAGTGCGCGAAACCTTGTTCTCAATATACGGTTGGACGACGGGTCCGTGAACGGTGGACAAGGTCGTCGTTCGCGATTTTTGGCGGCGACGGGCATCGCAGGAAATCTATTTTGGCTTCATACATATTCGCGAAAAAATCGCGCGGAGGTTTTTTGGGGCGCCCACTCTGTGTCGAGGGACGGCCTGACCGGCATTCGTACGTCGGATCACGAATTCGCTGTTGTCTGCCGGGACAGACATCGACAATGATCCTGCCGCAGGTTCAACTATAGAATCCTTGTTACGAGTTCTCTTTTCTCTAAACGATAAGGCGAACTCGACTTCTCGCGTTTACGCATGTTCGTCGGCGCCCGTGCGCAAATCCTCGTTCGCAATATACGGCTGGACGACGGATCCGTGAACGGCGGACAAGGTCTTCGTTCGCGATTTTCGGCCGCGACGGGCATCGCAGGAAACCTATTTTGGCTTCCTACATATTCGCGAAAAAATTCCGGGCAGGAGTTTATTGGGGCGCCCACTCTGGTCGTCGACGGACGGCCTGACCGGCATTCGTACGTCGGGTCACGAATTCGCTGTTGTCTGCCGGGGACAGACATCGAAAGTGATCCTGCCGCAGGTTCAACTATAGAATCCTTGTTACGAGTTCTCTTTTCTCTAAACGATAAGGTGAACTCGACTTCCCGC